>NC_135306.1:65067066-65703566 GCF_048772815.1 Callospermophilus lateralis | reverse complement strand
TGCTGATTTCCCATGGAAAAGAATGCTGAGATATCTGTGCCCTCTTCTGCTCCCTCCCTCCTCACATCTTTCCTTCTCTGTTGCAAACTTTGAGGGCACAACTTTTCTGACCAGTAGCTAAAGGGAGACCTCCAGAACCAAAGTTAAATTGCCTGGGGACTTGAAGTGTTCTCTTGTAACTACATGTGAGCTAAAATTTTGGCAGCAAAAAAAAAAGACCCCAAATTTTCTCTGCCCTAATTGACCATGAGTTCTTCGAACTGAGCTGTGTACCTCTGCCAGTTTTTGCATCTACCGTAGGTGGATTCACTTCCACCTGATTCAATAATCTAGGCTGACCCAATTTTGCCTGTTTGTCATTCAAACATGGCCATTAAGTTGGGCAAACTTTTGTTTTCAGAAATGAGTGATCTCAGAGTGATCTGGATGAGTACTGAGCTTTCACTGAAAATATAAAGGAACTAACTTTTTATTAAGCTACAACTCTTCCAGAAACTGCTAGGCACCCTACACACCTTCCTCAGGTAATACTTTGCACCTAAAGAAACTAGATTGCTCAAGAGCACAGAGCCCCGAGCCCCCCTGCATCTATGCTAATACATGTTTCACAGCCCCAAAATGAACACAGTGGAGTTTTTTTTTTTTTTTTTAACCACCCTGGTTTCAGCATGCATGACATTTCTGTAAGTTTTCTCTATTGCATTGAATCAAAATTAAGGCAAAGAGAGGAAATGGGGTTTAACAAATTGAAGATAAAGAGGGCTACCTAGAAGCAAAGGTATAACTAATGAATGTGGAATTAGCAATAAAACTGCTCAGAGTTGCTCATTTTCACACTATTGATTAGAAATAGGTTGATTTTTAACCCATGGAGCTAGAATAATGTGGCTGCTTCAGAAAAGTTAGCCACTCAGCTTCCTTGAGGCCCTCTTCTGAACTGTGCTTTTGTGTTCAAGTATCATCATTCTGCATCAGGGTGATGATCTGACCACTGATTCAGATGCAGAAGTATTGAACAATCCATTCAATAATTACAGCACTCAGTTCTTTGTTACAATACCCTCCACCCCATTTTTGGCCAAGGAACTCACAGGCTCACTTGCATGTTAGTTCTTTTGTGGTTTTAATGAACATCTTTAAGATCAGGGATCAGCAAATTATGACTCAAGGTCAAAGTCTGGCCTGCCACCTGTTTTTGTGTAACCCCAAATTGGAGAATGGTTTTTTCACATTTTTAGGTATCAGTGTAAAATAATTGGGCAGGGATAGTAGCCTTTGGCAAGAACAGTTGCACCATTTTTGCTCCTAGCCCAGAGAGCCTAGAATCTTTAGTCTTCGGCTCATTACAAAAATGTTTGCTGACCCTTGTTCTAGGCAGTGTTGAAAGGGTTGATGACACAGAGCTTGTCATTTGGCTGCTGCTTAACTGTTTGTGCTGAAGATGTGTTGAGACAGGGACAATTGGAGAAGGGTGTTCAGGGTCCCCCCCCGCCCACCACCATCACCTTTGTGTTTTAATTACCTACCTCATTCTCCTCTTTAGAAAATAATTGGGATGGGTTTCGGTTAGGTTCATGGTAGTTGCATTAACTTAAGGCAAAAATTTGTCCTCAGAAGATATTTGTCTATTAGTCATTTAATTTCAAAGGTCTCTGAAACAAAAACGAATCTCCCAGGCAGACTTTATTCTGCTGCTTCCTTAGGCTGCGCAGATGACCTAGAAGCTCAGCTGGTCAAGAGGACAGGCTTTCAGCTGTGATGTGTTAGCTCTGCAAAACACAGGACAAGAAAGTGGAAAATGGGGAATAACCTTTGCCCTAAAAATATATATACAATCTGATGAGGGACAAGTCTCTACAACTAACTAGTATCAGTCCAGACACCATCACCTGGACCACAGTGAATAAATAGGACATGTTTTTATTTAGTAGCTGTAAAATTAGGTAACTACCTCATAGGCTTATAAAGGTTTTTATTTAAAGATTTCAATAATGCCTTTTTCTTATAAGATTAACATGCTTCAAGTAAAAAAAGTTAAACCATGTGTAAGCAAAATGAACAAGATTAAACAACAGCTATGATTTTAATACCCGGCAATAGGAACATTGTTGGCATGTTGGTTTTTGTCCTTTTTCTTGTTTAGATAAATATGCATATATGAGATCATAAAGTACAAACTCACTTATAACTTACAATTTGCTCTGATAGCTTTGTTTAGTTAAATTTTCTACAGGGTAATTTTTTAGGTTACTATGTTGTTGTATTTGCACAGTAGAATACCATAATTTCTTTAATCAATATGTTATTGTAGAATGTTTACTTCTACTTTTAAAAAGCATGATAAATAATAACTAATGCTGAGAAGATACATTTTTATCTATAAATCTTTATGCGTATTCATGGTGATTTCTTTAGGACAAATTTTCAGGAGTGAAATTTCTGAATCCAAGCCATTCTCAATTTTAACATCTTGGTACATTGTGCCGAATTTCCATCTCCAAAAGTTCATCAGTCTCTAGCAGTCCTTCTCATTTTCTAAACTAAAGACTGAGCCTTCAATAAAGTTAGGTCCCAGGAAGTTGGCTAGCTGAGCAATCATTATGTATAATGTACATATGCATGCATGTAAATAATAAATGGCGGGAAAAAAAACACATGGATTTCAAAACCTGAGGTGTTATTTTCTGGTTGGGTTGGTTGATTTAAATCAAACTTCCTCAACTAGGAATGACCTCAGTTTTTTCTGAAGAAAGTAGCTTGTGTATTTTTAAAATGTAAGCAAAAGCTTACCCTAGAAAAGGTGGATTAAATAGTGCCCACTTATTTCCCTCTTATGTAGGGGCTTGTTAGCAGGGCTAATCCAGGCACCTCTGTCCTCACAGTGTATTGTTCTTGCAAACAGGATCTGCAGGCTCAAGACCGAGCTCACCGCATTGGTCAACAAAATGAGGTCCGAGTGCTGAGACTCTGTACGGTGAACAGTGTAGAGGAGAAGATTCTTGCAGCTGCAAAATACAAACTGAATGTGGATCAGAAAGTTATCCAGGCGGGCATGTTTGATCAAAAGTCTTCAAGCCACGAGCGGAGGGCGTTCCTGCAGGCCATATTGGAGCATGAAGAGGAAAATGAGGTATTAGAGGAAGCCAAGTTTATGAAATCAAACAGTGACCTTTTGTCTCTGAAGGACTAAGAATAACCCCTTTGTTCTTTAAAGAATTTCTCAAGCTGGACTTAATTAAAATGAATAAATTAGCTGCTATCTTATATCCCAAGCACAGTAAACCTCTGAAAGTTATCCAAATGAGTGTCTTGCAAGCTATTGCCAGAGGGCCCAAAAGGCCACCATCAAGCACAGTCTTGTGTACTAAATGCTGCCTCCTGAAGGGCAAATGCCAAACTGCAGGTAGGGCTCTTGGCAGGTACAAACTCAGCCAGATGAGACCTGGAAGTGTGTCCTACCTTGCCTTTTTTTTCTTTTGCCCTCCAGAGCCTTTGGTCTCTGTGGCCTTTTGGTCAGTGATGATAGCACTTCAACATGTTTGTAGGACGAACCTTCACAGACATCTAGACTAGCTCATTTAGTTCAACTTTGACTTAACCTCCCCTTAAAAATTTTCCTAAGAGCTGATCCAAGGCTGAGAAAAATGCCAGTTTAAAAAATCTTTTTTATTTGCCAAGATTGCACAAAGAATGTGATGATTACATTTCTTTTAGGGAATCTTTTGGTGGCCATTTGTATATTTTACAGATTGCCAATTTTAGTCATTTTTTACTGAATATTCATTCTGGTGCTGGGGATATAGCTCAGCAGAACAAGGTTTGCCTACCATTTACAAGGCCCTGGGTTCAATTCCCAGCACCACAAAAAGAAAAAAAAATCTAAAATGAATTTGAAATAGATTTAAAAACATATTTATAAGGTCTAGAAAACTATAAAATACCACCACCAGTCCTTACCCTAAAATTGGCTGGGGATGGACAAATTTGGTTTTGTGTGCCCACACTTATAAACAGAAGCACAGTTTACCTTATATATTCACATGGAATACATCTTCAACACATATATTTAGATATAATCTCATTTTGCCTTAAGTAGGATATGTATTTTTGAAGTCTTCTATAAATTAAAAACCAAATTCTTTTAAAAGGCTCACATACTTTTTTGTTTCTGAAATGAATTCAAATGTGAAGTAGATCTTTATATCTCAAGGAATCCTGAAATGATTTCTTTGCAAATTGGAAAGCACTTTGCTATTATGCCTCCTAAATTTGTTGGCCTTATATATTTGATTAGTTAATCTATTGAGTTTCATAAAAATGATGAAACATACATACATGTATACTCTGACAGGTCCACACATGCTTCAGGATTTTTATCTCAAATCATTTACCGTTTCTGATTCTTGAATTTGAATATTCGAGGCAGACTTGGAGTCAGTTTGTCAGGTGAATTTTTGTCGTTTACACATTTGGCCATTTCAAAAAAACACAATGATGAGTGACATATACTGTCACAGGGCCCCTGTGAGCAGAGGTGGTACTCAGCCAGAGATCTCGACTGCATTTTTGCTCATTTGTTTTTTGTAGGTCTTGTGAAAAATAGTCCCTGACCTGGGTGGAGTTTTCCAGCCTTCCTGAGCCAAAGGAGATGTTGATCTCTCCCAGGCACTAGGCTAGCCAGGTGGGGCCTTCAGTGAATCCCTGCCAGCTGCTTCTAGCTGTAAGCAGCCCCGCTGGGGCTCCACATCCCTTCCAGGCCACCAGTGTGTTGGACAAATGTTATCACATTCAGGATAGCCTGTGTCCTGATGTTAAGTCAGGGGGGATACAGATAGACCTCAGTCAAAGTCCCTGGTCCTGATTAGCCAAGGCAGCATGGATTGGCACCACTTCAGTTGGTGCACCAGGAAGTACTAGGGCACAGAGAGCCCAGGAAAATGCATTACCAACTTCCCAGCCGTTCAGTTCTCCAGGAACTCAGGTCACTGGGGGCAGCTTTCCTACCAGTTCACAGGAGAATCTTTTCATCTTTGGCCTGGGGACAACAAAGCCTCATTGTGTAGGACGTGAGAGTTCTATCTAGAAGGCAGTAGGCAAAGGAGGACATCTGCTTTTGGAGGAAGCATTCACCAGATATTTTGTACCGGGAGGTCTGAGCCCACTCTCCACCTAATCTGTGTCTTCATCAGATGAAATGTAATATTTAGACAGATTGACTTTAATCAATCTGGAGGTGAACTAGAATAGCAGGTTTTTTTCAGCAGTAATTATTATTTCAAATCATAGGTTTTTCATTATTGAATTGCACTCATTTCTAACACTTATTAAGTTCCTACAGTGCATGAGATGTTATCTTGGGAACTGACGTCGTCATCTGATTTAAGCTGCTAGTTCACTCGTATTCTTTTTGTGAAACAGTTGCCTCATTTTAAACATATGATTTGTGTAATTGGATGTTTGAAGTTCTGTGTTTTCCTCTTTCTTCCCTCTGCTGATATACTGAAATTCCCCATTTGATTTTTAACAAGCCCACTCAGCATATGATGGAAATAATTTTGGAAAATAAGTTCTATAGTATATGCCCAGTTTTTAGAATCATTTGTTAAAAGTGTGGAAGTCATAGCATAATATTTCTGGAACACTTGAGAACTGTTGGTTTCTGAGGAATTAGCAGATAGATAATAGGCCCCAGTTTAACACAATATAAAGTAAAAAGCTTTAGCCCATATATAATTGCTCTCTGTACTTCATGTAACTTTTTTTAATTGTCTTTGGAGGGTTTGTTAATGATAGCTTTTGAATTGTTCTAACCACAGCCGTAACCATGATCAATAATAGTGCCTACTTAAATTCATTGATCATTGATTGAACATGTCTTAAAGGTTATATACTTGGGGGTGGGGGACATAGCTCAGTTGGTAGAGTGCTTGCCTTGAATGTACATAGGCCCTGGGTTCAATTCCCAGAACCACACACACAAAAAAGTTTATATATTTGGTACATATCTATTATTTCTTTGGTCTTGCTGTGTGCTGAGTCACAAAATTTCATTTACTCAAGTTTTTGTGAGGCTTTGAAAAGAAGCATTAACATTTGCAATCTTTAAGACCATGTAATTAAAAGAATTAATGTTAAGTAATTTTACATGTGGATTTCCTTATTTAAATCTTACAAACCCCTGTGAAGTAGATGTCACGCCCATCTTATAGATGAGGTCATTGAGGCGGGGAGACATTAAGTAACTTGTTTTAAAAGTAACAGAATCAAGATACACACCCAGGAGAAGCAGTGTTTCTTAGAGTGCAGCACATTTCCTCCCTAGACAGATTTTGCTCTGGGAAGATGATATGAATAGCTTACAAAATACGAATGGCAAGTACTACATGCAGGGGCCCTTCTCTTTTCTTTCTGGCTTCAGAAACGGGCCCCCCTGGCGTGGAAGACAGATTCCCCTCACTTGTTTGTACCTCTCCCCAGCTGTCCAGCTTTTCTCCTAAAGCCTGTTCAATCATTCTGTTTTTAACCCCAGGAAGAAGATGAAGTACCGGACGATGAGACTCTGAACCAAATGATTGCTCGGCGAGAAGAAGAATTTGACCTTTTTATGGTAATGTTGCAGAAAATCATGACAACCCATGCCTGCCTTCTCTGCCCCCTTTTTCTGTTAGCCAAGCAAGCTGCCTGGAGCCTGTGTGCCCTGGCAGAACTTCATCTGTGAAGCCTGTGCCTTTCCTTTAGTTCAGAGTCTGCAAACTGGCTGGATTTAGCCTGCAGACGTATTTTGTTTGGCCCACGCAGCCTTTTTTAAAAATTTCGCATTTGTTGCCAACATAAAAAGAATCCTGATTTCTGGCTTCTCTTGAAAAATGAGATTGGGCAGTATCAGACCCACAGCTCTGTGTGGAAATGGTTGGCCAGAGCTGAGTAGCAGCTGCACCCTCTGGACAGGCCATGTGGTCTCCAGCTTACCATAGACCCCCACACCTAGATTGCTTCTAATCTCAGGCCAGCGTCATTCAGGAAACCTGCCTAGCTCCTGTAGACATTTGAGTTTACAACTGTGCCCTCGCTGTCTCCCTACTAGAACAAAGCAAAAACTGGCTCCCGTCAGAGCAGGGAACAGCCACTAAAAACGACACAGGTGCGCATCTTCTCACTGTTGCAAGAGAGCCTGCTTAAGCACATAGGAATCTTGCAGGTGTGTATAAAGGGAGGTCTAGCCTTCATATAAAGAACAGAACTGCCTGGATTTCACTGGTACAAAGTAGGTATAAAAGAACCTTGGCATCTGAGAATTTAATGTCCGTGTTTTTAACTTTGAAATTCCATAATGTATAGCTTCTGTAATTTTCCTGAGGTCTGAATTTGATTTACATGTGAGGCCTAGTACAAGCTGTGTTTGTGGGGAGCAAGTTGTTGGGGGGACCTGTGCAGTGGCTCATTAGAGTGGTGTTTGCTGCCTTCTTAAAGCTTTTGCTGTAGCTGTTTTGTTCACTCTCTATATTCAGTGACCACAACGGCCCTTTGCATGTATTAGTTGCTTTAGGTATTATTGAATGAATGGTGATACTTGCAAAATGTTAGGCTTTATGAAGATACGATGGATCTGGATAGATATATAAAGTTTCCTCCAGTACCTTCATTTTTATTTTCATCAAAGACATTTAGCCTGATTGTGGAGAGAGTGAATACATGTTCACCATAGCTTTGATAGTCTAATGCTGCAGAACCCAGGAATCAGAGATGCCCGCAGGACTCAGATAAGCTAGATCTACTCGAGTGTGAGGAAATCAACTAGAGTAAGTATTGGAGGTGCTATGTCTGAGAACAGAATGACCAGGTAGAAACGTGAGACCTACGTAGCCAGAAAGTACAAATTTTCCAGGAAAGGTGGAAATCACTGTTTTTAATATGCAATGTCTGGATTTCAGAATGTTTGCAACTAAATTCAGAGCTTTTATTATTGTTATTGTATAACAGTGCAGGCCAAACAAAATACAACTGCAGCCAAATATGACCCAGAGGTTTTGCAATTTCTGCTGTTCCAACCTAGACAGTCTTTGAGAATGGAGCTGCAGCTGTGTATATGCTTACGTTATTTTTGTGGGTTTTTGTGTGTGTGTGTGTGCATACATGTGTGTGTGTGATTTTTGTCTAGGGAGCACTGATTGTGTCCACACATAATGGTTTATAATAATTGGCAATTACCTCTTTCTCAGGAAAATTCAGGTAGCTATAACTCCTAAACTCTTCAACTGGGGTGTATGCTTCTTCTGCTCTCCCCTAAGTAAGCCACCCTACCCAGGAAAAAGAGAGAGAGAGAGAGAGAGAGAGAGAGAGAGAGAGAGAGAGAGAGAGAAGTAAGAACACTTACTGACCAACATGGGGTGTTGGTAAGACCTTTGTAAAACCTGAATTCCTTCATTCCTTTTGTTCACCACATGTATGGATTATTCTCTATTTCAGGAGATGAGGGGTACACATCAGAAAGAGATACCTCCTCTCTCTTTAAGGAAACTTATTAAAATATAGGTGACTGGAGAACCCCCAGGTGAGAGGTCCTCAATTTCCCAGCTGATCGCCGATCGGCAACACTTTAGCATGATTGTGGGTCCAAGTTCTCTTGTGATGTGGAGAGGATAAACTGCCTACCAGTATAGAAATGAAGTTAGGCCCAGAAATGGAGAGTTCATCCGTTGCCCTGAAATAAGGGAAAGAGAAACTTCTCCTTCCTTACTTTTGGGATGGGATTTATAGAAATTAAAAGCCTCTGAGCTGGGCACAGTGGCGCATGTCTGTAATCCCAGGGACTTGGGAGGCTGAGTAAGGAGGATCACAAGTTTGAGGCTATCCTCAGCAATTTAACAAGGCCCTATACAACTTAGCAAGACCGTGTCTCAAAATAAAAAAGGCTGGGGATGTGGCTCAGTGGTTAAGAGTCTCTGGGTTCAATCCCCAGTACCAAAAAAAAGGAAAATCTCAGGAAAAAATGTATGTCTGCCCAAGATACAGTTTCTTTTCACTTGGGAATATAGTACATGAAGAACAGTCTTATAATAGGTAAGACTGGTAGGGAACACATTTTTTTAGATGCTTTGAACTTGTGAATGTTCATGCCTGTTTCTTAAAGGTTGGCTTCTATTTTGAGGATTGTGCAGAATTTTCTTTGGTTTTTTAAAAACCTAATCTGCTGGCTGTCTTTGTCCGACTCACTATTCATTAGCACCTCCACCAGGGGGCAGGAAATAAAATTTGAATCCTTGCCAGCTACTCTTGATTAAAAAGTTTAGTGAGAAACAAGAATGGAATGTGAGCTAGAATAAGTCTCCAGATTTCAAATATTTAAACACTGTGTCCATTATTATAAAGAAATAAGTTCTTTCTAAAATTAATATAAATTTATCATTTGGTTTTATATCATGGACACTAAACAACATATAATAAGCTGTTTCTTTAGAACCATTCTTCTAAACATTTATATCACTTCTAAAAATTGACTTCAGAAAAAGTTACCTTATATTCTGTGTGAATTTACCTTAAAAAGTTCTTTGTACCAGACCCAGTGGCACACGTCTTTAATCCCAGTTATTCAGGAGGCTGAGGCAGGAGGATTTTAAGTTCAAGGCCAGCCTCAGCAACTTAGAGAGACCCTTTCTTGAATTTAGAAAAAAGCAGGAGTAAGGAGAGGCTGGGGATATAACTCTCTGGTAGAATGCTCATGGGTTCAATTCCCAGTTACCCATCCCGCCCCCCCAAAAAGTAATTTGACAGTCCAAGATATATATCTGAAACATTTTACTCTGCTTTCACAAGCTACATTCTCTACAAAGGCAAGAAATACTTTTAAAAATAATTGTACCGGTATATACAGTTTATCATCAAGTCTTAAGACAAATATTCATGTGTAACTAAAAAAGAAATTAGTCTTTTTCTTAAATGTTGACTTAAGATTTTGTACTGGTATTCTCCAAGTAGAATCTCTAATTGCATCTACCTTTCCTAAAAATGAAGGAAATTATGCAATTTGCTCTGTGTGTGTGCGTGTGTGTGTGTGTGTGTGTGTGTGTATGTGTATGTGTGTGTGTAGGTGCTGGGAGAGAGCCTAGGTCCTTATACATGTTAAATAAGCACACTACATGATTTGCTTCTAGACCAGAAAATATTTGTACTCAAATATTTGTACTCTCAGTTGTGGAAAAACACATAGGTAATAGTAGCAGTATGACCAAAAATTGGAGTGGCCATATTTGGTCTTCTCAGTATAGGATATTAACAAAAGTTTTTTTGTTTTTTTTTTCTTATTAGTTATCTAACAACCATTAGAAGGTTGCCCCATGCAACCCCTCTTTAGATCATTTTATAAATGAAGCATCCTCCATGAGCTAATTTTGAAGGTTTGGTGGCTCCCATTTCTGATACCAAAGCATTAGAAGGCAGGATTAAGCAGAGCATTGCAAGCTAAGTATAGCACATGACAGAGCATGTTGGCCACTTTTATCTACCAATGAGACTTCACCATGTCCCCAAGCCTACCCCATTCTGGAAATATAATGATTTCCAAAAATGTTAAAGCATAGTTTAAGGAGCTTTGACCTTTAATTATAAATAGGTTCTACAGGTCACATTTGGATTTGAATAGTAGATACTTCATTTACATTTTATCAGTTTTAGTTTTTAAGGAAAAATCATGTATCGAATCCCTGTTTCAGTACGATAGAACCGAAGAAAGGGAAAGGTAAATAACTTAATGATTAATGGTCTCTTTGATTGTGGAAATAATATAACTAGCAAGTGATATATAAATATAACTAACGTATATAGTAACTCAGGTGACAGTTTTATTTGCTCTTTTTTTTTATCAGATTGTTTAGTTCAAAGCCAAGTATGTGACAATTTATTTAAAAGTGAACTGGATTTTTAAAAAGAGCAGGAGGTGGGGATGTTGGCGTTTTGAAGGCTATAAAAGGAAGCCGTTTCACATAGAACATGGTCAGTGGAGTTGAGGTTATCTCTGAGATATCTCTCTCTCTCTCTCTCTCTCTCTCTCTCTCTCTCTCTCTCTGGTATAATATTTTTATACAAGCTAAACTTTTAAAAAGTAAAAATTGAAGAGTATCCCTCTGATAGTGCCCATGGTGTAATGAAAATTCAGTGCATTCATGACAACTGACTAATCAAACCTCTTATATCCCCTCCACATGTCCAATTATGGGTGGCTATTCTGCAGTGATATCTTGGGTTACTTTTTCTCCCTGCCAATTATTTAATTAAAAACATGAGCCCTCTCAAATAAAAGGAAATGTTCTTAATGAACTTTCTCTTTTATATGCTCAAAGAATTCTTTCAGGAAAATAATTAATTGTACAGTCAGGGCTCATCCCCTTACCTTGAATTTTCTCACAATTACTTAATGGGAAGCTTTGCACGCATGAAGACTAAGAAAAGGAATTCTTAAAGAGTATTTTTTAAATGCATAACTAAATTCAAAACATGGGTTCAGAGGAAGGGAAGGGATTTGACTTGGTAAAAATTCTCCCTAGATACTGTGCTTTAGGGATGGGCAGAACAAGTCAGTCAGGATAAAAGAGACTGAAAGGGACCCTGCAGCCATATACACGCCTGATGAAAGTTGTAGGTCCTGTGAAGTTTATACTTACCAAACAGAAGCCCCCGAAGCCCCTTACCTTTGGTGACTCTTTTATTTGTATCTCCAGCGTATGGACATGGACCGGCGGAGGGAAGATGCCCGGAATCCAAAACGCAAGCCTCGCTTAATGGAGGAAGACGAGCTGCCCTCCTGGATTATTAAGGATGACGCGGAAGTAGAAAGGCTGACATGTGAAGAAGAGGAGGAGAAAATATTTGGTAGGGGGTCTCGCCAGCGTCGTGACGTGGACTACAGCGATGCCCTCACAGAGAAGCAGTGGCTCAGGGTAGGTGTGGCTTTTTTAACCTGTCCTTGGTGCTCAGAGTGTGTCTGGTGGCTTGGAGAGATCAGGAGCTCAGAGTTGGTATTCTCTGAGCAGGTGAGTTGCTGGTAAAATCAGAGGAGCTCTTGAAGATAGACGGTGGACTAGCTGTGCTGGTGTAGTAAAGTCATTCTATGATTTTGGGCAGTGCTTGGAAAAACCTGTAATGAAGCATTTTTTTTGCTAGAGCAGAATTGGTCATTGGATGCACAGAGTTATTAGAGCTTTGAGACCCACTAATGTTTTATGACCAATTGCCTAGTCATGCCTTACTGTCTCAAACTGAGAATCAGAATGAGGAAGCGGACCTTAGAGATCTTTTTAATTGTTCCCCCTCATTTCATGGTCTTTGATCAGGAGTTTTACTTTGGCAAGGCTCTACAGAGATAGTTCAGGGATAGCATTGTTTTCTGAGTTATTTCATAGGCCCAAAGCAAATTTAGATCTGGAAGATGCCTTTATATACTCTTGGTTTGACAACAAAGTTGAAGCCCAGAGAGGTCAGCACAGAGCTGGAAATAACAGAATCAGTGGGTACTAATGGAGTGCGTGCTCGATTTTGGCTTGATCTCATCTGTCTATGGCAAGTACAGACTGGAGCCTGGAACTTGGCTCACTGATGGTTTGAAATGTTATTTAGGGTTTGTTTGTATTTTTTCCCCTTTGGAAAAATGGTGATTTCTTGTTTTGACTGGGGAGTTAAATCCCACAATTTTCCTTGGGGAGCATAGAAATATCAAAATGTTCATGGGAGCCACATGTGTGAATATCATTCAAAGTATTTGTCTCATTTGAAGGTTTAGCTATACTTTTAATTACTGGGAGCAGGCTTAGTACCTTGACAGAGTGAGCAGCCTAGGGCATGTATTCCAGATGGGGCCAGTAAATGCACGCTGGAAATAGTAAGCACAGTTGGGTAAAAACCAAATCAAATAGAAGCAGTCATTGGGAATTTATTCATTTTCTCTAAGGGGATTACAGTTTTCAAGCTTTGAAGATGAGGATTTTAGGACCCAGAGCATAAGTCGGTAGGTGGGTAGAAAGGCAAGGAAACGAATCTTGATACTGGCTATCAGAGGCAGACAGGGCTTGGTAGCCCTTGAGATGTGATTTGCTTAGAGTATCGTATGATGAGAGGGATGTGACCTGGATTCTGAAAAGATTGGAGTCTGTGGGATTCTGAAAAGAGACTAACAAAGGCATCACTCATGTTTATGGCTGAACCATTGCATATAAAATGTAACTCTTGTGTGATTATTTCACTATCATAGACCTTCAGATAGTCCAGTAGCCTCAGTATATGGTTTTGTGAATTTCCTTTGTTTCACTGTTGGGTTTGTAGTTGTATGATTAAGATTCATTCTTTAATGTGGGCTTTTTTTTTTTAATACTTATTTCTGAGCTCAGGAAAATTCTATTTCCTTTCTTTTATTTAAGCAGTAAATGAAGTACCTGGAATGTTGTTACAGATGAAACAACTATAATCTAAACCATTATTTTAAAATCAAATTTTTGATGTGAATAATTTCCAGACATTACAGGCAAAATAGCTCTGTTTATTGGTCAAGAATGCAGCCCAACTTACCTCTTTCAAACATAACAAAACAAGTCTTGACAATTGCTCTTAAGAAAGATAACATTATGAATCTTAGGAAGTTCTCAAGTACAAATCACCTTTTTTTTTTTTTTCTTTTTCATACAGCTTATATTACTGATGGTAATCCTATGCCTAACTTGTCTTAGAGACCCAATGAATGCTTGTGAAAATGAAAGTATGATCTCAGCAAAATGGAAAGTTACTAACTTACCAGTAATTTGGGGGTAGAATTTCTCTTTTTAGTGTCTAGTAGACTCCCTTTTTTATCCATAGTAGGCACATCTTAAAAATGAAAAACTAGTTTCTTTCATGAAACTATGCTACGGAAATTGATATTTGCCATTTTAACCCTAAGGTGCCTCGCAACATATCAAGTCATCCAAGAAGGCAGAAGCTGTTCCCAGTAGAGCTTTACTGGAATATATCTTCTTATACATGAGTCATTTGAAAACTGTCTATATTTTGTGTGAGTTGGCAATTTGCTGTTAAGCGGGATATATGATTAACACAGCACTCAGCATAGATGCCTAGTATCGTTGGTTTTCTTGTTCACCAGTAGTGATCCTATTTAATGTCAGCCTGTTAAGTTTTTGTTCTAATGAAATGAAATTCCAGGGGTTCTTAAGGGCCTGGATGTGAAGAGATGTTCTCTACTGGCCGATGACTGAACACGTTGCACAAAGCCATCCAACACAGCCTTGAAAGGAGATTGGCAAGGACTGTCGTATAAGAAATGCTCTAACAGGGCTAAAATAATTCTTCTGTTTTCCTGGCAATGTTGCACAAAGGCTGCTTGGCTGAGGCATCAGAGATACACAGAATCCCAAAGTTGGAAGGCAGCTGAATGGTGCAGCTACCATCTCGTGCTTAAATTGCCGCCTGCGCAGTGCCCATGCCAAGAGGCTGGCCAGCCCTCAAAGGAAGCACACTACCTTTTTGTCTGCATAGCCCCTCTGGTTCAAGGTCAGCCCAGATTGTTAGTTCTTCCTCCCCTTTGGGTGGAAGCTTCTCTCCCTGTAGCTGCTTCTCACTGGCCTTGATTCTATTCCCTGGACTGAATAGAACAATATGTTGTCTGTCTTTAGCATCACAGCCCCATGGATAAAATGTTTCAGGACTTATGTTCCTTCTGGAATGAATTCCCCTACCCTCCTCTTTCTTTTGATCTTTGCTTATCCTTCAAGGCCCAACTCAACGGCCGCCTCTGATGTGGTGCCTTTACAGGTAAATGCTAGCTTTCCTTTCCACTGTGCACTCACACTCCTTGGCTTGTCCTATCACGGTTCAGTTCCAATTTCCTAGTATTCCTGGTCATTGCCAACCTGCCTGATTTCTTTATTAGTTGGTCAGCTGGATCTATATGTCGTTAGAATTTGGGGTTTCCATGTGCAAATAGTAAGTGCTTATTGATCACTACATTGAAATAGCTCTGGATCGATATAAAAGAATGTAGATGATGTATAAGAATGTGATGTTCACTACTTGGGCTACAATGGATACACCTATATAGGGACCTATCAAAAAAATCAAAGTTTATTTTTCACTCAGATAAAAGTTCTTGGTAGGTATTTCTGGTTGGTTAGGCACTTTTTCTCTAGCGGGTCATTCAGGGATCCAGGCTGATATAGCTTCTGCCAGCTTGGTCATTCTGTCTTCATGAATGGAAATGGTGAAAACAGCATGGCGCCCTCAATGTGGAGCTCTGATGGGTTGTGCCTAAATGGTTGCACATCATGTCTGCCCACATTTCCACTGTGAACTTGGTCAGTTGTGCCGCAGACTGGCTGGGCACAAAATCATGAGCCACTTAAGCAGGAACAAACTTTATTTTTGAAACTGCCGCCAATGCCCCATACGCTCCCGGGAAGATTGCTGACCAACGGCGCCGTTCTCCCGGATCCCCAGAGGAAGTTCCTCCTCCGGAATTCCCTCCTACCACACTTGCACTTCCCCAACCAATGGGAACTCTCCAGGAGTCCAGTAGCCGAGGTGAACAGCAGGAGTCCAATATCCATATGAATGCAAATCTTAACATAATCATATCATCTCAATGGCTTGCTGGCATCACCTTTCAACCAAAAATGCCATGCATCATATTACTTGGCTGTGGCTCTTAGCACAGTTGGCCAGTCCAGCTGCAAAAGACACTAGGAAATGTGGTCTGGCTCCAAGTCCAAGAAGGCAAGACTCTGGTCTTGCCTCAGTCTCTGCCTTAGCACATGTATGGCAAATTTAAGTGATCCTGCTGTTTATAGTTTCATTATGAACAGGTTTTACCCTGTAATCATAGTATGCTAAAAATTTCTGCCATGTCCTAGAGAGAGTATTTAGCTGGAGGACTTTAAAGAATATTTTTTTCTGCATTCATAATATTTTAAACAATTCAGTTTTTTTTAAAAGAGAATATTTCAAGTTGCTTTGAAATCCCTGTTTTTATTGAAACTTTAATTTCTTGGGTAGTAGCCAATTTTGGGGGGTGGGTAGTTCAGTATTCACTTACTCGGTGGGCTATTTCCTGGGGGCTCCCACCCTAATTTCCTTCCCCAAATGGCATCTGGATAAAGGCAGAAGCTGGGTTTTAACATGGCCTTGGGGGTGGTGACCTGGTTCTCTTCCCATCCTGTGGTTCCGACAGATCTCTCTACAGGGCTGCTTGTCTGCTGCTGTCCCAGGAGGGTTTGACATGTGACTTGGCCTCAGTCTGCATCCAGAAGCTGTCCCACATTCTGACATCTCATTGAGACCCCTGGCCTCATTGGTCATGTAATACTGTCAGCTCTTTTGTGTCCTGTTTGGGGGTCTGCAAACTCTAGCCCTCCACACTGGGATGCAGTGGAGCTGGCCTTTTCCTCACCTGTGGCTAAGTCACTGCCAGGGTTTATCTAGCCCAAAGCTTCTAGAATCTGGTCATTGAAGCAATACAACATGTCTTATGTTTACAGATTTTGTAAAAGTTTGAGACCATATGAACACCCTTAAGGGATCATTCCAGAGCCTTGGAAAGAGCTTGTGAGAGGCCTGAAACTCAAACTTTTTGTTAACTTCCTGCTAAATCCACCTCTGAGCAATTGTAGTGCCTCATTTTCGTGCTCCTCACTCCACCCTCCCCACCATCTCAGATTGGACCTTAAAGGACAATTTTTTATTCAACCTCAACTGCAGTCCCATAGTGACACTCACTACTAAGCACAGACCCCACAAGATAAAGGGCACTGTCCTCAACAAGACTGCCCTGACTTCAGACACTAGCCACACTTTGGGGATCCCCTGGCCTCGAATACATCTGACTGGCTATAAATGCAGGGGTTCTCACGAACCCTTTATATTCCATAATTTGCTCAAATGATTCATAAAACTTAGGAAAATACTTCTCACAGCCACAGTTTCATTATAAAGCATATAAATCAAGCAAAGCAGTCAAATGAAGAGAGGCAGAGGGCAAGGCCTAGGAGGGCATCCCAGCTCCCCTGGCCTCTGTGCTTAGAATCCAGGCACATCACTCTCATAGTGTGTTCTCTTAACGGGGAAGTCCACTGAGCTTTAGTGTCCAGAGTTTTTATTGGGACTTCATTATGTAGGCATGCTAGATTAAATCATTGGTCACATGCGTGAACTTGGTCTTCAGCTTCCCTGAAAATCATGCTGGTGGAGAGTCCCAAACCTCTAATCACTTAATTGGTCATTCTGGTGATCAGTCCCCATGGGAAGCCACTTGGAGGGTGGTCCAACAAGAGTCATTTCATTCACATAGCAAAGATATTCCTGTCACTCAGAAATTCCAAGACTGTAGAAAGTCCATGCTGGGAACCCAGGAAAAGTCCAGACAAATTCTTTATTGTGCAGTAGGTCACTGTCTTCAGGATTGACCTTTGTACCTCTCTGCCTCTTTGCTCCTTTTCTCTCCATGGAAGAAGGCTGTTTCCCTTGCTTTGCTGTCACAAAGCAGCTTCCTGTATACTGTGTGTCCTGGGCATAGTGTTCTGTAACTGTGGCTTCTAGTGCCTTTCTCAAGATCCCCATCCACCAGACTTGGCTCTTGATTGCCAAGGCCCTATGGAACTGAGGGAACTCTTTGGATAGAACACAATACATTTGCTTCTTGGTGAGTGCAAAGCACTGAGATGCACAACCAGGAGATGACTGAGTGTGAAGAGATTCATTACTTGCAAAAGTAAGGAGAGCCCTGGAGTTAATTTGCAAAGTAGTTTTCTCCTTGAACAAAGAAGGCAGGACTTTTACTGGAGAAGCTTGTTCATATGGGAAAGTCTCATCATCACATGTAAAGGTAGGCACGTCCCTTAGAGTGCTCAGTTCTAGATCATAACCATGTGTTCACAAAGAAAGATGGCAAGTGCATTTCTGAGCATGCTCAATTTTGGTCACATTCCCATGTTTAAAAGAGAAGATGGTGGGCTCGGGTGAATTAGAATTTAGAATTATAAAGAGCGAAGTAGGGCTGGGGATATAGTTCAGTCAGTAGAGTGCTAAAGTCCTGGGTTCAATCCCTGGCACCACATTAAAAAAAAGAGCAAAGTTTTCTCCATTTTACCTAAAAACAATGAGCCACAGTGACTTGGTAATTTAGGGCTGGTTTCTTTTAAGTTTCTTCAAAGAGCTGCCGCAGACTGGCTGGGCACAAAATCACGAGCCACTCAAGCAGGAACAAACTTTATTTCTGAAACTCCCGCCAATGCCATGCACTCTCCCGGGAAATATGCCGAACCACACACGCAGCGTTCTCCCAGGCCACACTACACCAACAGACAAATCCCTCCTCCGGAAATCCCTCCTACCGCACTTCCCCAACCAATGGGGACTCTCCGGGAGTCCAGCTAGAGCTCCAAAGTAGCAGGCCTAGGCGGACAGCAGGGGTCTAATATCCATTTGAATGCAGATCTTAACATAATCATATCATCTCAATGGCTTCACCTTTCAACCAAAAATGCTATGCATCATTCCTACTTGGCTATGTCTCTCAGCAAAGAGCCTTAACCAAAATAAGAAAAACAACTTTGAAGATGCCTTCCTAGTCTTTTAAAAGGGCAGCAGCATTTCCTCCTGTAAGTATAGGAGCTTGCACCTAAAAGTGCTTGCCTCCCTGCCCAGCACCTAACGTCTTCTGTGGGTGGAGACTGGTTGAGATTGCTATGGGACTGTGGGCTCCTGATACTATTTTGGAAATCAAAGATGTTACTTGTCTTTGCATACCCACTGTATCCTAACCCTCTTCAAAGCCACGGGTGTCTTCCTGAGTAGGGGATGGGCCATCTAGAAGGTTTGGCACATTAATGTGATTTTTAAACTATTCTGCTCATTCCTGTTTGTAACTTTGCCATAGTGTGGTGTGCACATATTACATATTACACTTCTATGTATTTGAGGACACGTGATAATTGACTTGTCTTGATAATTTCTGGGAAGAATATCACTGTTCTTTTTGTGTGAGAGCAGGCATCCAGCTACCAAAAAGGCAGACTTCTGATGAGCCTGGTGGGCCAGGCTTTTTGATTTAACTTGAGCCGCACTGTGCGCTGGCTGTGATGTTTCTGGCATTTTAAGGTGGCCCTTGTTCTTGAGGGGAGGGGCTTTGTAAAATAGGAGTGACTGAAGAGTTAGAAAGTGGGCTGGAAGGTAATTTCTGGAATGCCTTGATTTATCATCTTTCCTGCTCCTTTGGTCCTTCTGCCAACTTCAGAATCCTTCCCTTCCTTAAAACACTTAGTGATAACCCTGAATTTATTTAATTGCTGAGTGAGTGATTTTTGCCCCACAGCACTTGAAGATAATTGGAATGCAATCTAGATTATGTGCTCTGTATAATATGTAATTGCCAGCCGGGTGGAGAGAACCGATTTTGGAGAGTATGCCTTTGTCACACAGTGCATCTGATATCTTAAAACTGATTTACAGTCCCTCTTATTTGCTGGTGTATCTTGTTACCTTTTTTAGGGCATCATCTGTCTTCTGTGGGGTCTTCGTGGATGTGAGTGTGTGGATGCTGATTTTACTATATTTCATAGGCTTCTGGCATTTAGGAAAGAACATCTTATTGTTTTGAAACACCTTGTGTATTTAGGCCTCAGTAAATACTTTGTGACTGATGGATCTGGGTCCCACTTCCTCAGATTTTTAAATCTGATGATAGCTATAGCTAGTTCCAGCAGCCATAGAGGAACCTTGAGGGAAAGAAGAGACGGGACACCCAGATGTGAGCTCGAGTTTCCTGTGATTTATGTGCCTGAGTGAGCTCCCCATAATCATATCTGCTGCCCAATGAAAAGATTTGGGTGTTTCTTCTTCCTAAAGCTTAAAGTAGAGAATACAAAATAAAATAGTATTGAAATATATAGTAGAAGGCGTTCTCGGTAATAAAATATGGCTCCTTTCTGCTTGCTTTGGTGTCTTAAAAAGCTAGATAGTTAGTGCCTGTGTGCACATAGAGTTATGAACCCCTTTAGGTGAGCTTGTATCATAGACAACCAAAGTGCTAAATTGACATAGGAAAAGGCAGACAAGTTCTTGGAGACTTCAATCACAAAGAACAGGAAAAAGTATGAGGAGAGGTTAAAGAAATTGGGGTTTCAAACAAAATATTTGAAATTCTGTTGAAACACCCTGTGAGGAATAAAAAAATTTCCCCACATGTATGAACAGGTAGACGGTGGATTTTTCTCTGTCTAGGAATCTTTGAAATCCTGACTCTGCTATTTGGGCTGGATTTAGTGTGATCCAGCCTGAAATCAGAGATGGGCTGAAATCTCTCTGCTGGGTTTCAGCGCTTGGAGCATTAGTTATTCTGGAGATATAATTTTTTTTTTCTAAAAATACTTTATTTTACACTGGCAAGGTTTTTTGGCTCCTGTATCTAAAACATAATGCATGTAATACTTTTAATATTTTCCTGCTTTTGTTTTGTCACTTTAAATAATCTGTCCTTGAATTTTGTTATAAGGTATAAAACTTCCTAGAATAGACATTTCTTTTCTTTTCCTTTTTTTTTTTAATCAAGTGGCATTTTAGCTTTAAAAATTGGGTCATCAATTTACTGGGGCAAAATTTTCTTGCAAGCTGCATTTCCGTCTTTATACACAAGGGAGAGCTAAGGCCCTAGAAAATAGATTTGGGTTTTCTCGAATTCCAGGTTCTTCAGTACTTCAGGATGGAAGTAGAGAACTAATTAATGGTGGTAAGAGTTGCGAATTGTTTGGGGGAAATATTTGACAGTAGTAAAAAAAAGAAATTAATAACTTTCTACAGTTTTTATTTTATTTTCATATCCGTTGACTAGACTGTTTTAACAGCAGCTGGACCTTAGCATGTTCCCTTTGTCAGCATTCAGTAGGGTAAATCCAACAGAAGAAACAATCCTCAGAGGGCCAACTAAATAAATATTAAAGGTTGAGAAGGGAGAGAGACTTATTTTGATCGTGTTTTTTTTTTTTTTTTTTTTTTAACCTAATGCCTGGAATTTCTGGTCTTGATTTTTTTCCTTCAAAATCAGGATTCACCTCAGAAATCAAACTCAGTCATTGAAATCATCACAGAAATTTAAATCTGGTTTACAGATACAAAGGAGGCCCAACAAGTTCACATGATCTTTAGATTGAGCAAATTTTCTTTATTTATGCAGAGAAATAAATATTTGGTTTTCTGCACTTTTTCACCTTATTGGGGAGGGTGTGAATCAATAAGGCGACATGAATCGTCATCCATGGGTGGAGTACGCTATAGGAAGGTAGAGCAGGTGACTTCACTGTCCCTGTCTAGGAGAGTATCAGAAAAGGAACTGTCACTTCTGATGGCTGGCTGTCTGAAAAACTGAGGGTATTGAATTGAGAGCAGAGCCTTGGAATCTGATGAACCAAGGAAAAATGTAATTCCAGCTGACCTCGTTAGCGCTGGACTCTTGAGTGCCCTGCTCCCTTCTCTTAGCTTTGTTGTCCTCTTCTGTACCATGGGGGAAATTTTAGCACCTGCTCGAGAGGTTATTCTGAGGTTCAAATGTGAGTATAGGTTGTACATAGAATCTGGCATATAAAAAGGTCCCAAAATACATATATTAGCTATTAAGAAAAAAATATTACTTCAAAGAAAAACTAGTGGACAGTAGGAGAAAAAGAAAAAACTGATATGTCTTGAAGGCAAGGATTGAGGTTCCTGGAAAAAGGTTAAAATGGGGGATAAAGAAACCCCTTTCCCTACTCAGTACTGGAATTAAAGGTAGATGCCATGAACTGGGTGCACACCTGTAATCCCAGTGACTCAGGAGGATCATAAGTTCAAGGCCCACCTCAGCATTAGAGAGACCTTGACTCAAAAATATAAAAATAGAAACAACTAGGGATATACCTCAGTGGTAAAGTACTCCTGGGCTTAATCCTCAGTACCCCCTTACACACATATGTACACACCAAGATCATATGTTATGGGACTTGGCCACAGGCTTATCCACCCCAAGCAAGTTAACCTATACACACTCATCAGTTAACCATCTTTTCTCTGGTTTTGTACCACACTGCATGCCAACCTATACCCTCTCAGCCATTAACCATCTTTTTCTCTGTTTTTCTACTTGAGCCTCCATGCCTGCAGGAACAACATGGGGGAAGAACATGGGGGTTAGCAACCAGGAACTTGGAGTATGGATCTTGGACAGGTCTGTTGATTGTTGTAGACTGAATGTGTATATCCCCCCAAAATCCCTATGTTGAAATCCTAACCCTGATATGGTGGTATTAGGAGGTGGGGCCTTTGGAAGGCTTTTATGGGTCACAGGAGTTAAGCTCTCATGAATAGGACTAGTGCCATTACAAAAGGGGAAACCAGAGAGCTCTCTAGTCGTCTTCTGCCATGTAAGGATATAAGAAATCAGCCACATACAAGCCAAAAGAGGATCCTCATAGAACTTGACCATCCTGCACCCTGTTCTCTGACTTCTAGCCTCCAGAACTCTTGAGAGACAAATTTATGTTTATAAGCTCTGAGTTCTCCAGAGAAACAGAATCAATCAGATATGTGGAGATATATAAGAGAAGATTGGGGCTGATGATAGAGCACTCACCTAGAGGCTGGAGACCCTGGGTTTGCTCCTGATCTGATTTAGATATGAGGTGTTCCCAAAAGTCCATGTGTGAGACAATGTAAGAAGGAGCGGAAGTAAAATAACTAGATTATGAGAGCTGTAACTCAGTCAGTGGATGAATCCACTGGGATTAACTGGGTAACCGAAGGCAGGCAGGGTAGAGCTGGAGGACATCAGTCACTGGGGGTATGCCCTTGGGGTTTATATTTTGCCCTTGGTGAGCAGAGCTCTCTGCTTCCTGTGCACCCATATCCTGAGCTGTTTTCCTCTGCCAAACCTTTCTGCCATGCTGTTCTGCCTCACTTGGGCCCAGAGTTACGGAGTTGGCTATCTATGGACTGAGAACTCATAAGCCCCAAATAAACCCTTCTTCCACTAATCCCTCCCCGCCTAACTAATTGTTCTTGTCAGGTCTTTTGATTACAACCATGAAAAAACTGACTAAAACAGATCCCCAGTACAGGGGGGGGAAATTGATTACTGGAATCAGCCCATGCAACTGTGGAGGTTAAGAAGTCTCCCATGAGATGCCATCTTGAAAGCTTGAGACCCAGGAAAGTCAGTGGTGTCATTTAGTCCAAATTTGAAGTCCTGAGAACCAGGTTAGGGGTCACTCCTCATATAAGTGCCTGATTCCAAAGGCCTGAGAACCAGGAGCCCCGGCATCCAAGGGCAGAAGATGGATGTCATAGATCATGAAGAGTGAAAGAATGCACCCTTCCTCTGCCTTTTTGTTCTGTTCTGGCTCAATGGATTGGATGATGTCTACCCACACTGGTGAGGGCAGACCTTTTCTACTCAGTCTACTGACTCAAATACTCATCTCTTCTAGAAACGCCCTCACAGACACCCAAAAATAATGTGTGAGGAGCTAACTGGGCATCCCTTAGCCAACTCAAATTGACACATAAAAGAACCATCACATCAGTACTTTTTTATAGCAGCCCAAACTGTCTAGGACATGGGTAATTTGCATAATCTTTGATATGTGGAGGACCTTCCACAAATCTAAAGAAACCTCTAAAAAGCATAAAACTCTTTCTGCTTTTACTTTTTACTGTGGTTTTATTTATTTATTTTGTTATTTTGTTATTGGGAATTGAACCCAGAGGTGTTTTACCACTGAGCCACATCCACAGCCATTTTTATTTCTTATTTTGAGACAAGGTCACACTAAGTTCCTGAGGCTGGCCTTGAACTTTCAATCCTCCTCCTCAGCCTCCTGAGTTGCTGGGTTTACAGATAGGCACCACTGTGTCCTGCTTTTCTGTGATTTTTTAAATAAAATGGTCATCTCCTGCCTTCTTACATCTAAGGGAGTACATGGAAACTGTGTAAAAGCAAATTCTATTCAATGTTCATGTATTGATTATCGATTACATTGAGCCATACACTGTGCTTAGGCAGCAAAGTGGTGTTGTTAAGGCGTTATTCCTCATAGTCATGGCTGCTTGTCTTATTAGTGCAATTAAGAGCCAGACTTGAGAGATGCTATTAGAGATAATATTGCACAGTTAGCCACCTTGAAGAGCTTGTCAAGAGCAGGTCTCCAAGTATACACAGATGGGAATTAAGAGTTGAAAACAGATTGTGAGATGCTCTAACTCATAGGGATTTTCACTGTTCAAGAAATCAAGAGCTCAAACAGCATGTATTCTACTTAATGCTAGACTTTCTGTGACAAGTGTCCCTTCCCATCCTCAGACTCCTAGAGGAGAAGGAAATGAAGCTTCCTTGGCCAAACTGTTGTAGCCTGTGGACATTGAAGGCAGGGGTTTCATCTTCTTGTTGCTGCGAGGACACTTGAGCTTTCCATCAGCCACAGCTAGGCTCCCAGGGAAAAAGAAGTACAGCTTGGTACGTTCATTCATGGACAAAGGAAAAAGAGATGGAGGGTTAGGTGCCAAGATAGTAAGGATCTGGAGCATGCGATGCTTGCAGATTCCTAGAGTTGTACAAGGTAGATTTCCTCTTTGTTCCCAGCAGCTCAGTTGGCTTCTAGGGGAGTCAGAAGGAACTTTCTAGAACAAATATCAGCTCTGATCACCACCCCTGTTTAAACTTCCCAGTGGCCTCTCATTATAAGTTTAGTGGAATCCAAACCCTTTAACAGAGTTTTGAGGCTACAGTCATCTCCTCCCCTTGCTCTCTGGGCACTGCACCACAAGACTGTCTTTCTGGTCCTTTGCACCCTCGAAGCCTGTCTCTTAGATCTTCACTTTTTCTTCTTGTTCAGATGAACTCTTTGCAAGAGATCCTTCCTGACTACCTTGCTGAACTATCCAGCACCTGTCAATAACTGTCACCTAATATGCATTAATTTTTCCTGAGTGATTGCCACTATACAGGGTATCTTGTCCTTTTCCACTGGCATTAAGCTCCAGGAAGGCCAAGGCCTTGCCCATCCTCTCCACTGCTGTGTCCCAGTACCTGGAGCAGCCGTGTCCCCAGAGTAAGCTCTCAATAAATACATGTGAATAAGCCAAAGCACTGGGCGGAAATGAGGGCTGCAGAAGATTTGGTGGCAGTCCATATCTTTTTTGGCAAAGTCAATAAAATCACGTGTTTTATTTTTAGTAATATGGGTCAAGGTAGCAATTGTTGGCCTTCTATTAGATTCCAGCGATCTGCATCTTCACGGAAAGATTTCTTAAAAGAATTTGGAAGGCGGGCTGTTTTGACATGAAAGTGCTTTTGAGCTTTTCAAGAATGTGAAGGTTCTGTTCTAATTTCAGAACACATTGATGGAGATTATTTAAATTTGAATAAAAAAGCACAACCATTGCTTCAACCCAGCTATTTCTCAGAAATCCTCATGGATTTTATAGCAGCTATCTTCTAGCTTCTTTTTCAGTAAAAACTAGATTAATAGAGCTCATTTAACTCAATGTTAAAAAGACATAAAATACTAAATTTATTGGGTTTTTGTTTTTTAGTTTTGTACAGAGTCCCCCATATAAGCCTGCTGATTTAAAGTGTAATGTCACATGGCTTTTTAGATCCTTTCTTATTTTCTATTAAAGAATGAATTATCAGAATCACGAAAAATTGTGGATGGGACCATGACATTTTGCTTTAGGCAAAGCTGGATTCTTGGGTGGCCACTCCTTCTGAAATATAATATTAAAGGTTACTGCTCATAGTCTATCAAAGAAAGCACATTCCTTATAAGCATGATGCTATTTGTGTTTTTGGTTTTTTTTAATATCTTTCCCTTGGACCTTGTAGAAACCATTTTAAATTATATCATCTTCAAAAGTGGAGCCTTATAAAGATTGCCAGTGGTTCTGCTCTGTTCTTGTACCGCTGCCTCTGATAACTTAGTAGAAGGGAAGTGGATCAAGTATCAGGATATCAGGGTCTCTGGTTACAGATCTGTTACAGCTTTGCTATGTGACCTCTTGGATAAGTCATCACACCTCCCGGGCCCTCAGTTTCTGTGTCTGTAGATTAAAGTGTAAAACAAGGAGGAGAGCAAGCCCTTTTCTCCTGCCCTGTCATTCTGTAGCTTTGTTTTTGGTGATACTAGAAAGAATAGTGTGGGTTTGCCTCGATCCACCTCCAGTTCTGTGAGACTCAGTTATCAGAAAGTAGAACTCAGACTCTTTTGTGTCTCAGTCAGACTTTTTCTTGATAACACAGTCTTGGCAAAGGGTTCTCTGACAGGTTCGTGGACTCCGTATGTAATCCAGGTTGCAGATTTCAGGGTCCCATCTGGTTGTCTGTAGCATTTGAAGAGTCAAGATGAAGAGTCAAGACTGATGGGGGGCTGGGGATGTGGCTCAAGCGGTAGCGCGCTAGCCTCGCATGCGCGCGGCTCTGGGTTCGATCCTCAGCACCACATACAAACAAAGATGTTGTGTCAGCCAAAAACTAAAAAATAAATATTAAAAGATTCTCTCTCTCTCTTTCTCTCTCTCTCTCTCTCTCTCTCTCTCTCTCTCTCTCTCTCTCTCTCTCTCTCTCTCAAAAATAAAAAAATAAAATAAAATAAAAAGACTGATGGGCCATGATGGACGCCATGCCAGCGTGCTAGAGAGATGGAGCTGGTGATGGGCAGCTGTCTGCCATAGGGGGCTGCTTTCCTTACAAGGTGGTTGGGGGCTTCAGCTATTCTGCATAAACCAAAACCTAGAACTGCCTAGCACCCTGTCATCAAGAAGCATTCCAGTTGGTCCTTTTTTTAAAATCCTTTGCACACTACTTAGCAGAGTATATAACAACTGCAAAATGGATCCAAGTAGTTCATTGAAAGTATCATTTTTTTCCCAAAAATTATCAAGACCAAATCCATTTGTATTATTTTTAACTTAAAAAAAATCAGCACATTAATGTCAAGGTAAAGTCATCCCTTTGCATCTGTGGGGTCCACATCCATGCTTTCAATCAACTACAGATGGAAAATACTGGGGGGAAAATTGTACATACTAAACATTCATATTTTTCTCATATCATTATTCCCTAAACAGTATATATAATAGTCATTTACATAGCATGTACATAGTATTAGGTATTATAAGTAATCCAGAGGTGATTTAAAGAATATGGGAGGATTGTGTAGGTTATATCCATATACTATACTGTTTTATATAAGGGAGTGAGCTTTTGTGGGTTTTGGTATCCACGGGGGATCCTGGAACCAATACCACCTCATGCCAAGTGGATGTCCCACAGTATGTCATTGGAAGGCATGGAGAAGGATATTTGATGAAATTCAGCGGACCACACTATCAACATTCCTGGAGAATCACTGACATAATTAATAAACCTAGTTTCAGGGTCCACTGGTAAATATTTTGTTACCATTTTATCTGGTTACATGAATTCGATGATTTGACTATTTTGTGTCTCTACATTTCTAAAGTCATTATCCAAAATACCTAGAGTTTTGTTTTTCTTTTAAATAAGAAATTTAAAGGTTTTTTGAGGCATTTCCCTGTCATAAAAACCTAGTGAAAGATACAGGATAGTGAAGGAAACAAAATAGAATCACCTATAATCTTACTGACCTTCCCCTAACCAGATTGGAGAAGGAGCCAAAAACTAACCAACAGAGGTTATTTTGGTGCCATTACCTTCTGAGGTATTTTTAACCTGTTGAGAGGCTCAGCTCTTTTGTAGTAGTTTCAGCAAATCCCACCCGCTGATGCCCATCAAGCCTCAGCCTGTCTGGTTGGTGGTATTTGCATGTCCTTCCATGCTGCCTGGAGAACAAACACCCTGTTTTACAGGACACCTGGTGGCAGAGCACTTTCTTTTTGTTTTTAAGGCCATGAAAGGATTTGTGGGGGCATGCCCTCCCACACTGGCATAGAGATTGTCTTCGTTTCCCTTAACAGAACTTAGCTGTTTGTGCTTCTCTCTCTCTCTCTCTCTCTCTCTCTCTCTCTCTCTCTCTCTCTCTCGATGACTTTTCGCCTCTCTTGTGTTAGATAGTTGCTGCTTCCAGAAAATTGGCAAACAGCATCCCTCTCCCCTCTCCAGGGAATTCATTACCAAAATTCATTCTTAGCAAGCACTGTGCCACTAAGCTGTATGTGCCACGAGCCCCTTTTCTTGGGCCTTATCAGGCTCTTTCTCAGTACTTGTGTTCTTTCTTCCTTTCTCTATATCAGGTCGGACTAGGATGGATGCTATACATTAATGATTCCCTTAAGGACTTGGAATAGATATTATTGTCCCCATTTTACAGATGAGGGAATTAAGCCTGACAGGCATGGAATATGGTTTGGGGATTTAGCATTTAGTTCACAACAGGTGCATTTGTTTAGCAAAAGTCGAATGTTGAGGTTATTGCCTTTTACATTTTGATAATGTACATCTGTGCAAGTCTGTGGAACTGTGGAGTTTGGTAAAAGACAAGTAAATCCCATCCCAGTTTATAGCCCCTCCGCTCACCAAGCCAAGGGGCTCCTGGTTTGTGAATCCCATCTGCTTCTTGAACAGGTTGGGGAGCTGCAGCCAGATAGAGAACAGGTGGTCTTGATGACCTGGGAGGTCTCTTGCTAGAGAGCTTCAAGACAGGCACCTGGAGGTGATATAAGACCTAACCCTGAGGGCGGTTCAGCCCCTCCTGCAGCGGGGCTCCTTTGTGAATTTCCTTCGGCCCAGTAGCACATTGTGGGCTTTTACTACAGGTCAGTTTCTCCACCCTGGTTTGGAGGGAAGCTGGGCCCTTATCTGCCCTCCTTTTTACCTGGCTGTGTTGCAGAGCTTGCTCTGCCTTTGAACTAAGGGGCGTTGATCTCACTTCAGGGCTCAGTGGTGACATTGGATGCTCCTTTTTTGCCTGTAGGGTTTAACATCTTTGTTAAGCCATTTAACTCTCAAAACTAAAGCAAGACGTAAGATTGTATATTTCATGGTATACCTTGTAGGGAAAAGTATTAGGGAAATAATGTTAATAAAAACTTATTTGCTCTTGACTTTGGCAAATAAAAAAAAAAAAAAATTGTATAGTGTTACCAGTTAAAATAAAGGCAGTTTTCAAGAAGTAAGCTGGAGCAGGATAAACTAAAAACAGGCCTTCATCTTGCTCCATTTATCTGGCTTATTTTAATTCACAGTATAATTGTGGAGCCTTCCTTTGAATAGTAATCACTTAAGCCAGGTGTTAGGATGTGCTTCCTTGGTAAGCCCTGTCATTTTGAGAAAGCAGAGGAGTAAACAACAAAGACTTGGTTTTACTTCAGCAAGATTTTTGGGTCCCACCAGTGAACAAAACATCAATCTCTGTACCATTGGAAGCTTTTTTAAAATGACTTTTCAAAAAATTTCTGAAAGAGATTTCAGGTTGATAGGAGACTCAGACCCATTTTCAAACAAAGCAAACTTACAACAAGCAGAATTAAACCAACTGAATGAAAGTGTTTACGTTGTGAAAGTACAGGAAAAGGACAGACCAGGTAGGATATTAAAATAAATGGTATTTTAGCCCTTTCTTAAAAGATGAACATGATTTGGATAAGCAATGGGGATTAGGAGAATTCTAGGCTAAAAGAAGCACATAGAGGCTTGGAAATGTGTGAGGACTCTGACTCTTCCATGCTGTGACTCTGTGTGTTGGACACATAGTTATTATACAGATAGAAACAGGGAGGAAACCTAGAGTGGGCCAGACCCTGAAGCTTACTCATGACCAAGGTATCTGGACTTTGTTCAGGTCTATACAAAAAACTCAGAGCCCGAACATATTTAAAATAGGAGAATGAATGGAGGAATGGATCTGTCCATCCTTTTAAACAAAAGGTAACCATTTGCACTGTAAAGGATGCCATTAATTTTACTTTGTGACAGAGACTTGTCCCAGAGCAAGTAGATCTGGAGGGAAAAGACTGAAGTACTTTTTGAGGTAAACTACAGGATGGTTGATAGGACTGTGGGGTGTAATAAGGGAAATTGGTGGTTTTAAGGGTCTCCAGCCTAGAAAATTGGGAGGAAATGATGCTACCCTTAGATAAGACAAAAGGATCTATAATGAAGAATATTTTCTCAGTTGATGGAAAAAATGATAACCTTGATTTGGAATATTCAGTAGGAGAGGGGAAATCCTAATTCTCCAAAGAGAAGAACAATATGGAGAGAGAGAGTTTTTGAAGCCGGAGATCTCCATGGGAGATTTTATACTCAGGTGAGGGATTGGGATCATCTCAGGTAATTCCCATCAGTAGTTTGGGGCTGCTAAGAAGACGTTCATCATATTGAACCATGCATGGATCTATGTCCAGATATAGAAATATCCAAGTATGCATGGAGAAGTCCCCCGCCAGGAGTGCCAGGATTGACAGCCTTCCTAGGAATGCCTTGTAGCCCTTCTGGAAGGTCAGTTGTGAAATGCTGCATCAGTGAGTCCTCCCAGGGTCCGTCAGAGGCTCCTTGTTACTACTAAGAGTATCAACCTCGTTCAAATGTCTTCTGTGGACTCAGAAGGGGACTGTGAGACCTTTGCCTGCTTGTTTACAATGCATGAGAATGAAAAATGGGGGTGTGGGATGGAGAAGTTGGGGAATGTGCGATTAAGGAGAGAGAAATGTTCAGGTGAGAAGGGAGAATGATCACAAAAGAGGTTCGATGAAGTAGGGAAACACAGTAGTAGCAAAACAGGAAAGTGATTTTTAAGGAACAACAGAGGAGAAAGTAAATAAAATAGGGTTTAGATGGGATTAAGATACAGGAATCTGGAGGCTTTTGGTAACTTGAACAAATGAGTGCTCTGGTGGGTGCTCAGGAATTGTACTGTGTGGCCAGAAAGTAGAATCATCGGTGGAGGTGATTTGTAGCTGGACAGCAGAGGGAAGGCAAGAAAGGGTGATGCAGGGAAAAGACAGTTTGATGCTAGAGTTTGACTAATCACATAGAAATATCTAGAACCAATACACTTGAATCCATGCTCAGTGATCAGTAAATAAATACAGCAGTTTTCCCAGGGAACCCTGTGTAAAAGTTGCATTTGTTTTCAACTGTATTTATAGTATCTAATCTCCTATCCCCATGTCTCTGCTGGGTGCTGCTGTAGGGGAGCTGAGAAAAAAAAGGAAGGCCTCTGTCAGAAAATTGTCAAAATGATCTGTCGCACCTGGGGAGGATTCTAAGGCATTGGGGTTGGTGGGTGGAGGCGAGGAATGGGAGCTGATCTTGAAGCATGTATAGGACGTGCACAGGTTCAGAGGTTGGGAAGGACGTTCAGGTGAGGGGAGAATGATCACAAAAGAGGGGATGAACATGGCTTATGGTGGGGCATTGCACAATTGCACATGTGTTCCTGTTCCTTGCAGAGTATTCACATAGCCAACATCTTAGTCTGGGCCGCTGTAACAAAATACCTTAGACTGGGTAACGAGTGTGTGTGTGTGTGTGTGTGTATGTGTGTGTATTTCTCATAGTTCTGGGGGCTGGAATTCCAGATCAAGCCACCAGCAGGTCTGGTGTCTGGTAATGCCACATGTTCATATGGAGCTCCTTGCTCTGCCCTCTCATGGTAGGGGCGAGGGAGCTTTCTGGAGCCTGTTTTATAAGGACATTGATCGCACTCATGAAATCTCTGCCCTCGGGATCTAATCACCTCCCGTGTGTCCCTCTTCTGACACTGCCACCTTAGGGTTAGGGTTTCAACCTGGAATTCTGAGGTTCCACACATCCGACCCTAGCAGTGGGCTAATGGCAAATCATACTGGGTAAGACCGGGTCCTGGCAATCTCTAGATTTCAGATAGACAGACAGACTTGGAATCAAAGTACTGTGGAATACAGGAACTTGGATAGAGCAGTAACCTGAATTAGGAAGTAGTTAAGATCTGACTAATGGAACGTTAGAAAAATACAGAATCAAGCTAATATAAAGGGAGGAAACGGACCAGGTGACAAAGAGCAAAGTTGACCTTCCTTGTGGACCTTCACCATTCCAAAAAGAACAACTAAAGCCTTAACTGTCACTTAGGATCTCCAGTTTGGGTGTTTTTAGAGTTGGTGAGAATTTGATACTAAGAAAGCACGCTGAGTGCAGACTCTTCCCAAATTATAACAGCTCAGCTCTCGTCAGACTCAACAGTGCTGTTGGGAGTTTTTTTTGTGGTTGTTTTTAAGAAACATACCTTTTTGGAGTGTTTTTGGCAGTAGATATTGAACCCAAGAATTCATACATGCTGGACAAGCACTGTATCCCTGAGCTATATCCCCAGTTTTATAAATTTTATAAAATAAAATTTTATTTTTAATTTTAAGTCAAGATCTTGCTGGTGTAAAATTTGCAATCCTCCTGTCTCACTCAGCCTCCTGAGTGGCTGGGATTACAGGTGTGTGCCACCACGCCTCAGCTTTTTAGTCTTAGTCCTCACTGCTTGTAGAAGCGAGAGCCTTCTCTCTTTTCACAATTATATTTCATTGTGATATTTGATTAAAATATGTAGTTCCACATGCAACAACTCATTTGGTATTTGAATCAAGCCATAAAAGCACAAAGGCCCAGACAAGGCAGGTATTTGTCAGAGGTAGGGTCGTCGGTGGAGATCAATGATGGAGCCTCTTGACTTCCCTCAGATTTAGTAACAAGTGTACAGTCTTTAAAATTCTTTCTAGTTATTCCTTTTCTGCAATGCATTTTAGGGGTTGTTTTCTACATATGTTTGCAACTGCCAGTTAGCCAGTTCCTGTGCTCATCTATTTGTGCAAATCGTTGGCTGGGCTTCAATGAACTCTCTTTGCATCAATTCTCTGCCACCCTATCCTTCTCAGCTTAACTTTAGCCATGGATTCCCAGCAAAACTATTAGTCCTGACTTAAGATACAAAAAAGCTATGGAAGCCGTGCGAAGCCAGAATAGAACTGTGTTTATTAGTAAAACCAGGTCATATTTATGTCTGCTGTAATTTCTTGGTTTTTTAAAGATTCACTTTAAAATTTATTACGTAGTAAGTTTTGTTTGCCATGTGCATATATCTCTTAGCTAAGTAAGTCTCAGTTTTGTTTTGAAATTTTAGCTTTGTTAAGTAGAGTAGGAAGGATAATCATATTTGACAACCTTAAACATATTTAGAACTGCATGCAAACTAGACAAGAAATTTATTGTACATTTTTAAGTTGTATTCTCATCTTCAACTGGAGTTAGCACTCTACTACTGACACCCTAGTGATATAGGAGTATGTATATATGTACATACATGTATGTATGTATGTATATATGTATCTGTATGTATTCTTGTATCTGCACATAGCTGAGCCAAATGTGTATTTGGATGCAATTTGAGCTTCCATGGGTCCAGCTACTTTCTTGTTCTTTCATGCAGTGTATATTTGTTGCCTATTCCCTGTTGTCCTCTGTTTATTCATGCATTCTACCTATGATATCTTTAGCCTTGGTGCTCATGACCTTTATTGTGCTTCGACTCCCACACCATCCAGGCATATTTTTTTCACACCTATAGTTCAGATCCCTAAATGAAGTGAAGGGACTGGCTCAGCCAATCACTCTCTGTTTATGCAGTGACTTCCTGCGAGGCCCCACACAAGTCTAGAGTCAGGTCACTCTGAGAGCAGGCAGCCATTCTCACAGAACAGGGAGAAGTCGCCCGATTTAGAACAGGGCTGCCCAGGCAGCAGGTGCTGTGGGTAGAGCAGTTTCCCTTGCATTATATGATGACACGAAAAACAAAGTCTGCTGTCACTTATTCAGAGAGGTGCATACCTGCATCTAGGCAGCTTGCTTTACACCATTCCACTACTACAAATTTCCATTACTGTGACATAAACACCAGTTCTCTAACAAGTTTTAATTACCATATGTATTGTTAGTTAGAGTTGCCATGACAGAATGCCACAGACTGGTGGCTTAGGCAATAGGAATTTATTTTCCAACAGATCTGGAGGCTGAAAGTCTTGAGATCAGGGTGTCAGTAGAAATGGTTTTCTCTGGGGCTTATCTCCTTTGCTTGCAGTATAGCCTCTTTATATATGGTCAGTCTTCCATGTGCCCTTGAATCCTATTCTCCTTTTCTTAGCTCAACAGTCATAGAAACTCATTTTATACCTTAATTTCCCTTGCTGGAAATACAGTCACATTATGAGGTGATAGGGGTTAGAACCTCAACATAGTATTTTGGAGGGACACAATTTAGCACGTAACTACATGGTATAGCAATTATGATTCATATTACATAAAGTCTAGGCTTTACTGCTAGTTCTTCAGTTCACAAATCACTGTAAAACAGGTGCATGTTATGGCCAGTGACCAGTCACATCACTTCTTTCAAAATGTGCCAGTAATTAATCTGAACACCTGTTAGTCTAGCGACTGACAGCAAAGTGTGTAGTTGTGTTGCCTCCTTGTCTTCCAGTGACAAACCTAAGGGACATCTTAAAAAATAGCTTATCAGGATAGGGAATTGGCCACCAAAGGTGGAAGTGCACTAATGAAACAAGAAGCAATAGTGCAGGACAGGACAAACAGCTGGTTTATTATGACATTTGAAAATGGCTGCAGCAAAGTAAAGACAACACAGGACCTGGGCCTGAGTGGAGCTTCGATACAGAACACCTGGAAAAAGTCTGCTGAATGTCAAAAACAAGGTAAAGTCAACTCAGGGTATTTTAGATTAAATTTTACTAGAAACAGAAAGCCACTTATGGTTGAAATTGAGTTTTTACTTCTACTTTAGATTGAAGACCATATTAACATAATCCCAGTGAGTTTAGGTAGAATTCAGGCAAAAGTGTGGAAGTTAGTTGCCTTTTTTAAAGAAAATGATAATTACACAGAGACTATAGAGGAACTTTTTACTACCTGTAAAGACTGTCCTCTTTATTTCAGTGTCAACATGAAAGGGTTACTGTTAGATTCTTTGGTGACACCACTAGTTCAAGCAAGGATGCCTCTGTGAAATCTGCACCCAGAGTCTGAGGATTAGTGCAGGGAGGTTTATGATGATCATCCAGTTTTTAAGGCTGATGAAATAGATCTTTTGAAAGCAACCTATTGAGAACTTATGTGAAGGAAGAAGATGTAAGATTGCAAAGTGGCCATAAAGGGGAGACTAGATATTTAGCCAGGGATTTTGGCGGAAAAAGTTTAAGATGTCTCAAAGGAAGTGGCACTGGCCAAAAGTTCCTTCACATTAAAGGAACTGTGAGATATTTCATAGCATTGAAAGGGCAGAGGATGAAATACTGGAAGCCGATGTAAACTTGGAAGTATGGCAGTTTGCCAAGGCATAGAAAAGATTTGCTTCATGTCATAAGTTATTTGAAGAGGAGGAGGCAAGAGCTATCCAAAATGCTCTCAATCATTTTTTTACACAGATATAAAACATTTTACCATTCAGCGTTTGATACATTAAATTAGTGTACTAAGTAAATGTTCGTTTTCCCTATACAGGTGTAACCGACAATAAGTCAGTGTTTAATGTTTTGACATAAGTTGTTTAAAGGTCGTGAAACAATCATAATTTCCCTATTGTTTATTAAAATGGCTTTAGACAGTATCAGCTTGCTTGGTTGTTTTTATGGTGCCACACTCCATGCAAAGTAAGGATTGCGCATGGGTGTGCACACGTGTGATCTTTGCCAGGAGTCTTTCTGGGATGGACCATGTTGTTTTTTCTTGCAGTATTCACCTGAACCTAGCAAAATATGCCTTAGCCTTTGACTGATGAAAAACAAAATTGTTGTGTGCTATAAAGTAAAACAGCCACCTGGTTAAGGGTGTGGTTTATCAGCCCAACTCCCAGAGTTCAAATACCAAGTCGGCTACTTTTGTATGTTCTGTAGCAAGATGGTGCTCTGCTGTGTGCCTCGGTTTCCTCCTCTGTGAAGGGGATTAATTGTGCCTACTTCATAGGATTGCTCTGAGGACTAAAGGAGTACCAGAGCATAAAGCCCTGCATTCCTGGCAAGCCAGCAAACAATATGTTTTAACCACTGGTGCTGATGGCAGTGGTGGTCGCATTCATAGCAGTAGAAGCAGAAGTATTAATAATAAGTATTTGCAGATTTATTAAGAGCCCTGGGTATGTAGCTCAGTGGTAGATCACTTGCCTACCATGTGAAGGCCCTGGGTTCAATCCCAGACTTAACTGTGGTTGAGGTTGTATCATCAAAGAGCCTCAAACTAATCTGCTTTTGATTTCTAGTATTGCTTCAATTGTGTGTGTCCCCCCGCACCCATCCTACCCCTCATTTTCGGGGCTATCCATGAACATTCTTTGCATCTGCCTCAAGCCCAAGGGTCCCCTTTTACCACCCCGACATTAATTTAATGCTGTTAACCATAATGGGTACATAGACTGAAGAATTTATTGTGATAGCACGTTACCTGGGATCAGGGATCAGTACCTCGTGGATGCCCTAAGAAAGGGAAGCCTAGAAGAGATCTATTTTTTGACTCAAGCTCCACTATGCCTTTGGACATGATCACCAAATTAATTCATAATCTTAGTCATTGTGTTTTATTTTACCTGTCTGTCTTAAGAAGCATTCAGTTGCTCATAGTAAACATTAGAATTATACCACAATTTGTTAACCCTCTCTTGGCATTTCTCCATTGTTTTAATGTACTGAGAACCTCGAAGTACAGAATTGGCCCTGCTCAAGAGCCAAGTGGGTGGAGTTCTGGCTCCTGTGAATTGAGAGTAACCGGACAAGTGGTCTCGGAATGAGAAAGCTGAAACGTATTTCTTGAAATTCTTTGCTGTTTCTCTAAGCCTCCTGCAGGCTTGCAGATTTCTCTCAGGTTCTTTTTTTTCCACCCAAGGGAGCTGGATATAACATGTGCCTAACTGGTAAGAACAGTATCAATCCTTTATTTATGTTTGTATTTGGTAGGGTCTTCAAGACCAGATGTGTTGGGGGCTACCCTCTACTAAATCTAAGTCATTCCCTGAACAGAATACTGAGTTTAGTACCGCTCAAAAGGTACAAATGAGTTCTTAGTTGATTGCATTGCATATAATAATTTTTATGCCCCCTTAACTCATTGTCTTCTTCTAAACTCCAAATTGCTTTTCTTGAAATATTGTACTAATTTACCTTGTCTGAAATATATAAGCTGTGACTCTTCTTGTTCCCCTCAACCCTCTACCCCAGTCCCCAGTTTCTTTATGTAGCTTCTATAGGTACAAAGAGAGAAGTTTGCTCGATCCTTCCTTCCTTCCTTCCTTCCTTCCTTCCTTCCTATTAAAGTGATCTGAGGTTATTGTACAACAACAATTAAAAAAAAAAACCTGAAAAACTTACTGTACCAGAAATTCACTACATCGAGGCTCAGTTTGCTTTGTCCATGGCCAGCATCCTACATGTCAGTCCTACCGAGAGGGAGCTAGCAGTAAGATTGGTGTTCAACTTGACTGACAAATGAGTGAAATAAGAAGTGAATGGGGGGTCTAGTTAAATGAATATATCATCAGTTTTTTTGCATGGCAGTGGGTGGGTGGGGGGTCATATGTTAAAACAGCCTTCATATCAACTCATCTGAATCTTTGAGACACGTTAAAGTATAAAATTTGTAAACAGTTAATGTCCTGTATTTTCTTACATCATTAAGTGGAGATTTTGAATGGACTGCTTGCTAGTCATTAACCAGGACAAGATTGAACGTGCCACCTGTTGAAATGCTGAAAGTTTTACATTCCCAGGGAAAGCTACCCAGATGTCACTAGTGTTGCGTGCAAGCATTTGAGGTGGTAGGAACATGTACAAACCTGTGGTTGTTTTTTTTTTTTTTTTCCCTTAATATTTGGAAAATTTGATTGATTTAGAGACTTTGTTCCTTCTGGTAAGACACATATAATATAAAATGTACTGTTCTAGCCATTTTTATGTGTACCTTTCAGTAATATTTAAGTGCATTCATATTGTTGTGTGGTCCATTTCAAGGACGTTTTTGTTGTCCCAAACTGAAGTTCTACTCATTGAACATTAAACTCCCCATCCCTCTACCCTGCCAATCACTGTCCTCCTTTCTCTTTTGAATGAGATCATACAGTATTTGTCGTTTTGGCTCCGCCTTATTTCATTTTAGGGAATTCAATTTTGTGCATACATTTTGTATTGTGGGGTGCTGGGTGTCAACTCGACTTTCTGCATGTTAGGCAAGCACTCTACCACTGAACTACATTCCTTTATGCATTCATTTCTAACAGGCTACTTTCAAAGATGGTAATAATTAAGAAACAAACAAACTAAAAAAACAAAAAACAAACAAACAAAAAAAAAAAACCTGTCATTAATCAAAACCCTAAGTATGAAATTCTGCATCCAAAAGGTCTACAGTTGGTTTTACCCTAAGTGACTAAGGTGGTGGAGCATCTTTGAGGAAGAGCTTTGTGTCTGTTGTTGTTATTTAATATTCCTATTATGAGAACATTCCTCATACATGATAGTTTAAATTTTCTTTGAAGTTCTGCCTTTTTTGTTTATGATTTCTCTTTCCAGTTTGGAGGGTCATTACCTTTTACTGTCTTGCAAGGTCTCAGCAGGGCTTGAGGGAGGTTTTGCTGATCAGCGCTTGTCCTCAGAAAGCTCTCCGATGAAGTAATTGTCTTTAGAAACCAATTTCCTTGGTTTCTCGAACCTGCTCCCACCCCTGCAGCATCTTGGGGTCCTCAGTAGAATTTCTAAGAGAGGAAGAACCCCCACCACCCCCAGGGAGAAATGTCACTGTCATTGGGCAGTAACAATTGTGATATTTAAATATCCGAATTGGAATACTGATCTTCCCATTAAACATGGAAGGAATTTCCTGTGTATTGTCTGAATATCTTTAGAATGGCTCCTTTAGATATTTTTTAAGGTGGTGTGTTCTGCTGTGAAGGCTGTGCTGAGCTGCTTGGTGGACTTGGAGATGCAGAGATGGAAACAATGCGCCAGAGTTGGCTTGTGGCTTTTTGTGTGCTTGTCCCTGTTTACCTATTCATAATCAGGATCCCTTCTGCTGTGGCATTGTGAAGTCACATATAATAGCACCTCATTACCCCAGCGGGCTGAGAACAAGCACAATGCCTACTTTCTGGACCTTCCATCATTTAATAAAAGATGTAGTTGGTGTGTGTCATGATGACAGAGGTCCACGACTGGAACCACGTGTGGCCGATTCCCCGGGTCTGCCATGTGCTTTGCAAGCTGCAAAGTGCTTCCTCTAGAAAGCAGCTAATCCTGCGCGACTGTCTCCTGCATGTCAGAACCCCCATGCTGCTTTCTTAAGCACTAATTGAAGAGGGAGCCAGTCTGCATCTTGCTCTTGCACATCCTTGTGTCATGAAAATGCCTTTTTCTTTTAAGCAAAATTGAAAGAAAGGAGAGAGGAGAGAGAGAGAGAGAGAGAGAGAGAGAGAGAGAAAGAAAGGGGGGGAATAAAGGTTGCCATCCAGTGGAGGAAGGAGTAATTTCCAGCTTCATTCAGGAAAACGCTGGCTGAAATATGCTTAACTCTTTTAACTTGGCTGGGGCTTTTTTTATCACCATATGGGGCTTTTTTTCGTGACATCCGGAGCCAAATGGGTGCAGTGTGCCTTTAAGGAAAGAGGTGCCTCACCAAACTTCGCTGTAGTTGTAGCACACCGTTTAGGTAGGGAAGGAAAGTGTTAATTTCTTATTTGTACACTTTTTTTCCCCCGACTTCCTTCCTATTCACTTCATTAAATCTAGAGGCAGTTCGGCATGGGAGCCTTCTGTATGTTGAATTAGGGCTCGCACTCTTGCGCAACACGTCACCAGTCGGAAACTGGGGGTTTGCTTCTGTGATTTATTTCATTATTGTGCTGGTAAAAGGTTTGGAAGGGAATTCTTTTATGGGGTAGTACTTTTAGCATTGTGTAGCAAGTTTTTTTTTTTGTTTTGTTTTGTTTTTTTTTTCTCTTGTGCCCCCCCCCCTCCAGCGCTGAGTTGAGTCAGTTGAGCTAGTTTAATAAATAATCTCTTAAAACAAAAGAACAGTTTATCTCCATGAAGAATTTTCCTGACAAGCAGGAGAAATCTTACTCTACCCTTTAAGTGCGAAAAGCATTGGGAAATATGTAGTGAATTGATTTCCATTAGAAAGAGACCCTCAGCCATCAGAGCCTGATGCACTGCATATGGATGTGGTTGGGGTCTTTGGGGAGGGAGGAGGGAAGGTGTTTTGTAGCTCTCTGCATTCCTGCATAAAGCCTTAATTTAAGGGGAATAATGGTCAGTACTTTGTGTGTTTCCTTGTCATTCCAGGACCTAGATTTAATAACAATCTGCACGTATTAGCAATTGTAATAAACATCTTTCACTAGTTCTGTTTGCAATTTAATTTGTTTTAGCTTCTTAGCTACTCACTGATTTCGAGATTTAAAAGTCAAAATATCACAAGCTTATGCTTTGTTCCCCTTTTTTTTTTTCACAATTAAAGGGGGTGAGAGTAAAATAGTCTGTTCACAACTTGCCCCTCTTCCTTTATCCCACTGAAAAGAAAAACAATGAAAAATTTTACAGCATGAAACTGAAAGTGAAGTATCACAGTTGCTCGGGATTTTCTTTAAAGAGAAGAATAACATTGTTTTAAAATATTTGAACCTGAGAACATGCACATTGCTTTTACTTACATGCATCTAATGAAAAAAAAAAAAATTTTGTCTTCTGTTTTAAAAATTGTTTGACTGCTCCCAAACCATGCAGCATATTTTTTTTTAAAAAAGCACAAGAATGAGGTATAAAATACAAAAAGAAAGCATACCTTGTTTCTATTTTTAAAATAAAATTTGAATATTAATTTGTTTTCTTATTGGCTTAATTGCTAAAATTCGAGCGAGAATCAGAAACCACCTGAGCTAAAATCTCTAATTCTGCTGCCTGGAATAATAAGGGGGAAAAAAAATATGATAAGTAGTTGTCAATATTAAAACAGGCTGAAGGAGGAAGGCTTCGGGCCTTGTAGTAGGTAGAATGAAACAGCAGATTTGAGTATCCACAATCCTTTCAGTATTAAATTTTCAGTAAAATAAAATTACTTGTATATGAAAACATAGCCTTTCCCAGCTCTCTTTTTTTTCCTGATCAGCTGATGAAGAGACTAGCAGCTCGCTGCTTTGCTGGCTTGTTAATTTTATCCCCACTAACTGTGATTTCCGATAGCCGGCCTGCTGATAGTGGTAAGGTAAATATCCTTTTTCGTTGCCGTCTTGAAGATTCAGTAGAAGTACATCCCAGGCATGTGTAGGTGTGTAACACATCAGAAGCCGGTGTTCTCCGTATTTCTGTGTGCGACTGGGTGCTTGAGGAGAGCAATACCATTAACTGTTGACAGCCTTGCATGCTGTATTTATTATTAGCATGTTCAGCCTCCAAGATATGCGGGACAATTTCCTTTTCTCAGTCTTCGCTTAGCTGCAGTGTGTTTAGCTGTATAGTGGGTGTCCTGCTTTTTAGGCAAATGAATATTAATGAAATAATGTGGAGCTTTTTTTTTTTTTTTCCTCCTTTCTTTTTCTTTTTCCTCATAACTCATCAGCTCTCGCCTCCTTCATACTGGTTATCTGAACACTGTAGGATCGTGATGGAAATTGTCTTTTGATTATTAAGGCCTAGGCTCAGGCTGTCCCTGAGGATTCTGTCTGTGTGCATGTTGCTTCTATGGATTTGCACATTTGGAGGATGCATAGGAAACATTTTTTTAATCCCAGTGGCATTTTTAACATGCCAGGTTGTTTTGTGTTCTGTACCAGGTTTTCTTCACAAAACCTTTCTTTTTGCAGGAGGCATTGTACATAAGTGAAAGAAATTATGTCTGAGCTGTAATCACTCTTTATATTGATTGTTATACTCACATGATCATAAATATTAGCCATGTTTGGTGCTGTGGAGAAATGAAGGTAATTGCCTTATGATTAGAGCTCTTTCAGCTACGAGAAAGGATTGATTAGCATTTGCATACTGGAGGCAATATTGAGAGGCAGGAGGAACAAATAACAACATCAGTTATTTTGTGTGAGAAAGCAATCTCAAAACGTAATTTGAAGATTTTTTTTAGAAAATTTCTTTTTCCATGATCAGATTTTCTTTTATCTCTGTGTGTGTTTTTGTGTTCTTCTCCCCCCTCCCATTTTTCCCCCTGTATTTTTCTTCTTAAGTTTTGAGACTTACCAGGAAAAAAAAAAAAAAAGTTTAAACTTCTGGGTCTGTCACATGGATCTTTTAGCCCTTTATGAACAGGTTTCTTTTATACCTGGTTGTTTTTATAGCTATTTTATTATCTCTCTGCATTAGTGCTGCTGGCTCTGGTTTAAAGCAAGCGTTTGCAGGTAATTGGAAAAAAGTGTTTGTTGTTTGTGAGTGTGTGTGTTCTTTCTTTATCGGGTGATTTAAGTGTGTTTACCAAGGAATGTGGCTTTGTACTTCCCGTTCCCTTGTTTACTAATTGCTACGTTAGAACAAACTCTGGATAGAATTTTGATTTTATGTTGTGAATCATGACTAAATTGATGTAAAACCTTATGGAAGAAAAGGTCAAAGCTTGTCTGATTGTATGGGTGTATTCTTAGGGGAATTTCTTTTCCTCACCCACCCCTCCTTGTTTGTTTACCTTTCCTCCTTACTGTAATGAGACAATGAGAGTCTTTTTTCTCATATTGAGCTAAAATTTCATATGGATTCAGTGATCTTCAGGCACTTGAATGTATAGATGTTTTAATTTTTTTGTCAGATCTTTACCATGAGTGTCTCAGGCCTTCAACATATTTTGCTTATGAAACAGACTTGGTTTAAAGATGCATTTATCCAATATGGTGGTGGTGGTTTTTTTCTTCTTCCTTCATTGATTACTGTAAACTTCTATTTTTTTGCTAGTTTCATCTTATTTTATTTATTCAAGATATACATACACACAGTGTGTATGTATATGTGTGAGTGTATATATACACATATATATACATGTGTATATGTATAGCTTAAATAAATGTATGTAACTGGTCTGGATTATTTTCCTGCCTTGAATATCTCTCCTTTTGTTTCTGATTAATAGGCCATCGAAGACGGAAATTTGGAAGAAATGGAAGAGGAAGTGCGGCTTAAGAAGAGAAAAAGACGAAGAAACGTGGAAAAAGATCCGGCAAAGGAAGATGTAGAAAAGGCTAAGAAGAGAAGAGGCCGCCCTCCAGCTGAGAAACTCTCCCCAAACCCTCCTAAACTGACAAAGCAGATGAATGCCATCATTGATACTGTGATAAACTACAAAGACAGGTGAGTGCTTTACTCCTTCACCTCCATCATCATCCGCCAGGAGCACTGGTGGCACTGCCTAAGCCAGATTCATGAAGCTGCATATGTGGGTTGAAAGGTCTGTCTGTGTGTTTCATGGCTTTCTCTCCAAAGGTGTGAGTCACTTTGTGCCATGCCGGATGGCCACTATTGCTATATGGTACGATGTTTCACCATGTATTATTAATGAGTTTAGATAGGAAATGACTTTAGATAACAGAATCTTAAATTTAAACTGGAAAAAGGATCCTTTAAGGACCTCGGAAATGATACCATTGCTGTCAGAGGGGTTGGGATGATAGGGTGAAATTACTTTTGGAGGTTGACTTGTTAGAGAAAGGAGAATCCTCACGTATTTAAAGTAAATATGTCAAGTTTAAGGCGCTGTTGAAAACCATATCGATGTTTCCTTGAAGTACTGTTCCCTCTGTCCTTCTCACCCTTGGGTTTCTGAGCACTTCTTTGAGTTGTCATCTTCGTAATTCTACATGGTCAGCCTGATATTTCTGCACATTCGCCTCTTTTTCATGGAACTTCTGGATGTGAGCTGTGGGAATCTCACTGGACACTTCCCGGGTCATTTTAAACAATGAATAATTATTTGAAAACCAAAACAGACATTTTAAGGTGTCCATCAGCCCTATACAGTAGGCAAACTAGTTAGGCTGCATTTTGGTTAACTGATGTTGGTTAATTGATTTGGTTTCCACTTGATAATCATGTGACAGTGTTTTCATTTGAAGATCGCATCTCATTTCTGTTGAAACATAGGAAACCAAACAGATGATTTGGTTTCTAAATTTTGTAGTGGTATTATTCAGTTTTTAGTTACCAGAGATTTTTGATATTAACCTAGGTGTTTCTCTGTACACCTGGATGTGTTTAACACAAATAGGTAAATTGTGATTTTAGTCTTTCACTGTGGTTTTGGTACATGCATGATACTAAGAAGGGAGAACTTGTTATAAAAATTCAGGAACAAAAAAGTAATAAACTTTCCACCCTGAGGTTTTATTGGTAAGATTTTCTTGGCTGTAAGGAGTTCTCAGAAATGGTGAAGGGGAATGGGTAGGAGAAAACCTCTGTGAAAGGGTCAGAATTTCTTGCCCCTTTTGCCCACCAGATCTCTTAGGGTTCATGCTCTGTTTTTAGTATTTTCCTGAAATTAAAAACAAAACAAAACAAAATCCCCTTTAAGAATTCTGAATTTGCCACCAAGGGTCAGCCCCATGACAGTGAGTTTGGATCAGTGAGTTTGAATGATGGCAATCCCACAAATCCAGTCTTTGCCCAGAGTGAACATAAAGACTTCCTCATGTAAACCAAGAATCAGTAACTCTGTCTGCCAAGTTTCTGCTCACCCCTAGCTCTGCTTCTAGATTTCCCATAGACGGGAAGCTTGGATTATTACACCTTATTTTATCAGCCCCTGGTGTAAGGAAATTATTACTGAGGAGAGAGTATCACTCTGCACATTCTTCTAGCTTTTTTTTTTTTTTTTTTTTTTTTGTCTCAGGAGAGTGGAACATCTGTTTCTCTGACCAGATGTGCCTGGATATTTAACAGGCATTTTGTTCATTCTCGCAGAGTGAGTCTGGGGGCTGTTGTAACTCTGAGAAGGCCCAAGGACGACTTTGGAGACTTAAAGCTGGGCCTCTGATTCCAGAGTGATGGCTGTGTCTTCCTTTAATGACATAGTAGAGGTCAGTCACTGGTGGACCATGTGCTGCTAAGTGATTGTTGTTGTTTTTTTTTTTTTTTTTTGGTTTTTGAAGGGGTCATAGGAGGAGCAAATGCATTTAAAAACCAGTCCATAAAATTTGTACATTTCTTGTCTCCCCAGCCCACCTTTTTGAAAAACTTAAAAATTTAGGGAGTGTGTGGCAGAGTGTGCCCACTCTGCCACACACTCCCTAAGGATGCAATCAACAGGAGTGAAGAAGTGGCCATCCTCTTTATTTGGGGCATGAAGCTGTCAGTTACCACCATCCCCATTACTCCCCACCATCTCCCCTGTATAGAGTGTGAGTTGCCATTCATCACCATCCTTTTCTACCTCATTCATATCAACTCTAGCTCCATAGCCCTCGAGTTTGTGACTTGATGGTGTACATGGCTGTAAGCTGACTGCTTTCCTAGAAACCCTCCCCAAATGCAGGGTAGTATAAGGTCTATCCTTTTAACCTCAGTAAAGTATGGCACCCTGGCTTGGAGCACAGCTCTTCTCTTCACCTATCTGCCTGCTTTTGAATGCTGACTTTGGCTTTCACTAGCTGTGGGACACCTGGCTAACTGACTTGCTTGAAGCTCAAGTTTCTCTCTGGAATTATAGTCGTGGATGAGTTAATATCACCCAGGTCCTTTAAACAGTTTAATTATTAATAATCAGCCTTTGAGACTGTGAATGGTTAATCAGGTAGGTGAAGAGACCTCTGAGCACTGTGAAGAAAGTGTCCTAGGGCTGGGGTTGTGGCTCAGAGGTGGAGCGCTTGCCTAGCACATGTGAGGCACTGGGTTTGCTCCCCAGCACCACATACATATAAAAAAAATAAAATAAAGGTATTAAAAAATGATACCTTTAAAAAAAAAAAAAAAAGAAAGAAAGAAAGAAAAAAAAGTACCCTTGCTGATACTGGTTTCCATGGTTTTATTTCCAGAAACAGAAAATGCAGTTTCCCTGGGACTGTTGAACAAGTCTTTAGTATATTGTAGGTAAAGGATATTTAATTATTTTGGCGTGCAGGTATTAAGTAGTTTTCCCTTCCCTTTTTCCTGGTTTTATTTACTCATTTGTTTATTTACTTTTTTCTTAAGTTCCTGGGACTCTTTCTGTTAGTGCCCACGTTCAGGTACTTTAGACTATGTACTAAATTTCCCACCACTGAATGTTTCATGTATATTTCATATTAGTGATCCTCTAGAAAAAGCACTTACTCTATTTATATTTTTTATTTCTCTTACCAAACTTGGTTCTCAAGTAGGAGGCACTCGAATTAGGAGGGCCTTAATTAGATACAGTGTCATATTTTTGGTTCATTTTAGAAAATGCTACTGGAAAATGTACATCTCGCTGTTGAGATTTTTTTGTGCCATTAAAGTTAGTTACTAATATAGTAACTCAATGTATCTGGAAAAGAAATAACCACCTGCATTAACCCCCCCACACCTCCGTCCTATGTCAGGGCCCGACGGTGGTGTAGATTAGCAGTATATTAAATAAGAATTGCCATCCATACTTAACAGATACATAAGAAGTAATTAGCTCTCATGAGGCAGTTGTTCAAAAGTTCTTGCATGATTCTGGGACAGATGTGTCTTGATTTTTTTTATAAAGACCTAAGATAATTCAGTTGTCTATTTATTGCTTTGTATTCAGTGTTGGGTCTCATTTAAAAAAAAAAAAAAAAAAAAAAAAAGAAGGGTGCTTTTTAAAAATGTGACCCTGAAGAACCAGTGATTTTGTGTGATTCATAAATGAGCTGCTACCGGAGGTGGTGCTCGTCTGCTGCTACTGGTTCCCATCATTTAATTTCCCCAAATAGAAAACTTTATATCTAGCAGTACTGGAAGGCTTTGTTTTGACTTGTTTTAGCATGCTTTGTTTTCTGCTTAGTTAGAAGGCTTTACAGAATCATATTCCCAGTTCATCTAATATTTAACCTGTGACTCTCTATTTCTTTGAAAAGGGATTCATCCCAAATTGCATTCGTGCCATTTAAAATTACCCCTGGGGTGAGATATAGAATAAGATGGTACAGAGTTGGGCTGAGGTTGTGGCTCAGAGGTAGAGCACTTGCCTAGCACATGCAAGGTACTGAGTTTGATCCTTAGCACCACATAAAAAAATAAAGCTAAAATAAATAAATAAATAAATAAATGGTGCAGAGTAGGGTCTAGGGGAACTATTTCAAACCCAGAGGTGTGACTTATTCCTAGTTAGCTAAAGGTGAAAGAGAGACCTAGAGGCATTCTTAAAGTTGGAAAGGACTTTGGCTCTGCTTGGTCCAATCTCTGTGTCCCTCTGCACCCTCTGACAGTCAGAACTCCAGCCTTCCCTTGGACGCTCACTGTTGTAGGAGGCAGTTCATGACACTGAAGGACAGCTCTGAACCCAGTACTTATTTCCTACATTAAAATAGATCAGCCCTCTGACTTCTTAACTGTTTGTTCTACTTGTGCCTTCAGAGAGTGAATTCAGTCTCATCCAAGAAATGTCCTTTAAAATATTTATAAGTGGGCATCTCAAGTGCAGGACCTTTTTCAGATTGAAACACCTCCCTTTGCTCTCTGAGTGTGACTTTAGCCCTACTAGTCCACCTCCACAGGCACATTCTTCTTTTCTTAGTGTCCCATTTGAAACATGGCACCCAGAACTCCAAAGGTACTTTGGCAGCTGGGGGTGATTACCTTGCTTATTCTGGACATCAAAATTCGGTTAACAGGATGCAGGAGTGTTTTAATTTTTTCCAGAGGCCTTGACATAGAGTTAATTTATGTTTAACACATCACTTGGTGAAATCCCACTCCCCCACCGAATACACATGCAGGTCTTTTCTCAAACAAAAGATGCCAAGGTTAGCCTTGAACTGAGCGTTAAGTTTTTTGACCTATTTATTTTATACTTATCCATATGTTGTTCCTCCTTATTGCTTTTGGTCACATTGTTCTTGCCTGTTGATGTAACTCTAAATTTATATTCCATTTTTTTTTTGAAAAATTATGTATTCTTGCTTTTCTCAATTTTTGTCATCTAAAGATTTAATATAAATTATCGTTGAGGTATTTCTAAAGGTGAGAGGACAGGGCTATATGACATGCCCCTGAAAATCACAGCAGGCTGACATGAATATCAGTAGTCCTGCAAGTTGATGAACCATCAGTCAACTCATAAGGTCATGCCTCCTTATCACCTACATTTATCTAACCTTTCTCAAGGTTATCAGGAAAGGCTAAAGCCAAGATACAACATGTTTGTAGCCTCTCCAATCGATCTATCAACCCAGAAACCCTGCGGAAAAAGTGAAATGAGGTTAGCCTGCCCTGGCTTTTTCTTAGAGACCTCCTACGGGTACCTAATGATGTTATTTATCTTTTCTAAATAGCCCCATGGTATCTGAATAATTTCTTCTAAGTTTTTACCAAGGGTCAACATCAAGTATAACAGTCTCAGGTTTTCTTTCTCATTTTGAAATTGGGACATTTGCTTATCTCCAGTCTTCTGATTCCATTTCCATTCTCTGTGATTTCCTACACATTATTAGCAGAAGCAATCTACACACTCTTTCAGGATGTAATTAGTTTGCAACTGGACACTTGAACTCATTTGAAGCGCCTTGATATGCTCTTTTTATCAACCCTCCTATCAGGAGCTTTGTTCTGCATTTATTAAGCCTTGCTTTTCCAGTGCAAGCTTTGTTCTCATTACTGAAGAATCTGGAAGCAGAGTCGGAGTAGAGTGTCCTCACCTCCCCACTCTCCCAATTATATGAAGATGAGTTATTTGCAGGTGTATTCTTCTTGGCACAGAGTGTGGATGTCAGGTCTAACTTTTTTTTTTGGAGGGGTGAGGGTAGCAGAAATTGAACTCGGGGGCACTAGACCACTGAGCTATATCCCTAGCCCTGTTTGCATTTTATTTAGAGACAGGGTCTCACTGAGTTGCTTAACATCTGGCTTTTGCTGAGGCTGGCTTTGCACTCGTGATTCTCCTGTCTCAGCCTCCCCAGCTGCTGGGATTACAGGTGTGTGCCACCACGCCCAGCTCAGGTCCAGCTTTGAAGAGGGATGCAGTGATCACTGCTGGCACAAAATGGGACCACAGGGATGGCAGCCACGCAGTTCCTGCCTCCCTCTCACTCTTTAGACTCTACTCTTTCCCAGGCTGGGCCTGTGTTCCTCCTGCCTCTGACTGTAATAAGGCTGATGGTATCTCTAGGAATCATAGTAGGCCCCAGCTTGTTCTGAATTTAGCTCTCCTTTCTTTGGGGGAAATCATTCATTCATCCTGGAAATGTTTCCCACATTGTTATATCCAACCTGTACTGCTGAATCCAGCCACAAAGCCAGCACTCCAGGCAATTGCCCCTGCAAGCTCACCACACAGTGGAGGACAACAGTCTTTTCTTGATGTCCCGGAATGGGCCTGGGGAATTCAAGGAAGGCAAGGTCATGTGAACCCAATTATGTGAGGATACAATGGCCATATATGGAATTGGTCATTTGGGGGAAGGGGGAATATTAGACCATTATAATGACCTTCTTCTGAGAAAATAAAGGCAACAATTTCATTCCATTCTAGTACCTTTTTTGGTGTTTTATACATCTAATTGTACCAATAGTACTTGTTTAACTCCTATACACTGGATAATAACTTGTAGTATTTCCCTTATTGTAAGACTAAGTTACTATTTTTGAAGGCCCACTTATAATCAACCCATTCTCCAGAAGGGCTAGACTCTGATTAAAACAAAATGTTAGCTTGCTCCAAGGTTTTCTCTCCAAAGTATCCCACTAGAAGTGCATTTAGGTCTCTCCTGGGTGGAAGACTTTCTTGCCTTGATTATTATCATAAGGCTTCAATCTAATGAACTCTTCATACCAGTGTTCACTCTCTTTCTGAAAACAGTACCACACACGTGAGAACCAAGTCTGTCATTACTTAACATTCTTTGTTGTTTTTGTTTGGCTTAGAAAGAAAAAATGAAGTACAATCAGATTTCTGACTTTATGTGTACTCTTTACCAGAATGATTTGAAATTATTCTGTTAGAATTCCCTTTGTTCAGAACCTGGTGTCCCCATTGAGTTGTAATCTCAGACTCAGATCATAGAATCAGTCCTGTCTGTCTCTGGATTGTTTAAGCATCTTCTGTAAAATGCCTGGCAGAGTGTTAGTGTTCAGGTTCGTCTTCCTTCGCTGTTGCATTTTCTAGATAACACGGTCAGCTTCAGCTTCTAGATCTTCTCAGCCAATACCATCATAAGCCTGAGGTCCCAAATGTGAAATCAAAAGTTTTCCCAGTTCTGGGCCTCGTTTCTGACATACACTCAGACACAAGTCTCCTGGACACACTCAGAACCCTCTCCAAGGAGCTCCCTCCTCGGCCTCCTCTCAGGCCATCTTCATTAGGCTCTTTCCCCCTTGGCTGGGCCCAGGACAGCTGCTGTCTGCCTGTGTGTCCTGCTTACAGTCCGTTCCTCATCCTGCCTTCTTTCTGAGGCACATGATCTGATCATGTCATCCTCTTATTTAAGAACTTTCAGCTGTGTGTGGTGCCTGTAATCCCAGTTGCTTGGGAAGTTGAGGCAGGAAGATCACAAATTTGAGGCCAGCCTGAGCAAGCTAGCAAGCTCCTGTGTCAAAATAAGGAATAAAAAGGACAGGAAATATAGCCCAGTGGTGGAACACCCCTGGGTTCAGTCCCCTGGGTTCAATCCCTAGTACCATACACACACACACACAAAAATAACAATTAGAATTTTTAATAGCTTCCCCTAATATAGGAAAAACATTTTCACCTTCTGAACCTAACCTTGCCAGCTTTCTTTTCCAGCGTGTTCCTGGTCTTCTGTGTGCCTTCAACATTCCAATTAATTCTGTATATTTGGAATATAGCATGCACTTTCATGCCTCCACTCCACAGTTCTTGCTGGTCCCTCTCTGAATGCCTTGGCCTCAAAGGCAGAGTGAGGCAGCAGCTCTGTGGAGGGCGGGTGTAGGCCATGTCTGCCACAGGGTGCCTTCTTTGCCTCAAGTAAGATCTAGATGGGACAGAGGGTTTTTCTAGGATGTGTCCAACCTGACAGCTGCTCTCTGCCACCACACAAAGGAACACTCACATTGCAGTGTCAAAAATCCTCATCTGAAGAGGCCTGTAGAAGGGTGAAGCCCTCAGGTGGCAGCTTATTTTCATTTCCAGTTGAAGATCACTCATTCAGTGATCCCTTAAAAAAGAACAGAGTTCTAGGAAGCAGAGCTGCCTGCTTAGTTGGTGTTTGGAGGCTGAAATTGGCTGATGCTTGGAACACCCTCTATATGCTGGCTGCCGTACCAAAGCCGCTTTATCCTACTTAATGTCACCAGCCACTCTCTGAGGTAAGTATCATCCCCATCATAAAAATGAGGTTCCAGATGCAGATGAGCTGACATCACCTTTGCAGGATCTCACAGACCTCTAGCAAGTGGTCATCAGTCCTCCATTGCTTCTCGAACCATGGATGGGATATGTGTGGAGGGAAATGGGGCTAAGGGAACAGGACAAAGTGGGAAAAGTCCAGAGAGGTTAGGAAATACATTTCCCCTCAGTTTTGGAGAATTGTGTATTTCTTCAGATGGAGGTTTCAAACATCACCCTGTGTGATCTTCCCAACCAAACAGGTAGATGAGGAGACAGGCTTGGAAAGTGAAATGAGTTCTCCAGGTGGCCCAGCCTGGGAGGAAGGAGCCAGGTGGGGAGGAGGATCCAGGTCTTCTGACTCTAGTGTTCTTTCTACTCTACCACAGGTGTAACGTGGAGAAGGTGCCCAGTAATTCTCAGTTGGAAATAGAAGGAAACAGGTCAGGATCTGTCTTGTATTCCCATGCCTCTGAATACAGGTATCCCTTGGTACAAGAATGAACCGATTCAAAGAATCAGCCTTTGGAAGCAAAATTTTCTGGTCGCCTCTCAATTGCCCCAACATGGAGAGTGGGGGGAATGCCGGCACAGATATTCATAGACATCTGTCATGCTTTTGAAGTTGTTTGTGCTGTGTTTTAATCTGGAAGCATCTGTGCATGCCTCTCAAAGGTGGTGGGAACCATCTAAACGTCGGCCCCCATGCAGCAACTCAGAGATGGCTTTCCCTGCCTCCCCTCCCACCACAGCCTGTGGTGTGTGTTCCATGGGTCTCCTGGCTCTGTGCTTGGTTTAGAAGCTTAATGCAGAGCACCTGTGGTGGCTTGATCCTGTGCAACAGGAAGTGGCGGGCCTGGTCACGCTGTTCTGCATTCTGGAGTGGATCTGGGGGTGTGCAGCCCCACTGCTGAGTTGCCTCCTGTGTGCGCTGGCTTGGCTTTCTGGGTGTGACTGCTGGGCCTGCCTGTCGCTTAGGGAGCTGAGCATTCTAGGCCAGTCTGTCTAACCTTTGTGCACCTTCGCTTCAGTTGGATGGGAAGCAGGAATGCTTTCCCCTTAGAGAGGTCATGAGAACTGGGTGATGTTGGTTGAGAGAGAGAGAGACGGGCATGCCTGATACACCAGGGTGAGAAGTTGCTATCCACATTTGAAACCAGCTTTTCTTTGCCCTTTTCAATCAGGCTGTCCTTTTTGGAAATATTGGTACATTGCTTTGCCATCCATATTCCAGCTCTGTCAATTGATCCCATAACATCCTTTACACCACTTTGGTTTTTTCCCCTAATGCCAGAAGGAAAGAACTGAGGCTGTATCCTCTATTTCAGGATGAATACTGACCACCATTTATGGTATTCCTCTTTATATAAGGAGTTATGAACTGTGGGTGATTTGTACCTATCTGGGCATGTGTGGAGATGAAACTGGTGAACAAGATTGACAATTTCTAATGTTTTTTTTTTATTGCTGTTCAGTAAACAATGATTAATGCTAGAAACTAAACATACATACCTTAGTGTCTACTGAGAAAATGGCCCCATTTTTGCCATTATGGGGGAGGGGAACAAAACTCAGTCTGGATTTGCATTTGGAAATTGAAACAGCAAACACTTGACTTTGTAAGTTTGGACAGTTTAAATAAAGGAATTGATTGGTGGGTACATCTACCTCCACCACCTAGAATGGAGCCTGATGACCTTAGTACCATGACACAGGCTAAACACCCATCCCCATGAGCAAGGACCGCCCCAGATCCTTTTTCACTTGCCCCTTTTCCACTCTTCCGTCACAGTGGTCATGTGACCATGTAAAGTGGATTAATAACTTTAAAGGGTATTGCAAGCTCCCAATGTCATGCCTGGGCTTTTTGAGGGCAGTTAATATAACTGTATGTACTTAGGACCTAGATAAATCCATTTTCACTAAGTACATTCAAACTGTCATTTCCAGAGGCAGAGCAGGGGGCTTGGTGCCTGCCTCCTCAGGGCTTTTTGGAACCTGTCTTGTCCCTAATTGTCACACATGCTTCCTTTCCCCATAAGCCTGAGCTGACAACGTGATGTTCAGAGGCTCTGTTATGATGAATTAACCCTTCCTTCAGAGAATTTTTTTTTTAATCTTTCATGTGTTCCAAATCACTAAGCATTTTCTGTATCAGTCTCAAATTTTGAAAATGGTAAAAATAAATAAATAAAATGGAGTGCTGTAAAGCTCAGATGGAAAGAGCTATATGATAAGTATTGCAGGCTGGGGATGTAGCTCAGTGGCAGAGTGCTTGCCCAGGAGGCACCAGGCAATAGGTTCCATTCCCAGCACTGCAGAAGAAAAATAATAATAATAATATGAATAAGGTTCAGGTGTGGAGAGGAGCCGTGGGGTGAGATGAGGCAGGAATAGGAAAAAATTCAAGTCCACTTGAGGTGGAATAGGAGTTGCCCAACTAGAATAGCTGATGGGGGTGGAGGATCAGAGACCATGTGTTTGGTACATGGGTGTAGGCAACCATGGAAGTATGGAAAGCAGGCTTCCTCTAGAGACCACAGATAGCCCAGTGTGACTAGGTGGCTGGTTTAAGGTAGCAAGGAGACAGCAGGGGACAAGGCTGGAGAGGCAGAAGAGCCGATCTGAGGGATGCAGGTGTTATCTTCCAGGACTGGAGTCTCTGAGCACCTTCAGTGATTTTCAAGAGCTCTGTTTGAGGAGACAGACAAGGAACATGGATGCACTCATGTTTGGAAATAGCACTCTGATAGTGGAAGATGGAGTAAAGGAGGCATCGGTTAGGGGCATGGTAGGTGGGAGAGGATACTTCCTTCAAATAAGGAAGTGGCAGTGGGTAGGAAGACATACTCCAGGTATGAATGATAGGCTTGGGGCACACTGAATATGAGCAGAGGGTTTAGATAACTTGGCTTTCTTTTCTGAGTGATAAGTGAATGGTGGTGGTAATGTTTATAGGAGTGTAGATGCAAAGAGGGTTGACGTGTGTGAGGTATGGTAGATACATGTATGCACACGTGTGTATGTAGTAACCCAGCCCCACATATTCCACAACAGGAAACCTAAATTCTCTCCATGACTGGCTATTAACAGCCCTTGCCATTTTGATTATGTCATTAGTATTGACCACTCCTTCAGGATCAGCCAACGAAGTCTTTTAGACAAAATTTATTTTTAGCATCTTTAGCACCAAACATTCTGTATTCCTTTAAATGGGGGAGGCAGACTGCTATGACAGTCTATCATGCCCAAGCACCTCTGCCTTTAGCAGTTCTAATTAGATTACAGAGAAATTGCTGTGAAACAGCAGTGCAATCAAGGGGATTTTTAGGAAATTCCAGCTCTAGGTGAAGAGCTATTCTTTGTTCATTCTGTGTATCAGACACTCTGGACCCAGAATAGGTTTGACAGTTTGCCCTGTGAAGTAGTAGCCTAGTGAGGTCAAAGCCTGGTCCCTTGGCTGGGATAATGCCTCCCAGAATGTGGTCTTTCAATGTTACACCTCCAGCTCCCTCTTGCAGAGTCCCAGTTCAGTCAGAGACTGGGGAGCCTTGCTAGGAAGTAAGCTTTTTAACTCTGTTTCCCAAACTCATCTTGACCAGTGAACCTTCCTTTCAAGGTACACCATTAATCATCTCTTAAGCAGGTGTGCTGTAGAGTACACTTTGGGAAGTACTGAATTAGAGCTCAGATATGACATTTCGTCCAGAGAGAATCTACTCATGGAAATGTGGGTTTCAGTGCTTTATTTTGCCCTCATTACAAATACTGATTCTTTAACTGCTTACTGGAGCAGGCTGCTGTGATTCCTGGTGACTTGACACTTATTTATGGTGCTCAGCCAATTATACCCACATACAGCAGGTGGGTAACCCACAAATACACTTAGTCCTTCTGCTTTCAGAAGCATAGAAAGCCTCCCCTAGCTTCCAACATTACCCTATCCCTGAAGGCCCTTTTCCCAGGGTCTCTGCCTCTCTTGCTCCAGACCAGCACCCGCACTAATGATCCTTCTTGGAGGGGAAAGAGTCCTGGATAGAAATACCAGAATGGATTTTTTTTTTTTTTAAACTGGGCAGATAAACCATGTTCAAAACCATTCCTTAAATATTTTGATTAAAAAAAATGGATTGCTCTCAGAGCAGTTACAGTTATTTGGGTATATGTGTTCTTATATTTTCACGGGAAGCCTCTTTTTTCCTACTTAGATTTACCACTCATATGTCTGTCTTAAGAGTTTACTAAATTGGCCATTGTAGAAAAGTGGTGCTCTGGTACCTGCCACAGCCCACCCTTTGAACAAAGCAGTCTTTTGGAGATGGGCACAGATGGAAAGGTATTTGATTTTGTCTGCAAAAGCTTTGTGCTTTTGAGTTTGGTCACAATTCAGCCAAAAGCTTCAAAGCATTTTTGCCATTAAGGAATGGAGACACAGCACAGATAAAAGGTGAGAATATTCAAGTAGAAGGGGGAAGCTCTGCCCCAACACTTTGGAAGGAAAGCATTCTTAAGAGACATGAGCGGGTCTCCAAGACGAGGTGGCGAAAGTGAGCAGTTGGCTGCTCAGGGAGGCAGCAGCCCATTTAGCCGTCATGTTTAGATAGAGGACAGTGAGAATTCCAAGCTTCTACCTGCTATTAGGAAATGTCAAGTTAAGGGAAAAAGGGGAGAAAACTAGACGTCTTCAGTCAATATTTCTAAAAGTCAAGTGATAGGTGGTAAATCTCAAAAATGTCTACTCAAAATGCTTGTCAAAAAAGGTAAAAACTAATAAAAACAACAACAACAACAACAACAAAAACCCTTTTCTAAAGCTCATGTTCTTTTGCAAGCACCCGTGACTGGTAAATGCAGCAACAGAATTCTGAAGAAATAGCTAAGAATTTTGTACAATAGGTTCTTAAGGTTGGACTATCTTAGGTGAAATATTAATGTAGTTATTTTGTTTATTTGGCTTTACTGGTAGCATTAACATGGTGCCAGTTGGCAAAATGTGCTGTCCTTGTTGATACAATAAATGTTGGTCATATGACCTTTAGATATCATTTATTTAAGAAAAATAAAACTGATTCTTTACCTTGAGCATGTTTTTCAAGAAGGTAACCAAATAAGTCTTGAGACCAACTTTATGGATAGTATGGTTCTAAATTACATTTGATTATAAATCTTCATTTGTTGAGTTAGAATCCATTATTAATGTTTGTTTATGCTTTGGCATATCTCCTCTGGTCCTTTTCTATGTCTGTTTAAAAACCATGAAGTTGTCCTTCACTTACAATTTTATAGCCTGTGGGTGGTTTTTTTTTTTTTTAAATGTCATAACAAGCATTTTTTCCATTCTTTAAAAGCACACAACTGTAGAATCCCTAGCATTCCATTTCTCTGGTCCTTTCTCTGGTTGTTAAACATTCCAGCTGCTTTGAATCATTTAATTAATTTAAATAATCCTCTAATGGACATCTTCATGTCTACATCTTTTATCTGTTGCAGCCTAGAGTAAATGACAGAAGTAAAAGTATGCTTCAGAGTGTGCCTGTCAATGTGGGTAAAATCCTGGGGCTTTTCTTGCAAAGGCTAGTGGGGCCTTAACATCTCCTGACATCTCTCTAGCTCTGCCTCACATTAGCTAGATGGACCTTTTTTCTTCTTGGTAACTGAGGAACATAATGTAGCGAGTCTGTCTTGATCCTTAGGGGGATTTTAACAACTACCAATTCCATAACCGAAAACAGATCTATCCCCATCCTGCTGTTTTGTTGTTGCTTCTCCTGTGCTTCCAGAGCCTTGGAGGTCAGGTTCCAAGTTTGTTATGAATTCTCAATCAGATGAGATGTCTGTAGTGAATACTGAGTGTTTGCAACACCTATTTTGGAACCAACTCAGGTTTCTGAGTCTTCTCTGAATAAGGGGCTGCCACTGCGATCTTGGGGAAGTTCTTCAGCAGTCTGTATTCAGCTCCTTAGGATTCTGATCCTGGAAAGCATGGTTTTTCACCTACTGCCCTGAAATGTTGATCCAGCCGTTAAACTTTTCTCCCCATATGATTTTCTATGTATGATTCCTTCAGGACTGTAACTTTTCTGTGAAATTCTTTTGACCCCAAGTGAGTATTCTAAATCATGACATCATTTTCTTATGGGGTTAAGAGAATTACATTTTTACCTTTACTAGTTATTGTAGATAAAACTTATTTCAGCTTTGGTTAAAGATCTCTTTTTCAGAATTATCTATTTGAAATTGTCAGTCAATCAGCTTGGGCAGGTAAAAAATAAATAAATAAGAATAGAGGAGAAAAAAATAAAAGACCCTCACCCAGTATCAAATTTCTTGCATTGTACTTTTGAAAAAAAAAATAATCAAAAGACATAGCAGTCAGTACATTCAAGGAATAGGTTTTCTTAGCCGGTCTTTAGCATGGCTGAACTATACCTAAAATGTCATCAATGGTAAAGCTGATAATTATGTGAAGTGTATAATATATGCAGTCTCCATTTTTACAGTCATTTTGGATAGATAGGAAAATATTGCCTTTTGCTTTGTGGAGGTAATGGGAAAAAAATTGGTTTCCAGATGAAGCATAACAAATTAAATCTCAGTAGGGTGTGTGGGTGGGCTGTGCATGCAGGGCTTGCAAACCATCATTTGCAAGTGGTCCATAGGCTTTTCCATCTCACACATATGACATCTTGGCATGTCCCTGTGCCCGTTCACCTTGCTGGAGAGACAAGGTGCTTGGCACTCACACCTGAAAATTATTAAATCCAATAAATTTGTACTGCCTCCACACCCCTTTCTTAGCAGAGTCACACTTTGTAGTTTGGAATGGGTCATTGTATGAAATGAATCTGAAATCCAAACCTTCCGTGGACCCACCATGGGTAGCAGTGTACTTCAAAGTAGCAATTTATTTAGGCCTTAAATTGTGTAAAATAACATAATGGAAAATACCTGGAGGGGAGGATAGTGTTTCAACAAAATCAGATCACCTTCTGTAAACCGTTATACAATTAGTCCATTGTTTTATAGTTTAAATTAAAAAAAAAAAATTCTGGCACTGAAAAACAGTTTGAAAAGCCTTTGCTGGGCTCCAGTTTGAGAAGGAAATCCCAGGAAATTCAAAACTGTGTCAGGCTGCTTTACTTCCTCTTTTTTTTTTTTTTTTTAATTTAACCTGTAATTTTGAATAAAAGCAAGTTACTGTGGCAATCCATTAGCAAATGTTTCTGCCACCTGAGTTCATTTTGTTAGTTATGTGAAAGCTATATGCTGCCTAGGACCCCAGATTTTCCTGTCTGTGATACCAGGGGAGCCACTGCTCCGGCAAGAATGGGGAAGGGTTTGCGTACATGTAAAATATTTGCACTCTGTGGGAAGGAGAGAAAAACACAGAAGAATGGATTTCTGATCAGTGAGGTACCAAGAGTTAAATATAATTGGGAGAATTTCCTCCATTTTTGTAGAGAATGGCTTCTTGATCCTGGGTGGATCATGAGATATTTGAAGAAGGAAAAAATCATAAAGAAACTTCCAACCATGGAATGAGAGATGGGTCCATGCTGGTGACCTGGAATGGGTCATAAAGAAGGGATTGGTCATACTGCCATAGCAGAGAAGTTGGCCAGTAAGACAAACTGGGGAGTCACGTCCTGGTGGGCACTTAGATATTTGAATAATAAAGAAAGCAATGTAGTCAAGACAGCTTTCTTGGGTGGCTTCTAGGTTTTTCTTTTGCCCATGTCCTCTGTTCTTAGGAGCGGGGAAAAGTAGAATAGGAGGATCGAGTCCAATGGGACCTTATTTTTGAAACAGAATAAATTTGTTTATTTCTCATTTTACAGTATTGGCACACAGTCTGAGAACATTCAGCTCTCTCCTTTATGAGCACGGATAACTCCAGACTTGTCTCCTTATAGGGTCTGGGAGTTCTAGGGTTCAGAGACAGAGACAGCAGACCAAGATTGCTGTTGCCATCGCGCCTCTCTTAGAGTTTTATTGCACACTTGGTCTATACCACTTACTTTTTATTTCACCAGTAGCACAGTTGAAATGAAGGGTATGTCCATCACAGGTGTTCAAAGCAAAAATGTGCTTCTAATCTCTCAATAGAAAAATGACACCATCTGTTGGCAATGTAGAAAATGACACTAAAGATGCCATGGAGGGTCAGGTGCTAAATCTGTGATTACAAAGAGGTCTGACTTTTGGGTTGATGCTAGGTTATAAAGAATGCTAATTATAAAGAAGCCACTCCGAGAAAAATGACTATCTATAATTCTTCCCAATTGCCTTTCCTATGTTTACCTATTTGAAATAGGTAAAATGTTTGTGTGTATAAATCTCAGAATGGTAGAAAAATATATCAGGAATCGTGGCCCTGTATTGAAGGTGATAGTAAATAAAATCATCTGGGCCACATACTACATGGCATAAATTACAGAAATACAAATGCATTTCTCAACCTGCAGCCGGTGGGGGGCGGGGGGTAGGAGGGTGAAAGAACACCTTAATTCTTGCCACAATAATGTAAAAATCCAATTCCCTAGTCTCCTTTTTACAAACCTCTTGTTTGCCCCCGATTTTAGTATTCATGAGGCCCATATATGCATTAAAAAACAAAACAAAAAAACAGTGACCCAGTATAGCAGAAAAACTGGCCCATCCCTTTGACAGAGGATTTTCGGTTAATTTATGCAGGCCCCTTTTGCACTTCAGCTTTTCCCCCGCTGGTTGCTAGGCAACCACTTGAGTTACTGCGCATGCCTCTTTTATGATAACTGTCATTAGGATTATTTTTTAATTGTGTAACTGGGACTGTGGGTTAAAACAGCATATTGCCACTCGTGCTTTGCCACTGCCTTCCCGCATTCCCACACACTCCTGGAATCACCTGAAATCTACATGGCAGTGATTCTGATTTTTTTGTTTTGTTTTGTTTTGTTTCCGGCTGCACAAAGGAACTAGAGATGGCATCATAAAGGGAGAGTGAGAGTTTTGTGGAAAATGACTATACCATGTATCACAAGCTGTTATTGATCTGAATAGGCCAAATCAGTTATTAGGATCTTGAACCTCAATTATATATCTTTGTTCCTTTAACCATGACGCTTTCCAATATTAAGGGATATGAAAGGCTTCTGTTGCTTTGCAGGCTGTTTTTCAAAAATTGCAGCATGCTAAGAATGTGTCACTTTGAAAGCTGCTTTTAAATAAACCCACCACAAATTTGGGGAAGGGTACAGCACTGATTCTACAAACAGGCAGCATCCACATTTGCCAACTATGTTTATTCTTTTTTTGCATAAATTGTTCCACCCAGATAAGTGCCATTAGGCAAGATGAAGGGTTTCCTGGGGCAAGTGACAAAGGTATGCGCAGCTCAGTATGTACAATATTCAAGAAGGAACAAGACCAAAAAGATAGTCACGGGTGCATGCAAAAGCTTTTCATCTGGCTTTCCACAGTGTATTCTAACATATTGAGTTACTTTCTAAATATAAAGTGAATTTTGAAGACAAAGGAGTATAGAAATAATGCCTTATGCATTTTTTTAACCAACTCTATTATTCGTTTTAAAATGGAATTTTTGGCTGAATAGGTTATTTAAAATATTTCTCTCATAACGAGAGAGATTCAGTCTGAAAGTAATCCCCAGTGCACTTCCCATATCTTATGTGTTACAGAAGTGGGGATCTAATTGTGTTCTAATGTGATTTGAAGTTGGCACAAGGGAGGGGCACTAATCTCCAGCATAGTTCTGGGATTTTCCTCAACTTAAAAAGACCCGTGTCTATAGGCATGGGATGTAATTTGCTTTGTTGACGTTTTCTGAAATAAAACCTCTACCGAGGAGTGCTTGATCTGGTTTGTTTCTGTTTGTCTCACCCATCCTGCAGTTCAGGGCGACAGCTCAGTGAAGTCTTCATTCAGTTACCTTCCAGGAAAGAATTACCAGAGTACTATGAATTAATTAGGAAGCCAGTGGATTTCAAAAAAATAAAGGTAGATATTTTGTTTACTAACTTTATTCTTCAACTAAATAAAGCAGACATGTGGATTCATTGAACTGTGTAGTTGGGGCTCAGCAGTGGTATCCTGTCTGACCACCTGAGATCTACAGAGGGCATACCACCAGAAAGGTGGGGATGTCCTTGTGCCTTCCCATGCATGTTACTTACTCATGTATGTAACGCGTCTGTTACTCATGTTGGGAGCTTGTGTTATGTTATGTTGCCTTTTATTGAAGACCTTTCAGACTCTCCCCTCCCATTGCTACTCTTGTCCCCCATCCTATGCTCCTTCCTCCACCCCCCCCCCCCCAACACACACCAAGGAACACTAGTGGGAGGGTGGTCTCAGTGAACTTTACCCCTGGGGCTGTGAAGTCCCCACCCCTGGCAGGGCCCCGTGCTGTGTAGACAGAGGGAGAGTCTGACTTTCTTAACCAACTAATAATTGTTGCATTTGTCCTCTTCACTTTTTTCCCCCAAAATTTCCATCAGGAAAGAATTCGTAATCATAAGTACCGGAGCCTGGGAGACCTGGAGAAAGATGTCATGCTTCTCTGTCACAACGCCCAGACCTTCAACTTGGAGGGATCACAGGTGTGTCTCTAGTTGAGTTTTTAACCTTAAGCATGTGCCTGCTTTCCTTCAAGCGAATCTTTTAACTTTTACCCTATGAATCACTGCCATACTGTACCAGAAGGAGAGTGAAAAACTAAAAAGCTGTATTCTGTGCTCCCTGTGTAAGTCAATTGAGGTTTTGGCATTTTCAAATTACCTTTGTGCCATAGCTGTGCTGTCTCCTTGCATTTCCCTTCGAGGCTTGTCTTATAATTAGAGGAGGACTTCAAGTCAGTCATTTAAGGTAATGCTGAAAGCCTGCAGTACTGTTTTTGCTTTTATAGAGACTAGGTATTGGATTATATTTATCTTCATTTTATCATAACCTGGCATCAGGAGTTGAACATACCATGATTTTAAACACAGAGGCATAGAGTGCCTCTAATTTCTTAATAAAAAAAAAAAAGAATCTTTTTGTCAGCCCAATTGCAATTCTCTTTACATTCACTTCACTTATCAAGTCTAAGAGTATATAAGTGACAAATAATCAAATATCAAAATAATGAGGAGAAGGGCACCTCGACTTTAATTACACCTCAGTTACTCTCACCCTGTCTTAAGAACTCACTCTTTGTATTTCTGTCCTCATGCCCAGTGAAGAAGAAAGAACAACATGACAGGTCAAGGTGGCTGCCAGTTAATGCAGTGTCACACCACCACCTAATTCCTTCAGCGGCTCTCCTGATCTTACTCGTCTGCCTTCATGTCAGTTCCATTCATCAGATCAGAATGTGCCTTGAGCAGATTCTGCATTTCCAGGTTAATAGTACTGTTACCTTCACCATGGCATGAGACCCTCTGAGGAAAGTTATGAAAGGCAAGACAGAGGAAGTAGAAGAGTCAGCAAAAAGAGCCTTTGGGGAATAATTCATTTTCATCTGTAGATAGATCTTTGGATTCTTTATGTCAGTATGGCATTATTAATTGTGATATGCATCCAGTTCACCATCTGTCCATTCTCTCACCATCTCACAACTGAAATGGGGTGACAAATGGCTCTTGCTTGGTTTTCCTTCTAATCTGCCCTGGATACTAGTTTCTTTCTCAACCACCTTCTTACCCTACGCCTTTGCTGCCCCATGTTTTGAGTGACACACCATCCAGAGTGAACTTAAATAACCTCTGGGGAGGGCTCATTCTCTAGCTTCATCTCCTGCCACTGATGCTCCAATCAGATGGGTCCCCTAGACATCTGCTTTTCTCACATGTACCTCTACTAGCATTTTTAAGATCACTCTAGGTTCACCTGCAGTTGTAAGGTATACAGAGACTCTGTGAATCATTTACATCTTTACAAGATGGTAAGATCCTGCAGAGTGTAGCAGCATAGCCAAAGAACTGGCTTTGATTCAGTACAAGCTGCATCATTTTTACTCTGAACTCCCCACCTTTCCCCTTTGTTCTTTCACACCTTATGGTATCTTTCTCACCCTTAGGATCCATCAACACTGATGTCTCTGGCAAATTCTGACCCAGCAGCCCCCTCCCACAGTGTTCTCTCTCCTTTGGTCCTTTACTTTCCTACCGTGCTTGCTGCTGCTTACCACATGTTACCTGGCCACTTTCTTAAGGAATACATTTCTTTTTCCTTTATTAAAAGTTCCTTTTTTTTTTTTTTTTTTTTTTGGCATGGTTGTTCAACAGATCCATAGGACTTTTCCCTTTTCCACCTTGTGGAACTGAAGTTCTGTGTCTCTAACAACTCTCCTCCTCCCCTACCTTAATTATTGCTAACTATCACTCTAATTTGCTTGAGTTGTTACAAATGGAATAATCTCAGTGTTTGTTTTTGATGATAGGCTTATTTCACTTAGCATAATGTCCTCAAGGTTCATACATGTTTGAGCATGTGATAGGATTTCCTTGCTTTTCACAATGGAATAATAATTCACTCTATGTATATACATTTTAGCCTTTCATCCATCTATAGAAATTTGGGTTGCTTCTAGCTCTTGGCTATTGTAAAGAACACTTTTAAGCACGTGAGAATGCAGATATCTTTAAGACCCTGTTGTTAAATTATTTTGGATAAATACCCAGAAATGGGATTGCTGGATCATATAGAACTTCTGTTTTAAATTTCTTTTTTTTTTGAACTTTCTTTCTCAACACCTACACAAGGCTGTGCGCAAGGTGTATGCATTACGTACTCTAAAAAGTAAAGTGTTGATTGAATGATTATTGGCCAGCACTGATAAGTTCAGTAACAGGAAATAGCATTTTAAAGAAGGTGGCTTTGCCATGGTATTACCATTGTGTTTAATAGAACAATTCAAATAAAAAATATGGTTTTATAAAGAGCCACCTGTCTCCCCCAAGCACGCGCGCGCACACACACACACACACACACACACACGCTTTGAAATGATTTTAACTGCATTTGGACTTGGTCCTGTAGGAATGTGTGTGCCTATATTTGGGTCTGTTGGGTTTTCACGTGGGCATAACAGCTGATGATGTTTCCACTGTCATTCATGAAATACAAAACTGGTGTGAGTTGCATAAGGAAGAGCATGCCGAGATTGTGCATCTTGGGTCCTCAGCTGACAGATGCCACTTTGACCCCTCAGATCTATGAAGATTCCATCGTCTTACAGTCAGTGTTTAAGAGCGCTCGGCAGAAAATTGCCAAAGAGGAAGAGAGTGAGGAAGAAAGCAATGAGGAGGAGGAAGAGGAAGAGGAGGAAGAATCCGAGTCTGAGGGTAAGGCTGGGCATTGGTCCCTGTGCTGCCTTGCACCTTTCTACCTGTACAAGTGCTTCTTCAGATGCTCATAGTCTGCTTTGTCCTCGCTGGGCAACCTTAGGCCATGTGCTGCTCAGGTTTCCTCATCTTAAAATTGAGGTAAACATGTAAAGAACTGAGCACTCCTGGAGTGGTGCCTTTGAAGGTCAGTGCAAACTTGGTGTGAAGTTCACCTACTACTACTTCAGAAACCTAGAGGGCTCGGAGGGTGTAGATTACTAAGCTCCACCCAAGTTTCTGATTCAGTAACTTATGGTGGAACTCACACATCTACGTCTGCATTTCTAATAAGTTCCCACAGGAAACTGGTGCTCACAAGCCACACTTTTGAGAATGTGTCAAACTGAATTGAAACCGTGGTCCATTGTATTCGTCAGAATTTTTTTGTGTGTGTGAGAGGCTGTTGTTGTGATCTTTAAAATTTTGTTCATCCTGGATTTTTGCATTAGTTGTTTTTAAAATATTACTTTAAGATATTTTTGATACCCTCTGTGTTTTATACCAAGGCAGTATTAATATTTCAAAGGTAAAAGCTGTCTTCAAAGTTCTAAAATTTCTTCTAATTGTTTTTACCCCATACCCGCCCTCAATACACCTCATGAATTACGTCCATACTGTTGTACACTCAGGCCATACTTGAAGAAACTTTCTAGGCTTGTTTCTAATTATATACTTAGCACTGTTGTCTTAGCATATTTTTTTAAAAAAATTTCTACAATTTCATTAGCCAATATGTAATTCAACATTTTGAGAAATTTCTTCTCAGTATTTTGTACACGTTTGTATCATTCCACAGCAATGAGTGTTGTTCATCATCAAGATATATTAATAACATTCATTAATGAGTGTACCAAAATATGTTAATTTTACACTTGAATTGGGCCTTTATTTTAAATAATGCTTTTCTAATCATTGAAACTTTTTTTGAGGGGCTGCTGTACTGGGGATTAGAACCCAGGTCTCTTGCCTGCTAGCAAGTGCTTCACCACTGAGCCACATTCCCAGCCATGAAAACATTTTTAAAATTTCTGATGCATACATATTGCCACAAAGTTGTTTACCTTCTCACCCACACACCTAAGTACCTCTCTCCACACCCTTACCTGCTCTTATTGTTTTTTATTGATTTTGCCTTTTATCATGAATTTAACCTTTCTCAATTTGGTACTGAGAACGTTTCAGGTGTACATATGCTGACATAAGAAAACCTTAGACAGCTATTGGTAGGACTAACCTGATGGTTTGCTCTGTTAGCCTGCTTGTCCACAGCAGCTTGTCAGGTGGGTTTTTCAAATTCACTAGCACACAGGCATTATAACTTTAGTGTCCCATGGTTCATTTGAATTATGCTCTTGAAGATGTGTTTTCTTGCTTTTACTGCCAATCTTCTGTTCTTTTATACCTCACATGGATTTCTGTACTCCCGGGTTCAGAAGATGTACCCTGTATAGATGAAGACACTTCATGTTTTCTTTCCACATTACTCAGAAATGCCCTGTATGGCCGGGTGCAGTTATACATCTGCCTAGAATACTGGTGGCTTGGAAGGCTGAGATAGGAGGATCTCGAGTTCAGAGCCAGCCTCAGCAAAAGCGAGGCACTAAGCAACTCAGTGAGACCCTGTCTCTAAATAAAATACAAAATAGGGCTGGGGATGTCACTTAGTGATTGAGTAAGTTCAATCCCCCAATCCTCCCCCCCAAAAAAGGAAATGCCCTGTATGAGTGGCTGATGGCATTAAGTTTTTTAAAGGACTTCCCATATCTTTATACACTTCCATTAATCTTTTTTTTTTTTTTTTTTTTTTTTTGTCTCGTGCTAAATTGCTACACCCAAGGCTCACCATCTCATAGCAAATTAAACTGCAGACATCTGGATATATAAGGAATAGAAGCTAGAGTAAGAATTCCGTTTTGTGTACTAGGATTTGTAGCTCTTGTCTCATTTGAGATAGAAGAAGGGCCCATGCAGCCATGACATTAGTTCAAAATAACCTTACTCTCACCTCTTTTGATAGTTTACATTTCCCCAGGAGGTTTTGTGTAAATGCTTTGTGGGTTCATTCACCTCACAAAAGAAATTTGAAGATTTCTCATTCTCAGATTCCTTCCACAGCTTTGATTCCCCCCTGTACAATATCTCCAGGTGCCTTAAAACCTACCAAACACGATATTCTAGCAAAGCTGAAAACTGGTTTAAGTGAGAGCCCCATGTTCCCAGTAACCTCACCATCACATTTACTGAATGTGTTATCAATGGATGGTTGTCCCAGGAAGCCAGGGAACAGATTCTTTCGTGGGTCAGGATACATACCTGTGTCTGTACCACAGCACTTTGAACTCTCACAAAGTGAGAATGGAGACGAGTGCAGTCATTCTGATGGCTAGTTTGACTGGGCACTGATAGAAATGTACCATGTGGATATGTCTGCCATGCCCCCTTGCAAATTCTACTAAGCTAGGTTAATATCCAGATTCACTTCATTTGTCCTCGAAGTAAAGCTGGAAGCTTTAGCACCCAACACTGTGGGACTGGTCAAATGACATGTACCATAAGATGGAAACTTTTTAAGTGCTAGATAAAAAATGCCCCACATGTAAGTAAAAAGCAAGGTAAGGACTATGAAGATTCAAGTGTATAAAATATTACACACACACAGAGAAGTGGTTGTAGGACTATACTGTCCCCACCACTGAAATAATTACCAGAAAGAGAACTGACTGTAGGGAGAGAGAAGGGGGAAAGAAATTTTCAAGGGCATGTCTTGATTTTACTTTCCATTTTATGCCTGTGTCATTCAAAATACTATTCAACTCTAGTTGACTATTTTTAAATCAATTAGAGTTATCTACACTGTAAAAGTATTGGCTTCATTTATTATCTTTTATTTTTTAATACAAAATTTCTATTAAATAACTGCACACACGCTTCATTGTCCTTGCTTAGCCACTAGGAGAAAGGGAGAGGATCCAGTCACCTCTGAGACATCTGCTTCTCTGTCACTGTTTTGTGTGACTAATTTCTCACACAGAGGCACATTCCTGTGAAAGCAAGCAGCAGCTGGAAAGGAGAACAGGACTTTGGGAGGTTCTGGGCACTCCGGGACATTTGGTTTGTTCTCCAGGTGGGATCATTTTACTCTCTATAAAAAGATTCCTTCGAAAATCTTCATCCTTGTCTGTTTTGTTTTTCGTTGTAGCCAAGTCTGTTAAGGTGAAAATCAAGCTCAATAAAAAAGAGGAGAAAGGCCGAGACAAAGGAAAGGGCAAGAAAAGGCCAAATCGAGGAAAAGCCAAACCTGTAGTGAGCGATTTTGACAGCGACGAAGAGCAGGATGAAAATGTAAGTGTCATGCTCACCCCTTCTCGCCTGAAAGGTTCCTCGAGGAGGGATCTGAACAGAGCTGCAGGATTAAAACAAGGGATATATTAGCCCCAAATGCTATTCTTATAGTATTAAAAAATGAAATGCTTCTGAATCAGTTTCCCTCCTCCCTCCTTACTCGTGTACGCGCTTACAGTTCTCTTCATGGCTGATTAATATTTTATATCTATCACACCCAGCATGGTGCCTAGTGTATAGCAGATTAGATGAACTAATGATTAAAGAAAGAGCAAAAGTTTGGTGTCAATTTTGTGTTGCTACCTAAGGGGCCATACAATCAAATACTTAGAGCTGTTATTTTTAATATTTGGAAAATTCAGGCAGCATTTATTGAGCTAAGCCCTGAAATAGGTGCATATTTAATGCTTGCATTAGCATCATGTGGAAGATGTCACTGTCAAGATATTGCATGCTATAATAAGCCAATTCTTAGGTCATATGTGTTTTGCTCCAGGTCATGGGGCTGGATTCAGTCCTGGGTGGTGTGACCCAGTCTAGTGCACAAAGCTCACCTGTTTAATAGAACAATGGCAGACACTTCTAAATTGCTTTCCACCTTGTTCACTTGCCTGAGGAACTCAGGTTCCTTGGTGTCTACCCCCTCTGTATTTTTCTTTCTGGGAAGATAGATTTCTATCTTAGTGTCTCTGTTAGTATGATTTTCCACTTTGGCCTGGCTGGCAAGTTTCAGAACTACCACCCCACCCCTATCCTAACCCCTTGACCCAAGTGTTTTCAAGTGTCCTTAGAATTTTGTTGTCTTTAGATGACTTACCAATGGGCAGGCCTCAAATGCCTGGTATTCCTCTTCTCCCGTGAGTTTTCTAAAACAGAACTAAAACCAAATTATTAGCCATAAACTTTTGAAGCTGTAGTGAAAGGCAGCAGGGAGCAGCATGGCTGTAGATGTTGTTTGGCTTTTTCAGTGAGGAACTGCCCTGCTTGACCTAGAGTCTGTCCTTGCTGCATAGGTGTAGAAAAGAGATCTGGGGCATTAAAAGTCGTCTCTTTTCTCCTTTGCCTCTCCCCCACCCCTTAAACATGGGATTTTGTTTCATTTCGTCTTTTTTACTTATAGGAGCAGTCAGAAGCAAGTGGGACCGATGACGAGTGATTCATCCGATGGACCTTTTTCCATGGTAGAACTGAACACTTCCCTTTCCCCTCTCTCTCATTTCTGCCCAGTGAGTTCATTGTCATTTGGGTGCTGGGTTGTTTCTATGTCTTCTTCATCATCTATAAACTAGCTTTAGGATAGTGCCCGACAAACATATGATATCATGGTGTAAAAAAACTCACACAAATATTTGTAACATATTGTGACCAAATGGGCCTCAAAGATTCAAAGATTAAAACAAGCTTTTGATGGAAAATATGTGGGTGGATAGTATATTTCTATGGGTGGGTCTAATTTGGTAACGGTTTGATTGTGCCTGGTTTTATCACCTGTTCAGATGAGATTTTTGTCTTTTGTAGCACTGATAACCAGGAGAAGCCATTAAAAGCCACTGGTTATTTTATTTTTCATCAGGCAATTTTCAAGATTTTTATTTGTTCGGTATTGTTTTTTTTACACTGTGGTACATATAAGCAACTTTAATAGGTGATAAATGTACAGTAGTTAGATTTCACCTGCATATACATTTTTCCATTTTATGCTCTATGATCTGAAAAAAATGCTTTTTGAATTGTATAAGATTTATGTCTACTGTAAACATTGCTTAATTTTTTTTCTCTTGGTTTAAAAAGTTTTGAAAACGCTATTGAATATTGCAATCTATATAGTGTACTGGATGGCTTCTTTTGTCCACCTGATCTCCTCTGTTACCAATGTGTATTGTCTCCTTCTCCCTAAAGTGTACTTAATCTTTGCTTTCTTTGCACAATGTCTTTGGTTGCAAGTCATAAGCCTGAGGCAAATAAAATTCCAGTAATTTCGAAGAATGTGGTGTTGGTGCTTTCCTAATAAAGAAATAATTTAGCTCAACAAATGTTGCCTCTTGTTTTTCAGTCCTAGGGGATTGAGATCCTTGTGCCTGAGGTGGCAGTTTCCTGCAGAGAACTGGGCAGGGCTTGGAGGAGGGGGGAGATCAGTAGGGCCTGTCTCCTGGAATGATCTAGGTGGGTTCCCAGGGACAGGAGACTATTGCTTCTCTGACTCTAGATAGCAGAGATGGTGCTACAGACCAAGCCACCCTAAGTCCCATTCAGCCTTGTCTCATGGCTTAGGTTCAATTTATTAACCAGAAAGTCTCTAAAGCTATTTACATATACAGAACACACCTGTATACCTTTCTACTAAGGTCTGACAATCATTACCGTTTTATTCTCCCTCCCTGCTTTTCTGCAAACAATTGAAAAGTTAATTTAGTCATCACACTTTACCCCGATTCTTTAGCATGAATCTTCTGAGATTAGGTCAGCCATAGTCACATGATGATACCAAAAGGAAATAGCCATAGTTCCTTAATTTCTAAGGTATAAGTCATTGTCACATATTCACAGTTGTCCTAAAATTGACTAGTATGTACATGTCTTTGACTACAGTCTTATCAAGGCACGTACTTTGCATTTGATGGGTCATGTTTATCTCTTTTATTTTAAAGTTCTCAAAAACCCAGCCCAAAGATAGGTGCATCCTTCCCGAAAACTGATGATGGGATCAAAACGTTCTCCTTCCTCACTAGTGGGTGGATGGGAACTTCCTTTAGAATTGTCAAGGGAGAAATCAGGTGGAACTGCCCATGTTGTATCCTACTTTGAGTCTCAAAGGAAATTTGACCCATGCCGAGCCCCCCTGAGAAACTCCTCTCCCTAAACAGAATCTCTCATGTATGAATTCCAGGTGTGGGATTTGCCAACTAGAAGAGGTCTGGAGATGTCCATGAAAGAAGAAGCCAGATGAGGTTTTCTTAATGAGATGATTTAGTTTCAGTTCAAAGATAACAGCTTTTCCCTGCTTCCATCTCTGCATTTTCTAAATTGTATGTGCTTTTTGTGATCTCTTGACTTCAGAAATATTGCTGTTCTAAAGCTATCAATGTCTTTATGGTTCAAGATCTCTTGTGCGAAGTGTTTTCTATTCCTGTCGCTGCTGTGTTGCTCCATAATGGAAGTGAGAGCCATCCCACTCCTTCCTACCCATGAATCCTCCCTTTGCCTGGCATATGCATGCTATATATACACTACACACCTGTCATCACAAACAGCTGTCTCAACTCTTCATCACAGTGTCTGTGTCATTCATCTTATCATGTAGGCATTATATCATGACAAGGAAAAAAAAAGTATACACTAAGCATACGCTATCTGCTGCTTGAACAAACCATGGGGACTAAAGACTTTTTCAGCAAAACTTTGGGAGCTGTCAGTGGATGGGGCAAATGTGAATGTGGTGACTACCTATATTCATGGCTGACCCCCACCTGGTAAGTGGGTCATGGCAGCTGTGATCTCAGATGCCACAGTGGTGAGGCAACAGCAGAGTGGTGGATCACCCTGAGCATGCACGTCCATCTGTGTACCACATCATGGCAGCCATTTGTTGAGCAGTTACTGAGGCTCAGAGGGCCTAGTTATTTGCAGGCTCTGAGGTTTACTAGGAACAAAGGAGGAAGCTAAGAGGATCAGGCCATGCACCAGGTCCTTGAATTCTATTCTTATATTTAGCTGCATGAACCTTGTAAAGAACGTATAGTTCTTGTTCGCATTTTACAAATAAGGACAATGCAAACCAGATTGAATAGCTGTGGCCTGTGCACCAAGGCTACCTTTGGAAGGTGAACTGATCTGACTTCAGAACAATTATTCCTTGCTGCCCTGCATCTCTAGTGATGAGTCCTAGAACTGGTCTTGTTGATAAGCCCCAGGCACCCATACGCCTGACACAGTGACACAGCTGGGCTTGCTATAAAGAAAAGTCCTGCTTTAGTCTTCTGGCTCTTTTGGCTGAGAATGGAGTTTACCACTGAAATATAATTTTGTTAGCTGAGCACCATTACCGTGACTCTTTCTCCACAGGACATTCCCTGAGGCCCAAGATATAGGCAGATCTTAAAACGCTACTGGAGGCCAGCTATGAATATAGAAACCAAGTTCACATTTGACCCACCCAGTGACAGCACCAAGGTGTTTAGGCCTCATGGTCTACAGACGCCCTGACAGGTCTGCTCTTCTACTCTCCGTGGTTTCAGTTGCCCGGAGACAAGTATAGTCTGAAAACATTAAATGGAAAATTCCAGAAATAAGTTTTAAATGGTGTGCTGTGATATGACAAGATCTCACACCACCCTACTCTGTCCTACTCAGCACATGAATCGTCCCTTTGTCCTGCATCCTCATTCTGTGTACACTACTCACCCCTCAGTGGATGAGTAGCTGTCTTTGTTACCAGATCAACTGTGCAGTATTGCAGAGCTCTTGTTGGAGGAAGAAGGTGGATGGTAGGCTAGCTACACACTACAGTTGCTACTCCATTTATCACATAGGCATTGTGTCATCTCACTCTATCTCAAGGGTGAGTACAGTACAATAAGGTACTTTTGAGAAAGAGACTCCATATTCACATAATTTATTGCAGTATTGTGTTAACTTTCCATTTATTACCTAAGTACCTGAGGTAATAAACTCAGAAAAGGGTAGGACTGGGTTTGTGGTTCAGTAGTAAAGCGTTTGCCTTGCATATGTGAGATACTAGGTTCGATTCTCAGCACTGCATCTAAATAGATGAATAAAATGAAGTTCCATCAACAACTAAAAAAATTTTTAGAGAAAAGGGTTGTTTTGGATCACAATTTTAGAGGTTCCAGTTTATGATCTCTTTGCCTTGTTGCTTTGGGTGAAGCAGCATGGCATGGCAGGAGTGTGGGACAGAGTAAAACCATTTACTTACCTCTTGGCCATAAAGCAAGAGAAGAAGAGAGCGGGGCCCAGGTTTTCACAATTACCATTAGGGGCATGTTCCCTGTGCTCCAAAGTCCTCCTAAGAGGTTCCACCTCCTGAAGGCTCAGTCACTCCCAACAGTACCACCTGAGATAATTTGCCTTTAACACACGGACTTTGGGTCACATCTAAGATTTACGCTAAGCTCATATATTTGATAATTGTTCTATTTTATTATTATTATTATTATTGAACTGTTAGTGTGCCTAATGTGTAAGTTATAATTTATCAGTTATATGTATATAGGGAAAAGCTGTACAGATAGGGTTCAGTACTGTCTGTAGTTTCGGGTATCCACAGGGATCCTCAAGTGTAGCACTGTACATCTTTTTTTTTTTGGAGGGTTACCAGGGATTGAACTCAGGGCCACAGGACCACTGAGCCACATCTCCAGCCCTATTTTGTATTTTATTTAGAGACAGGGTCTCACTGAGTTGCTTAGCACCTTGCCATTGCTGAGTCTGGCTTTGAATTTGTGATCCTCCTGCCTTAGCCTCCCAAACTGCTGGGATTTCAGGCATTTGCCACCACCTCTGGTTGCACTGTACATCTATTAGCCATGTCTGCAGTTCCACATCCAGGAAGACTCAAGTTCCTATGCATTTTTCACTTTTTCATGTGGAAATTCTGGAATCAACTCCAGAGCCACCTTCAGAACAGCCCTGACTGCCCCCTTGCCCAGCCTGGCCTCTTGGCTAAATAAGTCCCTCAGCCCTAGAATGGGATATTTTAAATAAACCTCTTGATTTCTAATTAAAAAGGTTATATAGCCCAAATGTACAGGAATTGGATACTGTCACATTGTCACTTAACAATGGGATATATCCTAACAAGTATATTGTCAGGTTGTGTAAACATTGTGTCATTACTTACATAAACTAAGATGGCTACAAGTGTCACAATATAATCTTGGGGAACAATCACCATATGTGTAGTCAGAAACATGGGAGCATGAACTGGAGTGTAGCAGGTATGTAAAGTTTTTTAACAACCTCCTTTCTTAAGCAGCTTATTATAATTTTTCAGGTGAGAGATACAGTGTGGCCCTGACCTAGAAATCAATATGTGTGTTATTCTGGGCTTTCCCAGACTTGTTTGGATTTTAGTTTCCTCTACAAAGTGTGAAAAGTGAGTTGTTCAATAATTGTAAGCCTTTCAGTGGACATACACCTTTACATTGCCAAAGGTTTCCATTATGTTAGAAAAAAGTTGCTTGTAAATGTCATAAAATATCCAGAAAGATTCACAAGATTAAGAAATAGCCTGGAGGTGACTTTTAAGGGCCCTTCAAGCATTGATGGTTTGGAAATCAGTGTTTCTCAAAGTGTGGTCCCTGGACTTGTAGCACAAGTGTCGCTTGGAAACATTGTGAATACAAATTCTCATTGCTCATTTGAAACCCTCTGAATTAGAAACTGAGGGTGGGGCATAGTAGTCTAATAAGCCTCCAGTCAATTCTGATGCATGCTCAGGTTTGAGAACTGCTGCTCTAAATCCATCTGATTCTTAATCTCTACTATTTCATTCCTGGAAATAATATGAGGCCACATTGGTCTTTTGGGGGCAGGCAGAGAGATAGGGTACTGGGGATTGAACTCAGGGACACTCAACCACTGAACCACACCCCCAGCCCTATTTTGTATTTTATTTAGAGACAGGGTCTCACTGAGGTGCTTAGCACCTCACTTTTGCTGAGACTGGCTTTGAACTCAGAGATCCTTCTGCCTCATCCTCCTGATCTGCTGGGATTACAGACGTGCGCCACCATGCCTAGCCACATTGGTCTTGAATGAGATCACTAGAACAGGCATGAACACCCGGCATACGTTGCCATTCCCCAAAAAAATAAATCAACATAAACGGGAATAACTCATAAGGCTGAATGTCTTTTTTGCGGAAACAGCTCTTCTGTCTTGCATGTTACAAGGCAGCAATCTTCATTTATGCCTGACTTAGACCTCATTCAGATTGATTAACAGTTGGGGGAAATATCTTTGGCTTGCTTAGCAGAAAGGTAAAGTCATTCTCCCCTTGTGAATAAATGTCATTCCCACAGGAATTTTATGTTAACAATCAATCTCACTACATGGATATCTGGAAGCAATGGGCAAGTCTAACCATTTAGCATTCTGCATTGAACTAGATGAAGTGCCATTTCTATCCTTGTTTACATAGCTGTGAATCTGAGGATCTGAATCTGTTTTGCCTGAGGGCGGGGGCGGGGGGGGGGGGGGGGGGGGAGGGGGGTAATGACAAATGATGCGGCCCTAGGGGAGAAACCATGACTGACAGGGTAGAAGGGCTTGACTGTGATCCAGGTGAGCTGCGTATGCCCCTGGTGTTGTTTAGGATGCTGGTCTTAATGGAGGGCAGAAGTGACATGTTCCAGATGAGGAGCCCCTTTATGCAAGAGGTGTTTTGTGTTCTGCATTAGATTCTGTAAGGATTTTCCAAATTTTTCTAGTTGAATCAAGCAAGGCCACCAAGTCTGGAGACTAGAGAGAAGCCAGTTTCCTGTTTATAAACACTGCTTTTTGTTATGTACAAGAAAGCGGCCTCATCCTCTGCAAACCAAGAGCAGCTGTGAAGCAAGGCTCACTGTGGGATTATAAACCTCAAAGAGAACAGACTCATAGTCCCTCAAGCAAATAATATGTATTTTTTAATTCTCTTGTAAAAGTTTTAATTAAATTCCTTCTCTGGGATTAAAAATTGGACATGTGTCCACCACAACCAGTGAAATAGTACAAAGAACATTAATTTAGAATTCGCCTCCCACAAGGCAATCGGCTTTAAAGGCCTGATGTGGTCACCTTTCTTCTTGGTCATATAATCACATACAAGCAGGTATGCTGTAAAATTTCAGCTCCTCCACTATCACCAATGCAACCTGTTTTACAAGAGGAAGCTGAATTCAGTAAGGAGCCTGCCATCTTGACAGTTTCTTTGAGGGAGATCAAGATCAGATTTTATTAAAATATGATTGCAAGTGTGTCTTTCCATATTGGATATGATTAGGATTCAGTATAGGTCATGACATAATTTATGATTGGTGGAAACAGCACGGTGAGAATTTTGAAGATGGGTCAAATAATCTTAGGACATGACTCTCAGGCGATGCTGCCTACTAAAGAGTTGGTGTGTCTTTCAGGAAGCCCCTGCACAAGCAGTAGCTCCTGGCCTGGGCAAGAATCTCCTGGATTCTTCGTGCTAAGGAAGACAAAGGAATCATAGCCTGAAAGCTCTGTGAGGATAAATCCTGTTAGTTCTCAGCTGTATTTTAAGGATATTTTAAGCGTTGGTTTGTTATTGGTTTTTTTTTTTTTTTTTTTTTAATACCGTGCTGTTGTCTGCAACTTGTCTTTCCCACTTAACAATACATTGAATATTTTCTTTCAAGTCAAGAAACAGAGACTAATCTTATTCTCTATTATAAAGAATATTAGTTATGCTCTTTTCCATTATAAAAGGAGTACATGCACATTGTAGAGACGGTAGAAGTGCAAGCACACACTTGTGTGTGATCGGAGGGTCCTTCAAAGGCTATGTGTAAAGGGTTGGTTCTCAGGGAAAAGCAGCTTCTGGAAAGTAATAGAACCTTTGGGAAGTCCTTAGGTCATTGAGGGTGCACCTCCAAAGAGAACTGTGGGACCCCGGGTGGCTGTCTGTTTTTCTGGCTTAACATAACACTATCTCCTGAGAAAGGGTGGCACGACCTCCTGCCAATGCTATCCACTTTCCTCATTAGAGGCCAGACCAATGAGGCCCAATGACCTGGGACCATGAACCTCTAGATATGAGAGTTAAATAAGCCTCTTTTCTTCAGAAGTAGCCTGCCTCAGGTATTTCACTATAACAACACAAAGCTGTCTAATCTAGTAGGAAAATTTTTTTGAAAAAAATTCACGTGTAATATTATCACTCGTAGAGATGTTTGGGAGACTTGCAGCCTCCTTGCAGCATGTAAGGACTTGAAGATCTCTTTCCCATTCACACAACAAAAGAAAGATAGAACTAACCGAAAGTTAACAATTCTTAACTTTATCCTAGAATGGTGATCACAGGGCAGAAGGCAGCCTGTGAAAGTAAACAGGCAGATGTGGAGTCCCAATCTACCTGAGCAGCAACCCAAGGGCAGAAAACTCAGAGTAAGCAGTACCAGGAGAGGAGCCTTTAGCAATTCCTTAATGTTTGAGAGCTAAAAGCTCCAGGGAGTGAACTGTACCTTCAGGAGCCTCATCAGGTTCTCACGTGAAGATCTGGAACACATCATCTTGTGTTTCCCTAAGGGGAAGGGGCAAAGTAGACATTTTAAATACACTCAAGGTATTTTGTTCTTCTTCATGTGGCCTGCCCTCAAGAGAAAGTCAGAGCCTAAGCTACAGGGGCCTTTTTCAGAACCTGACCAAGCTGGCAGAAGGGAAATGCCCAGCTGTAGTAACCTCTAGCCTTCCTGTTTCTCCTGGTGCCAGGGACAAAATGAAACTGAGAAGCACTTGTAAAGGTCGTAGCCCAGGGGCACAGGCTGACGACTAGACTGAGACCTAATCAGAACTCTAGGAATCTTCTCCCTGAAACCCCACCAGTAGTGGGTCCCTGTATAATAACAGGGCAGTACAGTGAAAAGAGCTGGGCATGTATTTTACAACGCTTTAGGGAAATACAAGACAACAAGGAAATAAAAACAAGGATACCAGAGGAAAGTGTGGTCTGATACCTATAGCAAGTAGTTAGTTTGCATAGCCTAATCCCAGCCAGATAAATATACAACAGCCACGAGCCAAGACCTCATTACCTCAGTTCTTTTTGCTCAATATATTGTGCCCTGCTTGGAGCAAGAAATGACAAGGTACACTAAGAAACAAAAAAAAACATTTTGAAAAGACAGAGTGAGTATCAGAGTCACTAGAATTACAGAAATACTAGAATTACACCTTCCAGAATCAGAGTTTAAAACAACTAAGATTCATATGCTAAGAACTCTAATGGAAAAAGCAAAAACACATGTAAGAATAGATAGGTAGCCCTGTGTGGTTGCATCCACCTATAATTCCAATGACTCAGGAGGCTGAAGCAAGAGGATCACAAATCCAAGGCCAACATCAGCAACTTAGTGAGAAGTAACTCCTGAAGCTGAGGCAGAAGGATCACAAGTTCAAAGCCAGCCTTAGTAACTTAGTGAGACCCTGACTCAAATTTTAAAAAATAAAAAGGCTGGGATATAGCTCAGTGGTAAAGAGCTCCTGGGTTCAGTTCCTAACACCCCACTCCAAAAAAACAAAAAAACAAAAAAACATTTTTATTGTCCTAAAATATTTTCTTACATGCCTTTGCCACTAGCCTCTTCCCCTGACAGTCTCAGCTTCCTGTCACCATAGTTTTGCCTTTTCTAAAATCTCATATAAGTAGAATCATACCTCATATAATCTTCTGTATCTATTTTTTTTCAATCAACAATGTTTTCAAGATTCATTCATAGTACATTATTTTTGTGCCTTTTTCTTACTGAGTAGCATTCATTCCATAGTTTGAATATTCCACAATTTGATTATCAACTCACCTTAATGGACAATGGTGATGAATGTCTGGGTTATTTACAGTTTTTGGTATTACCGATAAGGCTCCTCTAAATACTGACATGCAGACCTTTGTGTGGACATTTTCAATCCTTATAGCTGAATATTGAGGAATGGGATTGCTCGGTTATGTGGTAAGGTTTTTTTTTTTGTTTGTTTGTTTGATAAGGGTTTAACTATATAATAATAGCAATTAGATACCTGTATGGAAAAAAGTGAACATAATTCATTACCTCATACCATACACAAAATGAACTTAACATGAGTCAAAATGGATCTTAAATTTAATGGATAAAATGGTACATTTATAGGAGAAAACAGAATATATTTGTGATGTTGTATTATAAAGATATTTTGTAAATAGTACACAAAAATCAAGAAACCAAAAAAATATTGACAAAATGGACTTCTTCAAAAATTAAAAACCTTTGCTCTTTGAAAGACACAACTATGTAAACAAAGCAAATCACAGACTAGGGTAAAATATTTGCACTCATACATCTACCAAAACACTTGTACCCAGAATGTGACGTGCACATGTGTATATGTGTGTGTGTGTGTGTGTGTGGTGTTAAAATAAACAGGCAAACTATCCAATAACAAAGTGGGCAAAAGATGTGAATAGACACTTCACAAAAGATGAATGAATAAACACATGAAAAGATGAATGAATAAACACATGAAAAGATGCTCAACACTCTTCATCATTAGAGGCAAAATAAAGCCACAACAAAATACCACTACACACCCATTGCATTGACCAAAATAAAGAAGATGAACAGACAATAAGACATGGGCAACTAGAATTCCTGCAGTGATTCTAGGAACACAAAATGGTTTAAGCACTTGGAAAGTAATTCTTTTCAGTAGCTATATGATATTCCAGTGCATAGGTATGTCATAATTTAGATAATACTTGCTCTTCTAACACATATTTTATTTGATACTATTTGAGACTTTTTCCCCCTACTGTAAGTAATTCTATCCAATAAATTAAATCAATTTTGACTATAATTTTGAACTATTTTTTAAAACAATAAGATAAGTTACCTTTAGATCATTACAAAAAATATTTTTCTTCCAATGGGTTTAAATAAAATACCTTAAGTTAATTGCTTTTTCTTTCAGTCATGTTTATTTTTGGTCAGTTAAAGCTTCTAGTCACGTCTTATTTGCTTAACACTGCAATTTTCTCTTATATTAATGAGGCTCTGCAAAATTACTTTCCTTGTATTTTTACCCTCAAAGCCCCTAATTTTTAGAGAGATTCTAAATTACACCTGTTTTCAGCCTGCCAGTAGCTTATGTTCCACACTTTACTTTCATGTAGAAGTGGATTCCTCAGAAGGCAAAGTGCCTGTATTTTCCCTGCTGTCAAAATTTGTAATAGGGTTAGGGCTGCTCTGAGGGTCCCAGAAAGGCAAAATTTGGGAAAAGCAGGAGCTTGAAGTCTCTTTTGGCATTCCCCCAGCTGGTGGGACTCTTAGCACAAGCTTATACCACACCCCTGGCCTTCCACAGACTGGTAGCTCTTGGGGAAGCTGACTCATAAAGGTGATACTAGCTTGAATTATCTCGTGAAATTATGAGATTGTTGTTTGCTAAAGTTTAATAAAGACACCATGATTTCTCTTTTGGGAAGTTTCAGCATGTGGAATATTTGGAGTGAATGTGACCTCAAGGATCAAGTTCACTTAAGGAGAAACAGCCCAATGGTGGTCATTCACATTTAAATATTTCCAGAGAATTCATACTCATTACAGCATTCTTTAGGCTGGTCAATTTGTATAAATAAAAATTTTTTAAGATTATTCAATATTATACAGATTCAAGTATGGGTACCATGTATAAATAAATGAAAACTTCTAGAACATTCTACCCAAGTAGAGTACCCTACAGGGACAATCGATGCCTTATTACAGTGTTAAGATGGCATCATAATTGCAGTGTCTAATTCCCAGCATGCTTTCCATCAGTGTGGCTTAAATCAGCCCATGTGACCTTACAGAGTTTCTATACACTCCCTGGGAGTATGTCCTGGGAATCCAAATCCTTAATAAACAGCCTAAAAAGGGAGAGTTTCTCTCGAGTCAAATTTCAGTTTCCATACTTTAAAGTCTGATCCCAGTTTTCAGCCTGTTTCTCGCCTTTGATGATCTTCCTTTAAAAAGCAACCTATGCTCATTGCTGGGGGAAATACCAAAGGGAATCAACTCCAGAAACTGTTAGCAATTCCCATGTTAGGAACACCTCCCTGTGCATTCCATTACACCTTGCCTTCTCCAAGGCCAAAGACTCTCCTAAGAGAACAATCTGAACTGGCAACTACTCAGTGTAAGACTGATGTGGTGGTGTCTCATTACCCAAGGAGTGCCAAATTGTCTTGCCTGCTTTCAAAGGCAGGGCAGATACAAATTGCAGCATCTGGTTCTTGTTCCAGAATGGATGAGAATCACAGCTTGGATTTGGTTCAGAATTGTTTCACTTCTATTGACCTCCAAACCAGCAAGCAGGAGGTACAAAAACTGACCACCAGAGAAGGGTACTAGTATACCAACACACCACGCAAAGATTATACATCAGTATGTGATCATACCACTCTGTGGCTTCTCTCAGCAGCTTTCAGAGGTGAACCCAAAGTTCTGTAGCCGACACCGCACTCCCAGAGTGAGGAGCCTACTGGGTCAGAGCAGTTCTGTCACATCAAATATGTTAATAGGAGATATTACATGCACACACAAGCAAATGCAAATGTACTAAATTCACATATTTTTTTACATCTTTGAAAGACATTAATGTCTTTCAATTAATGATGTCATAATTTTAATAGGCAACAGTGTTTGTTCTTTGGTAGTGATTAAATAATAACAGTTACAATAGAGGGTACCTTAGAGTCAATAAAATACTGGTTTTTTTCTTAATGCCCACTCTATGTAGCATACAATGCACATTCTCTTACACCTGACTTTTTTCACTTAATGTATCTTGGAGACCATTCAGATCAGTGAAGAAAGACTAGGCTCAGTCTTTCTAATCCCTGTCTTTCAGTGCATTATCATAACATATAGAGTTCCATATTGATAGAATATTCTAGTTATTTCTAGACTGTGTTTTATTAACATTACTAAAAATGGTAAATGCTATTAGTAGGGTGACTGTCAAATGCCCTGGGGACAAACAGATGGGACAGATTATCTATAGATTTGGGAAGGAGGTACTAGAAGGTTTTATAGAGAGTGTGAGGTTGGTTTTGAGACCTGGGGGAAAGGGGTGACATGAGACAGATCAAACTGTGGAATTTTAATCTGGTCAGGCCATGAGAAAGACCTCACCAAAAGTCATTGTATGGATGACCTTAGAAAGTTCAGATTTCAAGCAATTCACAAAAAATGTCCAAACCAGAGCACTTAAATATCAGCTGCATCAGACTTGCTAGAAGCACTTGCAAAATCACAGATGACTGGGCTCCAGCCCCTAGAGCTTGTCATTCATTACGTCTGGGGTGACATCTGAGAGTTCCCATTGTGCACATACTCAGCAGTGATGCTAAGGCCAGCCTCTGAGCCATACCTTGAGAGTGACTACTCTACACGAAAGATTATGAACTAATTACTGTTGGTTAGATTCAGCTGGCAGACTATTTTTATTGGACCAGTGTTTTAATTTTTTTGCATTAATTACCAACATTTAAAAATAGTCAGATTTCTCATAAAAATCTAGACTTCAAACTTCTGTTGGAAAATTTGTTAATATAATAATACAGAACTGTATTTCTGCCTGGGAATAACATGCACATGCAAATCACAGGTGCTGCTTCTTGAAAGGTTACAAAGGCCCATCTCTATTTATTTACAATATAGAGGCTTCTGTTGGAATTGAGTTGCCTTTGCAAACCTTCTGGAATCCTCTCATCACCAAAACACATCATGCTTTCTCTTAGCTCTGGGACTTTGTATATGTGGTTTTCTATCTGGAACATTCTTACCATTATTAGCTCTCCAACCTAGCCAACTCTCACTTACCGCTCTGGCTTCAGCTGAGATGCCACTGTCTCTGGAAAGCCTGCTCTACTATCCCCATGACTGAGTGCAAGTGCTTCGCCCATCAAAATGTGCATACTTCTCTGTTGTCTCCCTAGTTCACCTGTCTTGCCCAGCATTATGAGTTCTCTAAAGGAAATGTAACCATTTCTTTCTTATGTTCTGCTGTATCAGACTGGCACATGGCAGGTGTTCAATAAGGAATTGTTGACCAAATGAATGGATGAAGAGACAAAATATCTAGAAGACAAAATGCTATTTAAATTATATTGCCTGATCTTTGACTTTTTTCTAAGTGGCAGTGCAATCTTAATCTTATTCCTAATTTTAGAAGCAATGACCAGAAAAAAAAGGCCAGTGGTAAACCTTAATTTCCATTAAAAATGCTGTGGAAAACAAAATAAATTTAAACTCTTTAATTATTTAAAATGTCCCACTAACTTGAGCTTTATTGTACCCTGCTTGCATTTACTGAAAGCCAGAAACAAAGACATGAAGTTTAATACAATTACATTTTCAAGTTACAGATTCTCATGTGATATCAACATTGTACCATCATTTTACTGGTTTAAAACAAACAAAAATTTCCTCAGAATGGAAGAGCCCATACTAGTTTAGAGACTTCTGGAGTTTGGCACTTGAAGTTTACAGGTGGAAGGGAGATGGGTAGACAGGGAGGAGAGGGAAAAATTAAGGTTCCATGTCCACACTGACACAGCCAGTGTCCTAGGCACTTAGGGAATCAAGAAGCTGTAAAAGATAGAAAATCTGCTCTTAGGGAGCTCAATGGATAATAGAAAAGACCTGGATACATGAAAGTGTGATATAAGAAAGGAAGAGGCGAGTGACTGGTAAGGATGTCATATGGGAACTCAGAGAGGAAAAAGCTCTCCCAGATGGTGTAGATGGCATTTGACCTGGTCTTGGTATAAGATTTAAAAAACGTATGTCCTTCAAGAAGTTAAATTTCTAAGTATGTTTAAAAATCTTTTTAATCTCTTTTTAAACAAAGTGTTATGTATGAGAAAGTAAGTTAGTTTAAGAAAATGAGCACTGTTTGAAGACCCTGGCACGCAGGATTTTTAGAACCAGCTTTGCCTGATGCTAGTTTGTGACCTTCAGAAGTTTCTTAATCTTCCTGGACCTGAGTTTTGTCATCTGTAAACTGAGCTGATAATACATGATCTCTAAAATCCTTTTTGGCACTATTGAATAAACTATTCAAATGAGTGTATATATTCTAATTTTTTATACTGATTAGACTTTTGTGGCTAAATGCAATTAGTTTTGCTAGGTGCTTCACAATAAATTCAGTCTTTGGAATCCTTCATTATGCACAGAGGTAGTCATGTCTTATTGCTTAGGAGACAAATGAATTGTCAACTTTATTCTGAGAAAAATTATTAGAGATTTTGTGTCTCAAGGGGAAGAGTAAATCTTATTTAAAAGTGAAATAATAACTTCAGAAGGTCTTGAAAAGACTATTGAAATGTTCTTTGGAGTCAGATAATTAAAGAAAGAAGACTGCATGACTAGGTTCCCAGATATAATGGAAATAGGCAATGCATATGTCATTAAATAAATGGCATTTCATTAGTTCTGACTAGGTAAAAGGCGGGGGATAAAGGAGGAGAACATTCTAATATATGTTGTCCAGTTTATTAGATCCTGAGGAGTGGCATTTAATATATTATAAGAAAAACCTTTGCTAATGAGCATCACCAGAATTTGCATACTTTCTTGTTTACTTTGTAACTACTCATTAGTAGTGAAAATATTTGCTTGTAAACTATGCACAAATAAATGACATTAAATAGTCAGGAGCAGGTAAGTTGCACAAACCTATGAGAATGCCCTATGCACTTAGTGATATTTTGCTTAACCTAGCTATTATGCTAGGTAATGTACAGTGACCTTCATGGACAAAGATCGAATCACTCCCTGGACTTACATCCAAACAACTTCTCACAAAACAAGCCTGTAAAACATAAGAAACCTCCAATTAATCTGCTTTTTTAAAAAAAAGGTCAGTTGCTTCATTGAAATTTGAGAACAGAGGAAGGATTTCCAGACAGCGGGGCGCCCAAAGCAGCCCTGACACCTCAGTGTCCTTCCTTTGGGGCTTCGGCAAAAATACAGTCTTCTTTCTGATTCCTGGAAAGGCAAGAGGAAGTAAAAAGTTCAGGGAACACCCAAGATGTGCTCCTGCACATCCAAGCTCAGGCACTGCTTCACCTGCTTTACATTGGGTTTGCAGGTTAAGCAGCTGCAGCTAAGACAATAGAGCTACAAAAGCAAGTAGAGCCCCAACAGCAAGCAGGGTCCAGGGATGTATGTGGGAAAACAGGATCAGAACATTGAGGGACTTGAGTGGATTGGAAATGATCTTGGATGAGTTTGTTCACATGGAAAGAAAAGAAAGATAGTTTGGAAAAAGAAGGAGATAGGGGATCAGAGAGGTCACCTAACATCACAATGACGGAAGGTACACTCAAACCCATGGTCCTGCCTTATCACATAGCTCACTGAATAAGATGAGCAGGTATTTTATTTTGGAGGGATGAACAGGCATTTTATTGTATTTTGGAACCACACAGATCTGGACTGAATCCTAATAAACTGTGAGTAAACAAGGTCAAGTCCATAAAGTCTCTGGCATCCAGCTGATGCTCAATGAATGTTAATTTTCTTTTTTCAAACCCCCATCCCCACTGTCTAATGCTAAACCTTTATGATAAATATTTTCCATTTTTTCACAAAGTTTAAGAATTATCTTTCTAATAATATGTAAACACTTTTCTACAACACTAGATAGTTATATGTCAATTTTTAGGCTTTTTAATCTACTTTTTTACTAAATGATAATTCTTGTTGGCTTTAATGTGACTTACTATGTACTAAATATAAGTTCAAGTATCATTCCAGAAATCATCTTAAAAATGAGCTTACAAGGCAGAGCATTTTGATTCTTATTTCACGCATGAGGATGACAGGCATGCAAGTCTATTTAGACAACTTGTCCAAGGTCGCCCATAAGTAACAGTGCCAAGATTCAAGCAGACAGTGTGGTGCCAAAGCCCATCCTTGTTTTTAATCCCTCTTCAAGGCTGCCTCCCAGGCTAACATCAACACACACACACACACACACACACACACACACACACACACACACACTGCTTTTTAAAAATTTTTTTTAGTTATTGATGGACCTTTATTTTATTCATTTATTTCTATGCAGTGCTGAGAATTGAACCCAGTGCCTCACACATGCAAGGCAAGTGCTCTACCACTGAGCTACAACCCCAGCCCCAATGCACAAAACTTAAGCTAATTTATTATCAACCTTAGAGATAAACCTTAACCCTGGCACAGAATCACACCAAAGTGATTGCAAATCCTTATCAATGCAATTAATTAATTGGCCTGTAGCTGTTAGCATCTCCCCCTTCCTGCCATATGCTTAAATTTCCACAATGGATCCTCATAAGAAGCCACAATTTATAGACTCACATATTGTCATATATTATCATTATTATTTTTTTTCCCCACAAAAGTTATTTAGTTCTAATGAGAAAAGAGCATTGTTTAAAGTATGCCGACACAATGTTAAATAAACAGTAGACCATTTCTGTACTTTTGAGTTCCTATGTAACAAACTGCAACCTAACTTAGTACACAAACAAATTAGAACCTAATTTAACAGTGTAGTTTTTGTAATAGCCTGATGGCAGCCAAATGCAAACAGCTGAACTTCATCCAATCACAGGCAACCAACTCATCACACCATGGACAATAGGGGAAGGTCTCATCACATGTGTCCAGGTAGGCAGAGGCCTACCTGTAGCCAGTCTGGTGATTCCTCTACTGCCAGGTTTCTGTTCTCGACTAAAAGGCTCACTCCAGTTGAATTGGGCTAACTGGGCTGCGCAAAATAACCACATAAGAGACACAAATACTTTTTTCTTTGGGGTTGCTGTGATGGCTCCTCTGACCTTAAGGGTCCATAGGAAGAGAGAGGGCAAGAGCATACGCTGACCCCTTTTATTGAGGAGAAGCTATTCAAATGAGGGAAGGGATCAGGTTTCAGGGAGCTGAGTCTATCTTCATGATGTCCACTGTCAGCAGGTTGACTAACATCTGGGTGGGCCACACCCAAAGGCACAGTAAGAGAAGGGGACACACACAAGGCACTTCCATGGAAGATTCTATCCTAAACAGGGCAAGGGGTTATATTACAAAGGAACAGGTGAGCATAGCTTCACCCATGGGGCTATAGCAAGACACACCCTTGCAGGAGACACCCACCCTCCAACCCAAGACAGGTGGGGAAAGCTCTGCCACATTTCTGTGACTGAGTGCCTCAGCACCCAGCTGGGGAGTGTGATTCAGTCACATGCAAGGTTGGTCTCCCACACTCTACTTTGCTATTTGGTGTGGTCTTTGAAAGCCCACTGCTCACACTACTGGGCAGAGTTCTCTGAACATCTTTTGGTTTTTGTTTTACTATAAGGTATAAAAATGATCTTTCTTGACAATATGCAAGCACATGAAAAGGACAGTCTACATTTACTTGATAGTTTTTTTTTTTAGGCTTTTCATTCACTTTTTACTAAATGATAATATTACTAACTTCATTGCAACTTGTGTGAGTGCCAATTTATGAATCATTCTCTGCTCAAATAAACTATTAAATATATTGTATCTATAGTTATTCTTTTGACAACATGTAGAGAATGAAAACAAGTAGGAAATATGGCAAGAAAAAAGAAAACACTTGGAAATTATTACAACTAATGTTACATTTGAAGTAAAATTAAATATCACTAATTATTTTGGTTTAGCATAAATTTACCAATGCAGAGAATGAAGGGGAAGATTATTCTATTTAAGAAAATAACCTTCAAATAACATCAAGCACTTTAGAAGTATCATTTACTCATAGCAATACACATTCAGGTTAATAGATATTTTGATGTTAATATTGCAATTTCCATATCATGTACCTTACTGGCCCATCCCTCTTCACTTGGAACTGACATTTTACCTAACAACCCTCACTGGTGGGGTCAGCATGGGTGGTCCTAGCCAATTGTATCAACACAGGCTTAGTTGAGACAATCAAATTCTCCTTTCCTTGCAAACTTGCAGACACGGAAACCACAGGCATTACTGAACTTGGGCCAACAGCAGAACCCAATGAAATAATAAGAAAAAAGCAGAGAATCGAAAGTAAGAGATAGGAACAGATTCAGGAGAGGCTCAAGAATTCCTGACTTCATAGCTTGAGTTCCTATGTGACTTGTTTGAGGAAACAAAGAACTCACACTCATAATTTTAAAACAACACTATGTCATGGATATAACGTGCATTATCCAAACAGAGAATCAGTCTCAGACCACCATATGATCAATGAGAAGAGATCCTGGAGATATTCAGGTAGAAGTCAGGAGAACTATGTTTCTCTGCTCAGACGGGGAAGGCAGGCCTAAAGTCATACATCACACATTTAAATGTGTTATTTAGAAAATATTGCAATGTTATTAAAAATTATAGATCTATCATTAAATTGGAAACCCTTTTTTCACTAACTACTAACATAGAGTGCCATTTTATTATGAATAGGTTGATTTCTTTATCTACCTGGCTATACCTAGTTAGTGGTCCCTAGATATTTATTGAGATTATGTCTTGAAGTCATTCATTAATTTCCTTACAGACTCAGCAGAGTTCCCCCAAAAGTAGATCTGAAGCAAGAACTTGAGTGCAAGGATTTGGGGAGGTGATCCCAAGAGGCATTGGCAGAGACATGGGAAATTGAAACTAGGAAGGAAGGAAGCCAGTTTAACGGGTGTGGGAGAGAAGGTTGCTGCTGCAGGTCGCTGGAGTACAATTTCATGGGACATCTGTAGGAGACTTTGTAGAACTTGACTAGAGTTGTCTTACTGGGAGTAGTATTTATCCACTAACCCCTGTCTTCCATCATCTGAGGCTCCTCTCAGGATAGTTAACTTCCAACACTTCTGTTCTGTCCAGTGAGCCAGAGACAGAAACAGAAAAACAGGTAGGTGTTCAGCATATAAGAATCAGAGAACACAGGGGAGATGTGGCAACCACTGAAAGCCTCTGCTGTGACCTCCATCCATTTATGTCCCTTCAAATTTAAGCTAGAGTGAGTCCCTGTTGGTAACCAAATAGTCTCTTAACAGGAAGAACAGTTCTACTAGAAAAGCCTTGGATAACAGAATTTTAATTCATGGATGTTTCTCTTTTAAAGGAATCAATCTTCACTTCAGAAAACATATTTTTCATTCATTCTAACTGGCCTTCCCACTCCCAGTCCCCACTGTCTGAATTAGTGTCGTTTTATTGCATTACCAAAAGTTGATTTTATACTGTAAAAATTTCAATAAAAAGTTACAGGAAGGGAACTGAAATAGGACTTAAATCTAATGGCCTTGACAGATTCCTTCACTAGAAAAGTCCCTTTTCATTAATTATTTATAGGCTAGTGACAGTCCTGTATCATGAATTAGGATTGCTACACAGCCATCCATCTCCCAAACAAAGAATTAGCGACCAAGCAAGACTGGACAGAGATGAGTAGATATGCAATATGTAAAGTCTCTTAACATTTGCTATAAAAAATGGCAAGAGGGATCAAAGTCAGTGAAAAAAATATTTATTTTCCTATGCTGAAAAATGGAACTGACTAAAAAAGGGCAAAGCTTAAGCATCAATATTTTATACTTTATCACGTTACTCTTGCCATCAGAATGCCCGTTGTCATTTAACACTGCCGTGTTATTAAAGCATGTTAATTCAACTATGGAATCAAGGGATAGACTTTGAATGTTATAGAATGATGACATTCAGGAGGTAGGCTGGGAATTATCAGTGAGGAGGAGAAACAATTGATCATTTATCTCTTCTAACTCATGGTTGTTCTCTCTATTCTATTCCATGACTGGGTTTCAGCTAGTCTACCTTCATGTGACCCTGGAAGAAATACCAGCTAAATTCTATGTCAAGGTTCCCTTCGCCAAAGAAATGCCCCAATTTCCCCTTCCATGTTAGATTTTAGGGCATTACATTCACTAGGCTCTAAGCTTAGTAGATTTTATGTTGTTGCTCTTCATTCAGTCCCAAGGTCTGTCTGATCCAGTGTTTGGAACTGACAGCACAATGATGAGTTTGTTGACTTAATAAATGAATAACAAGTGCTAACATTCCAATTTATAGGAATTAAAGTTGTGGCAAAGATAAAAAAATGCTAAAATTGGAGTCTTCTGCAACATCTTTTGGAAATCAATTATATTACAGTATTTTAATTCACTTATTCACTCCTCAAGCGTCTAGGAATTGAAAAGCAATTCAATTGCAGTAAGCTATGGGTAATTAAACTGCTATGCAGAATTCAGGGGCTTGGAGTTCTAGAATAAACCTCTATATATATGAGTAATCTTGGATGCCTCACTATCTCTGTTGTGCTAATTGAGCTCTTTGGACCCTTCTAGATTTACTATGCTAAGCAATGGGCCATCCAATCCATCCCTCCTCACCATTCTAGATTAGAAGGATCCGACATCATGAGTTACAGAAATGATCAAAATATGGAAAGCCACAGTGCTTGAAAGTTTAGCACTGACTATGAAACTTCTGAGCTAAAGAATGTTCCCTCTGATTCTTGCTTTATTCCATGAAATGATCTGCAGTGAGGCTCCTGAGAAAGATAAGGCATGAGAAACCATCTTGATAGCCTTTCTTTCTTCAGAAAGAATTCTTAAAGCAAAAAACTTCTGAGAGCTGGGCATGGTAGTGCATGACTGTAATACCAGCAGCTCTGGAAGCTGAGGCAGGAGGAACTTGAGAGTTCAAAGCCAGCCTTAGCAACTTACAAGGCCCTAACAACTCAGTGAGACCCTGTCTCTAATAAAAAAGGGCTGGGGATGTGGCTCAGTGGTTAAGCAACCTTGGGTTCAATCCTCAGTACAAAAAAAAAAAAAAAGAAGCTTCTGGGGTTCCTTTCAATCTCAGGACTCAAACCCTGGAATAAGGGATACTTTAGCGAAGTCACAAACCATAAATTAATAGTTTGTAGGATAGAAAAAGGTGAGAAATGAGCATTTTCAAACTTTTAAGTAGGTTCTCTCTTGAGAAGGTGAGTTTGGGGATCTCCTGTCGGGGGAGGGGGTCTGTGATGACTTTGGTGAAGGAATGGAAGGGGCAAGGCAGATGTTTTGGGCTTCTCAGTTTCAAAGAGCAAAAACCCTTCTCATGGTACTGTGACACTGGGAGGGAATAACTGTTCTCTCTGCATCACAGTGGAAAACCCTGCCTATGGGCGGAGCTGCAGCTCTGAAATATGCTTCCTTTACTGTACCTTTTTGCTTACTAGACTTATTTTTAGAGCAGTTTTACGTTCATGTAAAGTTGAGAGGAAGGGATAGAGATACTGCATGATCTGCTGCCCCCACACATGATTACCTCCCTCATTATCAACCCCCCCCCCGTGGCATATTCATTATATAAATGAACCTATATCAGCATAACATTATCAACCCAAATCTACAGTTTACATTAGGGGTTTTTCTTGATGTTGTATATGATATGGGTTTTGATAAATATATAATGACATGTATCTATCATTCGAGTAACATACAGAATAATTTTGCTGTCCTAGTACTCCATGCATCAACTGTTAGGCCTTCTTTCCCCTCTAACTCCAGGCAATCACTAGTACTCTCTCCTTTTGCCTTTTCCAGAATATCATCTAGTTGGAATCATATAGTACGTAGCCTTCTCAGACTAGCTTCTTTCACTTAGTAATAATGTGTTAAGATTCCTTCATGTTTCTTCATAGCTTAATAGCTGATTCCCTTTTGGCAATGAATAATATTCCACTATCTGGATAAACCAGAGTTTATTTATCCATTTACCTACTGAAGGACATCTTGGTTGCTTCCAACTTTGGGCAATTATAAACAAAACTGCTGCAAACACCCATGTGCAGGTTTTTTTTTTTTTTGGGGGGGGGTAGACAGATTTTCACTTCCTTTGGGTAAATACCAAGGAGCCTGACTGCTGGAGTGTGTAAAAGTATGTGTAGTTGTATAAGAAACTGCAACCTGTCTTCCATATTTGCTGTCCTCTTTACATTTCTACAAGTGATGAATGACAGGTTCTGTAACTCCATATTCTCACCAGCATTTGGTGGTGTTAGTGTTCTGGGTTTTGGCCATTCTAATAGGTGTCCAGTGGGATCTTACTGATATTTTAATTTACACTTCCTTGATGACACAGGATGTAGAGCATCTTTTTATTTGCCATCTGTATACCATCTTTGATAAAGTCTCTGTTAAGGTCTGACTCATTTTTAACTGGGCTATTTCCTTATTGTTGAGCTTTAAGGGTTCTTTGTATACTTTAGAAAAGTTCTTTATCAGTCTTTTTCAAATATTTCTCCACTGAGTGGCTTGTCATCTTATTCTCTTGACAGTGTCTGTCACAACCAAAGTTTTTAATTTTAACAAAGTCCACATTATCAATTATTTCTTTTATGGATTATACCTTTGATGTCATATCTAAAAAGTTATCTCTAAACTTAAGGTTGTGTATATTTTCTTCTATGTTATCTTCTAAGAGATTTATATTATTGGGCTTTACATTTTGGCCCATAATCTATTCTAACTTGATTTTTGTGAAAGGCCTAAAGTATAATTCTAGATTCTTTTTTTTTGCATGTGGTTGCCAAGTTTTTCCAGCACCATTTGTTGAAAAGACTCTTCTCCAATGTACTGCTTTTGCTTCTATGTCAAAGATCAGATGTCAATATTTATGCAGGATCATTTCCAAACTTTCTGTTCTATTCCATTGATCCATTTGTCTATACTTTCTCCCACATCACACTGCATAATCACCATAACTGTATTGTAAGTCTTGAAATCAGGTAGTAACAGTTTTGTAACTCTGTTCTGTGTCAACATCCTGTTGGCTATTCTGGACCTTTTCCCCCACCTTATAAACTTTAGAATTCATTTGTTGGTATCTATGAAATAACTTGCCTGGATTTTGATTGAGACACATTGAATATATAGATAAAGTTGGGGAGAACTGATATATTGACAATATTGAGTCATATCCATAAACATGGAATTCTCTTTATTCTTTGATTTATTTTATGAGAATTCTATAGCTTTCCTCATACATATTTTGTTAGATTTACTTCTAAATATTTACTTTCAGGAGTACCAATGTAAATAGTATTCTGCTCCAAAATTCAAATTTCACATTTTAATTTTCATAATATATGAAAGTGATTTCTTTTCACATATTAATCTTATGTCCTACAAACTTGCTAGAATCACTAGAGCCAGGAATAATTTTGTTGATTCTTTCAGATTTCCACGTTATCTGTGAAAAAAGACATTTTTTTCTTCTTTCCTTTCTATATCCTTTTTTGTTCTTACTGTATTATTTAGGTCTTCCATTACAATTTGAAAAGCAGCGGTGACAGGAGACATCTTTGCCTTTTTCATGTTCCTAGTGAGAAAGCTTTGAGTTTTTTACCATTAGTGTGATGTTGGTATAATTTTTTTTTCAGGCATACTTTTTCAAGTTGAGAAAGTTCCTCTTCTATTCCTAGTTTACTGAGAGCTTATTGTGTGTGTGTGTGTGTGTGTGTGTGTGTGTGTGTGTGTGTGTGATAAATAGGTGTCTTATCAGTTTTTCCTACATATATTGATATAATCATGTGATTTTTCTTCTTTAGCATAGGATTTGATGAGTTATTTAACTGAGTTTTTAATATTGAACCCTTATTGTACCTGAAATAAATCCCACTTGATCATGGTGTACAATTCTTTTTTTTTTTTTTTTTAACATTGCTGGATTCAATTTGCTAATATTTTGTTGAGGGCTTTGCATCTGTAATCCTGAGACATCTTGGCCTATAGCTTCCTTTTAAAATGTAAGTTGAGTACTCCTTATCTGAAATATTTGAGATCAAAATTTCAGATTTGAGAATGTTACATGTTTTGGAATACTTGTATGGACTTTACCAGTTAAACACTGCTTAATCTGAAAATTGCAAATCCAATATGCTCCAAAATCCAACACTTTTTTAGACATTTATCTTTCAATTATAGGTGGATATAATATCTGAATTTTACCCTTATCTAGTGCTGAGTATTGAACCCAGTGCCTCACACATACCTCTGAGCCACAACCCCAGCCCCAAAATCCAACACTTTTTTGAGTGTCATATCAGCACTCAAAAAGCTTCTGATTTCAGAACATTTTGAATTAGGGATACTCAACCTGAACTTATCTATGTCTGATTTTGGTATCAGTGTTATGCCAGCTCATAAGAAAGTATTAGATCAACTTAGGAAGTATTTCCTTTGCTTCTGTCTTCTGAAAGAGATTATAAAGAATTGGCATAATTTCTTCCTTGAATGTTTGATAGAGTTCACCAGTGAACCATGATGGGACTAATATTTCTTTGTTTTGGAAGATTAATTATTCATATAATTTCTTTAATAGAGATAGAATTGTCCGAATTGTCTGTCTTCCTGTGTGTGTGTTTTGGCAAATTGGGCCTTTTAAGGACTTGTTCAGCCTCCTCTAGTTTATTACATTTGTACGTAGCATTCCTGGAGCAGCCTTTTACTGGTAATAGCATCTGGAGTCCTGTCCTCTCTTTCATTTCTGATATTAATCATTTTTATCACCTTCTAAGTTAGCTTGGCTAGAGTCTTATTGATTTTATTCATCTTTTCAAACAACCAGCTTTTAGTTTTGTTGAATTTTCTCTATTGACTTCTTAGCTTGGCTACAGGCTTAATGATTTTATTGATCTTTTCAAACAACCAGCTTTTGGTTCTGTTCATTTTCTCTATAGACTTCCTATTTTTAATTTCTTTTATTCCACTCAAATTATTATTATTTCTTTTCTTTTGCTTATTCTGGATTTAATTTATTTATTCTCTTTCTAGTGATCTAAGGTGGAAACTTTGATATTGACTTTTTATCTTTCTTTTCTAATAAATGCATTCAATACTACAAATTCCCCCTAAACATTGCTTTCATTGCATCCTCCCAACTTTGAGAAGTTGTATTTTCATTTTCTTTTAGTTCTAAACATTTTTAAACTTCCCTTAAATTTATTCTTTGACCCATATGTTACTAAGAAGTGTGTTGTTTATCTCCAAATATTATGAAAATTTTCAGTTATCTTTCTGTTATTTTCAGGTTCAATTTAACTGTGATCTAAGAGGAAACAGTGTATGATTTCTGTTCCTTTAAAATTGTTAAGATGTGTTTTGTGACCCAGATTATGGTCTATCCTCATGACTGTTCCATATGAACTTGAAGTGAATGTATATTCTTTTGATGTTTGATACAGTGGCCAATAGATGTCAATTATATCCATTTGATTGATGATACTTTTAAGTTCAATAAGGTTCTTACTGATATTCTGTCTGCATGGTTCTGTCCGTTTCTGATAGGGGGATGGTGAAATTTTCAACTATAATAGTGGATTCATCTATTTCTTCTTGTAGTTCTATCAGTTTTTGCCCCATATAATTTGACAGTCTCTTGTTGGGTACATACACATTAAAGATTATAGTCTTCTTAAAAAATAAATTCTTTTGTCATTATGTAATGTCCATTTTTGTCCCTCATAAATTTTCTTGTCCTTTAGACTTCTTTGTCTGAAATAATATATATAATTCCACTATTTGTTAATTAGTGTTACCTTGGCATATCTATCTCCATCCATTTAGTTTTAATTTCTATGTATTTTTATATTTAAAGTGGATTCTTATACACAGCATATAGTTGGATCTTGTGTTTTCATTCCAACAATCTCTGTCTTTTAATTGTTGAATCATTGTCATTTAAGGTTTATAGTTTTTCTATTCACTTTTTTAATTTCTATTTTAGTCTTCATTTTTTTCTGCTTTTCACTGAGCATTTTAAATGATTCTATTATTTTCTTCTTTTTTAGTATATAATTTACACACATTTTTCTAATTTTTGTAGTTGTGGCTCTAGAGTTTGCAATGTACATCTCCATATAATCTGATGTCACATTCAAATAACATTCTAGCACTTATTGGGTAATGTAAGCATCTTATAATAACAAAATTATCCTAATTTTTACCTTTTGTCCCTTGTATCATTGCTATCATTTATACATGAACATACCAAAGCATGTATATATGAATTCATAAAAATATATTAGCATACATAATAAAATAATTACTGTTTTGATTTTCACAAAGTGTTTTATATCACATCAAATAAGAAAAATAAGAAGTTTTAATTTTACTTATAGTCATTTCTTCTTCAGTGTTTCCTTTTTTTATATAGACCTGAGTTTCTGGCCTATATAATTTTCCTGTTCTCTAAAGAACTTATTTTAACATTCCTTGTAAGGCAGGTCTACTGACAACAAACTTTCGATTTTGGTTTGTTTGACAAAGTCTTTATTTCTTCATTACTTTGCAAGGGATATTTCCCAGGTGTATTAGACTACTCTCTATTAATATAATGAAATCCCTGAGGCTGGCTACTTTATATAGAAAAGGGTTTATCTCACAGCCTGAAGCTTCAGGGACATCCTACTGGCATTGGCTTGGCTCTGGTAAGAACCTCACAGTGAATGGCTTCACTGGAGAGAGTGCCTGTTGGAGGGAGAGATTACATAGTGAGACAGGAAGTTCAGGAGGCTGGGGATGCCCAGGCTTGCTCTTTTATAACAATGTCTCCCGAGAAACAGCTCAAGAGACACAAGCAGTATCTCAATCCTGTCTGAGGGCAGCATTCCCAATGACCTTAGAACTTCCCACTTGTCCCCACCTGTTAAAGGTCCTACCACCTCTTAACACCATCATTGAGGACCAAGTCTCCAACACATAAACCCTTAGAGGACACACTCAAACCACAGCCAAACCACAGCAACAGGGCACACAATTCTTGACTGATGCCCCCTCTCCCCGTCCCAGGGCTTTTTTAAAATAAAGATTTCGCTCGACTCTCTTTTGGCTTACATGGTTTCTGAGGAGAACTTGGATGCAACTCTTTTTCCTCTATATGAACTCTTTCTCCTCTGGCTTTTTTCAAGATTTGCTTTTCTTTAATTTTCTGCAATCTGAATATAATATACCCAGGGGAAGTTTTGTTGTGGTATGTGTTTTGGCTTTTTGCCACTTACCCTGCTTGGTGTTCTCTTATACCTCTTAGAATTGTTTCACAGTTCTTAGCTATTCAGGGTTTTTTGCTCCCCCACCCTCAGTCTTTGTTTCTCTTTAAGTTTTGGAGGTTTCTACTAAGATATCCTCAAGTTAAGAGAACTTCAGCCATGTCTGGTCCCCGTTTTTCATTTCTATTATCATTTCTTATCTCTAGTGTTTCTTTTTTTATTCTTAGCATTTCCACTTCTCTGCTTACATTGTCCATCTGTTCTTGCATGTGTCTACTTTTACCCATTAGAAAGATTTACATATTAATAACCATTTTTTAAAAAAATATTTGTTTTAATTGTAGATGGACACAATACCTTTATTTTGTTTATTTGTTTTTACATGGTGCTGAGGATCGAACCCATAGAGTGTTTGCCTCACATATACAAGGCCCTGGGTTCAATTCCCAGCATCACCAAAAAAGAAAAAGAGTGACCATTGTTTTAAATTCCAAATCTGATAATGCCAATTGTAAGGTCAGGCAGTGGCAGTGACCACAAGGAGGCAGGTTTAAAAGGCTGCTGAATGAGGCTTTATTGAGACTCACTCCTGGGCAGAACTCTATCAGACAGAGTGGACAGGAAGAGGGTCTGAGGAGCAACTGCGTGGGGGCTCTACCGGACTGGAATTTCATGGGGCTTATGGCAGGAAGGGAAGGACTTGGGACAGAAAAAGGGCCCCTTGTCCCAATGGAGTTGGTGGGGGAAACTGGCTGAGATCCAGGATTGGCCAGGAGACCCTGAGGATTGACAGGAGGTTCCCTCAGGTGCCTGACTGATGTTTCTTTTGCGCATTGCAGGCTGCTTAGGGCTTTGTTCCTAAGTCACTGCCATCGACCTGACACCAACATCCTTGCCAAGCTGATGCTAGTTCTGATGCCTTCTATCTCTTAAAACTGTCCTTTGCCTTTTATTATGCCTTTTAGTTTTCACCTGGGCATCTAGATAGGATGCATTAGATAAAAGAGTCGTGGCAAGTAGCTTGCCAAGTGACGAGGTGGTGAGATGTGGAGGTGGAGGTGGTGTGGAGGGTGTCTGTGGCACTGGATAGTCCTATGATGGGCTCTCAGGCTTCTAAGGATCCTTTGCCTTTGGACTGAATTTCACCAGTGCTTCTTGGTGCCAATCCTCTTAGGTGGAATGGGATGATTACATTGGGTTATCACTGCTACCTCTCACTTGTGCTCCTTTGCTAAGTCCTAATATTACTATTTAATACCTCTTGAATTTCTACCCTTGAAACCAATTGACCTCCTCACCTACCACCAACAGCCTGGTCTACTATATGTTAGCCTCCTCATGGTTCTCTCCCATTCACACCTACCCCCTTGGATCCGTCTTCCAGACAGAAGCAAAAAACATCATTTTGAAAAGCAGGCCCCATCATGACAGTCCCCATTAAAAGCACTGCCATGGCTAACCACGGTTCTTAGGACTGACACCCAAATTCTTAAACTGGACAACAAGGTCCTGAATTACCTGGCCTCATCTGCTTCTAAAGTCTTCTCCCTTAGTGACTACTTTCCTGTCTGACACACATTGTTTCAATTGCTCACTTGTGCCATGTCTCCTCCTACCACCTGACACACGTGCGGCTCCTTCTCCACCAAAAAACTCCTCCGTCCTTGAGATCTCAGTTCAAAGCTCACACTCTCAGAAAGCTTTGCCTCACTTCCCCTGACAAGGTAAGACTCCATTGCCAGCTCATGACAGATGCTATTTCTGTATATCTGTTTTGGAGAATTTTATGCTGTTGACATTTTCAAACTTTCATTTATTAATACAAAAATATTACACGAATACAATTTGGGCAAACTCTTTGTGGAAATGTAACACATACAGAAACTTCATACATGAAAATTTAGCCCCATGAATTTTCACCAAAGTGCACCATGTAACCAGCACTCAGATCAAGAAATAGATAATGCCAGCCTCTTAAAAGCAGCCCTTTTCAGTGACTACACCCACAAGAGCAAAGGCCACCATGTTGGTTTCTGACACATAAAGTGCATTTTTGTTTCTAAAGCCTCCTACAGTGAATGTGGCTGGTTGCCTCATTGCACATAAACACACATAGTTATTGTACATGTGAAATTTCTATTTTCTCTTCCTGTTGTAATTTTACATTTGATCACGTGAGTATTTGATTTTCTGTCTTTGTCACTAAGTATAATCTCCAGGCCATTGGCAATATCTGCTTCACATTTTCTTCCCACCACCTGGAACAGGCTAGGTAGGTCCACTGTGTACCCTCCATTAATGTGGGAACTACTGAATGGGTATTCCAGACACCAAGGCCACAGAGGTGGATGACTATGCTCACTGCCATGCTTTTCTGTTTTGTAGAGAGTGATCGATCGAAAGTTTGCATGAAGTCTCTGAGAATTTATGTGCCAATGCCACAGTTTTTCTCTTTCCTTCAGAGATGCCCCATACCTCAGATAGCGCCTCCCTGCTGACTGACACATCTAACTATTCAAGTCCCCAATACTTTCTCATGAATTCTGCTGGTTCAGCCCCTCTGTATGAATGTCTCTGGGTGTATAAACATGGCGGGGGTTATCCATCTCCTTTCTTCCTACACAGCTAAACACATCTAGCAGAATTAGCTAATGAGACAAAAGACTTTGTGCTTAGGGTTCAAATCCTAATGCTTTCATTTTCTGGGTGACCCTGGGAAAAACACTCATCTGTCTGGGTCTGAGTTTCGACATTGATCAAGCGAAAGGGCTGGACTGACAAAAGCTCTAGGGCTCCTTTTAGCTCTGCTAGTCTGTGATTTTTTTTTTTTTTTTTTTTTGATGGAAGGCACCAATCCCTAAGAACACACAGTTCATCTTTCTACAGATGGCCTAAGTCCCAGTGATGACTTAATTCCACCAAGGGAATCTTACCACTTCTAAAACTCTGGTTTCTTCATTACACAGGTCAGTCTTACCTGACCCTCTACTTCAATAAGACATACTGCAAATAACAATAGTAGAAGGTAGACAAACAGAGTTTAGGGAGAGTTGATCAATAATATCTCTGTGAAAATGCCAGAAAGTTTACGTGTTTTCTTTTAAAAAAATCTCTTTCTTTAGAGAACTGTCTTTTGAAACACCATGACCTGATTTTCAGGGACAGACCAAATACAATGCCTGGGATTTCTTGCCAAGGCAATGAGTTTCTGACTCCCACCTGATGACTAAAGACTAACAGAAAAGCAAGCCAACGAGAGCCTCACAACCTCACCTGATTGGATCATGCATGGTCGAGATCCATAGGAACTGTCTGACTGTCTGGAGGACAGGTCAGCCAATCAGTACCCATTGGGATCCCCGAGTTCATTCCTAGGCCACTTGGCACCCGGCACCCCAAGGCTCCCTTGTTCTGAGCCATTTCAATGTTTCTGGGGCTGCTCCAGTTCTCAGGATGAGAAATAACTCTCTAGTAGTGGGAATGGCTTGGTCACTTCTCACTCTCTTCGCTCTCTGAAATACCAGGGACCCCTCTAGACTCTTAGGGTCAAGGATGTAGTTATTATGATACTCTCTGGTTCATTTTGAAGCTAATCTCTAAATCATTGTCTCACTTCATTTTAACAGAAGCATTCAAATGATAAATTATTGACCCCAAATTACAAATTAAGAAAATTCTCATATGCAACATCCCAGGACTAGGGCAGAGCAGAATTAGGCTCCAATTTGTGCCTTAGGACTCTCTAAGTCTCATGTTCTCAGTTACACCAAGGAAAATTTTCAGGGGCTACACTTCCCCTTTCCCTGAACCTTGATTTTTAAGAAAAGTCCGGGGCACATCAATAAAGTGTCCTTCAGGAGGGCCAGAGAAATTGCCAGCTTTTCTCTGCCCTCCGTTCTCCTTATCCATCATAGAGTAGGAATGGGGCATCCTGGGTGCCCCTGGGGGGCGCCAAATCACCAGGCTCCTGTGGAATTTTCCCAAGGCAGCAACAACTGTGTTGCTTCTCTGATCCTTCTGACAACAAAAAAAAATTGATGGGAGTTGGAAAGACTTGGGCTGAGTGAAGGTAAGCATGAGCAGCACATAGGAAAGTGATTAGGAATAAGGAGTTCAGGGAAGAAGGGAGAAGTGTCAGTCAGCTGATTGTTGCTATGACCAAAATACCTGACATAAACAACTTAAAGAAGAAAAGATTTATTTTGGCCCATGGTTTGAGAGGTTTCATTGTCAGCTGGCTCCATTGCTTTGGGCCTGAGATGAGGTTCAACACCATGGCCAAAGGGTGTGGCAGAAGATTGTGACTCCACTGATGTAGTCAGGAAGAGGGTGGGGACACACTATATCCTTGCAGGCCATGGTCCCAAGACCGACTTTCTCCAACTACAGCCTCCCCTTTTGCAGTATCTACCACCTCCCAATAAGGCCATCAAATTCTTAATCCATCAATGGATGAGTTCGCTGGTGAGGTCAGAGCCCTCCTGATTCAAAGTCCCACCTCTGAACATTGCAGCATTGGGAACCCAGCCTTTAGCACCTGAGGCTTTGGGTGACATTCTAGATCCAAAATGAAACAGAAGAGTAGAGAACGGATTTCATTTTGTTTTTGCTTTCAGGGAGGGCATTATTTTGTTCCAGAGCCTAGCACCAAGCTTAGTGCATGGTAAGCAGCATGGGATAAACCAGCAGTGAGAAGCAACTGAAAGACATCATCAGATTTCCCTCATCCTCAGTATGGCTTTATCATCAGCCAATATGGTCAGAGCTCCTTATCCTCACACACACACCAGAATTAATCTTTTGCCCAACACTGCCATCACCTTGAGTTACTCTTCCCTTTATAATCAAACTTTTAGAAAAGAATCACCATCTTTAGATGTCATCTTCTTCCACTGTAACTATATGAATTATGAATTAATGACAGCAAAATTAAATCTTATTAGTCTTATTCCCAGCACACATCTGATGACAAGGAAAGCCCCTGCTTCTGGGACAATCCCTACATTCTTTAAATGTATTCCTCCTACCCCATACAGGAGCTAGACAACTTGGTCTGAAGTCTTCTCTATATTCATGCCTCTAGAAAGGCCTGGAAAATACATTCTGTTCCTGTGAAGCCAGCTCTCTCTCTGTCCCATGCCCCACCTGAAGTAATTTGTTTACACCTGAAACTGGCAGCTGAGCCAAGTCAAGGCGTGTGCAGCCTAAACAATGGCTATGAGGTGACCCTAGTTAAAAAGTTCTGATCACACAGGAACCAGGTAGACAATTATTCTCTACCATGAACTTGAATTTTAAAATATGAAAAGAAAGAAGAAGCAAAGGTCTAAACTGCAATATCAAATGAAAGAGAATGGGGGGCTGGGGATGTGGCCCAGGGGTAGAACACTTGTCTAGCATGTGCAAGGCCCTGAGTTTGACCCCTAGTACCCTCTCCCCCCCAAAAAAGGTGTGTGGGGGGTCATGAATAAACTAAACTTTTGAATAATCTGATGTTATGAAGAATGAGAAACATTAATTACTAGAAGTTCTAATGAAAGTAGAGAAAGTTAAGAAAACAATGAAGGCAAGAGAATTGAGAAGTCAGGGTAAGAGAAGCAGATAATGAGATAAGAGCTGGTTATACTGATGTTAGAATACTAACATGAAGACCTGTAGACTCCTATGCACTAAGACCTTAGTGCTAATAGACCTGGATCTAGAATACACTGTTGTTAGTCACAGTTTTTAAGGCATTCAGCCATAGGTTGTTCCCTTGTAGATTACCAGCAAGACTCCATCTTCCCTTTGGTGGTCCTTGCAACCTGAACTTTCTAGGGAGACTCTGTTATATGTAAACATATTAAAAGAACTCAAAGGGCTATGCAGAAGTAGATGATAATAAAGCCTTTTCATAGTACCCTGAAAGACATATTAATAACTCAGAATGTTCAAAATATTGTAACTGGTCCATCTTAACATCTCTCTACAAGACACAGTGCAGGTCAAGCTTCCCATTTTACAGGAACATAGGAAAGTAAAAAGCCCTAGTGAAACCTGGTCATGACCACTAAGCCAAAATTATCTTCGCTGAACTCTGCAAATTTTATTGATCTCAGTGATGGCTGCATTTCTCTCTCAGTTCTTCCATTGTCCTCCTGTGTCTGGGAAAGTTCACAGTTTCAAAGATGAGCTCAAGGGGATTGCATCCAACTAAGAAGCTTATGCACATCAGTGGAAAAAATCAAAAGTGTAAAGAGACAACCTATGGATTGGAAGAAAACATTTATGAACCATGTATGTGATAAAAGGTTAATATCCCAATAATCCAACTAAGAAACAAATATCCAACTAAGAACATGAAAAGACATTTCTTAAAAGATGACATCCAAATGGCTAACAGGCATATGAAAAAAAGCTCAATATCACTAATCAAAATCAAAAAAAGTTAAATCAAACCCACAATGAAATGTCATTCATACCTGCTACAGTAATTGATAAAACAAAAACAAAACAATAAAAGATAACAAGCCTTTTCTCCAGCCATTTCCATTTCCCTGTACCAGTGCCTCATAAGTACTAACATACAATGGTTAAGAGAATAATCTGTGTTAGATGTCTAGTATTTGAAACGCTTCCCTGCTGTTTACTAATTTTGCACACTGGTAGTAGGATGGGAGAATAAAATGAGTTGATATGTTTATGTACATTATTGAGTACTCGAAACAATGCCTGATATATAGAGAGAGCTCATAGGATGCTACTGTGATTGGTTCCTTAAAATGATGCTTCTAGGATGATGAGATGATATCTACCAAATTTTTACCATGGTGCTTAGCACATGTTGCTCAATAAATGTGTTTTTACAGTTTTATAGCAAGGTTTGGAGATGGTTTTCTCAAGTTCAGACCATTAACTAATCAGGGAGGAAACAGAACCAAAAATTTGTATTTCAAAGTGAAGATATTTTGTTGTTTAGAAGTATTTTGATAAATTACATTATATTGAACACAGAGGTCTTGAACTACTGCTTCCTTTCTATAGTGTGTCTAAGGCAATTCCACAGTATCTTGCATCCATACTTCTGTTGAGTAGAGAGTCCAGACTAGAACAATATTGACCATATTGGTTAAGGATTATCACGACTTAAGAAAGATTTAATGATTCCCATCACAGCCACATTGGGCTTTTAGTGCTCGATGATTATCACCCTGTTTAGTAAACTCCATGAGATTCTCAAACCAGAGTGACAGGCCACATTACCAAGAACTGTGCCATCATGAAATAACAAGTTGTGTCTCTTCAGGTGTCCCTTAAATAGATGCCTGAACCTAGTGGGACTGAACCGACTATGACTATATAAACCAAGGTTTTGGAGTTCAAAGTAGGGCAAATCCTGATGGGATGGGACTTCTTTTTGGGTGGACTTCAGGACACACAGCTATTTAAATCCTTCTTAGCTACCAATCTCCATGGAAAACAAGTTCCTGTTTCCCAGGATTTTAATATAGTTCCTACAACCACACTCACTGGCTTGCCTCAGTTATGTGTCCATTCCTGCTGGAGGCTAGGTTGGTGTTGGAGTAAGATTATAACCCTGTAGAGCCAGATTGGATCATGTCCTCACCCTTGAATCTGGAAACTGAGTTAGCCCCATCCAAACCACATGAACACAGAGAGGAGGGAAATTCTCCAAGAAAAATCTGGATATTGTTATCAAAAGAAAAGGCTGTAGACACTGGATAGGTAAAACCAACAGTGAGTCATTCCATCTGTTTTTACTATTACTTACTCTAGGACCAGGAGTAAATCACTTGACCTAAGATATAGTTTTCTCATCCATAAAATGAGAGCTTTAAGCTAATCAGTTCAGGGATTTTCAAATTTTAGAGTGTCTAAGAATCCTTTGAAGGACTTAATAAAAATAGTTTCTTGGACTCCCACCTCACAGATGCTCATTTAGCAGATCTGGATGGGGCCCAAGAATTTGGCCTTCTGTCAAGTACTCAGGGAGGCTGATGCTGGTGATCTGGGGACCACACTTGGAGTCACATTGAACTAGAGGATGGTTCAGTTCCTTGGCATAGGGTAGGGCTCTGAGCAATTAAAAATGTCTTCATTCTGAGGCTCAGGGTAGAGATTCTGTTTCTGCAGAGTAGGAAGGGTAGTAAACTCCATGACAGACACAAGAAGGATCTCTCCAGCCCTGTCATCGGAGATACTGACCAAGGCATATCCATCACTTCAATAGTTATTCATCTTAAGTAGGTCACAATAAGTGCGGTAGGCAGGGCAGAAGTAGGAAAACACTCTGCCTTCTATATTCTAGAGCTGCCCATCTTCCTGATCCATACTAGTCATCATTTAAGTCTCTTTGGAGGCAACGCTAAGGATACAAAGTCTTCACAAGTAAGCAGAAGTATTGTTGGTTAAGGATACAGAGTAGCGACAAGGCACTCATTAAAGACTGTGTGACCCCATGCAGATTATTTAATCTCTCTGTTCCTTGGATATAAAATTGGGTGTGTGTCAGACCTACTTTATGGAGTTGTTGTAATGGTTAACATAAAGGACTTATGTATAGGTAAAGGATTTAGCATGGTGCCTGACATATACAAGTTCAATAAATACTAGCAATGTCAGGGCCAGGATGCTTTAGCTCTTTCCAGATCTGAACTTCATTTAACAGGATGTACTTACCTCCTTCCTAATTTAGCAGCATCTTCTTAATTATAGATGTCTTATTCCTATATCTCCACAGTTGTGCTTTCTGGGGGTACCCGAGCAAAAGCTATTCTAGGTTCAAATGAGTTTAGAAAATTCTGGGTAAAAGGAAGTTTTCTGTACTGTGGGATTTCTTAAGTTTTTAACCATGATAATTTTCATTGAGAATTTCCAAAAGGGACCTTTGGTATTTAGTGGTTTCCGAACCTATTAGACCATGTGTCCTTTTCATAATGAAGTCATGTTAACATTTTCTGACAGTACAGAATGCAGGTTGGGAAACTGCCCTGGAGTTAAACTCTACCCAAAAGGCTCCAGTCTGTTAATGCACACGAGTGTTCAGCGAGGCCCTTTAGTTCCTGTGAACCCACATTGTACATGTCAGAATAAGTAATATATCATGATTAGCCAGGTAGCTGCCATACATTCCAACATATGAGGATGGAGGGTAAAGGTTATATTTCAGTAACAATTCAGAAAATCACCTTCCAAGTAGAGGGTACAAACAGTTTGAAACTGAGGTGCTAATATTCCAGTCTGTGATCTGTTGGAATTTGAGGTAGGGGATAGGAGCTGGGCAAGTGGTATGAGAAGTTCCTCATTCTCAACAGGAGAAAGGGTGGAAGAGCAATTCTGGGAACTCAGAAGGAAGTTAGAACAGGTCACACTTTGTGTAAGAGTAGGCTTGGGCTTCAGTGACAGTTATCATTGCTGATAACCTGTCATGAGTACTTGCAATCTCACCAGGAGGTTATTGGTTATTAGAGTGTTCCAGTTTCAAGAGCCAACCTTAAGTGCAGTACAGATTATACCAGATTTATCTACGTTATAAAAATGTGATACTGATTAAAACAGGACAGGAAGTGGCTGTCCTTTTTTAGAATAGGGCCCAATGCAACTGGGATGTCTGAGAAATAAAATGGAGAGGATGCTTGGACCAGTTTGCAGGGGCTTTGAGCTCAGTGAAACTGCTGTGTCAGCACACGTTCCTGGGATTTTGTGTGACTGGCTGAATTCTCTCAAGAACATAAAAAATACTTTAAACAACTGCATACACCCACCACCGTCTTCCTGTTCCGTATTACGTAGGTCTGGCCATCTTACCCAATTTAATGGAGCTGAACTTCAGGGAGACTCCGAGTGTCAAAACAGGCTGCTCATGTTGAAGTGCTCATCATTAAAAAATAAACATGTTGGTCTTACTGCCATCAGCAGAGCTGAGGCCTCTCCCACCTCCCTCTCTGGCTCCAACTCTAACCAGCTGGCCTCTGTCATCTCTCCATTAGTGCAGGGTTTGAAAAGCTCCACCACAGACGGACTTGAGATTGGGGGTCCTGTCACCTCTATTTGCTGAAATACATTACTTGCATTTTTTTTTTTTTTTTAGGAGCGTGACACACAAGCATGTGGCTTTTTAATTGCAAGGAGAGGAAAGTGTTTTTAAGGCAGCTGGCAGGCCTCAGGGGAACTCCTGCCAAGGGAGCTTCCTACAGCAAACTTCATTTACCCCAAGGCTGAGGTGACTAATGTGGCTCCTTAGTAAGCCACTCTTTCAGCCAACGCCTTCCCTGCATCTGGCTTTCCTTTCTCGGGCTCCCAGAGGTACTCTCAAGCCCATGACTGCTGAACACAGGAGGCCTTTGATTGACTCCCCGTGCCCTGCAGTAGGGGCTGTTGGTAACTGGATCATTGTGACAGATTGTCCTCAGCAGCAGGAGAAGTCTTGAGCCCTAATAGGCCCAGTGGGCTCTGACAGCAGGTCTCGCTCAGAGTAGCCTCATTTCATTTTGGGGTGGTTGCTAAGTGAGTCCTAAAAGCTGCTGCCACGAGAGAAAGAGAATAGGAGCCAAGAAATACCGGGATGCTAGGAACGGACCAGCGCCCTGCTCCTCTGGATTATGACAGGACTTTCCAGGGACAAACCAGAGGGAAAGTGGGAAGCCATCATGTCAGCGGAGGACTTGAGATGATGTCATTGATAAAGAAGGACACTGGCATTAATAAGAACTGGCCCTGCTGATCCCTCTGCCCCTGACTGTTCAACAAGGGCCTTTTGTTTAGTTCTTTCCACCAGTCAGCATGTAATTTGGGTCAGTGATCTAGGGGCTTGGAAGCCCATTAGGGAGCCTTCCAGTGCCTGACCCTTAGGGGGCTACTCTCTAATAAAAGACCCAGCATTGGTGTTGGGGGCAAATACATGGAGCCCAGCAGTGATGAGACTGAGGAGGCACCTCTGTGACTATCCATCACAGCACTGAGGACGAGCCAGAGATTCAAACACCAAAACCATTTCTGCAACCCCTGATGTCATGAACAATATGTAGAGGGCCTGAACCTTCTCCCTTGGTTCCCATCTGAATGGCGTGCCCACCATTTCTCTTTTGGAGAGACAAGAATCCACGTGTTATGAAAACCAATAAGACTTGTTGGCAGAAGGCTGTCTGTGGGATCTCGATGAAGGCACAGGTGTCTTGTCTCTCTCTGGGTCTGCATGTGAAGGTAGGGCTAGAACATGGGTGGCTGATAAGTGCTTGTTCAGTGGCATCAGGTCACCATTTCCTTCCATCTGGGCAGCACCTTCTGCTTTTACAAAACAGCTTTGCATGTTTGTTCTCACCAGAAGACTTTGAAGTACAATTCTATAAACAGGAGGTGAAACCAAGGCACAATGAAGTGACTTTCCCAAGGTGACAAAGCGAGTGTCAGGGGTAGCAGTGGAGCTAGCTACCATATGGGGGAGGAGACACTGAAGGTCGTGGAAGAGAGTAACAAAAACTTCCAAGTCCTGCATTTCTGCCCCTTAGCTTATTTACAAGGCTGTACATTTGTATTTAATTTGAAGTATCTTATGAAATATTGAGAGTTTTTTTCAGTTGTAAGTAAAAGGGAAAATAGAACATGATAACGATCACAGTGTGTTATGGGTGAATAAATGCCCCCCTCTGGGTTAAAACTCATGCTAAGACTTTTGTTAAAGTGGTGAGTAATAATAAAGTGATCAGATACCACCACAAGGCACAAAACTCCATCAGGAAATACAAACGATATCAATTTTGTAAATAATAGGAAAAAGGAATAACGACTGAATAATTGGGAGTTATTTACCATAAAAGCTGTTTCTTCTTTCTAGGAAAGTAAACATTTCCACTTCTCCTTAGTAGGAATCTAGCAGCAGGGGATCATCACATCTGAGAGTAACATGTTCAATTACAACATAACGGAGTGGATCTGTGGCCAAACTGTATTTTTGTATCTATGCTATTATGCCTACAGTGACATTTTCCTTCAGTGTAAATGATTAACACTCCTGAATCTCAAATAGTATCAAGTATTATTTTCATCATTATAAACAACTTTCCAAAGTTATTTCTTATTCTCTAGACTGTATGTTCTCACCAGGGCCAGTAGTGCTCCCCAGGGGGTGAAAAGGGGTTGAAGACAGGAGGAAAGAGACAAAAGCTTTCCCCACTTGTATAAAGCACAGGTACAACTGCCACACATGAATGCACACACAATGTCCATTGGTATTGGTAGAAGATTGGTTCCAGAACCCCTCAAATGTATCAAAATCTGAGACGTTCAAGTCTCTTCTATGAAATGGCATCATATTTGCAAAGAACCCACACATGTATTCCTGTATAATTTAAAATATAAAACTTGAATAAAATATATATGCTATGTAAATGGCTATTATATGATATTGTTTGGGGAATAATGTCAAGAGAAGAGTCTGCACATACTCAATACAAACATGATTTTTTTTCCAAGTACTTTCAATCCACGGTTGGTTGCACTGTGAATATGGAAGCTGCAGATACGGAGAACTGACAGTACGGTATGTCTGTGGTATGAAAATTTCATGGGGGGAGCATTAGGAAAAAATATCTTAAAGGGCTCCTGGGAAAGTGGTAGAGGAGGTACTAATAAAAACAGGTTTAAGCAACACTGCCAGACATGTCAGCTGTGCTTCCCAAAACTGGTTGTATGATGGAATCTTCTGGGGAGTTTTAACAAACAATGATGCCTGAGGCAGAGTAAAATGGTGACTAAGATTCTCTGGCCATCTCTCTCCACAAACCTGCCAAGTTGAACAGCTATTCACACACCAAACTGCCAGCACCAGAGCTAGGGAGATCAGGCAAGAGACCATACTGCCTGCTTAGCGTAGTAAAATGAAAAGACACATTGAAGAAGACAGGAAAGAAGGAGTTGTCTGCCTCACTCCACCTCACCCAACACTGAGCAACCCACCGTGGAGTGTAATATCTCCAACTTAGGGAAGGAAAAATAATTAAGTTTGGGCCCTAGTCTTGAAACCCAGTATCATCCCTGCTACAGTAAAATCCAGGGCAAAGCCCCATCACTCCTAATGCCAGTCGGAGAACTGAGTTGCTGGAACTCTATTGCCAGGCCAAGTGGCAAAAAGCCTGTCTCTGCCACATCTCCTCTAACCCCAGGCAGCAGGGCAGGTAGCAAGACTCCATCCACTGGAGAACAGGGCATGTCTCAGAGCCCAGGGTCCGGCCTACTGTGATGAGACCACACACCCGGGAGAAACTGAGGAACTGGCCAGAGCTCAGAGCCTCTAGACTAACCCTGGAACCATGCAGAGACCTATGAAGCTATAAGATAGGCCTGAGTTTCTGCTACATCAGTCGCAGTCTTGGAGGGCATCTACAGAACAACTGCCTCTTCCAAGACTATGTAGGCCCCATGGCCTGGAATACTCATGTTCAATCCAGTTTAACACTAGCCTTGGTGGCTAAGGGACTGTCCCCATCCCCAACCTTCAGTAGCACAAGTATTACCAGGCTAGTTCCCACAGTGTAGGGCTTAGAACTTTCCTGACACCAGGCAGAGACCTGTATTTCAGAGGGACAGACTCCTGTTACAGCTTATATGACTACCATTGTGGGCATGGGTCTCAGTGTACCCCTGAAACTGCTCAGGTGAGACCCAGTCATGACTGACTTAGCGTCAGCCTGGGTCGTCCAGGGTCTGCGATCATGAACACTAACCCAGCCTCTGGCGGCATAGGGTGGTGCAAGGCCCCATTTGCCAGGGGTAGGACAGACTTTACTCTGGAACTTAGTGCTAGGCTGGCGAGACCCAACACTGGGCAGGTCCTCACAGGCCAGCCCCAGGCCTGGCTGTGGACAGTCTCTGGAACAGTTCCAATGCCAGGGGAATACACATGGCCCTAGTCTATTCAGGCTTCTATTCCAGCAGCATCACTTGTGGTTGGTAGCAATGGTCTTGGGCCACAAATCCACTTCAGCAATAGGCAACTACTAGAAACATGGGCCATGGTCCTAACCAGTGTTTTGCTGGTTTAGTGGGCTATGCGATCAAGAGTTGACACAGTTTGGTAGCTTTGGTGGCCACATGTGTGGTCCTGTGGTGACATGTCCTTTGGCACATCCATGGTGACTCTGTCCAGAGTTGGGTAGAATCCTGAAATGTCTGAATGAAGATTAGTAACTGTGAATGAGGCATCTGGGCATATGCTGGCCTCGGGAAGAGGCTTATGGGAACAGACTACTCTCTCTAGATACTCTATTTCTCAATTGATAATAACACCAATAGAGTATTTGGGACAAATCTGCATATGGATTGCCCTCTTTTACTGAAACAGTGACAAAACAGCAACAGCAGACTCCTGGCAAAGCTGGATCTACATATCATCTAGTGCTGAGATACTGGAAATGACTATAGACTCAGAGGAAACAAAAAGACTCCTTAGAATTTCTGGAAACATAGGCACAAACAAAGTCAAATTAGGAATACTACAGTAAAAACCTGATCCTTCAACGTCTAGACATTGTTACATGTCAAAGAGCATCAAGAGCTTTTAGGAAACAATGAACTGACCTAGTACTCGAACTAAGATACAGAAAGTAACCAAGCTGTAATTAGTGAAGAAGTCTTGGAGAATTTAAAACAGCTATTTTAAGGAAATGCAGGGAGCTTAAGGGATACAGGGAAATTTAACCAAGAGATGGAAGTAACTTATTAAAAAAAAGAGATAAAAATTCTTGGGCTGAAAAATAGACTTGACAAAATTAAAAATGGATAGACCAAACAGAAGAAAGAGTTAGTGAGCTCAAAAACAGGCTATTTGGATTAGGGTTGTGTTTCAGTGGTAGAGTGCTTAGGCTGACTATGCATGAGGCCCTGGGTTCAATCCTGGTACCACATGATAATGAACAAATGTATTGTGCCCATCTACAACTAAAAAAAATATTTTAAAAAACCCAGGCTACTTAAAATCACACAATTGAAGGAGGAAAAAAGAAAAGAACATGAAGAAGGATGAAGAAAGTTTTATGACCTTTGGGATGGTATTAGAAAAGCAAATATTTGAGACTTGAGGGTTCAAGATGAACTTGATAATGTCAAAGAGGTAGAAAGCTTATTCAAAGAAGTAACAATAGAAAGCTTCCAAAACCTGGAGAAGAATACAGATATCCAGGAATAGGGCAGTCAAAGTCACCAGTCAGATTTAACTCAATGAACTCTACCCTAAGACAATTAAGCTTTAGCAGGGGAAAGATAAAGAGAAGATTCTCAAGGCTGCAAGAGAAAAGATAGAAATAATATGGAGGGCTGCCTCAGTTTACCTGACAACAGACTTCTCAGTAGAAAGCTTTTAGGCCAGGAGGGAGTGGCATGACATTTTCACAGTACTGAAGGAAACATAGAACACAAACTATCAACCAAGAATATTTTATGTAGCAAAACTATCATTTACAAATGAAGGAGGGATAAAGACTTTCCTGAACAAAAGTTGAGAGAACACAGCTCCACCAGACTTTTTGTACAAAAAATGCCACAAGAAGGTCTTCAAACTGGAAGAAAAGATGTTAGTAAGAAGAAAACAGAGGAAGGTATAATACTTACTGGTAAGAGTAACTACGCAAACTAAGAATACTCTCTAATATTGTAAGCATGATGCATAAATCATTCATATCCTTAGTATGAAGAATACAAAACAAAACAAATAATAACTACATAAGTGTTAAGTGATAGGAAATATATAAAAATGTAAAATGGAGAATCAAAATTCAAAATGTGGGAAGAAATGGAAAACTGGAGTTTTCTTTTTTTAATTGATTTTATTTTTTTTAAATACATGACAGTGGAATGCATTACAATTCTTATTACATATATAGAGTACAATTTTTCATATCTGTGTATATAAAGTATATTCACACCAATTCATGTCTTCATACATGTACTTTGGATAATGATGTCCATTACATTCCACCATCCTAGCTAATCCCCTTTCCCCTCCTTTTACCTCCCACCCCTCTTTCCTATCTAGAGTTCATCTATTCCTCCCATGCTCCCCCTCCCTACCCCATTTTGAGTCACCGTCCTTATATCAGAGAAAACATTCAGCATTTCTTTTTGGGGGGATTGGCTAACTTCACTTAGCATTATCTTTTCCAATGCCATCCATTTGCCTGCAAATGCCATGATTTTATTCTCTTTTATTGCTGAGTAAAATTCCATTGTGTATATATGCCACATTTTTTTTATCCATTCATCAACTGAAAAGCATCTAGGTTGGCTCCACAGTTTAGCTATTGTGAATGTGCTGCTATAAACATTGATGTGGCTGTGTCCCTGTAGTAAGCTGTTTTTAAATCCTTTGGGTATAGTCTGGGAAGAGGAATAGCTAGTTCAAATGGTGGTTCCATTCCCAGATTTCCAAGGAATCTCCATACTGCTTTCCATATTGGTTGCACCAATTTGCAGTCCCACCAGCAATGTATGAGTGTGCCTTTTCCCCCACATCCTCACCAACACTTCTTGTTGTTTGTCTTCATAATAGCTGCCATTCTGACTGGAGTGAGATGATATCTTAGAGTGGTTTTGGTTTACATTTCTCTAGTTGCTAGAGATGATGAGCATTTTTTTCGTTGACTGATTGTAGATCATCTTCTGAGAAGTGTCTGTTCATGTCGTTGGCCATTTGTTGATTGGGTTATTTGTGGTTTTTTTGGTGCTTAGCTTTTTGAGTTCTTTATATACCCTAGAGATTAGTGCTCTATCTGATGTGTGAGTAGTAAAAATTTGCTCTCAGGATGTAGGCTCTCAGTTCACCTCACAGATTGTTTTTTTTTTCTGAGAAGAAACTTTTTAGTTGATCCCATCCCATTTATTGATTCTTGGTTTTAATTCTTGTGCTATAGGAGTCGTATTAAGGAAGTTGGGGGGCCTAATTCCACATGATGAAGATTAGGGCCTACTTTTTCTCCTATAGACTCAGAGTTTCTGGTTTAATTCCTAGGTCCTTAATCCATTTTGAATTAAGTTTTGGGCACAGTGAGAGATAGGAGTTTAATTTCATTTTGTTGCATATGGATTTCCAGTTTTCCCAGCAACATTTGTTGAAGAGGCTATCTTTTCTAAAACTGGAGTTTTCTTATGCTCATGCTTTCCTTTGTTCTTCTGTTCATTGGTATTTCTGTTCTTATCTTTATGATCCTGTTAAGTTGCTATCACTTCAAAATATTTCATTACAATCAAAACATTTTATATAAGCCTCATGGTAACCACGATGAAAAAAATCTATAAAAAAGAAACCAAAAGCAATGAATAAGAAATCAAAGTTCACTAATAGAATAATTCACTTATCCACTAAGGAAGACTATAAAAGATGGGGAAAGAAACAACCTACATCAACACCAGAAAGCAAGTCATAAAACAGCTGTAGTAAGATACCAATTGATACTTGCTTTGAATGTAAATTGAATGAATTCTCAAATTAAAAGAGAGGCTGACTGAATGGATAGAAGCAACTCTATGTTGCTTACAAAAAAATATATACCACCTTACCTTTAAGGACACACATGAACTGAAAGTTAAGGGAAGGAAAGTGAAGATATTCAGTGCAAATAGAAGATAAATTATAAGTGGTCATAATCAAAGGCAGTGAAAAGAGACAAGGAAGGTCATTATATGGTAAAAGGGTCAAATCAACAAAAGGAAATATCACTTCTAAATATATATGCACCCAATATTGAAGCATCCAAGCATAAAGCAAATATCAATAGACCTAAAAAGAAAGAAACTCCAATATCATAAAAGTTTGGGACTTTAACACTCCACTTTCAGCAATGCATAGATCATCCAGACAGAGTATCAATAAAGAAACAGTTAATTTGCACACTAGACCAAATGAACCCAACAGCCACCTATAGAACATTCTGTCCAACAGCTGCCGAATACACATTCTTCTCACCAGCATATAGAACATTTTCCAGAGTAGAGCATATCAGAGGCCACAAAACAGACTCAACAAAGCTTTAAAAATTGAATTCATATCAAGTATCTTCTGACCACAGTACAATAAAGCTAGAAATCAATAATAAGAAAAACTTTGAAAACTATACAAATACATGGAAATAACTTTTGAGTAGCTCAAGAAAGATATTTTAAAATTTCTTGAAACAGTTTCAAGACGGTGGATTAGAGGAAGGCTGCATGCATTTCCAGTTGATCTGTGGCTCAGGATTAAAACAGAAGTAGTGCTTTTCAGTGAGGTGAGTCTAAGAGGGAATTAATTGAAATTGAATATCCAATAGCCAGGGTCTGTACAGACTCAGAAATTTGGATTCATGGAATAAAGAACAAGAAAGAGTACTTTGGAACCAATCAGGTTGTAACAGCAGCAGCAGTGCTGGTTAACCACGGAGGGGGGAAACACAGAAAGAAACAAAACAGACAAATTCAACATAGAAAAGTCTTTAGATAAGAAAAACAGTCTGAACATTGCTGATCCAAAGGTTGCACAGCAAACTGGTGTTTGAAAGTGCTTTGTGTTTCTCAGTTGGCAGAGAGTGGACACAGGAGCCATCTTGAGGAGGCCACGCTGTAGCTTGCTGGTGCAGGAGCCTGGGAGATCTTAGCAAGCATTGACCATACTGTCCTGGCAGGCACCTGTGGTATGACCCAGGGAGCACTTAGCAGAATGTAAGCGAAACAGTCACAGAGAAGATTGTACTCAGTCAGGAAAGTAGAGGGGGTGCGATTCACTTTCCCTTTGAGTCTTGCAGCTCATATGACCATCTGAAGTTCAAGACAAAGAACAGCATGTGTGAATACACTCAGGAACTAAGCCCAAGAAGGCCAAATTTATGGGAAGTACAGCATATGGAGGGTTGGCTCCCCTGTCTTGCCAGAATTCTCAGAAGGTTCCTGAGATCCAGACTTCCAGGAGAGATTGGCATCTGCCTGTTCCTAGGGTGTGTTGATCTAATTTCTCCAGAGCAGATACCACCCAACAAAGTCCCTAAGACCTGATTAAACCTAAGCCCCAGCCACTCCCCTCATAGAGCTCTGTGACAGCCCCACCCTGAAAGTTCATTCATCTGGTTGGTTGAGACAAAATTCTAAAACTCTAAACAGTACTTCCCATTCTGCCTTACCTTATACTGGTGAGGAGAAGCTGAGAGCCATTCCAACTAGCTTCAATTTTAGGTCACTCCAGGCAGCTCAGTGAGCAACATAAAAGGAGAAAGGGGTTAATACTCTCAGCCCTTGCTCACTTCCTTGCACTTGTGGTCTCTCTCCCTCCATAGGACAAGAAGAAATGAAAAGGGGGTTCTAGGGGCTGGGGATGTGGCTCAAGTGGTAGCGCGCTCACCTGGCATGCGTGCGGCCTGGGTTCGATCCTCAGCACCACATACAAACAAAGATGTTGTGTCCGCCGAAAACTAAAAAATAAATATTAAAATTCTTAAAAAAAAAAAAAAAAAAAAGAAAAGGGAGTTCTAGGCCAGGAGCGGTGGAGCATACTTGTAATCCCAGTGATTAGGGGGGAGCTAAGGCAGGAGGATCCCAAGTTCAAAGCCAGCCTGAGTAACTTAGCAAGGTCTTAAGCAACGTAGTGAGACCCTTTCTCAATATAAAAGGCCGGGGGGTGGGGGGCTGAGGGATGTTGCTCAGTGGTTAAATGCCCCTGAGTTCAATCCTTGACACCTAAAAAAAAAAAAAAAAAGAGTCCAGAATTGGCAGTGACCATCCATTCTCAATGATTGCTTTGAACACCTGTTGAGACATTATTTCATTGTTAATTATGTTTTTTTGGTTAGTTTTTTGTCTGTGTGTTTTTGATGTACTGATTGATTTTTGTGTGTGTACATATGTAGGGGTGTGTGTGTGTGTGTGTGTGTGTGTATAATTTTTTCCCCCTCACTTGGGTTTTTAGTTTTCTTTTTTTTTTTTTTTTTTCAGCGATAGCTACTTTTTCCTTATCTTTTGAGTGTTAAGAATTTTTGGTTTGTTTATTTTGGTTTTGTTTTGCTTCTCTTATTTCTCCTCCTACTACTGTCAATTATTCTCTCTCTTCTTTGATTTTGTTTTTTTATTTATTTTTCTCCTTCTTTATAACTATCACTTGCCACATCTCTTCTGCATTCTCACCTTTTAAACATTCTAACCTTTATTCTTCCTTTTTATCATATTTTTGTTTCTCTTAATGAACTGTATTTTTACCATCTTTTAAACCTGTTTGGCTTATATATCCCCATTATTTATATTCTTGTAGTTATTACTATGGATGACATAGTTAACACCTGCTGTTTACTTTAATATCATATCTATATCACAGTTATTTATTGCTTTTGCTATTGATAATTTCTGACCCCAACATTCCTGCTTTCTTGGTAATTAGTGTTTTAGATGATTATTCGCTCTTTTCTGTGAGGTGCTGGGAGTCTTTTCTGCTGAACTAAATCCAGCCAAAAGATGGTACCTTGCTCCACACACAAATTAACTGCTCTCAAACTTCAGCTATAATTTAATACAAAGAATAGAAAAGATAACACCTCTGCCCCCATAACCAGGCACCAAGTACAAATGGCTGAGGTGGGAGTTCTTAGGTCCCATTAATGGACATCCACTCTTACAGAAACCAAAACCAAACCAAACCAAAACAAAACCCAGAACTAATGCAAAAGTTGTGGATAACACACCTACAAGGGGTCTCAATTTAGAACACTCTAGGACATTTTGGCAAGAGAAAATTGTTCCCTAAAAAAGCCCACACATAAGAGTGGGAGAGAAATCCATCTAAACAGATGTATAAAACCCAATATATGAATATAAGAAATATGGAAAAACAAGGTAATATTGTACCTCCTAAAGTTCATAATTCACCAGCAACCAATTACAAAGATATTGAAGTGGAAGAAATATTAGATAAAGAATTCAAAAGAATGATTATGAAAATGATCAAGGAATTCGAAGAGAACACAGAAAAATGATTGAATGGATTAATAAAGTCAATACAGAATATAAATGAGAAATTCAATAAGGAGATATAGATATCAAAAAAGAACCAAACAGAAACCATAGAAATGAAAGACCGAATGACTCAAATAAAATATTCAATTGAAAGTCTCTCTAATAGAGTAAACCATGCTAAAGAAAGAATCTCAGAGTTGGAGGACAAAGTAGATAACCTTGAACATTCAGACAGACAGTCTTAAAGAAAAGAAAATAAGTAACCATGACCAGAATATAAAAGAACTCTGGAATAATGTTAAGAGAACAAATTTAAGAATCTTTGGAATTGAAGAGGGTTGTGAGATGCAAGCTATGAAATGGCTAAAATCTTCAAGGAAATAATAAGAGAAAAAATTTCCAAACATTGGGAATAAAATAGCCATCCAGATACAAGGTATATTCAGAACTCTAAATAGAAAATATTTTTAAAAAAAACCTCTCCATGACACATTATAATTAAAATGCCTAACATACAGAACAAGGATAGAATTCTAAAAGCCTCAAGAGAAAAAAATATCAGGTCACATTCAGAGGTGAACCAATCAAAGTTATTTCTAATTTCTTAGCACAAATTCTGAAGTCCAAAATAACTTGAAATGATGTGTTCCAAGACCTGAAAGAAAATAACTGTCAACCAAGATTGTTATTTCCAGATTCAAAGAAGAAATCAAAGCCTTCCAAGATAAGGAGAAACTAAAAAGAATTCATGACTACTAAATTGGCACTAAGAAAATACTTAATACTTCACAAAGAAGAAATAAAAAACAAACCCCAGAGCTCACAAATGGACAAATCTCATTTGAAGAGTAGCTAAGCAAATGAGAAACAAGACAAAATTAAACATTGTAGAGAAAAACATCTCTCTACAATAACATTGATTGTAAATGTTCTCAACTCTCCAATTAAAATACTGGCAGAATTGATTTAAAAACAATACCCAACTACAGGCTGCTTACCAAGAGATTCGCCTTATAGGCAAAGACAGCCACAGACTTAAAATGGGAAGGTGGAAATTGAGATACTATGCAAATAGAACCCAACAACAAAGGGAATTAGCTACTCCTATATCTGATGAAGCAGATTTCAAGCCAAAATCAATCAGAAGGAACAAAGAAGATCACTCCATACTGGTAAAGGGAACAATTCAACAAGAAAATATAATGATAATAAATATGCCTCAAAATATTTGTGCAACTAATTACATAAAACACATATTGCATGAATTAAAGACTCAGACCCCAGTATAGTAATATTCAGTGATTTCATACACCTCTCTCTCCAATAGTTAGGTTATTCAGGCATAAACCCAGTAAATATTCTTTGAACTTAAAAAATTTTATAAATCAAATGGACTTAAGAGACATTTATAGAATAGTTTAACAAACAAGAGCTAAGTACATTTTCTTCTCAGTGGCTCATGGAAACTTCTTCAAAATAAAACATATTTTAGGCCACAAAGCAACTCTTAGCAAATACAAAAAATTGATTTAATTTCTGTATCTTCTCCGATCACAATGGAATAAAATCAGAAACTGACACCAATAAATTCTACAGAAACTATATAAACATTTGGAAGTTAACCAATATGCTTTTGAATTACAAATAGGTGAACGAAGAAATTGGGAGGAATTAAAAAATTCTTAGAATCAAATAAGAAAAGTGAGACAACATACCAGAATCTCTGGGACACTATGAAGGTGATTTTAAGTGGAAAGTTCATAGCTATAAGTGCTTACAAAGCTATTTAAAAAAATCAGAAAGACCCTAAATAACCAACTTAATGATGTATCTAAAGACCCCTGAAAAGACAAAAACAAGCCAATTCCAAAAATAGTAGAAGGAAAGAAAGAATTAAGACCAGAGCTGAAATCAATGAAATTGAGTATAAAAAAAATACAAAGTATAAATGAAATGAAGAGTTGGATCTTTGGAAAGATAAACACAATTGATAATTCCTTATCTAAACAAACAAAAGGAAAAATTGAAAAGAAAAGGAGAAATCACCACATACATCACAGAAATACAAAGGATCTTTAGAGAATATTTTTAATACTTACACTCCAATAATTTGGAAAACCTAGGAAAAAAATAAGTACTATTCTAGATACATATATTCTGCCAAAATTGAATCAAGAGGGCATACAAAACCTAGCCAGACTAATAACTAGCAATGAGATAAGAGCAGTAATAAAAAACCATCACACAAGGAAAAATGGATTGTCAGCTGAATTAAAGAAGAATTAATGTTCCTCAAAACTTCCATGAAATAGAAAGTGATGAAACACTTTCAAATTCATTTATAAAGTCTGTATCATACTCATATCAAAATCAGATAAGGACACATTAAGGAAAAAAAACTATAGCCTGATATCTCTGATGAAATTAGATTAAAAATCCTTAACAAAATCTTAGCAAGTTGTATTCAATAACATATTAGGAAGATTGTATATCATAACCAACTTGGTTTAGTCCTAGAAATGCAAGTATGATTATATACAGCAAATCAATTGATGTAATTCATTACACAAATAGAATTAAGGACAAAAATCCTTTAGTTATCTAAATAGATGCAGAGAAAGCCTTCAATAAAATTCAGCACCCAGTCATGATAAAAACACTGAAGAAACCAAGGATATAAAGAGTCTATCTGTTACGGTGTAGATGTGAGGCATCCCCCAAAAGCTCACCTGTGAGACTGTGCAAGAAGGTTCAGAGGAGAAATGATTGGGTTGTAAGCATCTTAACCCAATCATTGATTTAATCCCCTGATAGTAATTAGCTGAGTGGTAACTGAAATGGTAGGGTATGGCTGGAGGAGGTGGAAAATTGAACCATGGCTTTGGATATATATTTTTTGTATTTGGAGTGTGGACTTGCTCTCTCTGCTTTCTGATTAAATGAGCTGTTTCCTTCTGCCATACTCTTCTATCATGTTGTTCCTGTTTCACCTCAAGTCCGGAGGAACTGAGTTAACTGTCTATGGATTGGGATTTCTAAAACTGTGAGCCCTTATATAAACTCTTCCTCCTCTAAAGTTGTGCTGGTCGGGTAATTTAGTCACAGCAGTGAAGAAAGCAGACCAAAGCACTGTCTTAATATCAGAAGATATATTGTCTATATATGCCACAACAAAGCCAACATGATAGTGAATGTGGGATAACTGAAAGCAATTTCCTTTAAAATATGGAACAAAAATGTCCACTTTTGCCACTCTTACTCAGTATAATACTAGATATTCTAGCCAGAGTGATTAGGCAAGAGAAGGAAATAAATGGGATAAAAGTAGGAAAGAAAGACATTAAATTATCACTGTTTTTCAGATGATATAATCCCATAATTAGAAGATCCAAAAGACTCACCAGAAGTCTGTTAGAGTTAATCAACAAATTTAGGATAGTAGCAGTTATAAAATCAATGTACAAAAAATAATAGCTTTTCTATTTGCCAATAATGAATCTACTGAGGAAGAAATTAGAAAAACAATGCCATTCTTAATAGCCTCAAAGGAAAACAACAAAGAAACAAACGAATTTAACCAAGGAGGAGGTGAAAGACTTCTACAAAGAAAACTATAGAACACTGAAGAAAAGAGATGAAGAGAAGACCTACCATGTTCATGGATAGGCAGAATGAATATTGTTAAAATGACCATACTACCAAAAAATATATAGAGATTCAATGCAATTCCCATCAAAATACCAATGACATTCTTCACAGAACTAGAAAAAACAGTCCTTAAATTCATTTGGAAGAATAAAATACCTAGAGTAGCCAAAACAATTCTAAGCCAAAAAAAAAGCAATGTTGGATGCATCATACATAATGTCAAATTATACTACAGAACTACAGTCACAAAAACTGCATGGTACTGGCATAAAAGCAAACACATAGACTAATGGTACAGAATAGAAGACATAAACTTAAACCCACACAGTCATCTGATTCTTAAAAAAAGTGTCAAAAGCATCACTGCATAAAAAATATGCTAACAAATGGTGCTGGGAAAACTATTCACACATATGTAGGAAAATGGGACAAGATTCTTATCTCTCAATGCAAATCAAAACCACCCTAAGACACCATCTCACTCCAGTAAGATTAGCTGCCATTATGAAGTCAAACAACAACAAGTGCTGGCGAGGATGTGGGGAAAAGGGTACTCTTGTACATTGATGGTGGGACTGCAAATTGGTGCAGCCAATCTGGAAAGCAGTATGGAGATTCCTGGGAAAGCTGGGAGTGGAACCACCATTTGACCCAGCTATTGCCCTTCTCGGACTATTCCCTGAAGACCTTAAAAGAGCGTACTGCAGAGATACTGCCACATAGATGTTCATAGCAGCACAATGCACAATAGCTAGACTGTGGAACCAACCCAGATGCCCTTCAATAGATGAATGGATAAAAAAAAAAAGTGGCATTAATACACAATGGAGTACTACGCAGCACTAAAAAATGACAAAATCATGGAATTTGCAGGGAAATGGATGGCACTAGAGCAGATTATGCTAAGTGAAGCTAGCCAATCCCTAAAAAACAAATGCCAAATGTCTTCTTTGATATAATGAGAGCAACTAAGAACAGAGCAGGGAGGAAGAGCAGGAGGAAAAGACTAACATTAAACAGAGACATGAGGTGGGAGGGAAAAGGAGAGAAAAGGAAAATTGCATGGAAATGGAAGGAGACCCTCATTGTTATACAAAATTACATATAAGAGGTTGTGAGGGGAAAGGGAAAAAGAAACAAGGGAGAGAATTAAATTACAGCAGATGGGATAGAGAGAGAAGATGGGAGGGGAGGAGAGGGGGGATAGTAGAGGATAGGAAAGGTAGCAGAATACAACAGTTACTAATATGGCATTATGTAAAAATGTGGATGTGTAACTGATGTTATTCTGCAATCTGTATACGGGGTAAAAATGGGAGTTCATAACCCACTTGAATCTGAAGTATGAAATATGATATGTCAAGAGCTTTTTAATGTTTTGAATAACCAATAAAAAAAAGATTCTTATCTCTCACAATGAACAAAAGTCAACTCAAAATGCATCTAAGACCTAGGAAATAGACTAGAAACTCTGCAACCCTAGAATAAAATATAGGGTCAGTGTTCCAACACATAGGTGCAGGCAATGACTTCTTAATAGAACCCATAAAATCCAGGAAATAATGCCAAGAGTTAAAAATGGGATGGCATCAAATTAAAATGCTCTACACAGTAACAGAAACAATTAAGATTATGAAGACAAGGCCCACAGGATGGGAGAAAAATCTTTGCTAGCTACTCTTCTGACAACAGATTAATATGCATAAAACATAAAGAACTCAAAAAACACCAAAAAAATCACAAAAAATCCCAGTTAGTGGGCTGGGGATGTGGCTCAAGCGGTAGCACACTCACCTAGCATGTGTGCGGCTCGGGTTCGATCCTCAGCACCACATACAAAGATGTTGTGCCCGCCGAAAACTAAAAAATAAATATTAAAAAAATTCTCTCTCTCTCTCTCTCTCTCTCTCTCTCTCTCAAAAAAAAAAAAAATCCCAGTTAATAAATGGGCAAATGAACTAAATAGACATTTCTCAAAACAATAAATACAAATAGCCAACAAATATGTAAAAAATGCTCAACATCTCTAGCCATCAGGGAAATGAAAATCTTTGACACTTCAGCTTATTTAAGAAAAAATTTTAAAGAAAAAATTTTTAAAAAACATGATTAGTGGGAGTATAAATTAGTACAACTACTATGAAAATCAGTATAAAGTTTTATAAAAAGATTAGGAATTGAACCACCCTATGACCAAGCTATACATTCCTTGATTTTTAATCCTAAAGAATTACTCATCATATTATAGTGATATGTATGTACCCATGTTTATAGCAGCACAATTCACAATAGCCAAACCTGTGAAGCCAGTCTAGTTGTATATCAATGATGAATGAAAAAAGAAAATGTGGCATATATACACAACGGAGTTTTGTTAAGCCATAAAGAATATTAAAATTAGGTCATTTTCAGGAAAGTGGATGGAACTCAAGAACAATATGTTAAGCAAAATAAGCCAAAGTCAGAAAGTCAAAGGTCATATATTTTCATATGTGGAAGCTAGAGAGGAGAAGAAAATGAAATGTCTCTGCCGGAGGGGGGCATCTTATGAAAATTGGCAATCAGTAGAGATGGAGGAGGAAAAGGGAGGAAGGGAAGGAAAGGGGAAATACTGGGAAATGACATTGGCCAAATTATATTATTATATTGTGCACATGTATGAACGTGTAACAACAATCCCATCATTATGTACAACTATAAAAAATATTGAAAAGAAGGAGGAAAACTTTCCTTGAAACAAATAAAAATGGAGACACAACATACCACATCTTCTGGGGTATAGCAAAAGCATCTATAAGAGGAAAGTTTATAGCAATCAATGACCTCATCAAGAGAACAGAAAGATCTCAGGTAAATAATCTATCGCTGCAACTCAAAGAGCTAAAAAAAACCAACAAGAATTAAACCTAAAATTAGTGTATGGAAAGAAATGATTAAAAAGTTGAGTGGAAATAAATGAGAGACTGCAAAATTCAAAATAAAGAAACAAAGAGCTGGTCCTTTGAAAAGATAAAATAGAAAAACCCTTCACTAGACTAAGAAAAGGAGAGAAAACACTCAAAATCAGAGAGGAAAAAGGAGATGTTACAATTGACGTCATAGAAATACAATAGACCTCCAGAGATTAAAATGAGGAATGATGGGACAACAAATTTAACAATCTAGAAGAAATGAATGAACTAGACAATACACCTTCCAAGACCAAATCATGAAGAAATGGAAAACTTGAATAAACCAATAACAAGTAATGAGGTTGAATCTGGAGAGGAAAAAATAAAAACAGAAAAACTCACATCAAATAAAAGTCCAGAACCAGGGAGTTTCACTGATGAATTCTACCAAACATTTAAAGAAGAATACAATTCTCTTTTAAGTTATTTCAAAAAATAGAAGAGGAGGAAATTCTTTCAAACACATTCTATTAGCCCAACATTATCTTGATACCAAAATCAGATAAGAAACCACCCCAACAAAAGAAAACTACAGACCTAGGTTCTTGATGAACATAGATGCAAAAATACTTAACAAAATACTAGCAAACAGAGTCCAGCAACACATGAAAAAAGATTATTTACCATAACCAGTTAATCATCCCAAAAATGCAAGGATGGTTTAATATATTGAAATCGATGTGATTCACCATAATGACAGAAAGAAGGTAAAAAATATATGGTCATCACAATTAATTCAGAAAACTATATGATGAACTTTAACATCCTTTCATGATAAAAATTTTGAACAAATTAGGTATACAAGAAACATACCTCAATGTAGTAAAGGTCATTTATAATAAACTAAGAGCTAACATGATACTGAAGAAGGAAAATTTGAAAGCTTTCTAAGATTTGCACTAAGATATAGTGCAAATTTTTATTCAATAGAGCACTGGAGGTTGTAGCCAGAGCAATTAGATGAGACAAAGTAGGAGAGAGCAACCAAATGGAAAAGTCAAATTGTCCCTATTTGCAGATAACTTGGTACCCAAAATCTTTTAGAATAAATGAATTCAGCAAAATGGCAGGCTATAAAATCAATAGACAAAAAAAGCAGTGCTTCTCTATGTCAACAGCCAGTTATCTGAAATAGAAATCAAGAAAGTGATCCCATTTACATTAGCTACAAAAATACTTAGAAATAAATTTAAGCAAAGAGGTAAAAGATCTCTATGTTAAAATTATAAAACATTGATGAAAGTAGAAATATATCCCATCTTCATGGATTGGAAGAATCAATAATGTTAAATTATCTATACTAACCCAAAGTGCTTTACAGATTCAGTGCAATCCATATAGAAATGCAAACGTAATACTTCACAGAACTAGCTGGGCACAGTAGCACACAATTGTAATCCCAGTGACTTGGGAGGCGGAGACAGGAGCATCATGAGTTCAAAGCCAGCCTCAGCAAAAGCAAAGTGCTAAGAAACTCAGTGAGATCCTATCTCTAAATAAAATACAAAATATGGCTAGAGATGGGGCTCAGTGGTCCAGTGCCCCTGAGTTCAATCCCTAGTACCTCCCCCTGAAAAGAACTTCTATCATTCTTCACAGAACTAGAGGAAAAAAAACTGAAATTTATATAGAACCAGAAAAAAGTCTGCACAGCCCAAGCAATCTTGAACAAAAAGAATAATGCAGAAGGCATTACACTACCTGATTTCGAAGCATACCACAATGTTGTAGGACTCAAAACAGCGTGGTATTGACATAAAAACAGACATAAAGACCAATGGAAAAAACAAAGAGCCAAGAAGTAAACCTGTATATCTATAGCCTATTGATTTTCAACAAAGGGGCTAAGAACATGTCTTTTTGCATTTCTATATGGATTCAATAAATGGTGTTGGAACATTTGGTTATATTCATGCAGAAGAATGAAGCTCTAACAGTTTTAAAACTTAACTCATAATGGATTAAAGACTTTAGTGTAAGACCTGAAATTACAAACCAGCTAGAAGAAAATGAAGGGAAATGCTTTAGGACACTGAAATAGGCAAGGATTTTAAAGAGAAGTCCCAAAAGCATAGAAAATAAAAAGTAAAAATAAGATTACATCAAAATAAAAAGCCTTCTATACTATAAAGGAATCAACAGAGTTCAGAGACAACCTATAGAATGGGAGAAAATATCACTGATATGTATATTTGAAATCCAGAATATATAAACAATGGCAAAACTTTATAGCATCAAAGCAAATAAACAGATTAAAAAATGGGCACTAGATCTAAATAGACATTTCTCAAAGGAAAACATGCAAATGACTAACAGATACATGAAAATAAATCATCTCATCCCAGTTAGAAAAGCTCATATCAAAAAGACTAAAGATGGCAAGTGCTGGTAAGGATGTAGAGAAAAGGGAACATCTGAATGCTCTCGGTGGGAATGTGAACCAGTACAGTCATGATGGAAAAGTATGGAGGGTGCTCAAAAAATTAAAAAAAAGAATTACAATATAGTCCATCAGGCCCATCACTGGGCATATATCCAAAGGATATACAATTATTCTGTTGAAGAGACATCTGCACTCCTACATTCATTGCAGCACTATTCACAATAGCCAAGAGACAAAAACAACCTAAGTCCATCAACTGGTGAAAAAAGAAAGCATAGTGCTTATACACAATGGAATGCTATTCAACCATACAAAAGAATTGAAATCCTGTCATTTGTAACTACATGGATGGAACTGGAGATCATTATGTTAAGTGAAACAAGTCAGGCACAGAAATTCAAGTGTTGTATGATCTCACACATATGTGGAATCTAAAAGAGTCAATCTTGTAGAATTTAAGGGTAGAAGGGTGGTCAAGAGGCTAGGAATGGAATGATGGGGCAAGGTAGATCGTTGGATACCAAGACATAGGAACAAGAAGCTCTGGGGTACTATTGCCTGATATGGTGACAATGGATAGCAGCTATGTACTACTGTACTTTTCAAAGTTAGAAGAAAAGATTTTGAATTGTTTCAACACAAGGTAATAATAAATGCTTGGGTTATGTTTAACCTGATTTAAACATTATGCAATGTGTTTGTGTATTACATAGTACTCCATTTACATATACAACTTTTATGCCTTTGGGTATCAGTTAAAAAAAATAAAAATAGTGATCCAGGGTGATTCCCAGAGTTTCTGATGTAATTGGTCTGGGTGGCCCTGGAAGTGAACTGTATAAATTCTCCCCAGATGAGCCCTCTTAAAGGCAGCCAAATTTGAGAACCACTGATCTAAGTTACTGATAATAAAACTGCATACACACCAGGGCAGGTGTCATCAAACCATCATGACACTTTTCCTTAGAGCTCAGGTTCCCTTAGGTTTGACTTTGGAATTTTTTGCATACATTATTACAATCAATTGAGGCTGACCTGTGAAATGAAACCTATTTGTCATCCCCATTTTAGATGATCCTTTAGGCTAGAATAGAATACAAAAGCTATAGCCCAGTGTATTAGTACCTCAAATTTTCTCATTGTCATTATGCCTTATAATTTTATATTGTTTTATTGATCCAGGATAAGGGGAGCATGGGACAAATATTGATGGTAAGTGAGAAGAGAGGAGAAAGTTTGCTGAATGTCTAAATATAGTTGTGCAAAAGTATAGTCATACTTGGGTAGAGATGACTGATAGCATATTTTCATTGAGAACTAAAAGATGTAAATTTCCACTTTTGGGTGTAAAATTACCACTTTTGGATGACAAATTCACTAGGTCAAGGAATACTCCCAATATATTTTATTTCATTTTGCTTACTTCTTTTAAGGATAGTTGTTTAATTTTGATCTACCTCCTATGATTAAAATGTTTATCATCCAGTAGGTATAGAGTGAATAATCAATTTTTATGAGGGGGAATATGGGGGCTGAAACCCAGGGGTGCTTTACCACTAAACTACCTCTCCAGCCCTTTTTATTATTTATTTTGAGACTGAGTCTTGCTTAAATGTTGAGGCTAGGCATGAACTTGCCGTCCTCCTGCCTCGGTCTACTGAGTCACTGGGATTATGGCATGCATCCCCGCACACAGAGTGAGCAATCATTTCTAACAGCAGGAATTAATACTAAGGTTTGGTTAAGTTAGGAAGCTCTTCAAGAAGAAAGTCAAGTGAAATAATTTTAAGAATAAGAATTAGCTATGAAAAAACTTTTAGATGATGCCTAATGAAGTAAGTAGAGATTAAATATATTCTATAAAATAATTGTACATTTTCCCTTGAATTTGTTGGTTGGAGATTATATATATATATATGAAAATTTGATATATTTTAATCATTTAAATAACTGTTCATACCCATAGTCACCTATGAGTGCATGTAAAAATGCTATTTTTTAAAACAAAATGGCCAATAAAGATATGGAATGGTGTATATCTCTTTAGTTATCTAGGAATTACAATAAAAACAAAGTTATCAGATGGACAAATATTTGAAAAGTTAAGAAAATAAGTTTGGGAAGGATGTGGAACAATAAACTCTTTCATATAGTGTAGGTAGAAATGTAAATTGATTCAAGTACATTAGAAAAATAGTTTGGCCTTATCTGGTAAAGGTGAAGATATGCATACTCTATACCGTAGCAAATCTACTCTTAGGAATTTTCTCTAGAGCAATTTTCTCACATGATGTAGGGAGACAAACAAGAATGCTCATAGCATTGCCAAAGCACACAGTAAAATGTGCATTAGAAATAGAATGGATAAATAACTCTGATATGGTTACAAATTGACTATTATACAGTAATAAAATTTATAATCTACTTCTACATATGAAAACATGGATGACTTTTACAAATACAATATTGAACAAAGATACAAAAGACTGCTTCTCACTCTGTTAACTTTTTATCACTATGACAAAATGCCTGAGATAAAACAACTTAAAGAAAGGAAGACTTATTTTGGCATAAATTTTGGCTCATGGTTTCAACCTATGGTCAGCTGGCTCCATTGCTTTTAGGTTTGAGGAGAGACTAAAATCATGGAGGAAGGATGTGGTGGAGGAAAGCTGCTGGCCTCCTGACAGCCAGGAAGCAGTGGGAGTGGGAGGGAGACTAGGGACAAGATCCTCTAGGACATGCCCTCAAGGACTTACTCCCTTCCACTATTCTCGCCTAATACAGTTTCCACTACCTTTCCATAGTTCATTCAGCCATGAGTCCATCTGTAGATTAATTCACTGATGATATCAGAGCCCTCATGATCCAATTCCTTTCCAAAAGCCCCTCCTCTGAACATTAGTTCATTGGGGACCAAACTTTCAACGCATGAGCCTTTGGGGAGATTCTAGATTCAAAACATAACACACACACATTCTAAAAACCACAAAACTAAAAAGTAATATCTAGGGATACATGTCTAGGTGATAATATTAATGGAAAGCAAGGAATTATCAAGCACATCAGCAGAGTGGTTGGGAAGTAGCAAGGTAGTTGTTGCCCTTAAGAAGTGGTATCCAGAGCTGGGATTGTAGCTCAATGGTAGAGTACTTGGCTAGAATGTGTGAGGCACTGGGTTCAATTCTCAGCACCACCTATAAATAAATAAAATAAAGAGGGCCATTGACAACTTAAAAAGAACTAATAAAAAAGAAGAAGAATAAGAAAGGGTATTCAGGAGGATGGGGAAGACATCCAAGCATACTGATAATATCCAGTTATGGAAGAAAAAAAAATCAAAGTGGAGTAGCATTAGTTTGGTACATTTAAAATGAAGTTCGGAGTCCTTGTTAAACCAGATTTCAGACACATCCATTGCTGAACTTTTGAACTGAATTATCTGACATAGCTATCCTCATACATGCTGATCTTGTGAACTGGGCCAAACCACAACTTTCTGGAATGAAATCCACTAGCTTTGGTAATAGTTCATGAAACTGCCTCTCTCTTTCCCCCTGAACAACCCAAACTTACTGCACCAATCAATTGTTATTCCTGGTGAACAAGGGGTATAATTAGTAATTCCCCTTGCAGTTTAAGTTAAAAGAACACCTCCATCTTGTGAAACCTCTGAGCACATTTACTAGGCTGCTGGAATTTGGTGGCTCCTAGATTGTATTCTAATAATCCTTAAATAAATGTAATTCTTCTTTGTCTTCAACTAGGGGGATTTTTATCTCAGTGGAGAAGTTTCCTGATCCAGGTAGTAACCACAAACATGATATTCAAATCTTAATTATTTGTAATACATGCAATACAATTTTATGAATTATTATAGATGTATATTTCACATCAAATTGTTTCTACACTTGTTATTTTCCTATTTTCTGTTTGACTTGTGTGTCAATGTATTAAGTTAAGCAACAAAAGCAAAATAAATAAAATAAGGAAAGAAAAAAAAAGAAAAAAAATGTTTTGAAGATATGGAATAGCTCACAGAATGGAGAGAAAAGGTGAAAAACAAGTCTTGGACGATACCAGCAATAGGATAGCTCCAAGATTAATGACCCTGATGTAGCCTGTCCTAACAGTGTGGTCATTAAATAATTTGCTCAATCTCTTATATCCTCGGTGTCCCTATTTGAAGATTCCAGACCTTGGAAAAAAGAATAGATATGGCCTCATGGCATGCCTCATTCACGTGCCCTGACCCACCAGAGCTGTGTGGAGTCAGAGAAGCTATCCTTCAAAGGTTGAAGCAATAGAGCAGGCAGAGACTGTAAGATGAAAGCAACTGACACACTGTCAAAACCAACAAATAGAACCACCAAGATCCAAGAAGGTATGCAGGTAAGGACCACAAGGGAGGACAAGATTGATTCATTTTTTTTTTTTTTTAACAATAATTGAATTGTTCCTGAAGAATTCATTCCACAAAAGGGAAGCAGCTCACTTGCTGCATTTTATTTTATTTCACACTTTGATTCAAGTGGGATATGAGCTCCCATTTTTACCCCATATACAGATTGCAGAATCACATCAGTTGCACAACCATTGATTTACAGATTGCCATTCTGGTGTCTGTTGTATTCTGCTGCCTTTCCTATCCTCTACTATCCCCCCTCCCCCCTCCCCTCCCCTCTTCTCTCTCTACCCCCTCTACTGTAATTCATTTCTCCCTCTTATATTTTTCCTCCTTTCCCCTCACTTCCTCTTGTATGTAATTTTGTATACCCCTGAGGGTCTCCTTCCATTTCCATGCAATTTCCCTTCTCTCACCCTTTCCCTCCCACCTCTCATCCCTGTTTAATGTTAATCTTCTTCTCATGCTCTTCGTCCCTACTCTGTTCTTAGTAACTCTCCTTATATCAAAGAAGACATATGGCATTTGTTTTTAAGGGATTGGCTAGCTTCACTTAGCATAATCTGCTCTAATGCCATCCATTTCCCTCCAAATTCTATGATTTTGTCATTTCTTAATGCAGAGTAATACTCCATTGTGTATAAATGCCACATTTTTTTTTTATCCATTCGTCTATTGAAGGGCATCTAGGTTGGTTCCACAGTCTTGCTATTGTGAATTGTGCTGCTATGAACATGGATGTAGCAGTGTCCCTATAGTGTGCTCTTTTTAGGTCTTTAGGGAATAGACCGAGTAGGGGAATAGCTGGATCAAATGGTGGTTCCATTCCGAGCTTTCCAAGAAATCTCCATACTGCTTTCCAAATTGGCCGCACCAATTTGCAGTCCCACCAGCAATGTACAAGAGTACCCTTTTCCCCACATCCTCGCCAGCACTTGTTGTTGTTTGACTTCCTAATGGCTGCCAATCTTACTGGAGTGAGATGGTATCTTAGGGTGGTTTTGATTTTCATTTCTCTGACTGCTAGAGATGGTGAGCATTTTTTCATGTACTTGTTGATTGATTGTATGTCCTCCTCTGAGAAATTTCTGTTCAGGTCCTTGGCCCATTTGTTGATTGGGTTGTTCATTATCTCATTGTCTAATTTTTTTAATTCTTTGTATATTCTGGATATTAGGGCTCTGTCTGAAGTGTGAGGAGTAAAGATTTGTTCCCAGGATGTAGGCTCCCTATTTACCTCTCTTATTGTTTCTTTTGCTGAGAAAAAACTTTTTAGTTTGAGTAAGTCCCATTTGTTGATTCTAGTTATTAACTGTTGTGACTTGCTGCATTTTATTAACCACTGGATTCCAGGACAACAGAACATACCTGATGTGAAAATGGCAGGCAGTGGCATAGAGATAAGATTCTCCCCATGGTGCCCAAACTCTGCATAGTCCCTGTATTTGAGAGTTGTATCTAATCAAAAAACTCAGGAAACCAGAGACTTTGATCATCTTTTATGATCTGTTCTCTGACTAAAGTAACAGGAAAGAGCAGAAAGCCATTGAAGATAAGCTATGAAATCAGTGCTCCTGTTTGCTGGACAATGGAGACAGAGGACTAGCCTCTCATTTACAGGTCATCTTGGCTACTCATTCTGCACCAAGCAACCAAGGTCATTTTAAAAATATGAACTTGTATGTGTTAGCATATCCTTCACATAGCTCAACCTCAATCTTGAAATGGCTGTTAACCTAATTGGGGGAGGCACACAGGTAACACAATATATTTGTGAGGTATGATGAGTTGCCTCAGCTAAAGAGACCGGTTTGCAGCATGATAAAATTTAAATCAAGCATGGATATCTTTATTCATGAGTCTGGATTCCTTAGAGTCAGGGTGCCCATGATTGTATTCTTTTCTCATTCAACAGTCACACTCAACACAAAACACTCAAATACATATTTGGTCTGCAGTTTGTGCCTATGCCTCTGGAGCTTGAAGCAGTTAATAAACATTAGCTCATTAGCATTAATAAAAAGTATCTCATCACCCCATGATCCACAGTTACCACTGAGCTCACTCTAAAAACCAACGATCTGCTTTGCTTTTAGCAAAGCTTCTTTTATTGATGGCTGCTGGGGATGTAGTTGACATCCGCCTTCCCCCATCTGATCTCATTATTTCAGATCCACGCATCCTGGCTGGCTTTGCCCCCTCTCTGTCTTCGGTCCTCCCTGTCACATAAATGGGATTGTTTCATTGCTTCCTTTCTGGGAGCCTGGGTTTCATCCAGGGTTGGCTCAGCAAGCGTGTTTAAGGAGGAAAGCCTAGGCCCCTGGGTGAGGGTCCAGAGCTCTCGGGGCCCTTCAAGGAGTGACCTCCTCCTGTCGGGGCCATTTGTCTTGAGGACTTCTCTTGGGGCCTTAAGCAGAATGCTCCAAGTTGGCCCAAGCACTTGGCAGACAAGCCCCTTGATTGTTACTGGAGACCCCGGGTCGCTCTGGGGAGGAGCAGGCCTTTCAGGAATCCAGGAGGCTGGGCCACGCATGCCGATGAGGGGGAAAACGTGCTGGGGAGAAGGCAGGCCTTGATGTATGCCCCGGTGGACAAAAGCTGCTAGTGTCAGCTTGATTTGCAAGATCAACATTCATGAGTTCAACCGCTTAGAAAGGGGGATTATCTCCAAACCCGGGTCTGAATGGAAGCCATAAATAAGTGATTTCACACTACCAAGCAGAAAGAATATTCTGCCTTCTAAATTATTCTGAACAGCATGTTCAGCCCCTCCCAGGTTCCCACCGCTGAGGAACCCTAGGGGGGTGGTGTGCTCAAAGAGTGGACCTCTTGGAGCCTCTGCCTGGCGAAGAGCTTACAGAATGTGCCCAGGGAGGATAGAGCTGGAGCAGCGACCATTTTGCCTCCTAAAATCCATTCCGGGTTTTGCCTGGTACTGCTCTGGTGGCCCATTCCAGGCCTGGACTACTCCAGGCAAGGATTTCCCTCTTACTCTTTCACAGTCAGCCCTGCTCCACTGGGGTTCCCAGGCTGCACACACCACCGACGCACGTTTCAAAAAGTGCTCGAATATGCAGCCCGCATCAAAGGCATTGGGAGGGTCTTTCATCAGCTGCCTAAGTAGAGACATGCTCCCAGCTACCCTCATTTGTAGCTAGGTTTGCTCTGAAATGGAAATGTACCTCCTGATGCAAAAAGAAAGGGTGGAAGATTTTTTGCTATTTTTTTTCTTTCCCCTTCCCTTTCTCACTTGCCTCACCCTCTTCCATCCTTTGTGTAGTCTAGGCTGTGTTAACCCTATGAGGGCTCCCATGGGTTGCTTTTTCCTGTCTTCCCTACAGTTATCCTCAGGTTTGTAGCCTTACTTTTACAAACTATCTCCTACCTCCTCCCCCAACCTTTTTTTTTTTTTCCTGGAAGTAGTTTCCTTGCAGGAAGACACAGGGGGACTGTTGGACATTACTGGAGTTTTGAAGCTAGGAAGGGGGAGAAGGCAAAACCTGGGAAAGGCTCACTGCTGCCTGAGTACCTGGCCAACCACCCAAGTCTTTGTGGTCCTAGTGTCAAACCTGCTGTACCCCTCAGCTAGACTGAAAGGCCAGGTTCTCAGCTGATGAGCTGGGAGAGGCAGCCTTCCCCAGGGGCAGTGGGTAGAACCCAGGGTAGAAGGGTAGACCTTTGGAGAGCAGAAGTGAATGGCTTAAGAGGATCCCATGCTAGAATGGAGCTCTGATGTTTAATGATGATGAATTACCCAGCAGGGAGCTATTTTAAAAATCTTGCCCTCCCCCACCCCACTGTTATGGAAAGACTGAAACATTTCAAAGAAAGTGTTTGCGTGTGTGTGTGTGTGTGTGTGTGTGTGTGTGTGTGCGCGCGCGCGCGCGCGCGCACACACACATGCATGCATGATGGTTGGAACAAAGGAAAAGGGGAGAGATATTTGAGAAATGGAGGGTATGGGAAGGAGTTGAGCACCCTGACCTCCTATAGAAGGAAGATTGGTTCCTGAACAATTTGTTTAGGGAGGGAGTACAGAAGAGGTTACCAAGGAAATGTGAGATAATAAGTCAGTACTGGGAGGAGGCAGGGTCTATTAGGGTCATGCAAGGTTTTGGAAGATAAGGGTCTACACACTCAAACCATGGGGATAGACAAGGCACAGGAAAGAATGATGCTAGGAAACTGGTTGGGCAGCACCTGGGGTGGACCTGAGAAGGAGCCACACTATGAACTTAGTTTGCTGTAGATATGAGACTCACTACTCAGTCAGGCACTCTATGAAAGAACGGAGACTGTAAAGGAGATTGCTAGTCTCCAGAACTCCAGGAAACTATCCCTTCTTCTTCTTTTTATTTAAAAAGATATATGTTAGTTATATATGGACACAATATCTTTATTTTGTTTATTTATTTTTATGTGGTGCTGAGGATTGAACCCAGTGCTTCATATGTGTGAGGCAAGTGCTCTACCGCTGAGCCACAACCCCAGCCTAAACTGTTCCTTCTTGACAAAGTGCAAAGGAGTTACATAGTATGCTAACTTTTGTGAAGAGAAAATGACAAAGAAACATCTACATATAAAAAGAAAAGAAATGTAGGAGGAATAAATTAGAAAATAATGAAGTGGGTTTCCATAAGGAGTAGGTGGGAAAGAGGGTAGAAGGGATACAGAGGGCGTTAACACTTCTCTGGTATAGCTTTGTGTATGATTTTTATTTTTGAGAACTTGTTAATTTTCAATATATTTTTTAAATATGGGAAGGGAGGAAAAATACTCAAATTAGAACTAAACTAAAAAAAATGAACTAAATTGTATTTCAAATGAATAATCACACTGAAAAGGGGAAAAAATTCTGAGGAACAATTTATGACAAAGAGAATCAGACACAACTTGTGACACTTGGTTGGGGGGAACCAGGGAGAATTGTAGGTAAATAGTAAACTTTTTTATTTTTGTAGTGGTATAGAAGAAGTGATAGCGAATCAGTTTCGGACATTTTTACAGTACTGTACAGATCAAATAAGTAAAAACATTGATATTGTTTGTAACCAGGGTTCTTGATGTGACAGAAGAGATTTATAATCTGGAAAAAGGGAATATGGATTTGGAAGAATGAATTGCAATTGGAGGTCCTGATGTGAACTCATGATTTCTGAAATATGTCTATGTATTACATGTATGAATACACACACATACACACACACTTTCATAGTTTAGGTTTGAAGTGTCCCCAAAGGCTCATGTGCTACAGGCTTGGCCACCAGCCTGTGGAACTACTGGGAGGTGGGGGAACCTTTAGGACCTGGGTCTAGTGGAAAGATGTTAGGTCATTGGGGATTAGGGGTGTGCCCTTGAGGAGGATATTGGAACTCCAGCCCCTTCCTCTCTCCTTCCTTCTGAGCCACTCAGTGAGAGCAGCCTTCTCTGCCAAGTACTCCGACCATAATGAACTGTGCTTTTTCAGGTCCAGAGTAACAGTGCCAAGAATCCATGGACTGAGACCCCCCGAAACTGGGGCCAAAATAAATATTTCCCCCTTGTAAGTTGTTTATCTCAGGTATTTCTCATAGCCACAGAAAGCTAACCCCCCCATCCCATATACACAGACCTCAATATGTCATCATATTCTAAGAGCATTGTTTCCAGGATTCCTGTGGATACCCAAATCTGTGCATGTTTATATTTCCTATATAAATGGCATTGTTCCTGTGCACAGGCTGTGCTTATCCTCTTGAATGCATCTCTAGATTACTTATAATACCTAATAAAATGTAAATGCTAAGTTAGTAGTTATTATGCTGTATTGTTTAGGGAATGACAAGAAAAATAAGTCTGTAGGATTCAGTAGAGACAAAATTTTTTTCTGAATATTTTACACTCACAGTTGGTTGAAATTATGAAATAAGATATAGAGGGATATATATATATATGTACTGTTTTTAGGGCTGAGACTGGAAAGATGAAACTAGAACTTTTTAAGTTAAGGTGAAATTCACATAACAAAATTAACCACATTAAAGTGTACAGTTCAGAGGCTTCAGTGACATTTAGTACCTCTACAGTGGTTTACAACCACCTCTCTATTTAGTAGGAGCCTGCAGCATCTTGTCACGCCAGATGTGAAAAGGAGCTGCAAACATAATGAGGCCATGTCCTGAAGATCCAGGAGCCAGCCTGGAGGGAGACCCCATGCAAGAGTCTGGCACAATTTGTATGCCAAAATAATTAAGGACAGTCAAAGATTATAAGACATCGGAAAGAAAAATGGGAATTCACCCTATATACTAATAGCAAATAAAAGGGTGAGAAGGGATGGCTCTACTTTATAGGAGGATGCTGTTATAGACCGAATGATTCCCACCCTCCCCATTCATATGTTGAAGCCATAACCTCCATTGTGAGTGTATTTGGAGATAAGGCTTTTAAAGAAGTAATTAAGGTTAGAAGAGTTCATAAGGGTGGACCCTTAATCCAAGAAAACCAGAGTTCTTAGGAAATGACAGGAAAAAGAAGTCTGTAGGATTCAGTACAGACAAATTTTTGCAGAGGGGAACACTAGGAATGCTTACACAGAGAAAAGCCCATGGGAGGACACAGCCAGAAGAAAGTCATTTACAAGCCATGGAGAGAGACCTAGGGAGAAGGCAGCCTGGTTGGCACCTTGTTCTTGGACTTCCAGTCTCTAGACCTGTGAGAATAAATATTTCTTGTTAATACTGCCCAGTCTATGGTATTTTGTTTTGGTAGTCTGAACTGACTAATATAACACATTATATCAACTGGTAGATGTGGAAGGAGAGCTGAACTTAGAGGAAATTTTTGGTAAGGCATAAGATACATCCATAGTCTTAAAGTATCTACCCACAGATTGCCTTTAGTGCAAGAAAAAAATATAATTACATAACTATAGAAGTGGAGAAATCTGACAAAATCTTGACCAGGGATCAAAACTAATATTTTCAATGAAGGACAGAGGAACATTATGTGCCCCTGAATATAATCCCCTCAAGAGGAGACAACACTATTCATATAACATGTGGCTAGGAATGCATAGTTTGAATTTAATGATGATGAGACATCACATGCACCTCTAATGTAGAACATTTTATTTTAGCAAGGGGAGTTGTGCTTTAAAAAATGTCAGTCATAAAGGGAAATAAAAAAAAGACTAAAAAAAATGTGTCAGGAAAACATTATGGGGCACAACAGAGAGCCTCTAAGATGGTCCCTAATATTTGTGGAGGCATCTCCCTTAAGTGTGATCTGGATTTATTGATTCATTCCTAATGCATACAATGTAACAGAAATATAGGAATATCACTTCAAAGATAATACCACTACAAAAAGATGACGAAGCCTTCTATTTTGGGGGCTTCCTCTCTGACTCATTCATTCTAAGGTAGGGCAATTACCATTCTGTGAGCTGCCCTGTGAGAGAACCCTAAGATAAAGAACTGATGGAGATACTGGTCAACGGCCAGCCAAGCACTGAGTCCTGCCAGCAATCTTGTGAGTGAGCATGGAAGCTCTTCTCTTCTAGCTGAGCTTTCAGATGCTGAGCCCAGCCCTAGACAAGTCCTGGACTTCAGCCTGGTGAGAAACCTTGAGCCAGAGGAACCAGAGGACCCAGATGACCCAGAGAGGCCACACCAGATCCCTATCCCATAGAAACCGAGATCATAAGTGCCATCTTTTCAAATGCCACATTTTAGAGTGATGTTATAGAGCTATCGTTCTATTGATGATATACTATCCCTTGACAAAATTAGAAGGTAGAGAGTAGATTATATAAAAGGATTGCATCAAGGTAAAATTTACTGAACTTGATAACTCTAGGGATGTAAGATTGTCAGATAATGCTTTTGTTATTAGGAAATATATGCTGCACAGTTATACATTAGGTAAATGGTTATCATGCTTGTAACTGACTCTGAAATAAATAAAATTTTATATATTTAGAATTTATATATTCAAAATATATGTGTAAATATATGGGTGTATATATGAAGAAAAAAGAAGTAAAGGAGTGGGAGAGAGAGAGAGAGAAGAGAGGGGGAGGGAGAGTGAGCACATAGGCACAAATGATAAAGCAAATGGAGAACTGAGGTAAAGATCGTATACATACAGGTGTTCTCTGTTCCACTCTTATACCTTTTGTGTATGTTTGAAATCGTTCCAGTTTTCTTAAAGTATCAGACCATCTTTAATGATGTATTTCCAAATAATGATTCCCAAATGATTCCATGGCTATAAGTTATCAATGTCTGCTGATAATACCTCCTCTCCCCCTCTCCTGAAGTACAACTGGGATTCTTAAATTCCTCAAAACACTGCAAGAGGAGCAAAACTCTAGAAAGAATCTTGTTTTTATGAACCTTCTATATTTTGCCCATGTCTTTTTTCCTAAATTATCTATTTTATAATTTTTCTCTTAGAAGTTAACATTTTTTTTAGCAATTTGAGAGAGTTCTTTTTGCCAGATTTTTTCCTCTAAATAGTTGTATTAAGATACACTTAATATGCCATAAAGTTCACCCTTTCAAAGTGTATAATTGTGATTTGTTTTTCCTTAGTTGGGCACCAAGTTGTGTACTTATCACCACTACCTAATTTTAGAAGATTTTCATCACCCTCCCTTTAAAAAAGTTCCTCTGTACCTAATAGGCAGTTACTCCCCATTTTTTGCTGTATTCAGCCCTTGGAAACCACCAACATGCTTCCTATTTATATAGCTATGGCTATTCTGTTTATCTATATAAATAGAACCAAATGTCACACTTTATGGCTTTACTTGGTACAATGTTTCAGTGTTTAAGCCTTGTCATATCATAGATCAATAACAATTCTTTAATTTTGAACCCAGGACTTCTCACATGATTGGTACATCTGTACCACTGAGTTACACCCTCTGCCAGTAGTTAATTCCTTTTTATTGTTAAATAATATCCCATTGTATGAATACAACAAATTTTCTATCCATTCATCAGTTCATGGAATTTGGTTTGTTCCCAATTTTTGGCTGTTGTGAATAGTGCCTCTATGAACATTTGTGTACAAAGTTTTTGTGTAGACATAGATATAAACCCAGAAGGACTGAACACCTATGAGTAGAACTGCTGGGTCTTAGGGTAACTCTGTGTTCATTTTGAATTTCTTTTCTGGTTTTTATATGCTTTTAGGCTGTATTTTTTTTTTTTAGAAGTGCTTTAGCCCACTTTATGGCATCACTGTCCTGGGTACGTTTGTTTACCTGAGTGTCTCTTTGTGGATTTATAGTAGGCATACATCCTCATAAACTAAAATGATTTATGACTAAAGACTAAAGACTCCACAGGTACAAGTTAAGTCCTTCCTCATCAATGAATTCCACTGCAGCCCACCCTTGTTTTTCTTTTCCAATGAATGATTAGTTAGATTCTGTGCCAACCATCTGGCACTTACATTTCCTGCCTGCGATCACATTTTAAGTATTTCAAGTGCATACCTTTTGTTTCCCAAAAAACCATGAGCTGCTTTGAAAGCAAGATCCATGCATTATCTATCTTTCATGTCTTTCAGCATGCTTAGCCAAGTATGTGATCTAATTAAATGCTAAATGTTAAGCAGGGATTCTCTGTTATACTTCTTTAATTCCTACACAGCACTTTGCTGAGTGTTGGACATATAAAATGTATTTATTTAATGCTAAATAAATGGATTTTAACTTCCTAAGACTTTTCCCTTAAATTGAGCTTCTTAGCATGACTCCCACTTGACAAATACAGTTATGACAACAGCAAGTTGATTTCACCTTGGACCCAGAAAAGATTTCCATTTCTCTATAAAAATCTAACACATCAATATCAGTATTGTATTGTACTTGGTAGCAAAAAAAAAAAAAAAAAAAAAAAAAAAATAGAAAAGAAAAAAACAAGAAGAAAAAGAAGAAGGCAGAGCATTTCTCTCTTTTGTTTCTGTTCCATACCAACCTCTCTGAAATACAATGGCCTCTTCTTTTCTCAACTTTTCCTTATGGTACCATTTTTAATTATTTTTTATATTTATATATGACAGTAGAATGTATTACAATTCTTATTACACAAATACAGCAAAATATTTCATATCTCTGGTTATATACAAAGTATATTCACACCAATTTGTGTCTTCATACATGTACTTTGGATAATAATGTCATCACATTCCACCATCATTTCTAACCTCATACCCCCACCCTTCCCCTCCCACCCCTCTGCCCTATCTAGAGTTCTTCTATTCCTTCCATACTTCCCCTCCCTTCCCCACTATGAATCAGCCTCCTTATATCATAGAAAACATTTGTCATTTGTATTTTGGGGATTGGCTAACTTCGCTTGGCATTATTATCTTCTCCAACTCCAAAATGCCATGATTTTATTCTCTTTCATTGCTGAGTGATATTTCATTGTGTATATATGCCATATTTTTTTATACATTCATCTATTGAAAGGCATCTAGGTTGGTCCACAGTTTAGCTATTATGCTGCTATAAACATTGATGTAGCTGTGTCCCTGTAGTATGCTGTTTTAAAGTCCTTTGGGTATAGACCGAGGAGAGGGATAATTGGGTCAAATGGTGGTTCCATTCCCAATTTTCCAAGAAATCTCCATTCTGCTTTCCATATTGGCTGCACCAATTTGCAGTCCCACCAGCAATGTATGAGTGTACCTTTTTCCCCACATCCTCACCAACACTTATTGTTGTTTGTATTCATAATAGCTGCCTTATTGCATCATTTGCAACAACATTTTCACCATTTGTGTTGGACCATGGAGGAGGAAAGAGAATATTAAGTAAAGGTGATGTTCTGGATCCTTAAAGCCACTGACTTTAGTTCTAAAACACCATGTCTGGATGGACTCCCATATAATACCTTTCCCACCTTTTTCAACCCAAAACATCTTGCCTTTAAATCTAGAAATGTGACTATTGCAGAATAACTTCTCAGAATAGTTATTGTTTCTAAGGATAGTTGGGGCATCTTGTATACCAGTTAATGATTATTCTAATTAGTCCAGACAAGTTAACACACAATATACCTGTATCATCATTTTTTAAAGAACTAAGTTACACTAACATACTCAGCACTACAGCTGCCCTGGCATAATTTAAACCTCTTTTGATGACTCAGAAGTGTTTTAGAATGATTGCAACATTTAGTTATTTTACTACATATAAGCAAGAGTGCCAAAGTAGAGCATCTTGGAGAGTAGAATTCCAAATATTGAAGGATTGCCATTTACAAACATGATATCCATTATATCCTTTGCTCATCATGAGAAAGCCAAGGCAGGAAAAAATGATGTCAAAGTAGAAATAGGACAGCTTTACAATTGCCATCTTTAAAAGTCAGACCCTGCATTTCTCAGAGCACCCAGTTCTTGTAATGAGATTTCTTCCTGTCTGTTGGGGGGGAAAAGTGAACTTTGGTTCACTAAAACTACAAACAGTGAAAAAGAACAAGAGACTTTTCCCTGGATTTCACTATTTACATTTGCAGAGTTATCACATCTTTACCTTTGCTAAGCACCTTTTATTTGAGTCACTTAGTTCTCTTTGGAATTGTGTCACATCTTGTCAATCTTCAACTGCTCAGTCTAACAAAGGGTGCTATCAGAAGAGATTTAAAGATTCTCCCCAGTGGGGTGATTACTTAGAAAGCAGTTGTCTTTCCGGGCTGTCCCCTCAAACATTCTGGAACATAAATACTATTAAGAGGTTGACCCTTGTCTTCAGTCACCTATGAACTTTGTTTATTTTGCATATACAGATTATTTATGTGTCAGTAATTCTATCTATACAGGGACTATGAGGATGTAACTATGTGTCATTAAAAAACGTTCTTTTTAAAAAGTCATCCACCATCCAAGAAATCAGAGAGCCACGTTCTCAAATCAGTTTAGCTATTAAAGTCATTAGTCAATCGGGATATTTATCCCAGTTTTGCAAATTTATCTGCATGGCTCATTTTCTTGATTTGCTCAAGTCTCTCTTGAAAAGTCATCACTGCTGAGGGCCCTTCTTTGATATCCTGCATAATCGTTCTTTTCTAGCACTCATTACTACCTAATCTAATAGATTTGGTGTATTGATTCATTTGTTATATTTATTTATCTCCCAGATTGGAAGCTTCCTGAAAGCAGGGTCTTAGTTCACTGGTTTTTACCAAATCCTAGGGCCTACCACATAGTAGATGCGATTTGGAAAGCAAGACCTTAGAAAGCAAGATCTAAATATTTTTGGAATGAGTAATTATTCTAAAATAATAATAATTATTCCAGTAATAATTATTCCAGTAAAAAATAATAATTATTTTAGCCTCATACAAATGTCATCTAAATTTTAGAAATTACTAATCGACATGGGAGGCAACAGTTTGTTTGATGAATACTACAGTGTTTAAAAACAATGTGCTGGCTACTAGAAGCAGAGAGGATATAAGAAATCGGCTGAGTCTTTAGTACACTAAAATTTAGTAAGGGCAAAAAATAGGTATACATTATAAATAATAAAGCCAGGAGCCATTTTCCAAAAACCAGGTGATTCCTAAATGATCTAATCATTCAAAAGAAGTAGTCAGGAAGGTAGTTTGCACTGGTATTGAAGAAAGGCGCAAAAGTTAGCTAACAGCAAAATTAGGGAACAGCCTACATTGAACTCATTTCCAACACCAACTGTAAGTTTAAAGGATTCTCCAAATCAATCTCAGTTTTGATAACTCACTGGAAAGACTCCTAGAAGTCACAGAAAATGAAAATATCTTCATTATAGTTTATAACCGGGAAAAGAGAAATTAAAATCAACCAGGGGAAGAACATGAGGCAGAATTAAAGAAAAGTACCAGCTACATGACCCAAGGCTCCCTCCCTAAATCACATTGCTGGTGTGGTTCAAAGCCCCAATCCTATATCAGACTGTTACTATGTGGTTGACTCAGTGTGCCAAGGTAAGCAGGCACTCCCATCAAGCAGGATACTCCAAGAATTTAATCACTCATGTGATTTTTTTTGAACTAAATTCTTTACTACACAGAAGGGAGAAATATAGATAAATCTATAATCAGTAGTGAATAACCCAATAATGGAAAATCAAGAAACCTAAATTGTTTCAGAAAAAGTAGACGTTTTCCAGTTTTGCAAAGACTTTTCATAAAAATACCTAGTTGTAAGAAAAAGAAAAGAGTATTCAGAATAACAGTGTACAGGGGAGTCAGATTGTTCAGCACATTTTGTTTACTTTTCCTAAATAGTTCCTTCAATTCTCTTAACAACATTTACAAAATTTAAAATGTATGGATACTCCATGAATTGACTATTTCTTATAATCAAAGATTATTATTATATGATTTTCTTAATTTCACAGATAAATCAAACACAAAACTAAAAATGAATCCTGTGGCAGTTATCTACTGCTGTGTAACAAACTACTCTAAATTTTAATGTCTCCAAAATAACCAAATATCATATTTGCCCAAGATTCTCCAGGTCAGGGCCTTTGGCTGGGCTCAGACAGATGGCTCTTCTGCTGCTTTAGCCTGAGGGCACTGATGTCGCTGTTTTTCTCTGGTGATATGAGAGGAAGTAGGTGGTCTAAAATGATCTCACTCAACCATTTACTACTAGTGGTTGGTAGGCATGAGTCATGGTGCCAGGGTTCTCCTCCATGTGCCCCACCTACCCACCCAGCTCATTTTTATTCACTGGAACAGCATCCCAGAAGGTGAGAGCAAACTGCAGGCCTCTTGAAACCAAGACAAAGTCATCTCACAACTTTACTTCTAATATATTCCATTGTCCAAAGCAACACACAAGACTAGCCCAAAACCAAGTGAAGGGAAAATGCATTCTGCCTCTTAATAGGAGCAGCTACAAAGAATTTGTGGTAAGTTTAAAAAAAAAAATCAAAAACTTAATTATAACTTTCTTTCTCCTTTAGTTTCTAATACAGATTATAAGTAGATGGCTAGGACCTATCTTTGCTAGAGAAATAAGCAAAAGCAGAAAATCACATCAGCGTGAGTTCTCTAGGGTTGTCATTTAAAAATATTTTTGAAAGTATTTGAATGGAGAATTTGCAGTGGTACTTTCTGAATTGTTAGTCCTTTCTAAATACGTGCTTTGGGGTATTTTGCTAAGTTAATTTCTTAAACAACTTTCTGTTCTATAACACAACTGGGTAATTTATGCAGAGTAGATGTTAATCTGGCTCTTGGTGGAGCTGGAATGTCCAAGAGCACAGCACAGGTATCTGCCTAGCATCTGGTGAAGGTCTCTTGCTGCATCATAACATGGCAGAGGCCATCACACAGGCAGAGAAAATGTATGAGCTCAGTTCTCTCTTCCTGTTCTTGTAAATCTACTAATGACATTATGGGAACCTGTCCTCAGGACTGCATCTAATCCCAATTATCTCCCAATAGCCTGATCTCCAAAAACTATTTACATTTTAACTTGGGGATTAAGTTTCCAACATATAAACTTCTGGGGAACACACTTAAATCGTAGCATTTAAGCAGAGCCTTTCTATAGTGGAGAAACTTATAGAGAAAAAAAAAAAATCTTCTATAAAAGGACTTCTTACCCTGCCCACGACAAAAACCACGCATTTTCAGACCCGATCTAATGGAGCTGCCCTGCATGAGATCACTCGTGGGAGACTACTTCCTTTGAGAACAGGCTTCTGGAAGTAATCTCCTTCCCTGCAGGAGAGGCTTTCCGGAAACAACTTGAGTCACTCTAGAGAAAATGTTTGATCGATATTGCAGCTGGGATGTCAGAGGAATTTAATTCTGAAGGTTGGAGCATTGATTTGGGGATGAGACACATGCAGGCCCAGAGTAAGGTGGACACACCAAGAGAAGCGACGAGGTGGGTCGTGCTATGACTTTTCCCAAAGCCTTATGCCCTGTAATTTCTCCAGGTACCTTGGGATTTGTGTTTCAGGGAAGTAAAAATGAATCACTCAGAGAGCAGAACTAAAATTTCAAATAGTATATTATCCTCTGTGATCTTTATCAATGCAGACCTGAGTCTTATATTAAAATGCTTTGTTCCTCCTGTGGTTTTTAAAATTTCATCTCTTCAAGTGACACTTCCCTTTCCTGGCTCCCTTGGGAAATCAGCTCTATTTGCCTTCATGGTCAGTGGTCAGCTAGATGACTGTGTTTTCTACTTATTCAGATCTTTCTCTCTGACTGAAAAACAAGGCTCAGCCTTGGAACAATCTGACCTGGTGCTGAGAAAGTGATTGGAAAGGTGGAGGAATTGCCCTGCTCATATCAGCAGTGAAATATTTTCAAGGAATTGACCTTGGAATTTCTGCCAGTTGGAAACCATGGTAACCACTGCTGGCCCCTGGAAAATTATTTCTCTTTACAGCATTGCTGTCAATCAGCACATGCTTCCTCCAACTTCCAAAGCTGTGATCCTTAAAAAGGATATGGCAGCTACAATCTATCATCGGATATGGGAATGACTATTGGTGTGAGACCCAGGGAGACATCAGCCTTTTATGCTTCAGCCTAGAGTCCTCAGGCAAATAAGAAAAGCTAATATGCATATGGCACTTAACGCCCACCAGGTACTTTTAAAAGCATTTTACACATATTGGATTAGCTCATCTAACATTGTCAACCCCATAAAGGAAGTGCTATTATCTCCATATATGGAGGATACAAGGCAAACAGAGGTTAAGACACTTTCTTGGCATCACTGAGATGAACTTTCTAACATAGGCAGCTTGCTCTGAAATCCATGTCAAAATCATTGTGCCTCTCATTAAAGATAAGAGCAGCTTCCTGGCTGAAGGGATTTGAGACCCTTTGCTAATGGGCTTTCTCCCGGACAACATCACTCCTTGCCACCTCATTGTCCTGGCTTAATGCCCTTGCATCCGTCTGGGTCTAACAGAAAAATAGAAACCACTTCTAGTATTTATACAAGAGGGAATTTCAACAGAACATTTGTTACCCAGTTGATGGAGCAGTTGTGACAACATGGGTGAGCCTGTAAATAAGCCAAGCACAGGAAGACAAAGACCATGTAATCTCCATGTTATGTGGAATCTAGAAAAGTTGATTTCATAGAACATGACAACAGAAGGGTGGTTATCAGAGGCTGGGTAGGTTGGTGGGGTGGGAAAGATGAGGAGAGGTTAGTTAATGGGTACATTATCACCGTTAGATAGCAGGGATGACTTCTGGTGTTGTATTGCACAACAGGGTGACTATAGCTAAAAGTAAGGTAGTGTGCATTTCAAAACAGCTAGATTTTGGATGTTTTCACCACAAGGAAATAATAAATGTTTAAGGTGGTGGATATGCCAATTGCTCTGACTTGATCATTGCATAGTGTATACATATATAGAAATATATTGTTCCCCATAAGTATGTACAATTTTCTGTGAATCAGAAATTAAACAATGAAAGAAAATCAGCTGACTACAATCTTTCTTATGCAAAAATATCCAGACTTGATTAACCATGAATATTTATTCACAACAGTTGATTATTACAAAAGAGGTCCAAAAATCTCCTCCAAGTTATATCTTTCATCATTTTAAGGAGATGTTAACATTTCAAGATGAAATTTCATGTCACATTTCTCGTAGGCATTGCATCTTAGTATTTGGGATGTGTAGGGTTTAAAAATATTAACTAATAAACAATCAAGGATTTTTTTTAACAAACCTGTGGTTCAACTCTAGAGTAGGTATCTGTTGAAAAATAATTTATTTTTTTTTATTTAAAAACTGAATATCAGACCAGCAAGTTAGAAGCAATGGGATTTGTGGTTACCTATCAGACTGAAAACCCTTTTTAAGGAAGGGCATTCAGAACAAGTAAGGTTCTGGGTTTTCCCAATGCTATACTGCAAATAAAAATTCAGTTTCCTCCTTTTCTCTGGGCTGATTATGGATCACTAATGAGGCAGAATTCACTAATGAGGCAGAATTATGAGCTTAATCCCAATGTGACATAGGTGGCTTTCTGTTTATAGATTTAAAATTTCTGAGCTGGAAGGGGTCTTAGAGGTCATCTAATTCAATTCCTTCATTTTATAAATTGGGAGGGAAAAGTCAAAGTGAAAGTCAGAGGTTAAGTCACTAGCTCCTTGTCATAATTATGTGCACAGACCACTTTTAACATTGACTATCACATACCCAGTTCACTCCTGGAGAAAAAATAAATTAAAGCATTCTCTGATGGTGCATACCCAAATATTCATTGTTCAGTAAAGACAGCATATGCTCAGGGGAGAGAGTGTAAGGCCCCATAGGAACACATGCTGCAGTAACACCCTGCCATGTAGCTTCCTTTTGCCTCTTCCATCTTGGTTCTCCATTAGGTCTGCTAATTAAGGGGCTCAAAGTGCCCACACATAATCTCACTTTATGTTTCAAAAACTCAGTTATAAGCAATGACAAGAAAACATGTTATGCCATGGCTGTTTTCCCTGAGAATGCACTGGACTGCAAAATGCTCCACCATCAGCAGAACTCTCCCTTTCCCACACCTGCTGACAACCCTGGAGCACCTGTCTGCTGATGGGTGCACTAAGATCCACAGATAATGCCTTTATCTGATTTGAACTGCAAGGTACCCTGCCTGACCTGCTGCTTTCTATATCTTTCTTTTCATCTGTATTTCTTAAGGGGCTGTTAGTGAGCCAGAGAGAAAAGAGGGTAGGAAGAGAGAATCCAGGGAGAGAGAATTTGTATGGTAGGTCAGGAAGCAGGGGAGGAGATGGCAAGTGGGTATATTGTCCTGCTTCTGTCAGCTCTGTAATTTGGAGAATTTATTTGAAAGCATTTGCACCTGTTTCCCTATTTTTAAGATGGGACAGTTTGGACTAGCTGAAGTTGAAAGCATTTTTTAATTCTAAAATTTCATATTTGTTTATTTATTTTTGTGGTGCTAGGGATGAAACCCAGAGTTCTATACATGCCAGGCAATTGTTCTACCACTGATCCACACCCAAGCTGATTGATATTCCTCTTTCAGAAAAGAGAAACAGCAGCAAGATAAGTCAGATTTCTTTGAAGCTTGTGCTGAGGACCTCTAGGAGGGAAAAGTTCCTCACTACATCCCATTTTACAAAAGGTCTTTCAACCAAATAGCATATGCATACATTTGCTTATTTCTGTTTATCTTTGAATGTGCTTTTTACACTAGAATAATGGCTTGGATAACAATATAAGCTTACTAGAAACCAATGAAAACTAGAGGTGACCTGCAGAAAGACAATCTGGGTTCTGAGGACTCTTGATATCTTAAAAAAAAAATACATACTTCAAAAAAGTGAATGTCAAGCATCGTATCTTGTACTGCTTTGACTTGTATGTCATCTTGTTCACCATGGAATATTCTGCAGTTGAAAGCAATTGGTCTTTTCTGTGGATGTCCACATCTCCGTATCTGTTATCTTGGCAATCCTGAGGAACTTCTGGCAAACAGAACTAGGTGTCTCACCCTTCCTCCCAACTATGTGTATCCACTCATATCCATGGAGATGCCTGGTCTTCGAGTAAAGGAAAAGGAGATATTCTGAATTAGAGATAACTTGGGGAAAAAGAGAGACAGGAAAGACAAAAACAATAAGATGACAGGAGACATCTTATTGCCCATATCTCTTGGGCAATTGCCCATCTCTTGCCCATATCTGACCTTACCCCTTTGGAGAGATTAAGGAATTAAAGAGGCTTATTATGGTTTAGCTATGAGGTACCCCTCACCCCTCATTGTCTCATGTGTGAGACAATGCAAGAATTTTCAGAGGTAAAATGATTAGGAGAGGTGTGAACTAATCATCAGATTCATCACTGATGTGGATTAACTGGGTGGCAACTATAGGCTGGTAAGGTGTGACTTTGGGGTTTATATTCTGTCTCTGGTGAGCAGAGCACTCTCTGCTTGCAGTGTCATGACTTGAGTGGCTTTTCTCCACCACGCCCTTTGGCCATCATGTTCCGCCTTATCTTGTACCTAGAGTTGGCTGGCTGTGGACTGGGACCTCAGAAAGAAGGGGCTAAATAAACTTTTCCTCTCCTAATGGTTCTTGTCAAGGTTTTTGGTCACAGCAACAAGAAAGGTTACTGAAACAAGTCTTAAACATTTACAACAGACTTCAGGTACAAAGCACTACTGTATCAGGACTTGGAGTCCAGGTGGAATATGGAGCTGAAGAAAGGATGTTTTGCCTACCTTTCCCAAGATCCTGGTTCTGTATCCTGAGTATACATACATCAGGCTATGGCAGACGATGCCCTTGATTAACAGAGAAGAGATTGCATCAGGCACAAAGACAGCTACAAAGCATCCAAATATGAAAAATGGGCACATTTATCCCAGGGTTCTTGGAGATACTGCCAATGTTGGGACTTTGCAGTAAGACTAGTGTGTTAAACAGATGGAGGTGTAGATCTACTAGAAATTGGCAGCTAATGTGACTACATCCATACATGTAGACTGAGAGCTCTCTAGATGTTCCAGGAACTTCCCTCCATCTCCCAGTTAAGTTGTACAGGTGACTAGTTCAGGCCAATGAGCTGTAGGCAGAAGTGAGGTGTGTCACCTCTAGGTCAAAGGTTAAGAGCTGGTAGCTTTCCTCTGTCACTTCTCCTTCTGGAGAAATCTTGGAGGACATGTGCTGCAGAGGCAAGGCCAATATATGAAGGAGGGATGCCCTTCTAGAATCATGTGGGACTTCATGTGAACCTGAAATAGGCTTTTATTGTAGAGTCATTGAGATCTGAAAGTTAGTATAGCCCATGCCAAAAATTAAACTACCATAACTAGGTTCTGGAGCACATCAACAGAAGGCTCTCTTTTTCTCTGGAATATACTTCCTGCTTCAATATGTCATCAATACCCAAGTTCCACCAATTCTACTATCCTAAGGTCTCCATCTCTACTCCATATGTGGTGTTAGGTACTTAGTACAATGACTTCCTAACTGTTCTCCCCACTTCCAGTCTCCCCTTCCGCTGAGCCATTATTTATCCCATCATTAGAAGCAGCTTTGTAAAACCCAGCCTACACTATAAAACACAATCTTAAGAGGAACCCAGGAACCAGACCCAGTAAGTAGACCAACAGGATGGTGCCTCTAGCCACCCAACACATCACCACGGCCTCTGTGTGTGCCTGCTGGATGCCTGCCCTCTTAATGCTAGGTGGTCACTGCAAATGCCCTTCTTGAATTCACAGAAAGGGAATCCAAATTCCAAATAATTCAATCAAGGCAATCTTATATTCTAATTCAATTAAAATATTAAAAATATTCCCAATTTCCTGTGCTTTGTACAGATATTTTTTTCTCACTGAAGAAAATTATATTTGTACTTGTATTTAAATGGTAATTTTGGTTTTTAACCCAACCGTGAAGGGTTTGTCTGCATTTGAGAAGGTTCAGTCAACAAGCAGGAGGAGGTCTATGTGCCTGTGTATATATGTGCATCTATGTATATATATGTGTCTATATATCTGAGAATGTTTGTGTGTTTTTTAATTATTGCCCCAAATCAGCATCCAGTTTTGTGCATTCTATTTCATCTAATTAAGGATCCAACTTGCTGAGTACAGAGAGCATCCTGCTTCTCTAGAAAAAAACCTATGTCCTGCTGCTCCGAGAGTCCCTCCTAGAACAGTATTTAATTAGTACATGTTTAAGAGATGACTAAAAAATTCATATGGCTCTTCTCACACTACAAATGTGTGTGGCCTCCCTTTGTGTAGTAACCCTGGGTGGCATTTATGGCCTGGTCGGGACTTGTGGCTCTGCCTTTTTGTTTCCTTCTGATACTTGTGCTCCAAATGGCTGAAGGCCAGCTCAGCCAGCCCACCATTGTCCCTCCTCAGCTGTCTGCAGCCACAGCCACTTGTCATGTTGCTTACTGTTCTACTTCAGTGCATCCTTGGACTATCCATTGGCCTCCTTTGGCTTGGCAGTGACTGGCTGTATTTTATCAATTAAATGTAGAGCGTTTTACACAGCACTTTCCCCCTCTGAGCCACCCTGCATGAAAGAAAGGGATGAATCAGAGATGACAGCACAGTTTAAGGCAGTGACTGACTGGCACAGAAAAAAGAGACCATGCCATACTTTAGGGAGGTCTCTCTTGCCTGGTGACTTGGCCCCTTGGGGACAAGCTGTTTCTTGTTTCTGAGTCAGTGGCAGTTATTTTTTGTTGAACTAGAGGCGTTCCATTCAGTCCCTGGTGACATGAAATCAATGAATCCCAAGATTTGGAGCAGGCTCTAGGGCTTGCAACATCAGAGGGAAACACTGATTAAGGATTAATGTGATCTGGGGAACACCCAAGTCCAAATAATGGCACTGACCCAGTGCCAATGTGTGGCTGGGTTATCCCAGCAAGCATCCTGGGATCCACTGAGAGCTGGGGCTTTTTGATTTCTAACCTTTGAAGGGCAGAATAAAGAACTTGCTGGAAAGCCTTGAGTCATGCTGTGGTGGTGGTAGTAAGTTCAGGATCAAATGACCACTTCATCTTCAAAGACACCTGAGGCCTCATAGCACTGAAGGAGCCTGGGGTAGACAGTGTTATTTTAATAGTCATTGATCAAGGGCTCAAGTAACTTGTTCTAAGTGCCTTGTGCCAAGTGGATAGTGGACCTGTCTTTTCTGTGTAGACCCCTGAACTTTTCTGTTGGAGAAGCTCCCACCCAGTTTGTCAGGAACTGAACTAGGACTCAATGGAGCAGCTTGTCTATCAGAGATAGCCATCCTTGCAGAGACCATGTACCCATGCCTTTGAGCATCTGCCATCCATACCAAAGACACGTGATCACATATAAAGTGTCTCCTCTTCTCCCTTCCAGTGTTCCCGAGATGTCAGATCCATTGGTGATTCATGCTTTCCTCCCTGACTTTTGAACAGCTGCAAGTGGACCACAGAAATCTCATCAGTGGTCCTGAAGTGGCAACCAGGACACCTTCTTAGAATAATAAGGTGTGTTTAGACCTTTACTGGAAGATTATTTTATTGACATAATATTCTTCAAATAAGTTGCCCTTATTCTTTACAGAAGTCTCCCAGGGCTTTTGAAATTCTTGATATTATGCCAGGAAGAAAACATCAGATAGATGCCTATGACTATTAACATCTCTTTGATCACCTGCTAATCTCCTCCCCCAGCTCAGACTGTCTGCAGACATCAAAGAACAAGAAATAGTCAACACTGGCATTTGGTAATCCTGACCCCCATGCACCAGAAGGCCTCTTCAAAGAATTTGGAATGGATTTGAGGGATGCTCAAGTGCCCTCTTTTTCTAATTTTATTACTTTGGGAATAACTTCATTTCTTTGACTTTCACTCAGTTTTGTCTTCTGAAAAATGAATGGGCTTGGCTGAAATGTCCCTTAGTATATCCTTCTAGTTCTAAACCTTCTTGGCTTTGTCTTCCATGCATTATCCATGAGTTGTCTGAGTCTGCAACATTTGCAGTATTCTTAAGGTAAACCATGAAAACAGACTGTCCTCAGGAATCTTCCATTTAAAAAGCTAATGTATATACTGTACTTCATTTGCTCTCCTCCTAAAATCATGTAAAGTTGTTTGAATGGGTATTATATTTTTCATTTAGAGAGGAAGAAAGTGATGTTCAGAGGAGTTAAGTGATCATCCCATAATCTGCCCCCAGGAAGCAGAATAAGGACTGAAATTAAGTGATCCAATGTCAAAACCAAGCTCTTTCTTCTCTGTGCAGCTGCTTCTCAGCTGACAGGTTGCCTCTCTCAATCACGTCCATTCCTCCACGTTGGGGGAGAAATGTGCTATCTACTTGATCATTTCTCCCATGAAATAAAACTCAATTATGAAGGGTCTGGGAAATTAAAAGGGCTGCTAAAATATTTCACATCATAAATTCACTGTGCATCTGTCATTTCCATGTTGCATATTCTATGCCAGCTCTTTTGGGTTTTGCTAGGAGAGAAGGGGAGGAGAGTAGGAGAGAAAGTTAAAGCTGTCATCTCCTTCCCTCCCCTTCAGCAGCTCCCTGCAGCCTCCTGGGCTTTCCTTTTATAAATAAAATCATCCACAAGGCAGAAGCAGTTTGTCATCTTAAGACCTTTGGAAGAACTGCTTAGAGGATGAACTTTGACAGCTCTGCAGACACACTCCTGCAACAGGCTGCTTCACTGTTTGCCTCCATCCACCTTGCTTTCTTCTAGAACAAAGCCTCAACAGTTGGAGGAAGAGGGGATTGAGCCAACATAAATAACCACAGCCTTGGCACAGGTCTCCGAGGTTACTCTAGGTTACTTAGTGCCTTGCTGCTTAGAAAAGGATGTTTAGGGAAGAGAGAAGGATGCAGAGAACTGCCCTGAACTTTGGCTCTTGAAATAAGGTGTAAGATTCTGTTCTTAGGCACAGTCAAAGAAGGGAAAGTAGTCTTAAATATCACCAGTCCCCAAGGGCAAAGTGAGACTCTGAAGTCAACATCAAGAGTACTAGTCTGCCAAGCAAATCTGGAAGTTGCACACAACTTTGCCCCTCAGTTAATTTCTCTGGTTTTCTTTCTTCTTCTTCTTCTTCTTCTTTTTTTTTTTTTTAAATTACTGGAGATTAAACCCAGGGCCTCTTGCATGCAAGAAGTAAGTGCTCTGCCACTGAACTGGAAAAGATGGGTTTAAATAGCATTCAACCAACATCTGTATGGCACTGTATGTCCTCCACTGTCCCACACACTGGTGACACAGTCGAATAAGAAACAATGAATGCATTTGTTAGTGAATTAAGTTCTGCCCTTTTTGGGTTTCTATTGTGATGCATCTTGATTCTGTATGTATTTTAAACCCCACCATCTGTTATTACAACTTATAGGCCTATTACTTTTAAATTATCCATATTTTTCTTTTCATTGGTTTTTATTCTAGGCTGCCTTTCTGTAATTCCTTTAAGCTCATTACCGCCCCCCCCCAGCCCCGTCTTCCTCAAGAACCCTCTTTTCCTCCCTTTTGCAAATGTTGTTCTAAAGGGGATAAAATTCTGTTGTTCAAATTTTCCCTTATTTTTTAGGTCTATCTTCCCGGGCTGTAGATGCTAGGATGGCAGGTATTCCCTCTCTGTACCTTAAAGGTGTTGTACTTTTGTCTTTTAGCTCACCACTGGGACACCTTCCCCCGGCCTAACTTTTGCTGCTTTGAAGGTAATATGTCTTTTGATCAGGCAGCTTTCAAGATTCCCCTTTGCCCTTAGTGTTCTGAGTTTTACTATAAAGTGTCTAAATGTGGCATTCTTTGTATTTAACTTGCTTGTGTATAGTTTATAGAACTTCTGGAATCTGTGACTTGACATTGCTCAAAAGTTTTGGAAGATAATCCCATTTTCTCTTCAAATATTGCTTATGTCCCATTCTTCCACCTCCTTCTGGTATTCTAATCCAAGTATGTTAGACCTTTACCCTGAGTTTAATTTCTGTATTCTACATTCTTTTGTCTGTGTATGGTTTAGCTTGGATATTTACTGCTGATTTAAGTTTAAGTCTACTAGCTTTGGTTGTGTCAATCACCTGTTAAAACTGCTTATTGAGATGTTAATGGAATTCTCATTTGGTCATTTGCAAAATAGATTTTGATTCTTGGTAGAGTTCTCTATCTTATCTATTTTCTTGATTGAGCCAATGTTTGATAACTCCAACATATAATTTGTCCATGAGTCCGTTTCTTTCCTGTTTTTTTTTCCTCTGTACTTCGGAGTTTATTATTATTTGCATTCTCAGTAAATTTTCATTACTTGCTGGAGACATTGTGCATGAAAATTTAGAGAGGTTCTTTATGACGTCATCTACTTCCAGAATTTACCCTATCCTCTGGCGGCAGTCAGATCAGGAACGGTTCACTTCAATCCAATTAATGATCGTATTTCAGTTTAGTCGCCATTCTCCCCGGCTCCCAGAGCTTCAGGGTTCTCAGATGAAGTCCTGGGATGTTTAAGATGGCCTATCTGGAACTCCATTTTTATCTTCTCAAAATAAAAAGACTACTAAGAACTCCATTCTGATTTTCAGATGGTACTACATTAGTTTTTAGGCCTTTCAGCCCAATCATTCCATAGCTTATGGGAGAAACAACCTGTAAGTGCTGGGTTCACATCTCTCCATGCTCCTTCTTTTGGAAGACTCTAGACTACAGAAGTCCTGGGTGCACTGACAAGTTGAGTTCGTTTCTTCCTAGTTCCAGAAGATTGCAACAGGCTTAGCCATATAATCCCTCAATCTTTTAAATGCCACCTATTGCCTGGTTAATCAGCCTCTGAAACCATGCTAAAATGTGGCATATGCCCTGAGGAAAAATTTAAAAAATGAGAAAAAAAGATTGATAAAGTATTGGCGAGAGTGAGATAGCAAAAAATGAGGCGAGGAGAAGGAAATAAGTGGCAGAAGACTATGCCTGGCAGGTTAGATTGCATGGTGGGCAGTAGTGGGAGTGGCATAGTATCATCCCTTGGAAACTAGACTCCATGTACAGGATCTTTCAGATGCACTGAAACTAACCAAAAACCACAGGGAAGGTACATCCAACATCAGAACTCCCCCTTACTAGCCTCATATGAGTAGGGCTTTGGATCATATTCTATTTTTCAAGTGATTCTACCAAGTTCAGAAGCAATTAAGGCTTTTGGCCCCCCTAGAGCTAAGAACTGTGATCATGTCTTGTGCTCTTCCTCTTCTGTTCCTCTCTCTTCCCTATTCCTTTCCTCTTTCTTTGTCCTCACTCCTTCTTCCTTTCTCCCATTCTCCTTACTTTCTCTTTTCCCTTATTGTTTTAGAAACACCATCGTTTGAGTAGTACAGAAATTTCTAAGACAATGAATTTTGGGAAAACCTTGTTTGTCATCCCTGGATCTTTCTAAAGGAGATAGGCGTGCTAGTTGCAAACCCCAGGATTCCGTTTTGCTACTTGTCTAATGAACGTTATTATTGTGATGCAGGTTTCCTCTGGCTCTCTTCTTCTTTGGGCCTAAAGAGACAGAGAAAGTCAGATAATCAAAGCCACACTGTACTCCCCTCCAGGAGAGGATTGTGACCGGAGCTGGGTGTGGAGGATGCTTCCTCCTGAATTCCTGTCAGTCAGCTCACTGGAGAGAGCATGCCAGGGTCATTCTCTGTGCATTAACCTCAGTGGCTTGCTCTCTCCATCTCTCATCAGCTGTTCTTTACCATGGAAAGCACACACAGTTCAGATAATTAAACACTTGTGGGACATTTTACATTTTCATGAATCAATCAGCAGTGAATTATTTTCGAATGTGCTCAAGCCATATACTCCAAGTCTCTCAGCCATATTTTGCAGATGAGTCGCAGTGGATCTGTCATGAAGTAAATGAGGCTGAAGCAGGCCTCTTACTTGCTGGGGTCCATTCCAAGGCCCCAGGAGGAACCCTAGCAATTTCGTACTTGTAATTTGTATTTTTTTTTCTTAATGATAGTCTGCCTTATGCCCAATACCAATTTTATAAGCTTGAGATCCAACAGTAACTGAATCTATCCCCTGGGAAACTAAGATATTCTCATTTGAAGAATTTCAAAATGAGAAGTAGCAAGACTCTCTTGTTACCAGGCTCTAGGTCTGTCATAGTGTGTGACAGATATTGCTTTGCTTTTATCACTGATTTCAGATGGAGAACTTGAGGTTGGGTTTCTAGGCAGTTCCTTCCGTGTGGGCTAGAAAGATCTGGTTTTGGACTGTGGTGGTGATGAGAAAATGCCTTGCAGAATTTCAACTACAGGGAGCTTCACTGAGCAAGGGGCCAAGAGCCAAGCCTTGAAAAAGCATGATCATGTCTGTACCAAGGCTGTGCTCCTTACCAGCTTCTCATGCAGCAGGACTATGAGGGCAAGATAGTCCTGGGAGACACAGGACTCTTTTGTGGCTGGTCTGAGCCAAGGACTCCCTGATGGTACTGCTGCACCTTCTTTAGGCTTTATGGCAGCTTAGGAGGCTTCTCAACATTCCTTCCTTGTTTCCCTCCCTTGGAGTCAGACATGCACCAAGATCTGATGGCTTTCCCTCATTTCTTCTCATTTTCTTCCACATAGGCATTTCTCTTAATAAAATCCTTTTACACAGAATTATTTTTTAGTGTTTTCTTTTAGAGAACACAAACACACTGAACAGGAAAAAAATAGTACTGGATGTTGGAATGCATTAATCAAATCCCACTGAATTTTTGGGAATCTGAGTAAACTATTTTAAAAATAAAAAGACTCATGGTCATGTATTTCCCTGGTCTTTAACTTTTGCTCATACTTGAAATGTCCTTCTTCTTCTTCTTCTTCTTCTTTTTTTTTTAACAAACAATCAAACAGGGATTGAACTGAGGGGTGCTTAACCACTCAGCAACATTCCCAGCCCTTTTTTATATTTTTCATTTAGAGACAGGGTCTCACTGAGTTGCTGAGGCTGGCTTTGAACTCACAGTCCTCCTGCGTCAGCCTCCTGAGCTGCTGGGATTATAGGCATACACCACCATACCTGGTCTTTTCTCTCTTTTATCCAAATCTTACTTAGCATTTGAGGCTCCATTCCATCTCTTCCATGAAACCTTCTTGATTTTCACTCTTTTGAATTCTTGTCTCTGGCTCAATGAACTTAATCATGGTGATTCATGATCAATTTCTTGTGATCGAACAATCAATCTTCAAACCCCAAATGGCCTAGCTCAGGCAAACAACCTCTACATGTCCTTCTCCTATAAAGATTATAGGCCAATATCTCCTAAACTATGTTCCAATAACAGTAAGAGATAATGTACATTTTAGATGAGAAAGCTTCACAAATAAATGAAGAAAATCTCCACTGTGCACTGTGATCATTTCTCAGATATCAAAATGCACACCAGGTTTGGAAACAAACCATGGGAATGGTTTTAATTCTGTATTTTCCAAATCTATTTGAAAATGGAAATATTTTTCTATTAAATTACTAATGATGGACACAGTTTTTTTTTAATTTTTTTTGCAATACAATTTGAGAAATATGAGTGAAGATATTTCTTTCAAGAATGCACATGTATCAAGCCAGTCTCTGGATGTATGTAATAGAAATAGGGAGGGGGAGCCAAATAACTGGAAACACTGGCAGGTTGAAATATGCATCCTATGCATCTCAGCCATGAGTCAAAATGAGAGGGGGTCAGAATAGAGAGAAACAAAGTGTGCAAGCAGAAGCTGCAGTAGCAGTTCCAATGGGGAAGTGGGCTTATCCTTACTGCTTAATGTCTAAAGGCGAGAGCAACAGTTTCTGCCTGCTGCACAGAAATCCAAGTCATCACCTGTGGGGAATACACTTCAAAGAAGACCCAAGAGCTTCTGATGCACAGCTTTGATTTTCAGGCCCTCTTAGCATTCATACAGTTTGCTTTCTAGCTAGATTATAAACTGAGATCAAGAAAATGTCTGGCCACTCTTCGATTTGCCTCAGCATTTAGTATTTCCTCATTCATTTATTTGTCTGATAAATATGTATTATGCTTCAACTATGTGCTGCACACTGTTCTTGTTGTTGGGGATGCAACAATGAGTAAACCCATGATTCCTGTCCTCATGGAATTTAGATTGCAATTGGGTGAACAGATAATAAACCAAATAAACTGAAGCATATCAATATTAGTGGTGAGTGCCACAAGGAGAATAAAGCAGGATAATGGATTAGGGAATGCACTAGGCCCAGGGAAGATACCTAATAAGTATTGATTGATTAAGGATGGTCCTTTGAATGCTTCAGTGACTCTCTGCAGCCGTCAAAGAGAGTGTCACATGAGGAAAGTGCTATCTTGGCTTGCATGGGTGTGATCATTTTCTAAAAGATGTAAAAATCTCAGAGTGGCCAATATATGGATGCCTTATTAACCCTGTTTCTGCTATCCATCAGCAGGCAAAGATCCAGGCATTCTCTCTGCAACTGTTGGAGCTACCCATTTTGCACAGTTCCTTTGGTATGAGGATCTTCAAAATTCTGCCACCTTTCCCACGTCTCCCTACCCACTACCCCCTTGTAATTACTGCAATGATTTCAGATTAAGATGTTAAAGTCCAAAATGTCTGTGAAAAAATTGGCAAGCTGTCACCTCCAAATAACCAGCTGAACTGTGAATGAATAATAATGCAAAAAATGCTTGCTGAAAAGAAGAATAAATAAAAGCTTGTTGTTGTGCAATAAATCCTCTTCTGTAAAACACCACTAAGGAAATTGGCTCTGGGCTTATCACATTCCCCTCAAAATATTCAGGCCATTTTCTTTAATTCTTTTCTATGCTTTATTCTTTTCCAGAAGCTGGTGTATGGTCCTATCCTATTGTTCCTCATGAAATATTAATGCTGCAGGAATGTATAGGGAGAAATGCCAGCTACACATTTGTTGATAGGAGAAGTCAATGACTGGAATAAGTGATTAGTTCAGAAAGTAGCATCAAAAGGGAAGTGTTCACTGTGGGCAGAAGTTTTAATTTTTACTCTAACAAAATTTTTTTTTTAACCTAAAGAACAAAATTTATGGGCATCCATTTTGCCTATAGCAGGGCAGTTCTGCTCATGAGAAAGGAAAGTACAATGCAAGTGCCTAATTCTCTTTACTGCAAGATCCACTTGAGTTGGATTTGGATTTCTCAGGAAGGTGCCACAGTGGCCTTTATGCTTGAGGCACACCTTGGTCAAACTACAAACCAGAGGTCATTGTTGCATCTGAAGAATCTGATAGGCATGACAAGTTAGTAGGCAATAACGATTATTCTACATAGTCTACATATGTGGAATCAACATACATCATATTCTCATCCATTCCTCAAATTATCCTGGAAAACAGGCTTCTCCTCCCGCCCAAAAGATGAGGTGGTTGAAGTTCAGAGATGGGAAGTAATTAGCCCAAGGTCATAGAACCAACAAGGGACAGAGCCAGAATTCAAATCCAGGTCTCCCTGACCCCCTACTTGGGGCTTCTTCACTCTTCTCTATAATCTCCTGTTCTTACCCAAGTTCAGAGGCGCTGGCAGAATCTGGTAATAGGCACTGTGCATCCTCCTCCTCCACCTCCTCCCAACTGCTCCATGCTCCTCTATGAGGCAGGCAGGCGCCACCGCTGACACAGGGGGTCCAGTCTGGATGAATCTGCTCGTCACCTACAAAGCAGGTTCACAATTCTGGCAGCCCAATGACACAAAAGTTCCCCCAAGCCCAGAAATTTAGTATTTAAGAAAAGCAGATGCTGGGAAACTTCTTGGGAGGACAGCTTACAACCAAGGAAAATGGCTGATGGTAAGTGAAGTCATAAAGCCAGGGTAAGAAGAAAAGGGGTCAGAGACCAATCATGGAGGAATGCTCTATAATGTAGCTTACATTATATAAGATCTTTGGCATGGGAGCCAAGAGTTGGGCTTTAAAGATAGGGTATACAAAAACAAAGCAAGGAAGCCACATTAAAAAACCAAAATCAGAACAATACAGTTTACCCCAGAAGTGAGTGAGACCTGGGGGATGAAAACAGGGGCTGGTTTAAGCTTCTGAGATGAGGCATAGACCAGTCATGAGAACTGGTACCCTGTGCCAGGCAAGGTGGTGCACGCTTGTAATCCCAGCAGCTGGGGAGGCTGAGGCAGGAGGATCGCGAGTTCAAAGCCAGCCTCAGCAAAAGTAAGGCGCTAAGCAACTCAGTGAGACCCTGTCTCTAAATAAAATACAAAATAGGGCTGGGAATATGTTTCAGTGTTCCAGTGCCCCTGAGTTCAGTCCCTAGTAACCTCCCCGTCCTGCATCAGGGGAAAAAAGAAAAAGAACTTGTGAGAGTCAGATTGAGCCCACAGGCGAAGCTGGACATACTTAAGCCACTTTGAGTGGCTGGGGGTGGAACTTAGTTGGCAAAAGGGTTCACCCTCTCTGTAGGAATCAATCAGAAAATGTCTGGAGGTAGATTCTCTTTCTTGCCTCTTCCTCCCTTTCCCTCCCTCCATTTTATAAGCTTTAGTTTCCAGACTTCCACATCTGCGCCATACTCAAATTTCTTCTTCTACCTCTAGTCCTAGAAATCACCTCTCTTAAGGTAGAATTCCCTCCTCTCTATTGCAATGATTTCACTCCAGGTTAGCAAGAAACAAACCTCTGAGGACTCATGCTACTGGCTGGATGTCTCCTCACTGCTAACTTTTTCCAGTCGAAACTTGTTATGTCAATGACATCCTAATAGTGGGATTGTAGAAGTTTTAAAATGTGTAGTGGAAGGGCAGGAGCTCTGTGTAAATGGCGTCTCCTGAAGCTATCTAAACTCCTTGAACATGCGTCCATCAATTCTTTTACAGACCCACACCTGGAGCTGTGTGTCTCCTTCCTCCTATGATGAAGGTCTCGAAAACTTAAGTGGCCTCTTGAAAATGCAAAAATATTGATATCCTACTGCTTCCAACAAGACCAAATTAGAAAAACAAAAATTCTTTGTATTCTGTTCAGTGATATCTACAGGGTTGGGAATTACATGCTTTTTAAGTTCTTGGCCTCTCCTATGGAAGCTGCCTACTCACACCAGCCTGCCTGGTGCTTGCTAATTAAGCATGTTTAAAGCAAGGAAATTCACTCATTTGCTAAAGGCCACCTACATTTTTCTATACATTCAGGAGAAAAGCATCAACTCCAACCTGAGACCATAATTTCAGCCCAATTCAAGCTCTTGTTTGTCTTAAGTATTAAAATAGGTATGTTTCTGACTTTCTAATATCAACAACAGCACCGATGACAAGAATGCACTCGTGAATGACAGTTGTGACAATGATCATGATGCTTAAGACTCATTGGTATTACAGCCTGAATTTCACCATTGTTTCAAAAACTACCAAAATGTGCAAATGTTTTTAAAAATCTTTTTGAATCCTCTCAAGCAGTGTGATTTCTGATCAAATAGATCACTGCTGTGCTGTTCACACGTTACTTTGTGCAAGATAGAGAAGCAGAAAAAAAAAGTAAATAAATATCGATAAGAGCATAATAAAGAAACTTGAGATGAGACACTTTTTAATTAAGAACTGGAAAACCTTTTATTTGATGCACATGTGTTTTCAAATCTACTTACCATACTTGTCATTTCCTTTCTCCTTTCATCTTTTTTGTCTCTATTGTTAGTTTTTCTGTTTTTCTTTTTGGTCTTTCACTCTCCTTTTTAGAAAACAGTGAAATAGTCTCCTCAATAATGAATTGCATTTTTTAATTTGGTTTGTTTTCAGGGATTCTAGTTCTGATTTGATGTATTAAATGGAACTCCAGGATTTAATCAAGGAAAGGAGGCCACCAGGAAAAAGAAAATCAACTCTGCAGGTGAGTAAGCTGAAAATAATTTGCATTTGGGAGCTGAGCTCTAAGGATGTCTGATCCAAGCCCTTTCATGAGGGAGGCAAAATGAAAATGATGTGCTTTGTTTGTTTAAAAGTCTGACCTTTATAATAACAGGGATAGTAGGAAGATTTTCTGATTTATTCTGTTGAGCCATCAATATCTGGAATCATTTGCACTCATGGACCACTGGGAAAACATTAATTGATAAAAAAAAAAAAAAAAAAAAAAAAAAAGGCTGCAGTCATTGTCTAGGCAGATTGTTTATCCTCTGAAAGGCTGATCCTGACCTGGGATCTTGACCTTGCCCGCTCTGACTCCAGCTTTTATGAGATAGGATGTTTCTGCTGCCAGAGGTCACATGGTGCCAGACTAAAAAGGTTTTATCAATTTCAGAACCTCATGGAATACCTCCTACTAGGAAATTTGAATGTGGGCATGTTGACTAGCATCTCAATTGTGCATTTGTGAGCTTTTGCTTATAATTCCAAGCAAACAGAAGAAAAAAAAATGTATTCCCACTGTGTTGTAAAAATTGAAATGGAAAAAGAACTGTTGATTCTAATTCCTCAACCCAGGACTTCAGATGCCAATAATGATTGCCAGGAATAAACACCCACTGAGTGCATTCCAGAAACCTAATTGTTTTCTTGTTACTTAATATTTACAGTGCTAAGAGTGTGTGGGTGCTGCTGGGCTCATTTAAGGAATCCAAAATGATAGCTACACATGTGAAAGGTTAGGAAACACAGAAGTGTTAATATGCAGAGTAAATTGTTTTCCTTGTTTCTTTTCTTTGCTGCCCTGGAAAGGTTTTATCCATCCTAGCTTTCAAACGAAGGACAATAGTTCTTTTGGGTTCCATATGTATTTAGCAGTCAGCATCTTCTGTGGGGAAAAAAAAAAAAAAAGAAGAGGAAATTCAAATAAGGAAATGCCTTAGGGAAACTGAGGATTTCCTTAAGAGGAGATGCGGGAAAGAACTTGAAAGGGGCTTATTCAATGGATACTGAAGACTTGGACAGGCCACTCAGAAGGGGAGAGCATTATTTAAAAATTAGGAGGCCAGGCATGGTGGTGCATGCCTGTAACTGCAGCAGCTTGAAAGGTTGAGGCAGGAGGATTGTGAGTTCAAAGCTAGCCTCAGCAACTTAGTGAGGCCCTGAGCAACTTAGCAAAACCCTGTCTCAAAATTAAAAAATAAATAAATAAGGAATTGGGGATGTGGTTCAGTAGTTAAGTGGCTCTAGGATCAATCCCTGGTGCACAGTAATGTACACCTGTAAGCCCAGTAATTTGGGAGGCTGAGGCAGGAGTATGGCGAGTTCAGGGCCAGCCTCAGAAACTTTGAAGAACCTTTGAACTTTGTCTCAAAAAAAAAAAAAAAAGATGCTGAGGATTTGAGGATTTTGCCCAATGGTAAAGTGTCTGTGGGTTTAAGCCCCAGTACCTAAAGGGGGAAAAAAAAGGTAAAAAAAAAAAAATTAGGAAGGTGAACCTTCCAAAGGCCTCTGGAGTGGAACTATTTGAGCATTCAGAAGATAACTGGGTTCTAAATCACTATTCTGCTCACTTAATTTTTACAAAAATGAATCATTACACATTTGCCCCATTGCCTGTGCCTAGAAACTATGTAATAAAGGACTTCATTAACATCCTGTACTACATCTGAGATTCCATCTAAAGACTTTGAATTTATCCCCCATAGCACAAGCTATCCTCCTTATGCCCAACTTTGTAGCATATATATAAAGCCAAGAAAAGGAGATGGGCTCCAAATATCAAAGGTCTGTGTGTGTATGAGGTGATTTGGAGGTGGAGGGAAGTTCTGCCTCATCACTACCTGGGGGCTGCTGAATGCTCATCAGGCGGAGGAAAAGGGTCAGTAGCTAATGACAAACCATAAAAAACGAAGTCAGCAAAAACCTAGATCATCAGCTCATGACTTGCTCTACCTGTCCTTTCTGTTGGGGGCAGGATTTAATCCTGCTTGTGCAATCATACCACCTGCCACGTTCCTTGACACTTCATTTCTATTTAGGCTTCAGTTCTGTTGGCCCAGTGAAGCCACATTTGAGGATCCACATGGCCAGTGTCTGAATATGGAAACCAGAGTGAAATGTATGTTTTTTGGAAAGACTCAGTGTGGACCCAGAGACAGCTAATAGCATCTTAGAAAGCTATAGGACTACTGATTTATTTTCTGTAGGTTAGTTTGAAAGTAGAGAAAGAGGATATAAACTACAAAATAAGCAATCTGAGTTTTTTTTAAAAGTGGCATTTGCTGTTTAGGGTTTTAAAACTAGAATTCATGTTTGGTTTTTGAACTCCTATCAGGTACTGTACCTTTAAATGGTACCTGGGATATGGTCTCATCTACAGATCCAGCTTTCCTTGTACAAAATGTGAGACACATGCTCATTTCTAATGCCAATATTACCCATACTGCTTTTGACCTTTAGCCTGTAGGTGAAATCTACTTACTGTCAGACAGTCACTTGCCCTGGAGCTAATGTACCTGTTGTGAGGACAGGGACTGGCAAGACGGGGGTCTACCCTCGTTCTGCCAAATGAGCCCCTGCAAGTGTTACCAGGCAACTATTCAGAGAATATGTGGGTGAGTGATAAGCATTTTAACCCCTTTAATGATTTCAACCACAGCAGAAATTAAGGACCCACAGCAACATCCAGTTATAAGCATTTGTGTTCCTGAGACTGTCATGCTTTTTCCTTAATCTTTTAGAGAAAGATTTCAGAAAGCAAGGGTACAGAAGTCTCAAAGAATTTTAACAAAGACCTTTAGAAATAGTATAATTATCCAAAAGAAACTTTCATCTTAGGAACTTTAAACACTGCATAGTTTTTTCTTTCTTAATCAGATAGGGTTGTGGTAAGTAGAGAGAACTCACAGTCTTATCATTCCTTGCCTATGAATAAGAGACAAAAGTCTGTTGATTGCAAGTGCTTCCATGGAGGAGGAAAATTCTTACATGGGGGACACAGGGCTTAGGGCTCTTTATAACCTCTGTCCTGAAGACAGCTCATTTACTGCTAGAAAAATTACTGGGACTGCCATCTCTGCATCCTGTGCTCTGGGTGCACAATTTCTCATAGAATAATTAGAATAAGTACTGATTCACTGATCGGATGAAGTCACACTTCATCCAAATTTAATATAAGAATTCACAGCTTTCTTTGCCAGAGTTCAAATGTTGAAGTCATATGCTAATTTAACTTGGAAAAAAAGACCTGAGAACTGAGATTTTCTAAAAAGTTGAAGGAAGGAAATATTAGATGTGGCCTAAGGCCTTTTTTTAATCAAATACGATTAAGTTCAGCTATATGCAGTAGAAAACCCAAAGAGGGGTGGTTTAACAAGATAAGGGTTTTATTTATTTCTTCCTCAGGAAAAGGAAATCTGGGCAGGTAGGATGGCTCTAAACTAAGGTCAGAAACCCAGATTTCTCCTGCCTTCCTGCCCTGCAATCCTTAGGGCATGGTTTCTCTCCTGAAGGTCATATTTTGATAACAAAATCACCACTGCAGCTCTAGCGACAGACAGTGGTTCTGAAGGTGTGGCCTCTGCACTGGCAGCAGCATCACCTGGGAACTTGCATATCCTCAGGCTGCATCAGACACTCCAGCTACATCAGACACTCCTGGGAGGGTTAGGGACTCAGTGATTACTGTTTCCACAGCCATCCAGGTGATTCTGATATGCTCCCAAGTTTGAAACTCATGGATCCCTGAAGCACAATTAGAAACCCAGAAGGGAAAAGCAGAAAGGTACCCACCAGTTTGGTCAGCTGGTCAGTGGACTTGTCATCTTTTCCTTGTGAGCTTGTGAGCTCTAAGATTCATGTGCAAAAGTTGTACAGGGCAGTGATATCAACACGGACATGTTCCCAGCATAAGGCAGGAAAGTGTTTTGGACCACAGCATTATTTTTACAGAGGCTTCACCTGATCCTGTGCATGGAGTTATGAAGCTCGGTTTTATTCCAGGGAGACAGTGGGTGGAGCCATTGCGCCTACACATTGACTGGTCATTGGCTGCCCTTGGCTGTAGGAGTTGGTGTAGGCTCAGGTGAGGCAGCTTCTTCCGACTGGAAATTCCTGCCAACTCTTCTATAGAGCTGGGGGAATGTATTAGTAGGTCCTGAAGAAATATCACGGTGTCTGAATGTTTCTGCACAGCATCTACTATAGAAATGATCAAAATGTTTTTAGATTCTAGTGCCAAAAATATCTGTAGTGATCAAAGATATTAAGTAAAATCTAAGTGCTCACCATGACCTACAAACCCTACATGATCTAGCTCCCAGACTCTTCTTTTTCAAATTTATTTTTATTTTTTATTTATTAATTTTCTATTTGTTCTTTTTAGGTAGATCTGACAGTGGAGTGTATTTTGACATATTATATACATACATGGAGTATAACTTCCCATTCTGTGGTTGAACATGATGTGGAGTTACACTGGTCGTGTATTCATATATGAACAGAGGAAAGTTATGTCCAGTTCATTCTACTGTCTTTCCTATTCCCACCCCCCATGTCCTCCTTCATCCCCCTTTGTCTAACCCAATGAACTTCTATTGTCCCCCCACCCCTTATTATGTCCCAGACTCTTCTTGATGTCACCTCCCAATCTCTCCTACTTTTCCTTCTTCTGCTATCTGGTCCTCAATCATGTGAATAGACTTCAGGTCTTTGTACTTGATGTTCCCTTCCTGGGACTATGTTGCCCTATTTCAATCCTGTATCTGCTCAGATGTCATCTCTGTTTTAGAGGTTGTATTGATCAACCTAACTAAGGTGTCTCCATCACCAAGTGAGGAACATGCACCTTAAATGGTTTATCCTCACAACACTTACCACTTCCTGACATTATATTATATAGTTCTTTGATTTTTATCTGTCCCTCAATTATGAAAGGAAAATACATGAAATCAGAGCCTGATCTTTTTGGTCAATGATGGATAATACCCCTAAAATCATACCTGATACACAATAGAAATTCAGTAATAGGTGGTGAATGAATATTGGATTGGTTCTAATAACTTCTCTCTGATAGATCTATTTAAGTGGAAGGAGTTAACTTTAGACAGAAAAGAAGAAGGCTAATAATGATCTTTAGATGACCAGAAAATGTTAACCAGCCAATTCTTTGAAGGAATTGTTACCATGATAACTGCATGGGCTTGAAATAAATATTTCAAGATTAACTTACCGTCTTCTGCATTTCTCATTGGTACAGTCCCATCTCTCATCATTTTTTATGCCTCTATTACCTTTGCCTGGTCCTTAGGGAGGGAGAACTATGATGAACAAGGAGGCAATGTGTACAAAGCACAGCTCACCCCTTTCCACTAGCCCAAATTTGAAATATTAGGATTTTTTTTCAATTGTTCTTTATGGGATAATGAATACCTTATTTTAGGTTTCAGACTACCACCTCCGCAGAGCACCCACCACTACTTTGACCCTCCAAGAATTGACAGCTTTGGGGATATGAAAGACTACACACTCGGCATGGATGCTAGCCCCATGGGGCAGTAGCAGTAGGGGTACCAGAGCATTTCTTTATGACATCCAACTAGGGCAAGTGATGTGAGGTGGGAAAGAAAATAGGGATAGGGGAGTGACAAACATAGTCCACCATCTCTGTGACCATATGGAGACATCTCGAAGCCTTCTAGCAATATGTGAGACGAGAGGCACTAACAATTGCTTGTGTATCTATGGATACAGAGGCACTATAATTTTGGCCTCAGTTTAGATGTGACCCTGTTTGCATTGGCAGCCAGGTGACTTTTGGGTTAAAGAATGATTGGCCTAGAGTCCTTGCAAAGCAATTATTCTGGAAAAGCTACCTCTTAAAAGCTTCTTAAAAGGTTCAATTTACATTCTGAATAGAATGCTTCTGTTTTTCATATCCTAATTTCTTTGTTTACTTTGTTTCTGTAAAAGGTGATTTCCATAATTTGAATACTTGAAAATTACAAGTTCTAACCCTGTGGAATTGAACCAGTATAGAATTAAAAGAATCCCAAATTCACTTGTATTACCTTTGGGAGGTGTATAAATCTAGAATTGACACTGTGTTTATTCTACAGGTGCCTGGAACCTTTCGGCTCCACCTGTTTCCTCGGGTCTCACTTATAAAAAGATGCCTAGCAATTTACTTTTTTGACCCTGTTATGCCTAATTTTCTTTGGGCTAAATGCCTTATGTTTCTCTCTTTTTTTTGAGGAGGGGGCGGAAGTTACCAGGGATTGAACTCGGGGGCACGGGGGTACTCAACCACTGAGCCACATCCCCAGTCCTGTTTGTATTTTATTTAAAGACAGGGTCTTACTGAGTTGCTTAGCATTTCACTTTTGCTGAGGCTAGCTCTGAACTCATGATCCTCCTGCGCCACTGGGATGACAGGCATGCACCACCATGTCCGGCTATGTTTATCACTTTTAGTCCTTTCTTATTTAATCTTAACCACTCAATGAAGTAGAAGATAGCATTTGTCCCATTTTACAAAGAGGAGACTGAAGCATGGGGACTAAAGACACAGTTAGTGAGCCACAGAGTGGGCTCCAGGTATTCTCCTAATCATCAGTCTGCACTACATCCGAGGAAGAGTCAGTCAGCCTTGAATTCTCTTTGGCCCTTTGAATAGCCATCTCCCTCCTCATTCTATCCTTGAGTACTAACCCTAAGGACAGTGAACTTTTGTTGTGTGGTCAGTTAATAGTTTAATGAAGTGGCTAATCAGCTCAATTTCTGAGCATCATTAACAAATGTCTTATGAGCATAACACTCGCAATTGTAATGATGAATCATGATGAATCAGGGCCCAGAGTGTGGAGCGCCTGCCTGGCTACCTGCAGAGCACCCACCTGGGTTCTTTAGGAATCATTTCACATGTTTTTTTTTTTTTTTTTTTTTTTAACCAATGCCAGAGCGATTGAAGTCCACAGCAGGGTCCTTTCTCCCAGCAGTCCCAGCCTACCTGATATTCTGACAGGCAATTTGATTTATCTCTGGGCTTTTATGTTGGCCCTGTCTGGAGTAAAAGTGGTAAGGCATTTGAAAGAAAGTTAGAGTCTGCAATTGCTTTTATTGAGCATGGGAGAGCCATTGGAGTTGATGTTTTAATTAAAATTGCAAAGGCTGGCCAAGGAAACAGAAGGTTCAAACAGCCTGGTGTAGGGGAACCTGGTTCCTGACTTTCAGCTTGGTGGAGTCTCTGCTGAGCACAGCAGACTGCTCAGCGGCCCATAGCTTGCAAGTGAAAACCAACAGCTCCCTCTTCATCAAGCTTCTCTTTGTCAGGAATTCAGTTTCCAGCCTTGAATCACTTAACTACATTTGTGTCTCCACAGCCTTTATTGGTATTTCATTAGGAAGCATAAAAATCCTTCAAAATGATGCTCCTGTGCTTTGTAAAAAGCCAGTCAGCATCCTAAAGGGACTCTACTGAACTGCTTCCTCTCTACATCCAGAGGTGCTTCCCACACTTCCTTTTTCCTTTTTTACAGGAGGTGAATTGCTACTCGGGATTGCAGCTCGTGTTCCCCTTTAGCCTGGAGCAGTTTGCGTATTTCCCCCTCAACTTGTTCCCACCTTCATTCATATTCCCAAACTCATTCTTTACCTTTCTTCCTCATAGCCTTCTTTGAAACTCTCCACTCTTGAAAACCAGGCACCCTGTAGTACTGTATCTATGTAGTTGGTGGTAAACAAATGTGGTTGGCTGGGTGAAAGGATGGACAGAGAGGTGGAGACCAAAAGGTGTGGAATCCCACTCAATACTTCACTCATATTGTGATTAGTTTTTCCCCCAGGTCCTGTTGAATTCTCAACTTTCTAGCAAGGAGTGACCAAGGTACTTTTGGAGGTACCACTGATTCTATGACTGTGCTGTGAGGAGGGTTGGAGGTTGATGCCAGTCCAGATAGATCACCTTGCTCCAGGTAGAAGGGACGAAGGGAGAGGGATAAAGCCATCAAATCCCCTGAACTCTTGACTATGGAAAAGCCTGAGTCTTGGTACTGTTACCATGGGGGCAGGTCTGTCTTGGATCACTACTGAATCCTCTTCCTCCATCTTTCCCTTGTCTCCCTGCCCCTACCTCCTTGGGCATCCCAGAAAGGAAGGTGAGGAAGGTAGAGCCACGTGGCCATTGCCTCCTATCAGTCATGTTCCTGCCAGTCAGCCCTAGAGGTGACTGCCACCAGAACAGCAGGGGGTGGGGGAGAATCCTGCCATTCTGTCTTAGCTGGTAATCTCCTAGAGCAGAGCAGGTGGAGCCGCTTCCCTAAGCAGCTCTGCACTGCCTTGCTTGGCTGCTCATCGTGCAGACCTGGGAGCCGCCTTCCCTGGAAAGTGCGCATGCGCAAAGCCACTGCACGGATTTATGCTTCCCTGATCATTCATTAGTTGCGCTTCCCTTTTAATTAAAAAATTTGATTATACAACTACTACACAAATACATTTTAGTCATAAAACTTATAATCTAAGCAGAAAAATACAGCTGAAGTCCACCTTGACCATATGCTCTCCTTATCCTTCCGCCCTCAAAAGTAACTGTTGTTACCTTTTCTTATGTATTTAGGCTCCTGTATGAAAATACATAGCGACGATTTTGTTTCATATTTTTAAAATTTAACAGCATCATGTTATTGTCTTTTTCTCATGTTAATATTTGTTTTCTTGCCAGTGTGTACAGATTGGCCTCATTCTTCATCGCTGCTGCATGTAGAATGGCTACGGGCAGCCATGTGAACTTAACCCCCTCCCTTATTAGTAGATATTTAGGCTGTTTACAGCGTTTTTCCACTAGAGAGGACACAGGCATACTGATCTTTTTGCTCTCCTGTTTGTGCCTGGGTATGAATGTTTCTCTGAAGCAAACAGCATGGTAGGCTTGTATTAAATTTTAATGCACACTAGCAAATTGTCCTTTAAGAGAGCTAAAGCAATTTACATTCCATCAGCCAGATACTTGAGTGCCGTTTACTACATTCTAAATAACACTTGATCATTTCATATATTAGCATTTTCGCATTTGGCATATCTTTATTATTGTCATTCATTTAATCACTGACAAATGTGTCCTGAGTCTTGGCTCTGGGTCATTCCCCAGGCTGTAGGATCCACAGGCAAGATAGGCCTTGTAAAGCTAGCAGCTTTGCAAACAGCAGCCTGCATGCATGATTTCGTGTCTGGAAAGCCCTGAGACCAGCCCAGCCCCACTCCTTCTGTAGGCTGTGGACCCTTTAGTGAGGACCTCAGCTCGCCTTGCCTAATGAGCCATTGGGTTGTCAGTGGAGGGGAGTCATTCATAGAGGGGAATCATGCATGCTAAGATCATTCCTGAGAGGGGGCTTAGGTGGAGGATTTGGGGAGAAGGGTGGTTAGAACTTCGAATTGTGGGCAGTGAGGTTTTACCCTCTATAGAGAGGGAGGTTTTACCCTCTATAGAGCATCCCCTGGAACCAACTGGATGCTACTACAGGATTGGTGGGACTTCAGAGAGTTTTTCTCCACATTTTGAGAAAAATTTACATGGACAGTTATAAAAGGCCAAGTAAAATAATGTTGATGATGATAATAACAATAGTAATGTTTCTTTGACTCTTAACACTTCATTGACTGTAATGAGCCATTATTTTGTGAGCCACTGGAAAACATACTCCCGATTATAATTGAAAGATGTTATTGATTATAAGCCACATCTTGGTTTAATAGATATAAAAATGAAAAAACAAGAAGTCCTAGAGTCTGTAAAATATGGTAATACTTTGCAATTCTCAAGCATTTACTGTGTGTAAGACACAAAAAAATTACATGAAATATCTAATAATTTTTAACAGCTGGCTCTCAAAAAACAAAAAGTGCTCTGATTTATAGCACTTACCAATTTCCGTGGTGTAAACAATCCCACCTGGCTATTTTTGATGTCTCTGTGTGAAGTCACTGAACCCAAATTTGGGAAGAGAGGATGAAAACTGGCTCTTGTAAGGGAGTGAGGACTGGACCCACTAGAGATATCATTATTATTGCCATGTCTTATATGAGGTAACTGAGGCTTAGGGAGATGGCAAAATTTGCTCAGGACTGTGTAACTAGTAAGTAGCAAAACTTTCCACTTCACCACTGTCTCCTTACAGAATGCTCCCTAATGGGGGCTCAGTGATGTGGCCAAGGATCTGGCTCATTCTGGCAGCATCCCACTCTGATGAGCAGTCAATTTCAGCTGACCTCTAATTCCTACCATGTGGGGCTGGGGCATTCTTGGGGGCAATGGAAACAACTGGGTTCAATTTTCACCCAGTCCCAGCCCGTTTTCCTCTGTGCATGCATTTGATTTTTATTCCAATGCAGCAAAGATTTATTGAGCACTTACAAAAGGCAAAACCTTGTCCTAGCCATCATCCACTTGGCTTCCATAGGGCACAGAAAGGAGCCTCACCCCTCTCCCTTTCAGCTTCCTATGGACGGGGAATAACTGCCTCACCTATATTAGAACTGTCAAAAGTACGAGAAACCAGCCATGGAAAATATGAAACATAAATCAGGATGCTATTTGTGTGGGGATGCAATAATCATTTTAGCTAAGAAAGAAAATGAAAGCCTTCCACCATACACTTGTCTTCCCCTCAGTTTCATTAAGCTATGCAGAAGTTACCAGAATGAAGATAGCGTCTCTGACATCTGATTATCCATCTCCTAGAGACTAGAATGTGATTGAATTGATTTGGCTTAGGAGCCTAGGGGATCATGATGAGGTGTGTGGTGTCCCTGAAAAGATGTTAATAGTTGGGTGAATACCCCAAATATGGGGCACCAAGGAGAACCCAAACTTTGCAAATTCACTGATGTGAAATAAAAATTATTACATCTGTGCATCTGTTACTTCTTGGATCCCTGACTCTGCTTCCAAGGAGTGGATTATATCCAGATGGGCTTCTGTCACCTGGCTACATCAACAGCATGCAGCATGTTTAATTTATTTCTTTGCAGCCATGCCCTGTGTTCTTTTGCTTTGCCTTGCTATTTCCCACATAGCCCACAGGCAGGTGTCATATTCTCAGTGGCCTGATCCCCTTGTAAGAACACTACCAGCACACCAGGGCATGACTGCCTGGGCAGCTGCCAGATGGGAAAATCTTGAATGGAAATATCCACGTGTTGAAATGGTGCCAAGTAGCAGGCAGTCTCGCAAAACCAACATGGCTTTGGAGACACAATGCTGCTGATGAGGCACAGTGGTATTTGTGGAACCCCAGCTGTTTCAGACAGTGGCATTAACTTGCCAGATTTGGTGACAGTCATCTGACTTTGGGATCACTGAACCTTAATATAGAATTTTTTTTTTCTCTCTACTATTCTCTGCTGGTAAACCAAGGTCTTAGGTCTCAGCTGCAGCTATATATTTCTAAAGACAGACTTTTCCAGTTCTACTAGCAAGAATGTTTTTACTCACATGATCAAGTGTTCATTTCCAAACTGGAAATTCAACTTTAGTTGGGAACTGGCCTAGCAGGAGAACAAAGGCCATATAAAAGATTCAAGGAAGAGGAAACGGTTCTCTGATGGGGCTGTGGATCCATCCAACAATGCAGGCAAAGAGGTTGAACGCAGATAGGAACATTGGACTGCTCTTCAGGTCATTCAGAACAGAGAGACATAAGCTGGGTTAGGAGAAAAGAATGCAGATTAAGCTTGGCTCTTTTGAGATGCTTATTCCCACTCTGACCCCCAAATATAAGGAAAGCTGATTATCTTTATATTTCTCTGGCTTCTTTTCTCATTCTATTTTCTCAACGGAAAGATGAGTGATTTTTTTTTTTCTCTCACCTGCCTTCCAACTTCATTCATGACTTGACAAATACCTTTTTTTTTTTGGATGCCTATCCTTGTGCCCAGCAGTGTGCCAGGAGTACAGGCCGAGCTAAAGAATTACAGGACTTCTGTTTTGGAGAAGCACTCAATGAAATAAGTACACACTGTACAGCAGTTAATAAGAATACACCACAGTGAATCTCCATATCAAGTACAACCACAAGAATGGGATCTTAATTAGAATAAGATATTCTTATATGTCTTTTACTGTACTGTCATCTATATCTAAAAAGAACAAATAAAAAAGAAGGGGCATCCTGTAGTCATATGTAGCTCTGCAGTAGAGCACTTGCCTAGCATGTATGAGGCACTGGGTTCAAACCTCAGCACCATATAAAAATAAATAAATAAAATAAATAAAGGCATAGAAAATACAATAACCTTATAAAAGAAAAGAAAAAATAAATAAGAAGGGGAGAGGCTCATTTGGTGTGATCTAGCTTCCTCCTCATTGTAACAGGAAGCCTATGACCTGCTTCTTTGTCATTTTCTCTTTCTCTGCCCTTCCCCTCTGCGAGGGAGGAGCAAAAATGAGATGGGTGGCACTAGGAAGGATATAGAGAACTCTAGGAAGTTGAATTGCTGAGCTGCAGTGAGCTGACTGGCTAAGGTAGTCAGTCTTTAAAATTGTCCTGCCATCCTACCCCAGGTGTTGTTAGACCGCCAGATTAGCTCCTGCTCTCCACCAGTTTCTCCATGTGTTTTCAGGCTCCACTTACCTTCCAAACTGGTGCCCATGTTGTTCCCTGGCACTATGAAATTACTATTTTGATGTCATTTATTGAGTTCTGTGATGTCTCCTGTGCAATGGGTACCCCCTGATTTTCTTGGCATTCCATGTAGTTACACTCCATTTCAAAGGGGAGGAAATCCTATACTGAATATCCAGTATAGAGTCTTAATGCAAATTCAGGCTTGCCTGTATTCCGGACCTGTGCTCTTCTCCCCTTGGAGCTTGCACAACGTGGATTTTTGTGACATAGGGAATGATTAATGCAAAAATGCCCACAGGGCACATTTGGGACTTTGCCTGCAACTTATTAGAATGATAAGCTTCCTTTGTTGCAGTTACTATAGATCTCAGATGCTCCAGTTATAAAAATAAGAGGGCTTGGACTGGATGATCCTACTCTGATCTCTTAGAGACTCTTAGAGCTTAGGACGGAGCATCCATATCTGTTATGCCTGAGAACTCTGCCTGCAGGCTGGTATGCAGGGGATTTCACTGTTAGAGAGGTACCCACTCTATGCAATGAACCCTATAAATGAGATTTTTTTTTCCCAATCCATATCTTATTGTTTCAACCCTTTGTCTTATGAACATATGCATGCTTAGAGGTTCAGGAAACATGACCTTTGCTTTAGCAAAGATAAACATCCCTTTTTCAAGTGACTCCTGCATTTGGGATATATCTGAGGGGGAACAAATATACGGAAGAGGTGAGTTTCTTACAAAGCTTTATAGAAGAAATGAGACATTTCGGCCTTCATGTAGATGAATTCTTAGGCCCTGCTGAAATCTAAGACTAGGAAAGGGGAAAAAAGTGGTTTTATCTGATCATATGGCACAGAAGTAAAAGCAGCAGCACTTTTACTGCCAAGATAGATGACAGGGATGATGAGAAAAAAGCCAAGGGCATATTACAGGAGGCTTGATGAATGCCATCCCGAAATCTAACTCAATATTTGAATGCTATAAATTGTGTTAAGAAATATAAGGCCAAATAAACCTTTGGGACTGTTTGTGACTGATTCAAGACAACTGAGTTTAAACTGCTGCTGATGAAATGGATGGGGGTAGAATAATGGTATTAGCAATTTGACAAAATCCTAATAAATCAGGAATGAAACCTGATTTAACTTACAAAGTCTTGCCAGAGCACACAGCCTCAGCTTGGCTGAGGCCCGTGGTTAGGATGGGAATAAGGTTGGAGCGTGGAGTGGCTGCTGTTTGGAGTCACTTCCACCCCCTGAGGAGGTTCCATGAAGTGACAGAAGGCATTTTCTCTCTGTGCACCCCATTCCATAGTGTGTTATGTGTTTTCATAGTGTGTTAATCTCACTCCGGTCCCGGTTTTGTCAACACTCTTGGTTTAGAATCATCTTACCCCACCCCCAGTTACCAACTCAGGTGAAAAATTTTTATCCCTAATTAAGAATAGATGAAGACATTTGTATATACAGTCTTTGCAAGGTTCATGGAATTTTACTGCATTTAGAAATGTAATTCCAAGGCATATGCCCAGTGGAGAAATATATGCCCGCTCACCAGAAATCTACAAGAATATTCATAGTAGGATATTTGTAGTTGCAAAAAGCTTGAAACAACTGACATATCAAGAGTAGAAAAGGGTGGGGGCTGGGGTTGTGGCTCAGTGGTAGAGCTTTCTCCTAGCATGTGTGAGGTACTGTGTTCGAGCCTCACCACCACCTAAAGATAAATAAATAAAAGAATTGGGTCCATCTACAACTAAAAATTTTTTTTAAAAAAAGAGTGGAAAAGGATAAATAGTAGCATATTCATATTATGGAATTCTATACAGCAACAATAATGAATCAACTATAGCAATGTGGAAAAAATGGATTATTTTCATGAAGACAATTCTAAGAGAAGCAAAGTACCAGTGGACATATACCACCAAATTTCATCTTTGTAAGATTCCAAATCAGCAAAACAGTAGACTGATGACCTTTGAGGAGAAGGAGTTGTAATGTCGATAAAGCCAAGAGGCTCCTGGAAGAAGATATTGCTTCATTTCTTAACAAGGGTGCTCATTTTCCAATTGTTCACTGGGCTGTATATTTATGAATTATGCACTTTTCTGTCAGTGACTAATATTCACATTAAAAAGTTAATAATGGGAAGAACATACATATAGCAACAGGCATAATGTGCCTCCTACCCAGGCCTAGGGAGCAGTAGTTTATCAGGACACCAATCAGCATCATCTCTCCTTGCTAAAACAAAATTCCTTAGTATATCTCTCCTCTGTGCTCCTTTTGCTCTTTGGTTGTAGCCTGTTTTAGTGTGTACCATATATTTTTTTTTTTTTTTGCAAATTGCTTTCCCCCCGCCCCCATGCTGAATTTAGCTTCCTTTATGTATAAATATCCCTTAAAACACTTAAGACACTCTCTAGTATATGTCAGGAAGCAGGTGTGGACTCAAATCAACTCTGCTGCCACACCTGTGTTCAAGTTGTCCTCATTAAGATGGCTGACATCTTGTTAATGTGCATCTGTGACTTTAAGAGGGTAGATCAATAAGCATGGAAAATGTTAGATCCTTTTGTGCTGTCCCCTGCCTCTTAGAAAATCCTTTATTCCCACAGACACATTTTGAACATCTGCTATGTACAGGGCCTTGTTTTATGAAAAGGACACTATCTATCCTCACAGTGCCCTCAGTTAATAAAGACTAGTAAGTGAGAATACCAGGACACGTCAAGTTTTCTCAGAAAATCAAGAAATAAGGGACTGATGGAAAAACAAAAAAGTGAAGGTTATTATTTTTTTTTCTTTTTTTTCAAGAACACAAGAGAACAACCTAGCAGGGAAAAAGCATGTCAGCTTAGCATACCAGCTCCTTGGAGTGGTGGCAGACTTTTTTTAGGGCCAGGTGCAGCTGCTGAAGAGGCACGGTGTAACCGTTTACACAAAGGGCAGGACAGGATGCCCTGGCCCCTGTTCTCAGATACTGGCATCTCCATCCTCTCTCCCCCTTCCGTGACCCTAGCCTCACCACTGGGGCTCTCTGCTGACCCAGCACTCCCACTGGGCCACTCTTGAGCCTGCTGAGCTTGCCCTACTCAGCAGCAGCCTGGGGCTTCAGCATTTGCTGCCTTGATGGAGACCCACTGCCTCCTTCTGCTCTCCTTCTGAAACAAGGCTCCTACAGTCGATCACATTGTTCAAGAAATCAACACAAAATGGTCTTGGGCTCCACATTATTCTGTCTGAAAGCAAAATATAAGATGACATCCCTCTGAGAGAGTTAGGACTGATCTCACAACTAGGTGAAGAACCTGTAGGGTTTGAGGAAGCCAGAGTTGTTCAACTGGGGACTATTGACATTTGAAGCCAGATGATTCTTTGTTGTGGGGGAGCTGTCTTGTGCCTTGTGAGATGACTAAGCTCCCTGACCTTTACCTGTTATTTCCTGGAGCACCCTTTGAAGATGTGATAACCAAAAGTATCTGCAGACAGTCTTAAATGCCTCTCAGGAGGGCAAAATCACCACCTGCTAAGACCACTAACTCAGACTATGACCCCAGGTTTGCAGCCAATGATTCAACGTAATTGCCCCACTGCAATTTGACTAAAAAGTTCTAATCACTAAGGGTAATTTAATAATTTAATTACTGTTAACTTAATATTAATTATTACTATATTGGTAGGATTTAATAACATTTTATCTCTTGGGGACATATGGAAGGATGAGGGGGCTAAGGGGAGAGGAAGCCAGGCCTGAGGGACCTATGTGGCCCCAGAACCTCACAGGACTTGGCTCAGGATATTTCTGTGAGTCCTGGAGGCCCACTAATAGGAATATTTTAGGCTGGTAAAACAAAAGGCTTGTTTTGTATGTCACCTTTGAATTGGTCACAAGAGTGTTTGCTCTTATACCGTTTAGGAAAGATTAAGTGACCTGAATTCAAATCTCTGCCTCTAATCAAACACATGCATTCAGATAAGTTCCCTGGGCCTCATCTTTGTCATCTACCAAAGGGGGCTCATGACACAGACATCAGCATGCAGTTGTGAGGATTATCTACTTGGATCATTGCATGGTGGCACATGAGATGGGCTCAACAATGGCTGATGTGTATACTGTCGGGCTGAAGCTCAGACTCTGGGAATGAGACTGGGGATCCCAGCAGGTGGAAGAAGATGCGAGGCACAGTTGGGATTGTAGACATGCTTTATTCGGAATCTTTCCATAGGCTTTTTTAATATGCAGATCAAACAAGGAAGGCCCATTGCCAACAGATTACATCAATGAGCTCATGCTCACAAGGAAATATTTATGATCTTGGGTATATCTGCTGGATCAGTGTGCTCATGACCTTGGCTACACGCTAAAAACATACCCCGCTGGAAGTATTGTGAGGGAGCCTAACCACAGCCATCCTAGGCCTGCTCTGTGGTACCTTGCTGAGACAGCTCAGTCGTGGGGCTCCTTAGTCTCACTCCTGTAATGGACCCTGGGCAGGACCTGCTGGGAGTCATCACAGCTCACAGACACATTTTTCTAATTTCCTGGAAGGACAGAGCCAGAGCAATCTCAAGGCCACACCAGGAAAATAAAGCTTAAATAAAAAATATATGTGTGGGGTTGGTGGTATAAATATGAGATATTAAAAAAAGGTGGGGCTGGGGCTATAGCTCAGTGGTAGAGCGCCTGCTTCGCATGTGTGAGGCACTGGGTTCAATCCTCAGCACCACATAAAAATAAACAAATAAAGATATTGTGTCCATCTACAACTAAAAAATTAAAAAAAAAAAAAACAGAAGATCTTTGATCCTTTATAAACTACAAAATAAAATCATCTGTCAATAAATTCTCTGGGAGAAACATAATCTGATTATTTGTTCATCTATGAAGACAGAGAAAAATATATAATCTCTAAGAATAATCTTCATATACTTGTTTTCTGTTTATTCCTTCTTTCTCCCCCTCACCCCCCACTCAAAGAAGAGAATTCTCCTTTGTCCAGAAGGATCACTCCCTTTCACTACCATGGTAACCCCCGCCCCCCCACACCCCCTGAATAGAGGTTTGTGACAGAGCTGGGCATACAGGGTTATTGGATGTTGAGCTGCTAAAATACTCTAGCAGGATCAATTGTGCCATCCAAAGGCCAAAACATTAGAAAAAGTCACATGTATGTCCTTCGCTTTCAATGAAAGGATTGACAAATATCTGCTAAGTTAGAAAATTCAGAATTCAACAGGAGGTTAGGGACTCCGAAACAAAGAATAAATATGGTCACCCTTAGAACAAAGCCCCTGTAATCCTGTAACCCTAAAATAAGCACAATTATGGTGAAGAGGAAAAGGCGAGTTCTAATGCTCCATGGAACATTCATTTATCAACAAATATCTCTGCAAAGAATCTTAGCTTCAAATATTTCTGATATTCAAGAAAACCCTAGTTTTTATAAGAACAACTAGTGACACAAGAATTATTACCCATCTATTCAGATGATGCAAATACAGCAGCAACAACAACAACAACAAAAAATCAAAGAAGGATTTTCAAAGAGATCATTAGACTTGAGGAAGCTGCCCAATTTCTAATTATACTGGATATGAAAGCTGAGTGTTTGCCAATAAAACTAGGCAAAGGAAGCTTGACACTTGCCAGGATGAATTTCCAGAAAGGTACATGCAAATTTTCCTCTTTACCCTTGAGTTTTGAAGATGAAAGCCTATCATTATGTTTTAATCAAACTACGAGCCAACTGATTTTCTGCATGAACTATAAAAAAATAATTATGATATTTTTCCCCAAAATGGTTCTGTGTCCAAAAGATGAGTCTTTGCAAAGAAGTCTTAAATACTTGTTCCAAAACATGCTGGGCTACTTCTCCAGGGTCTGAGTGTCCACTTGGGGATTAAAAGTGTGTACAGAAATGACTACCAGACTTAGTTAGTTAAAATAATTTTTCATCAAGTATGTATTAAAAACCCTTCTCTAACCAAATACTGTGCTAGATTCCTGGAATAGAGACATATAAAGTGAGCCCCTTCTAAACAGATGGTTATTATACTGTGTGGTAAATGTACAATAGGTTGCATGCAGGGAATTGTGGGGAGTAAGAGGAAAGTCAGCTAACTAGGTCTGAGGGAGTCATGGAGGATGTAAGGAGGATGACTGGAGGGTTTCTAGAAGGGAAATGATGTAGAGTGTGAAAGAATGAGTAGGCTCTAGTCAATTGAAGTAGGGACCCCGTGAGTCACCTGAGTCAGTAGACACTGTGTGCCAGACAACATCCAGAAGATGTTCAGCCCTCTTACTTTCCGAAGAAGAAATAGAAGGGATACCTCTAAACCAAACAGCTGCTTAGTCACAACTAAGAGCAGTCTTGAGAAGGCAAAAATGTGAGACAATGCTTGAATTGCTTCACCTAGACCCCAACAGCTCAAGTGCACCCAAGAACATGTTCATGACAGAGATAATCATTTCTGTGATGGCAACATTGCCTTTCTTTGTAGAGTGTTAAAACCCCAAGTGTTGGGAAAATTGACCTTGGAAAAAGATAATAGGAAGTAAATCCTTTGTAAGCATAACAGAGAAGTTTCCCCCCAACCTCTTTCTTAACTCCTGGGAGCCCTGAAATACTACTATTTGTAAAGATACAAAACCCATGTCTGCAACACACATGCACATGGGGAAAATAATTTAAAATAAAATTCCTAAAATATTCTATGTTCTAGAATGATTGTTGCTCAGAAGTGCCCCACTCACTGAAGCAATGTATTTGAGGTCCTTAGGGAAAGGATAGAAACAAATTATATATAACAATAGGGTTATTTCTCATCTTTGACTAATAGATAGGTTTTTTGAGTCACTAACAAGTTTGTAGTTGTCAAAGCTAGGCTTTGGTGAGAAGAAATTAATTTCTAAGTTCCTCGGGCTTCAATTAACATATCAGGAACCAGAGCTGGTGGACTAGCTCTACTATGAATAAAGTTTGGGTTATACATGAAAGGCAGGGAGAAATCTGGTCTGTGGGGTTTGAGGAATTGAGGGAAGAAGAAGGTAGGATTTGGGGAAGAGTCAAAGAGTCAGACACATGTATTCATGGCTTCCCTCTTTTGGCGGCGGGGTGGGTGGGAATCTTGAGTGAATCCAATACTGAGGTTGGTGCCCTGCTGTCCTCACTAGAACCTCTGAATTTTTGCAAACTTCTAGAAAGGAAATGGTGTTGAATGTGAAAGAATGAGTAGAATGAGTGTTGAATGTGAAAAACATGCAAAAATTTTTGCAAAATTTTTGTATTCTTTGTAAATGGCCCTTTTCCCCAGTGTGGTCTGGCAAGGACATCAAGTCACTAGGAAAAATCTGCTGAAAGGAGATGATACAGCCCTAGTAGAGGGCAATGGCTAGTGAGAGGAACCTGGAGGAAGTCCTCTTGGCTCTGCTGAGCTATGTGAGTGTTGAGTGAAGAGCCCAGGTGGGAAGTCACAGAGATGCTTAGAGGAGGGCCAGCTTGCCTAGGGTAGAAATAATCTTGAAATTCAATGGCAAAGGCCAGTCATGAGCATAAGAGCATTCTATTTCATGCCCTAAAGCCAAATGGGACCATCCTTAGCCAATACGAATATGGAGATCAGGTGGACACAGCCATCCCATGCCAGGTCTGAAGGAGGGACAGTACCAGAGTCAGCTCTTCACTGTATCCCCACTCCCCCAGGTGTTAGAAATGCTCTTAAGCTTTCAACTCCACCCTGAAGTCCTCTTGAAAAATGTAAAGAAAATGGGAGAAATAGTTGTTTCAAGAGTTAAATTAACTGAATATTTGTCCAAAAGAATCATTGTAATATGGCAGCACTAGTAAATGACATAGTCTGTCCCCATCTTTATTCTATTTTCCCACGGGAATACTGGATCAATTAAAGAATATAAAGAGCTTGTTTTATTCATTCATTAATTTTTTTTTTTTTTTTACCAGCACAGTGCAGTATGTATACATTTACAGTTCTATTCTACAGGCTGGTTCATGACTCCTAGCTTTTTAGGCAAATAACTTTAAAAAATATTCCATCAAAATTTTTCCGAGATTCCTAGAAATCCTCCACCTTTTTCCACTTTCCAAGTGCATAAGGGATTAATTGCTGAGTACACACACTCTGAGACAGCATTAAAGTGTGTGGCTCTTGGGGCTAGAGGCCATCTGGGAAACCATCTCATTAATGAACATTTTCATATTCAGAGAGGAAATTGCAGCCCGAGATGCTTCCACTTTGTGTCTCCCAGAGCTCTTTCTAGGAACTCTGAGTAGCTGCAAAGGAAGTCTGACTCCCACCTGCTTGTGCTAGAGGCCACCAATAGGTGTATAGTGACAACTGGATTAAGCCCAGATTTCTACCATTTCTACCAAGGTGCTCAACACCAGCTGAGCTGCTATGGACCACACTTCCTCATTCACCAGATGAATTCCACCTAAAGACTCCAGTTCTATCATGTGGAGCAGGAAAACTACCCAAACTGAGCCCTGCACAGATTCCTGATCCACAAAACCACAAGAGACAATAACATGATGGTTGTTTTAAGTGTCTTAGTTTTGAAGTGGAATAATAGGTAACTGATAAAGCACCACAGTGTCTCAGGAAAAAAATCAAATGCTGTGTCTGGTGCCTCTGGGGTCTCTGGGGTTGTGGAGGTGGGGGTTAGTTACAGCCTTGAGGGTGGGCAAGTGGTGATGATGGGAGGTCTGGGGAGGGCATTCCCAATGTAGCGGGGAGAGTAAAGAAGCTGTGAAGGTGGGGCACGCAGAGAATGTTCTGAGCTTGTCAGAGTGAATTGAGTGAGGCTGGACTGAGTAGGAACACTGGGTAGTGTCAGGGCAGTGTGTGAAATTGGAGATGCTTATTTCAGGTGAAGGCTTTGCCTCTGGTTATTGCTTCGGTGTCTAAGGCTATCTACTGAAATATGTCATGGTGATACACAAATAGGTTCCCTGGTGCAGCTAGTACCCTAATGCAAGTTTTCTTTCTCTAGTGATAAGAGTCCTAAGCTGTGGCTTGCATTAAATCCAGCTCAGCCTTGGGTGGTCTCCCAGTCATGGATTAACACTGAAACCCATATCCTCATAGTTCTCAGAAAAAGAATCCGGTTGCCTCTATGACTGGTCTTCCTGCAGTGTACAGTTCTGAAATCTCTTTTTAATGGTTATTCCTTTTCAGTTTTTAGAATCACCCTATTACAGTATAACCATTCTGCTCATTCATTTTCTCAGTAATTATTTCTTGAGAGCATGCTACTATATGCCTGGTACTGTTGTAGGCACTTTCCAACATGGAATAAGAAAGACCAGACCTGTTCTCTGGGGGGCTTAGGCTGTAATTCGGGGAGCACGGGGAGTAAGTAAACAGGTAACTGTGATATCTATTAACAAAATAAACAGCACAAGTAAATCAAAGCGACAGAAGGAAGGGAACAGTGTTTAATGAGTGGTCCCATAAAGCCTTTCAGGGAAAAGAACTTTTGCATCAAGATCCCAATCATAAAGAAGAACCAGGATTTTGATACTAAGGGAAGGGCTCCCAGGCAGAGTGCACAGCCATTGCAAAGACCTGGTAGCTGGCATTCACTTAGCTGTGTTTGAAGTGTCTGAAGATCAGAAAGAGTGTGGTTCAGCGAGTGAAAGGGAGAGAGGCAGAAGAGACCAGGGAGTCAGGCAGTGTTGATTAGGGAGAATCTTAGGGCCTGGTGAGGTGCTGGGTTTTGCTTTAAGTGCAGAAGGGAGAACATGAGAGGGAACGGGTTGGTTTATTTTTTAAACAGACCTTTAACTGATGGAATAAATGATGAGTATCAAGTGATAGGGTGACCAGGGATTCAACTGGAGTTCAGCAAAGGGCTGGAAAAGGAAATACTTCAGGCTTCAGAGAAGTTTCTCCTCTGTCGCAAACACTCAGTTCTTCCTCATGAGAAAGGCATGAGCCATACAGGAAGGAACCGAGTGGTGCTTTATTCCAATAAAACAAGTGAGGGGGTGGATTTGGCCCACAGGTCATGCTTTTCAGACCACTGAATTAGATAGTAGGGTTCAGGGACGTTACTGGGCAGTGGAGTGTATCAGTCAGATAGGCAACGTGCATATAGCACAAGAGTGGAGACTACAAGGCTCTAAAAAAAGAAGAAAGTGGATGGACATCAACCACAAGCTTTCACAGTCCCTCAGTTTGCAAGGGCTGGTCCATGACAGCGTGTATGCTCGCGTCTATATTCAAGTTGATGGCAATGGGGGCCAAAGACTGGTGTCCTGGGGTGGTTGGTTTAGTGGGATCTGAAACGTAGCAATTTGGGGGTTCTCTTTAAGAAAAAAGGTATAAAATTACAAATACAAAATTAGAAACAGGGCACTGGAAGAAACCTACACAAATGACAGGCCCTGAAGCATAAGCTTTATTAGCTTCAGGGTGAATCCACCTCAGCTTGTTGGCATCCCCCACCCCCAGCTCATAGCAACAATCAGAGCCTCATTATTTCAAGTCAGACTGTTTCCAATAAAGCCTCCTTTAGTGACATCTGGTGCATGACTGATACTTTGAAACACTCAGAATTTTAAAAAAGGAAGGAGGCACCTGTTCTGAGAAGATGGTGAGGTGTATGCATCAATGTCAGCAGGGCACAGGTTGCGGGGGTGGGGGTGGGGCTTCCACACCTCTCAGATCCTAGCAGAAGCTTGATACCACTCAGCTGGTTGGTGACACTGGTATCTGTCTTGTGTCCTCACACCAGAGATGAGTCTGGGAGCCAGAAAGGATGGATGCTGTCCTACTAAAGATAAGAAAATAGAAGAACTTTTATGGTCTTTGTTTATTCTGTTTTATTCGGAAAGGTTTTACAATGTGGGACTCAGACCCTTCTCTGAATTTCAAAGTTTTTTTTACTGGGAAAATTACTTTGCCAAGCATCTATACTGGGAACTAAGGCTCCAGTATGTTTGGGTGTGTGTGGAACTGCCCTGTGGAAGATGAAGAGAGAGGGTTTGCTCAGTGGCTTAGGAGAAGGAGGGAAGTGGGGTGGGGCGGAGCGGAGAATGAGGAGGATTGAGTCAGTAGACAGGGAAAGAACATTCCCTCTGCAATAAACTTTCCTTTTGAATCCCTCCTCTGTCTTTTTTCTATTACATAAACTGTCAATTAAATCTAAAAGGGAAGGAAGAGAGGGAAGTGGGCGGTCACAGAGTGCTTGAGGAGCATGAATTTCTTTGGAAGCAGAAGTAGCTGAGTTCTTCAGTAAGAATGTGGAGGAGGATCGTGGAGGTGGTGAGTGGTTAAACAAATCGGGTAAGGAGGGTGGAGTCACAGAAACTCAAAGAATTGGGGGGAAGATCTAGGTTGCAAAAAGCCCTGGAAGGAAGGTTGGTTCCAATGTAAACAGATCTATGAAACACAGAGGGGGCCCTGCCTGGTAACTCTGATAGCCACAGACAGTGAGTGGGTAGAAGAATCCCTGCAGGTGACTACAACAGACCCAGAACGTTGATGAGCACACGTGAGGTGTCCCTGAGACCCCTCTCCCCAACACTGAGTGATTCACCAAGGGGTTGAGCCTCTGTGTGTGTTCTTGGAAATCAAAGAGATGTTAAGTATAAATGTCATATGATTTCATTGGAGACGCCAGGTGAATGAGACCAGGGGAGATCGAGTGGTGGGCTGGGTATCTATGTACTTCACTGGACATGAAGACACTGAGGTCATGAACCTTGTTTTTATTCATTTCTTTAACTCTTCTTGTCCCCCAATCACCGGTTGTTCATCTCACCCAGTGCCTGGGATAGCCCTGGCATATATTGTATTCACTCAGTGATTATATGTGTAATGAAAAATGAATAAAGAATGCAGTGTTCAGAAGTCTGAACACTGGCCCATGCCATCCTTCATTCTTGATCAACTCTAGCTTCCTACCTGGGCTTTTGGTCTCTATCTATCTGCCATGAGAGAATTAATGGTGCTATCATAGAACCGTTCCAGCTGACATTTAGAATTATAGGGTGGCAGAGCCAGAAGGGACCTTTGAGACAGAGTCCAATGCTTTTGATGAAATCTGAGCTCCTTAAAAAAGAAAACCTGAGGCAGGTTTCAGTAAACTCCCATTTATCTGAAATCCAAACAAGCGGGAAATGCAAATGGATAAAATCTTTTATACTCTCTCTTCCATATTTTTATCTGTAAAATACATTGTACATGTAAAAGTTTTGATGGACATTGAGTCCTTTTGCTTACATCGTCTCACTGGACCCTTGTAGTATCTTTCTAAGTGGCCATTGATCTCCATTTTACAAAGCTTAAGTGACCTGCTTTGAATCATTCAGCCAGAAAATTGTCAGCTGGATACAAAGTGGTCTATTGAGTCTTGGTTTAATGTATCCACCACCAAATAAGAAGCTTACAGTTCCACCAATGACCAATAGGCAAGCAGGGTCAGTAAAGACGATTTATCAGTTTCCCATTGCAGTTGTAATTAATTACTGCAAATTAACTGTTTTTGAAGTCTTATAGTTCCAGCAGTTAAAAGTCTGAAACAAGTCGTACAGATACTTTAGAGGCAAGTTTTCAGCAGGTGATTTTCTCCTGGAGACAGACTTCAAGTTGGGATCTATTTTTCCCCCTTTCCATTTCTGGAAGCTCTTGGCACTCCTTGGCTTGGGGCTCGTTCTGCTTTCTGCTTCTGTCCTTACATTGTCTCCTCCTCTGACTCTGACTCTGACTCTTCCCACCTTCCCTTTATAAGGACTGTGTGATGACATCAGGTCCACGGCTTAACCCAGGATAAACTCCCTGCTCAAGACCCTTAATTCAATCATGTCCACAAAGACCTTTAAGGAATCATTCCCAGGGGTTGGAGATTAAGTCACAGACATATTTGGAGGCTGTCATTTAGCTTACTGTAGAGTAGAATTTTTTTTTTCCCTAATATATCAGACTGCATGGTTTTTAAAAAGATTTGAAATTTTTATGTGTCAACAAATTTATCCAAGAAGACACTAGAAAACCTATAGCTCAAAAAGCCACCACATTCTCAATAAAGGGAAAGAAGGTAGGTATCCAGTCTCTCTCTGGGGTGTGGACTGATCTCATATGCAATTCTCCTAAATCTGTAAATTCAGAGTAGAGGTGAAAAAAAAAAACCAGATTAATATTCATGAACAGAGACAATTTATTTTAGTCGTGGCATTTGAGTCTCTACCAACCTAAAGGTGGAAGAAATCCTAAATGCTAGTATATATGTACATATTGATCAATCTTTGGTATCAATATATTTGAGTAGGAGTGGGTCTCAGTCTGAGAATCTGGGCTGTCTTTATTCTGAGGTGCAAGCCTGTCTGAGCATGTCCAGAGGCCTTGGGGGTGGCCATCCAGAGGCCTGTTTGCCTGAGAACCTAGGAGTCTACAGTATGAGACTCATCTTAGAAGAAGGAGTAGAAAAGATGGAATGCCATTAATGGACAGGGGACACGTCTGTCACTGAGATTACCCCCTGCTCCAACCTCATGGGCTTATGGCCAAGAAAGTTAAACAATGAAACCAAGCTCAAAGACCTATTTCTTTAGAATCTCCTGGTCATTGAAAATGGAGACCCTCATTGTTATACAAAATTACATATAAGAGGAAGTGAGGGGAAAGGGAAAAAAAACCAAGAGAGAGAAATGAATTACAGTAGATGGGGTAGGGAGAGAAGATGGGAGGGGAGGGGAGGGGAGGGGGGATAGTAGAGGATAGGAAGGGCAGCAGAATACAACAGACACTAGTATGGCAATATGTAAATCAGTGGATGTGTAACTGATGTGATTCTGCAATCTGTATATGGGGAAAAATGGGAGTTCATAATCCACTTGAATCGAATGTATGAAATATGATATGTCAAGAGCTTTGTAATGTTTTTAACAACTAATAATAATAAAAAAAAAAAAAAAGAAAAAGAAAATGCAGTAAAGCCTGCACTGACTCAGCAGCATGGTCCTGCAGTTTTGGGCAGCCATGGGCAGCTTTGTAACAGCAGCTTTGTAACAGCACCCAGGGCTTCAGCTAGCAGTTATTTGGAGAGAAGAACAGCAAAAGCACATTTGAGGACCCCTTCAGGAATAGTTGGAGGGATGAAGAGCTTTGAAGGTGAACGGAGGCTCTTGAAATCATGAATTGCAACAAAACCAGAGAATGTTTGTGGCAGAATAATATTTTAAAATATTAACAGGAGTTTTAATTTTCTTTTTATTTGCTATTACCTGGTAACCCCAAAACCCTGTTCTGTTTCAAGCTCAGACTCAAGGTATTCGTTGCCATGAAACAAAAGAAAAAAGGCTTTGAGTTTCAAAAATTTAGCCTTGAGGGTACTTAAGGCATAAACAATAGATTTGGACTAATACCTGGTGAGTTTGGGGAAGGAGTCTTTTTCTCTAGATAGTGTTCCTGAATTCAAGGTGGTGGCATGTAGGGTGGTAGAGTTAGAGGGGAAGCCAAGAATGAATGTGTGTTGAACATTTGTAGAAAGGGACATGGAGATGTATTCTCTACTACCTGTCACTTGTACCTCTAATTTTGGGGAACCTGAGAGTAAAGAGGCCTTAAATACCCCACGAAAGAAGACAGGCCCTAGAGAAAGGGACCTGTGTGGTGTGTTTAGGTAGGTGGGGCCCCACATGCCTTTCTGGGTCTCACCATGTCTTAGCATGGTGCTGGAGTCAAAAAATTGCTCCCTGCACCTCAGTAGGGCTTGGCAGCAGGTATGAGGAACATAGTGATTGCTTTCATGGGCAAGTGAGTCCCAGTGGGAATGGGAATGTCTCAGAGGGAGCTGGTCTGAAGAGCTGATGATATGGAATACCTCCCTTACACAATAAACCTTTTGAAGCCTCTTCCCAAATATACATACCATCCCAGGGAAAGGGAGACTCCCAAAATAAATTATGATTTTGTCCATGCTATTTTAGCATAAAAGGAACTTGAAATAGAAATCAGACTCTTCCGTTGTAGAAAAATAATCACATTTTGTTCAAGTTGAGTTAGGAGCCTACACTTTGCATTCTCTGCATTCACTTTGCAAATGACTTGAAAGCCCCAGAGATTTTATATATATATAAATATAATGATTTCATTTTGATAAGGAAAAATTTCACTTATTCATATGAAATATGCTTCTACTGGACCAATAGCACCTCAATGTTGCTCTTGCATATGAGGTTACTCTCATTGAGGGTCTGAAAAGATCATGTAAAATTTAACTTCAATGTACCTATTATTGCCCAGGACTGAAGATATTTGTGAATCCGAAGATTTGGAACAGTCTTGGGAGATATATGGGTCAACAGTTGCTTGAACCATGTATCTTTAAAACTTGTTCAGCAGTAGAGGATATTGAGAGGAAGCATAGATTATGTTTTGAATGTCTTATGCAAAAATTTGAACATACCCTAAATGCAGAATAGTATAATGACCCCCATGTTTCCATTCCCTAGCTTCAATTATTAATATTCTGACAATCTGAAAATACAGGATTTTAAAACAGAAAATACCATATTTTATAAGTGAGGAAACAAAGTTAAGGGGTACAAGGGATCTTTTCACCCTCTCTTTAGTGATCATTCTAGTTCTCCAAAGTGAAGAGAATCATATACTATTCAATACTCAATGAATAGTCAAGAGCCATCACTTTCCATAGTCTGGCCATTCTGGGTAGATGGGAGGTTGCCCAGTAATCTTGATTGAGTCTGAATCCTCTGCCAAGAACTCCCAGAGTGAAGTTGGTTCTGTATAGGGCTGCCAGGCATGGGGACTAAGCTAAGGCGGTGAGGATGCATGATGTAAGGGGACCTTAATTTCAGGATTCACCTCCCCTTGTCCTGTCCCTCTGACTGTCATTTGTTTACTCCCATTTCTGGCTGATATTAATCCTAGAAGTCCTGGACTCTGTACAACAACCTCCCTCAGGGGATTGCACCTCTTTGTGAGTGGACTTGATTCCTTCTGCACTCACATGTTCACTTGACATCGTCTTTCATGTACCAGAAAAGGGGTGAGCTGCTGGAATATGAAGATGAGTAAGTCAAGGGTCTTGGCCTGGAGGGCACTTCAGTCTGATGAAGGTCCTCTCTAACTGCTTCATTTTACTACTTACATTGAAGTGGTGAGCTCTAAACCAAGATGAAGTTGACTTCAGGGGCTATGGCTGAGTGAAGTTACCAGGTCCTTTTTAGTCTGTGTGATTTGGGAAGATGTGAAGGGGTGCAGAAGTTGACTATGTTTTCCCCATAGGTGGTTTCTTTCAAGATTCTCACATTAGGTTTTATAAGATCAGCATTATTTCATCCTTTTAGAACTGATTTAAAAACCATTTAAAAATGATTTGCAAAAGATCCAGCAGCAAATATGTTTTCCATTGAGATTTTAGCTCAGTCCCTTTGCCTTCAATTAAATTAAATGTCTTTCTAATGTACCTACATATCCAGGTGATAATTTGGGGTGTGAGGGTGGTTATACTTTGCTACAAAAAAGAAGTTTCTGTTTTGGTCAGGATAGGAAAGGTTATTCTGTGGTAACAACAATCAAATTCGGGTGACAAAGGAAGGCTGAAAGCTGGGGAGTTGGAAGGGGCATGCTACAGAGTAGCTACCTGGGCAATGGAAGAGGCCATCAGAGCAGTCATAGATGTTCCCAATTTCTCAGCCGAATCTGCCATTTTTCTCTGTACTCAGATTCTGACCCATAAAGTGTCTCTGAAGAAGCAGCTTTCCATCCCTGTGCTTCTCATAATCTGTGTGTCTTGTGAACCAGTCTACCTCCTCTCCCAACAATACATAGCTCCTGTGACTGTCAGCTTTGGAGATGGAAAGCCATGGGGAAAATGGTATCCACCCAGTTCCCTCATTGAACTGATGTCTAGGCACACTGAACTGGGCTGAGGCTAGGAAGCAGGGTGGGGGTGGGAAGCCTATTTCCAGGAGGCAGGAGGATGCTAAGCTTTCAGATCTGAGAGTGAATCCAGTTCATCCCAGTGTCATTGATGAGCAACCAATACATAATTGAAGAGTCTTGGGCTGGATGCGCAAATGTTCCTCTGAGACACTTCTGTGAAAGGCCCCAATTCAAGCTCAGATGCTTGAGATCTCTCAATGAGATTAGACATAAAGTTTAATTTAAAACACAAAGGTAGAAATCTTTTTCTTTTTTTGGGCGGGGAAGGGTACCGGGGATTGAACTCAGTGGCATTAAACCACTGAGCCTCATCCCCAGCCCTACTTTGTATTTTATTTAGAGACAGGGTCTCACTGAGTTGCTTAGTGTCTTGCTTTTACTGAGACTGGCTTTGACCTTGGGATCCTCCTGCTTCAGCCTTCTGAGCTGCTGGGATCACAGGTGTGTGCCATCATGCCTTGTCTGTTAATTATTTTAAATGGCAATATTTAGTACAATTTGCTTACATTCTTTTGTCATTACTTCATTTTTTTCTTTTTCTTTCTTTCTTTCTTTTTTTTTTTTTTTTTTTTTTTTTTTAGTGTCGGGGATTGAACTCAAGGCCTTATACATGTGAGGCAAGCACTTTACCAACTGAGCTATATCCCCCACCTCATTACTTCATTTTAGTTTCACATTTGGAAGCTTCAAAATCTGAAACTACCCTTTCACAATATCAAAGTCTTTTCCAACCTTCTTAAATTCTTAGGTGACTTGGTCTCAAGAATAAGCACATTGTTTCATCAGCTATTGTTTTATTTCAGTTCTAAATTCAATCTAATTACTCCAAGCCACATCAAGAAATTACTTAATAAACTGAGTTCACCACTACAGAGTGGCTTTGAGGATTTGAATTATTATGGCTAATAATAATAATAATAATAATAATTCAATTGTCTGAATTATTATGGCTCTAAAAATACTTTATCTCAAGTGTGCAAGCAATAGACCCAGGGATGACTTTCCCTTTAAGTTGTCTGGAAGATTACATCAACTCCCCTGTGAGTTACAGTAAATAAATAAATTATATAGATATGCATGTCAGTCACTGTAAAACATATCATTGAATAAAATGTTTTCATACTTTACAAGTCAAATTCACAGTCAACTTGGTTTATTTTTAAAAATAGTTCACTGTGGACTACATGAGCATGAACATTTCTGATTTTTTATTTTATATCCTATTTATTTTTCCAGGCCACATCTACATTGTTTGATCATTCACCTTTAGAACATGTGCTGTGTTGCCTCACTTCAGGATTCACACGTCTAGTAACTGATGGAGTCAGGTGGTGATGGATCCAGGGTCTTGCCATCTAGGTACCTGGCGGTCCTTGGTGCCGTCCCCCAGTGCCAGCGCTCTACTTCCAGGTGCTTCCTGTCTTCCTTATGATGGGAGAGGCTCTGTGACTGGCTCTGGCTAATGAGCTGTGAGTGAAAGCGTGTGCTCCTAGACTGCCGCACTTTACTCCTGATGTGAGACCTCTGGAACTTTCTTTCCCTTTACCAGGGCAACAAGGAAACTTCCAGATTGTACCTCCTCTGTCAGCTTGGTTCTGGAAATCAGAATGACAGTATGAAAAAGAAACAAATGAAATGAATTGTTGTTTGCTGTTAGCCGCTGAGATCCCTTTTCCCTATATCATAACATAGTCTATCTCGACTGATAGAGAATATACGACTTCAGCATTTCAAATCGCTAAAGCTGCTTTCCAGTCTGAGCCGATTATGTCACCTTACATTTCTTTTCATAAATTTTGATTCTATTGCAAACAGGACAATCATATGATACCACGCTAATGCTAATGGAAAGGTCTTTTTAAAATCATAAATGCAAATAATCATAGTTCTACCTACATTTGAACACCTCTCAACAATAGTCAAATGGGGTTCACATTTCATTAGCATCACACTTATTTTTCACTTCATGCCTCAGTGTCTCATCAGAGGTAGGGTAGGAGAAAAGAGGCTTTAAGGGCCTGGGTGTGTGGATGGCTGTGTGTGTAGATGTTCTTCACACTTGCCAGAGGCCCCAAGTTCAAATGCTTGAGGTCTCTCGATGAAATTAGACATGAAGTGTCAGAGGCATGTAGGCAGGCCCCGGGGAAGGCCTTCGTGTGGGTCTTATTTTGATCTGCATCTGTCACGCTGCTCGTAGGCAGTCTGGTCCCCTCCAGTATAACCTGAGAAGCAGCTCAGCCAATCCTGATTTTGGGGTTTCTGTGTAAATTTTGGTAGGAGAGAAAATTCTACCACATGAAATAATCCCACGACATGAAGTGAAGGTTAAGGTCTTTCTTACTGATAGTTTCTTAATCTTCTGCTTATAGAATGATTCCACTATACTTCTTCTTTTAAGAAGCACATTATGAATTGGGGGGAAAGAGAGTACAGTGGAATCATAAAGCCCTGCAATCAAATTCCATTTACTGTACTTACTAGTTGTGTGATCTTGGGCAAGCAGTTTAATTCTTCTATGTTCTATGAAAGTAGGTAGCTAGGAAAGTAGTAGCTGTGAAAGTAGAGACAATAAGATGTTGTTGTGATACTTAAATGAGTTATTGCACACAAAGTGTTTAACACACTGGGTGATTAGCCACCCTGGGTAAGTGTTTAATAAGTGGTGGTTGTTTTATTATTATCATCACTATTATTTGGACTAATGATATGAAATAGAAGCACCTCCAAGGTAGAAAAACCATTTTAAGAAGAAAAAGTAACAGACCCTGGGTCAGATCTAACCCTATTTGCTACAGAGTGATTGAGATGTCTAATATCAACATTGGGGTGGGTAATACAGCAATTCAGTTCTCTGTGATGAAATTGCTTGTTGCAGCCAGAGAGTGGGGAAATAAATAGAATGAAGCTATGTTGGCTCTTCTGCTGCATCCAGTGCAACATATTTGTTGAGCAGAGAAAGAGGGGGTGGTATGGTTGAGAGGGGAAGGCGTGCAGAAGTTAGAAACAGAGCTCACATTGAGTTCCAGCCTTTCCTCTTCACAGATGGTCTAAAATGGAAGAAGATAGTTACTCTCTTCACCCCAGCAACCCTCATGTGTATTAAGATATTGACAATCCAACTGGGAGTGAATCCCCCAATTAACTGACATTGATTGGGCTACTGTAATAACAATAGCCAACACACAGTGAAGTACTTACTAACTATATACATATGCATTAGTGTCTTTCCCTATGAGCCCATGATGTAGGTTACAATTACCGTCCCAGTAAAGTGAGAGAATCAAGGAACAGAATAGTTAAGGCCCCACATCTGCTAAGTAGTGGAGCTCATCTTTGAAATGGGATGTTTCCAGATGCTGTGCCCTTCACCATAAGGCTACACTGCTTGTCGTGGCAAGTGAAGGTCGGGTGCGTCCTGTGCACATAAACTGTTCCAGAAGCACCAAATCATTTCTAGATCATTTAAAATTGCATTTCTTCCATTCTACACTTTCTACCTGTCAATCAAGATGAAGTGAAAAGCTACTGCCTTGACCAAGTCTTCTTATATGGCTTCAGCCCACTCTGCTCTCTTCTTGCCTAGAACTCTGTGACAGGTAACTAAATACCAGAGAGTTCTTGTTAGTCATATCTATTTCTGTTGAAGGAGCTGAAGATCGTTCAGTAAAAGCCATTCTACATACTCAACAAGGGCTACACAAATTAGGTATAAATGACATCACCTGGTCAGCATGTGGCAGAAGAAGGTCTCACCTCAGTGGAGGAAGTACTTCTAGTCTGATGGGACACCTGATCAAAGTTCAGTGACTTCAGGAATGAATGCATGCTGGTGCTCTTTGTAGGAGCTCCCTACCCGGAGTTCATGAAAAATGTTTTGATGAGTTACTTTTGACATTTCAAAGTTCCAAAGGAGCCATAAGGAGTCATGGCTCTCTGACACAGAAGTTCCTCATGCTTTTGGTGGGAACTGAATCCACTTAATATCTCCATCAGTTGCTTGGGTTGGCTCTTAATGATGGGACTTGTGAAATATGAGTGATTAACAGACTCGACAAGATTGTTGGAGCCAGGATTAGGGAGTGATGGGGCCTAATCATCATGCTTCCAGGACAGGTCAAACCTGGAAGGCACCCTGAATGGGGGAAAGGACAGTGGCTATCGCTTGGGGTTAGTTTGCTTACTTGACTCAGAATCACTTACTAATTTCACAGCCTTCCCCACAGCTTACTTGATTTCAAATGCATCACTACTTTTTTTTGGTATCTTAGTCAGCTCCAGTTGCTATAACAAAATAGCATTAGAGGGTTGGCTTAAACAAAGGAATGTATCCCTCACAGGTCTGGAGGCTGGAGGTCAAAGAGTTAGTGTGGCTGATTTGGTTCCTGGTAGGGCCCCTCCGTCTTGCAGGACAGCTGTCTTCTTGGTGCATTCTCACATGGAGTGTGCATCCCTTCCACCTTGGGGAGGTGAAGGCTTCATGCTGTTGCTAGATCTAGGTGCCTTGGCATCTTTTGTCTGTTAAACAGATTTCAACTGTCTCGACACTATGGACATTTGGGGTCAAATAATTCTTTGTTGCAGGAGGCTGTCCTGGTCACCTGAGGGTGATCAGCAGCCTCCCTAGCCTTTGCTCACTAGAGCTGTTCATCATGTAGACACACGCCATGAGACACGCAATTATTAATCACAGCAAATACATGAAGACTACCTTTCACTTGAAAAAGTTGGAAATATTGTTTCATGATACCAAGTGCCTAATAGTTATAAAGAATACAATGAAACATAAAAGTGTTCCTCCTTGAAATATACCTTCCATCTCCTTCTCTATTTCTCAGAGGTAATGATTATTAGCTTGAACCATATAACATAACCAATTTTTATATAGCTCAGAGTTTGTCAGATTTTGCAGTGTCATGTGATTTATGTAATGTGTATTCTTCTAAGTTTACTGCATGCACGTATACATTTATGTGAACATATGCTACATATCATTTAAAAAAATAAATGGTACCATAACTGCTTTCTTTACTAATGTTGTGCTTTGTGGGGATCATGCTGTGTCTATTTTACTTTTTTGGAGGTCAGTGAAGTATTCCATTTTATGAGTTAATCAAAATTTATTTAGATTATCCTTGATTATGAATTTTTAACTTTTTATTGCCATTTACAAATGATGATGAAATATACTTATTTCATAAATATTTCTGTAGAATGAAGCCCTAGAGTAGAACTGAGAGGTCAGAGGGTACATACATTTAAAAGCAAGACAGATTTGCCTATCTCTTTTCTCATTGGTAGTGTAGGAGAATGTCAGTTTCCTCAAACCCCCAACAGTGCTGTTTATTGTTAGACTTTTAAATTTTGTAAATGTGATGGGGATGGAAAAAGCTCATTATAGTTTTAATTTGCATTTCTATAATTACTAGTAAGGTTGAATATCTTTTCATGTTTATTGAGTTCTTGCTTTTCTTCTGTGAATTGCTTGTTCATTTCTTGAACCCATTTCTCTATTGGGGTATTTGTCTTCCTCATATCAATTTGTGGGGGGTGCTTTGTGGATTCTAGATACAAATCCTTTATTTTATGTGTTGCAAATATCCCTATTTGCTGCTTATTTTTAACTTTGTTGATGGTTATCTTCCATTACTCAGAGGTCATGATTTTATGTGGTCACATCTGTCAGCTGTGGTTGTCAGCTGTGGGGTTACTGGGTTTGACCTCTACAGTGCTGGAGCATTGCACTCAACTTGCCCTCAAGCCCAAGGTCTGGAGACTGCCTTGAACTGGGTTATCTGTTCTATTGGAAGAGCAAACTGCTTTTCCTCTTGCTGTCACACCAAAATAATCAGTGCAAGAGACTTCTGTGACCTCAAAAGGCATGGGGATTTTTCCCCATCAACAAATAGGCATTCATTTCTGCAGAGGCCAGTGGCTACGTGTCCTCTACTCCAATTCCATTGTGAGATGGCATTAAATCCCACAGGCTCAGGGTTCAGTCCCCAAGACTGTTCTCCCTCACTCCAGATGCCAAACCCGTGCCCAGGTTGTTTTACTTGTGCAAAAGACCAGTCAGCCATAAGCTGGGGTCCACACAAAGCCCTCCCCAGGTCCCACTAATGTGCTGGGATGGCTCATAGAACTCAGGGCAACATGTTTACTAGTTTATTTTGCAAAAAAAATTGCAAAGAATACCACAAGGGACATAGATGAAGATATGCATAGGGTGGGGCATAGAGGAAGGGGCTTGGAGCCCCAGGAATGTCTCTGCTTGGGGCCAGAGCTCCTTTTGAGTTTTTATGGAGGATTCCCTACGTAGGCATGATTGATTAAATAGTTGAGCAATGGTGATCAACTTCACCTTCAGCCTCTTTCCTCCCCAGAGGTTGGGGTTGAGGTGGGGCTGAAAGTCCCCAACCCTCTAATCTGGCCTAGGTCTTCTGGGTGAGCAGCTCCATCCTAAAGCTACCTACCAGTCAATTCATTAGCATACAAAAGACACTCTCATTCACAAGATTCCAAAAATTTTAGGAGTGTGTGCCAGAAAGTGGAGATGAATACCAAATAGATATTTCACAATATCACAGCTGTATTTTATTTTTCTCCCTTCATATTACTGGGTGTGTGTTCTTCCTTGAGGGGGATAAAAAAAACCCTACACAATGCTAAACCAAAACCCAGAGTACTAATACTTGTTCACACCAACTGAAAAACAGAACGAAGAATAGAGAGGCCTCTAGCTTCAAAAGCAGACAATCACGTTAAAACTATTAAAACACACACACAGAGTTCTCTGTGCATATAAAATTTTAATAAAGAAGATGAAAGACCAGGAGGAGTAAAGTGTGTATAAGTGTTTACACACAAATCTACTTCTTAAAAAGCAAGCACTTAAAATTTACTGTGCCCTCTAGTAAACTTATCAATAAACAATTGTTTAAAAACTGCCAGTCTGAGTGGAATGTTATTATTTTTTATTGTTCTTATTATAAGGCATGGAACTGTTGCTTATTGATAATAGGTAACTTTTCATAAGTCATATCACTGGTAAGTGGCAAAATCAGGGTTAGAATCTAGGTATTCTGAGGGCTGGGATTGTGGCTCAGTGGTAGAGCACTTGCCTAGCACACATGAGGCTCTGGGTTCAATCTTCAGCACCACATAAAAATAAAACAAAGGTACCTGTGTCTACCTACATATATATATGAAAGCTAGGGATTCTGGCACCAATTGTGGGGCTCTTTTCAGTATTATATAATTTGTATGTAATCAGGGTGTGTGTGTGTGTGTGTGTGTGTGTGTGTGTGTGTGTGTGTTGTAGTCAGCTTTTGCACTGCTGTGACCAAAAGACCTGACAAGAACAATTTTAGAGGAGGAAAAGTGCTCATGGTTTTAGAGGTCCCGGTTCTTAGACAGCCAGTTCCATTCTTCTGGCTTGAGGTGGTGTCGAACAACATGGCAGGAGTGTGGCAGAGGAAAGCGGCTCAAGGCCGGGAACTTGGAAGCAAAGAGAGAGAGAGACTGCTCCCCTCCGCAGAGACAACATATGTACCTCAAGGGCAGGCCCCCAGCACCAGCCTCCTTTAGCCACACCCTGTCTACTGTTATCACCCAGTTAATCCCTATCAGGGATTTAATGCACTGATTAGGTTAAGGCTCTCATAGCCTAACCATTTCACCCCTCAACCCTCTTGCATTTTCTCATAAATGAACTTTTGGGGGTCATCTCATATCTAAACCAGTGTGTGTTTGTAAGGGTACAATTTTTTGGTCTGTATGTTTGTTTCTATATGGTATGTACATTTGTATGTGTTTGTCTACATGTATGTCAATGTGTTTGTGCATGTATTAAGCCTATGGATACATTGTATACTTGAATGTTTCTATTTGTGTGTGTGTGTCTGTGCTTGTGTCATGGACATCTATATATCTCTATATATGAATGTGTGTCTTCGGAGAGGAGACAAGTGGAACAAACTGTAATGACTGTGAAGGGAATTCACCAAATGGTTAGCATATAGTTGTCTAAAAACTGGTATTAATTTTATTTAAAGAATGATCATGTGCTATTTTTAAATTTTAGCCAACATATATAAAAAACAATTCTGTTAGTTCAATCCTTGATCTACCTTTCTTTGATTTTCTTTGTCCGCTTCACTTCCTCAAGTGTTCCAGGTAAAATGGATGCTCTGGAGAGTAAGAATGATGACCTAGAAGCATTAGCTAATTTGTGTTTGTAAACACAGACAAATGTGGAGGATCTATAAGCTAATGAAGCTAATTTTCTATTGATTGGGAACATCTTTGGGTCGGTGAGGATCATTCCATTTGCTTTATGGAAATGGGAGCTTAAGAGATACAGTGTTACTATGTGGTTGACTTGGCCAGATTTTGGTGAGGTTACCCCACCTTGTTCTAGAAGAAAATTCAGTCCATGCACATCCCGGTACTGGGAAAACATACAGACTCATTGGTCATCCACCTAAAGGAAAGGAAGCTGAGCCAAGGAGAGAAATTAGAGGTCCAGAGAGGTCCAGAGGTCTGTACGTATGAGTCAACCTGAAGGGCAAACCCTCTGGAGGAAACATGGTGGGAGGGAAGGTCAGACTGGAGGGGAGGAACGGAACCTGCATTTGCCATCTACCAGACTGAGGGCTTGTCATAATCATGCCTCCCATCCATCCCATCCCTTCATGACTGGCTGATCCTGAATCTGTTTTTATACTCAGCTCAGGTAACCGTTTTCGAGCAAGACTCCCTGCCTCTCCTTACCATGGGTCAGAGGGCTCTCCCCATACATGTCTTTGTTACACATTTAACTTCACTGGACCCTAAATGTCCCTTCATGCATCAGACTTCTGCACTGTAAGCTTCAGATTTATCTCAGTGTTTCTGGGGAAGATAACATTTGATAATGACAACAGCCAACTCTTGTTCAGTGTGTTCTGTTTACATTTATAAAACACATTTAGTATTCACTACAGTCCCACAAGAGACTGTATTTACAGGTGTAGAAACAAAGGCACAGAATAACTTAACTAAGGCTAATTAACTTGACCGAATTCTCATAGCTAGTGATTGAGTTGGTTTAGGTTATATGCTGCATGGCTCTTACTAACATGTTCTTACGAACTATAATACACTATGCAAATTCAGTGTTGGGGCTCAAAATATTTGTTAAGTAAAAAGACAAATGGCTTATTTCATCCTGACAATAATTTCTCAAGACATGAGCTTTAGGGCTGGGGATGTAGCTCAGTGGTAACACACCCCTGGGTACAATTACCAGTACTGGGGGCGGGGCGGGGCGGGGAAGGACAGGAGAGCTTCATAAGAGAAACACGTAGCTGGAATGAGTCAGAATGTTTGGACCCCAGTCTGTACTGCGAAGTGCATGTTCTTTCTGGAATGCTATTAAAACTAATGTCTGGCAAGGATATTGGTGGGTCAGGCCCAAGAGGTGAGTACAGAATCTCTGTTGAAGGTGCAGAGGGAAGGTGGAGGCCGTCAAAGCACTACATGGACACATATAAAAACATCGAAATGAAACTCAGTAAGTTTTACAGTTAATATGATAGAAAACCTTTAATAATAAAAAGAAGAATCTCCATTGCATGTGCATTTGGGGGAAGTGACCAGAGGGAAAGGGTGAGTGGCCAGAACCCAACTAGGGGCCAGGGGGCTGTGGACGGCATTTTGTCTTTATCAACAAGCCTTTTAGGAAATCTCATTTCTCTGCTCTGAAAACAAATTAAACCCAGTGAAGGACTTGAGAACTTCTTGAAAGAATGGATGATGAGGAGGAGGAGGCCAAACAGGTAGGGCCCAAATGCTACCACCATATTTTTTCAGCTGTGTGACCTTTGGCAAGCTAAATAACCTCTATATTTCAGTCTTCTAATCTTTAAAATGGGGATAATAAGAGTAAGTATTCATCCCACAGGGCTCTTCTAAGAATTTAAAAGTTTAATTCCTACAAAGCACATAAGATGATCCCTGGAATACATAAGCCCTCAATAAATGTTACTGATATATTCCTACACCAGAGTAGGGGTCAAGGTTTATCACCTGATTGCATGATGCCCACCAACATTGTGAAGGGTGATCTGCTTTACTCAAAGCCCATTGATTTAAATGTTAATCTCATTTTAAAAATGCCTCAAGAAAACATCTAGAATGTCTGACCTCATATCTGGATACTGTAGCCTAGCCATGTTGACATATGATATTAATCACCACAAAGAGGGATTTGTATTTTCTCCAATGCATTTTTAGGATCTATTGTTATGATTCTCTCTTCTGTTAAGATACTTAATTTTATCAATACATTTTTGAATATTAAATTCTCATTGTCTTTTTAGGAAAACTCATACCAATTAGATTTCCAAATATTTTAAAAGATGCAAAGTAACCAAGTTTTGGCATAAATACTGGGACATGGATATAAAGTATTAAAGTCTTTTTGGAGAGCCATTTGGCAACATCTATAAAACTTTAAAGATACATCTTTTGACCTATCAATTCTATTTTTTCCTTTCTACTTTCAAACATAACTTTTGCATGTATATGAAGAGGCATATGTCAGGCTGTTCATTATAGTTTTGTGTATAAAGTGAAAAATTGGACACATTCAAAATGTCATTAGGAGAGGGATAAGAGAACAAGTAATGAAACATATAAGAAGTACTGGCAGCAGGCAAAATTAATGTTAGATGCATACAACTGCATCTGCTTAGAATTCTGTAACATATTGAAAAATTTTTTTAAAAACAGTAAGAATCAGTCCCATAATCACAAAAGAAATCATGTATTTTAGTAAAGAAACAAATTTCCATATATACATGATGATATAAATGTGAAAACAATTAGTCAAATATACCTAACATACTGATTAATAATTGTTACTCTGGGGGTAACATTATAGAAGACCACTGTTTAATGTTCACATCTTCTCTTCAATGAGAAAGCACTAATAAATTACTTGTCTATTACAAATGTAATATTAAAAGTTGTAAATCTGCAAGATATCTTTTCATTTCAAATTAGAATTATTGTTGAACCTGTTCACGTTAACTATGTACATTAAAAGACATTATGGGATAGTTTACATGTGTTTTAAATTAAAATTTATATTGAAAGATTAAATACTGGTTTCTTACAATATTACTCTAATTTGCAATACACAATATCTAATCTTCTTGACAAAAAGTGAATGTATTTTATAACAGTGCTTTGATAGGAATTTTTTCCTAGTTTGGATAACACAAATAGTTAGGAAGCCTCATTTTAACTCCCATGATAATAATTTGAAAAGTGAAGATATATTACTCTTTCATAAAATGTTAGCTGGTACAAAACAATCCCCAACATACTGAGTGTTAGGCCTTGGAATTTCACTGTAATAACTGAGGGGAAAGAGAAAGTAATAACAATATGATTTAATAAACATGGTTTCATATAAAAAACTAACCAAACAAGTGGAAATATTTCTTTATAATTTCATTAAAGAAACAAAAGTGTCCTCTAGGCAATCAAAGACTGGAAATTATGTTCTGATACTTTTATTACACTGATCAATAACATATATTGCTTTTATGAGATGGTTTCTTGCTTTAGTGAGAAAATAAAACATATAATAATAAAACAATCTTATATCTAATTTGATTCTTATATATGAATTCAAGCTTTTTTCCTTATTTATTTATTTTTTAGTGGAAGAAAGGGAGAAAAGAATTTAATGGCCTTGCCTTATTGTCGAGGGCACCTTTTTTGAGAAAGTAAGCTCTTCCTAGCCAGCTCAATCCCTGGCCCTTCAACAGTGATATAGGTCTTAGAGGAAGGAAGTTTCTCTTAAGATAGCACATTATTTCCTTACATTTTTGTGACACTGAATATGTGCTTCTCCCATCCTCTCCCTCATCCAGTTCTCCTAGTCTGGAATTCTCTTTATAACCTCCTATTTAATGTTTCATCATTCTAGCCTCCAAATAGGCTGGCTTCCTGGATATGTGACCTGTGTATTATGGTACAGGTCCCATGCTCAGAAGATCTGTATGCGTGGTTTAATGTTGTGCTTTTGTTCTCTTGAAATTTTGATAATTTTTTTTCTTTGAATTTGCACTTTGTAAGCTAAGCCTTGTAGAATATTGGGGCATGCATGTAGGTAGAGGGGGTGCACAAAATTTCTATGTTCTGTGTTCCTTGCCACTTCATTTACAAATAGTATTCAAGATGTTCAGGGGCACAGAATTCCAGTGGTGCCTGGGAGTTCAAGGTGAGTACTAGGTAAGCATCTGTAATGTACCTGAGTGAGAAGTGTACTGAGACTGGAGAGACATGCTTTTTTTTTTTTTTTTTTTTTTTTTTAGTTGTAGTTGGACTTTATTTATTTATTTTTATATGGTGTTGAGGATTGAACCCAGTGCCTTGGTAGACGAGCACTCTACTGCTGAGCCACAACTCCAGCCCCAGAGGGCATGCTTTCTGTTCAAAGCATAACTTGCTTCCTACCCAGAAAGAAGGCAATGACATTCTAAGAAACAATGACAAAAGAATCCTATCATATCCTTTGTGCTCATGTTACTTCTTTGTTTTAGTTAACCACTTAAGCTGAAAATGAAAATATAGAAGGAGAAGGAAAGATAGGGCAACACACAGTTCTTCTTCCTTTAGTCCTACCTTACTTATCAATAAGCTGAAGATAGTGTTGATGTGCACACACGAAGAAGTGAAACAGAAAAAGCTCAGTTAGATTTGTGTAGTATTTCTATTGTTCTGTGAGAATGAATTATGCACATATGTAGAAACTCTGAAATGTGAATTGTGTAATGTCAGTGATTCTGCATATGAATTAAATGCTCTAAAATTTGCATTTCAGCTGACATTCCATGGTATAAAGATGAATGACAAAATTTATGCAAATGATTCAATTTTAAATATTTTATTTACAACATCATTAAATAGCAAATACAAAGCATCACAAGTTGAGACATTGAGAAAGAAAGGCACAGCTTTATATTTTAGTACCACTGATGACATGCTTTTCCTGCTTTTTGAAAAAAGGACCCAGATTTTCAGTTTGCATTAGACTTTGCAAATTATCTAGTTAGCTCTAGACCAAATACCTTGCTGAAGTCATCTTTCATTCTTACTGCTGTCTATTTAAAATTAATTCCTGTTTTCCTTTCACCTCTAATTATTTTTAAACGTGCACTTAGCCCTTTATTTTTTCCATTTGGAATTATAGTTTCTATGTGATTAACTATAGCTACTGTTAGCATGGTGCAATTTTCCCAAATGTGACCAGTGGGTCACTTACATTAGGATCACTGGGAGTGGTGGTGGGGAAGCCATTAATATGGTGTAGTCTTTATATAGATGTGATTTGAGGACCAGTAGCATCAGCATCAACTAAGATTTCACTAGGTATACAAATTTGTGGGCCCACCCCAGATCTCTGGAAGTGAGGGGCAGCCATCTGTTTTAACCAGTCCTCCCGGGGTTCTGATGCATGCTATCATGAGAACCACTGACAGAATGGGAATTATCTGGGCTTTTGAAGCAGCTAGACTTGGATTTGAATCCTTGAGTAAGTTCTTTCTCCCTGAAGGCAGTCTGAGACCCGGAAACAAGGGCAGTAAATTTCTATATTGCCAATGTCCTATGAAAAAGTCTCTCTTTGTTTAGAAACTATACTTCTTTGCCTTCTCTGTTATCGTTGAAGAACAGGGAGAAATCTATTTTAAATGCATTGGAGGAGTTCAAATCTCATGGGCCCATGAAGAAAGTAAGAGAGCAGTCAAAACATGTACCTCTCTTGGAATGAAGGCCTGTGTCATGCCTCAGAGTTGTCTGTGGGGAGTGAAGCCCTCTTCCTTTTGGAGGTCAGCACTCAGTGGAGTGTGATGATCTAGCACAAAGGCTTTGAATTGATGATGGAAGAATCTCTGTCTCAGAGGCCGGGAGGAAATCCATCATATTTGAACACTGCTTGTACTGCATTTATTAAGAGAGAAAACAAACAGTGAGACCCTTTGGGCCAGCCTTCAGCTCCTGGTGTCCTCAAATTTCTATTTCACTGGGACACAGGAGAAACCAGAAATACAGTTCTACCCAGAAAGTGGTGACAGGCTTACTTTTGATAAGCTCTGAGAAACTTTTTGAGCATTCAGTTTAGCCAACTGGGGGAAATTGGAATATAAGAGGGAAAGATAAAGAAACTGGTTCTGTGTCTTCCACGATCCCAGTTTGTCTATATATAGCTGAGAGAGAGGAGAGAGAGAGAGGGATGAGAGAGAGAAAGATTGATTTTGAGCTTTTTTTGTAGTATTATTTGTTTTATTATTTTATTTATCATAAATTTTATTTATCTTTATCACTTATTTATCATTTTATTATCATTATTTTACTACTTTATACGTTATTTGATTATGATACCAAATCAAAATGCTAATTTCAGTAATTTTTTATTTATTTTGCGTAACTTTGAAATACTAATATTGATACTGGCATTTTTTGATGTATTCAGAGTTCATCAAGCAAAATATACAATCAAATATTTAATATAGAACAAGTAAAAAAATCAAATATATTCTAAAACAAGTAAAACATAAGTTTTAAGAAGTATGAATATTAAACATATGTATATTTTCTGGGTTGAGTTTATTTTTTATTTCATTTTATTTGTTCTTAGTTATACATGACAATAGTCTATTTTGACATTTATGCAAACAGGGAGTATCGATAAGATTAATATAGTATTACTCAAAAAAAAATACAAAATGAACCTTATCAACCCTGGAAAGTAAAAAACTAAATATTGCTTGAACGTTCAGTTTAGTAAAACCAACAAACACACAAAGTGCTATCATTCTGAGATTTTACTATGGCACAAGTTTTTCTGACTGTTGATGAATCTCTGAGAGTTATAAAGAGGGAAAAATGAAGTTAGAGTTATAAACTGACTCTCATTATTTTCCTCTGACTTAACATTTTCAAATAACTCATCTTTTGCTTGGTAGGTTTGAGGAGGAGTTTTTGAAGAGCCCCTTCTGTTTCAAGGACTGCCATCTTTGTTCTGTGCATAAGCTCAGGACTTTATTTCCAAGAGTGTTTGTTGCTGGCTCACATGTGACTCCTCTGATTTCATCAGATGTAGATGGAGTATCTAATTCAGAGTTACCTGCATCAATTTCACTTCTGTCATGTTTATATTTCACTTTTTCAGAAAGTCTTTGAGCTGAGGTAGGAAATATTTCTTTCAATAGAAGCTTGGCTTCATCGATTGTCATTTTCATTCTCCTCTTGAGGATATGGGGGTATAGAAGAATGCTTTCTAAATAAGTTCAGTTTTACTGGATTTGAAATTTTAATGTAGCAAATAACTCTGGGTAGTTCTCAAGTTGTAAAAGATTCAGATTCAGAGCTAAAAAAGAATATGTAAAATGCGTTGCTTCCAGAGAAATCCATGTATTTCAATGCTTAAAAAGCAATTGCACTGCAATCATTTCCATAAATAATATAAAGATCATGGTATACTTATACACACACTAACACATCCATATAATTAATAAAATTCCTGTCCATTTCACAGAAGATCTTTTGATGATGTGAGTTCAACATGAAGCTTGGGAAAGCATGTTTCTTCTGAGAAGAGCTCCCATGGTGTCTGACCACAAGGCAGAGTTGATTGGAGTAGGAGGATGGTTCCTTTCCACCATAAAACATCGGGTAATTTGAAGTTCCTACCCTCTTTGGACTCAGGTAAGTGCCGAAATACTGATTGCATACCAGCCTGGCCTTGGATAGATGCTGAGCGACTCTAGGGGCAAATTCTTGCAATCCCTTCTTCCCCTGGCTCACCTAAGCCCTGCAGCCAAGTGAAGAACCTGTCAACTGGCAACAGAGCTAATGCCAGATTGGGAGCCCCCAAGAGTCTCAGCTCTCCTGCTCATAGCACGGCTCTGGACAGCTCAACTCAGCACAAGGAAATAGACCCATGATGTTCCAAGGCCAGCTGAGCCTGCAGTATAGAGACCAAGAGGACCAATGTAGTGTAAGTGCTCTTGGCAGAGCCTGTGTCTGTTTCTTTGCCCCATAAAGCAAATGTGAAATTTTACAGAAAAACAAAAAACAAATCAGAAGTTTAAAAATTTAAAAACTCATTTAGCTTCCTTTCCCTATTCAGAACCCTCCAAGTGCTGAGATCTGACTGTTGACCATTCTAGTCTTTGGCCTAACTTCCAATGAATATCTGGCCAGTGGGGGGCAGGTCCAGTATTTCCTTCTTCAACATCCAAATCATCCTGTGCAATCTCTGGCAGCCAAAGAGGTTAGAAAAGTTGCTTTTTCAGCAGATCAAATCAAAAGCAGATGGGGAGAGGAAGTTCAAGACTAATGTCTGATTATTCTCCATGACCCAATTTCCTCTGGGAAACTGGAGTCCGTCCAGAACTGCACACCTCCCTGAAGCTATGGCACACTTTCTGGCTTTCTACCTCTGTAAATGACTCTTTCTGGGTTGAACTGATAGTGACTTATGAGTCTAAAACTGCAGTATGAAATAAACTAAAAAGAAAATAAAGACCATATGGAATTTAGTTCAAGAAACATTTGCATATTTTTTAATGCCAGGCATTATATTAAAAACTAAAATATAAAGACAAAAAAAATCAAGTGTGCAAGAAGCTTACCCTGCAGAAGTGAAAATAGTCACAGGGCAATTAGTGAGGCAGAGACACAGGCAAGACACTTTGGAACAAAGAGGAAGTCAGGCAAGATTTAGGTGATCTGAGTTGGTTCTAGAAAAGAAAATAGAACTTATCAAATTCCAATAGGGAAAAGTCATGTAAGTAGAGGATTTAACAGGGACATGGGTAGGAGGCAAGAAAAACCTTGACTGTGTTTAGAAAACATCAGAAAATCCCAAGGGTGGGAGAGGGAGGTGATGATTTGAGCAGGTAATGAATAATGAAAAATAAGGTTGCAGAGGGCAATCTTGTCTGTCTGGGGTTAGTAGAAGAAAGGCATCACTACATTCCAAGCAGGGGGGTGCAGTAATAGCTTGTTCCAGAAAATTCACTTAGATGGTAGTGCAAAGAGAAGTGCAGACAGGGCAGAGGAAAGAATTAAGGATCCCCCAAAGGAGGAAGGAGATAGAGGGAAATGCTTAAGGGAGAACAGAATTGAGAGTTTTTGTTTGTTTGTTTGGTTCTTATTTTTTAAGATGGAGGAGATTTGAATATGCTATGTAGACTGAATGTCAGTTGACATTTGAAATGGGGAGATTGATGGTACAGGAGAGAGCAGAGATAATTGGTAAAGATTTAACCCAGGCCCAGCCTAGCATGCTGAATTTCTTTCAAACAACTACATGGAGTATATAAATATTGCTGGATTTGTGAAAAAACATGCAAATACTCAATGTCACCGTATGACAATATGAGAATATAATGCAAAGATAGCAGAAATCTGTAGAGAAATGCCTTCATCCCAGTATTGATGGGAATGATGTGAACTAATAGTCTACCAAGAAAAAGCAAAATGATGGATGAGACAAGATCATATCACAGGATATTCAAGTTACTCCTCCAAAGTGATTCGAAGGGAGTGATGCAAAAGGAAAAACGGGAGGAAGGGGAGATCTTGAAAATCTGACAGCACATGGAGGAAGTGACAGGCAGGCAAGAAGGAAGATAGGTCAGAAGAGTCTGTGTACCTGTGGAAGGAAAAATAATGACCTGCTGTCCCTTGTTTCTCGTCACTCTTACCTCAGGGGAAGGTTGCATATGAGATGCCAGCTGTAGCTTGTAGCATAGGAGATTGCAGACCTCTGGAGATGGGTTTTGCAGCATCTCTGCATCATCCCACAGTAAACTGGCTGTTTATCTTTTCAACCTGGCTGACCACCACCCATAAGTATAAATAGAATTTTCCGCATAAGGACCTGATGCTGAGATCCTTAGAGATACCAGGACTTTCCTTCACCTTCAATCACCTATTGCCTCCTAGGCAATGAATAAAGGCAGTGGTATGTTTCATGGTTCAAGGAGTGTTTACGGCTCCCAAAGTGGTAGATGAGAATGGTGATGGGCAAAGTATTTTTACCTACTAGACTGCTCCATAAAGTCTGTTCATAGCCCAGCTTAGTGCTTCTCAAATTTTAATGTCCAGAAGATCACCTATGAATCTTGTTAATACTCAAGTATGGGATGGGGGGCCAAGATTGCAAAGTTCCAACAAGTTCCCAGGTGACACCAGTGCTGCTGGTCTATGCACCACACCTGGAGTAGCAAGGCACAAGGAAATGTTTGTTGCTCTCTGTGTAGAGATTCTGCATGGAAATGTGACAGGATGTTCTTGCTGCTTTATTGCTATCCAAATATTGCTACAGAACTGTCCTTGGCTCTGAGTTCAGTCTTCCAGTGAACTCAAACTAAGTTTTTCTGACCACAATCCAATGAGTCTGGGCTTGAGGAAATCTGTAAGTACAATTTCCTTTTCTGTCTCCGTTAGGCAGAGGAAAGACAAAACTGGTGTATCCTAGTTCCCAAGATACACTCATGCAGCAGAGCAGAATAGATGAGCCCACAGAGAAATCAGATCCAAATGACTTTTGCTTATGACCTGATTTATGTCTCCACAAGAACGAGGGAAATGAGTTACTCTCCCAGTGTAGCCTCTACTTCCTTGATGGAACTCTGTTTGGGAGGGTGGAGAAGAACCCAAAACTTGAGGGTTTGTGCAAAGTTCACTTGACTAGCAAAACAGATGGAGGCAAAAATTTTTTAGAGTGTTTATATTTAGATTCTGCCCCAGGGGAACTCTTTATATCACCTGAATATGTCACTTCAATTTGATAAAAAGCAGGAGAGGAGAAACTGGCATTGAAAAATGTTTAAAACACTGAACGATGCTTTGGTTTAAAACTCTGGCACAATGGATTTTTGAAAGAAGGATGTTTTATTTTCAGTTATGTTGTGTCAGTTTTCTTCAGTTTAATAAACAAACGTCGGAGGACCTATGATACAGCAAGCACTGTGCTGGGTGCTGAGTGCCAGCAGTAAGAAATGGTCTCTGTCCTTGGGGAGTACTCAGTACCATGCGGGGGACAGAAAAGCACAGAGTGTCTATATAGCATCATCTGTGCCATGACTGAAGTCAGTGCATCATGTGTGGAGTAAAGTGGGGTGTGGAGTAAAATGGGGTCTCCCCATCTATCTTGGAGGTGGGAAACATGACGGAGGTAACCCTGAATAGGTAACTCTGAACTGCATCTGGAAGCTTCATGCTTCCTTCCTCCAGGTGCATGATATAATCACACCTCCCCAGTCTCTTTTGGTCTCATTTGTCTTTTAGTATTAGGCTGCATTGCTCACCTAAGCCACTCATTGCCAGCTGACTTCCTGTGAGCCCATTTTGTTCCACTGCCCAAGGACCATCAGTGAAAGTGTTTGGCTTATACTGTCACTTCCAGACTTTGATAAAGTGCACACTGCAGAGTTTTCGTGCTGAAGAAACTGAGAAAGAAACTCAGAAGCAAGTCCTTGGGGAAAAAAAAAAACTTAAGAGTGGAAGATGGGAGGGAGCCATCAGATAAATTCTCTTTCTCTCCTTGCAATGAACTGTTCTAAAGAATAGCCTGAATGGTGTCTTGCATGATTGAACTGGTAAACCTGCTGAGTGGCCCAATCTCTTCACAGGTCATTGTGAACCACAGTCCAGGCGGGAACACATCAAATTTTATTACTTTCCATTCTTGTGCCTCAACACTATTTTCCATTATTCTCACTGTTCTGGGCTCCAAAAAGTATTAGCACATAATCTTTAGTGCAGACTTTGTTTTCTAAGAAACTTGGATTTCATAAGTAGTTCCAGAAAACAGACCCTTAATAAGATTTGTAGTTTTCCCATCAATCAGAAAGCAATAATAATTGCAACGCTGGTAGTAAATGGACTGTTCAAACCGCTAATATGCAATGACATCAAAAGAACTTAAGTTTGTACCTGTGTTGGTTAAGATGAGGCGCATACAGAGGGCAAGGTGTTTAGAGATCAAGTAACTGGTATTTCATTAGTATCAGAGCAGTGATAATTATATATATTTGGGGGTAATGTGGCTTTTTTTTGGCTGCTCTGAACTCCTGGCAAAAACAAAATAATCACCCCAGAGCATGTAACTATACACTTTCAAAGTCTCTCTTCAGTTTCTTTAAAAAGAGACTTTTGCTCCTCCAGTTTCAAATGCTAAAAGTCAGTCCTAGCATCTAACTAAAAAGTGTAGTTACTGTAAAGTAGACTTTTATAAGTGTCATGTGGACAGGTCTTTAGGTGAAATAAGAGCCCCAATAGAGAAAGAGTGAGGTCTTGAGACATGGAACAGGGGCATCTGTTACAGAAGAGCCTGAGAATTTAAACTCCCCAAATTCATTTTTTCCTTCCCCACTTGCTGAAGAAAAGCTCACCTTTCCTGGATGCCATGTAATGGTTTCATGTGAAACATTCTCCTTAAAAGGTGACATTTGCCTTGTCAAGGTCAACTCCCACCATCTCTTATTGGCTTCATGCTAATAAACAGTCAGGAGTCAGCACAGCCCAAGTAGGAATGTATAAACTCTGCTTTGGGGGAAAAATAGTGCACAGGTGAAGGAAATTATTTGGCTTAGATAAAATTACTGACAAGAGCCATAAGAACATATGGTATGAAAGTGGATCCTGAGGGTGAAATGGGGAGGGATAAGGAGGTACGAATACATTTGGTTTGGGAAGAATTTGTTGATAGCAGAACTCATTCTGAGTTGAGATTCAATTCTTTGGCAAGGGGTCTAGAGCTTGTTCAGTGATTTGTAGGGATGGATATGAAATATTGATCATGATGATAGCTTATGTAACAACGATTTGAAGATGCCTAAACTTCCTTGCCACAGTATTGAGTAACAGATCAGAATACATAAGGTAGAGTGCTATAAACTTAAACAAAAAATAGTCTCAATTCTAATTATTAGGTTAGATGCAGTGTATTTGCTAGAGAATTTTATCTTATCTTTTGGTCCATATTCTACTGCTAAAGAGTTAGTGTTTTCTTTTTGATACACATCAATAGGAATAATGAAAAGAATCATGTCATTACATAAACAGGACAGCAATGAGTGTTATACTGTCTTGTTTTAAAGCTATAGTCTTCAGAGTCTTCGATCATCTTGACATCCCACAGAATATGACTTTGTTCCATCATATCAATGGCAATGTGTTAAGTGGACTGGATGAACTAGAACTGGAGCATTCTTTACCTGTACTGGTAAGGAGTATGCATGCCCTATGTTGGCAGAGGAAAACAAAGGAGATTTAAGAGCTTCTCCATCTGTGAAGTTTACTGGGGTCCAGTGGTTAAAGAATGCAGGGCATACATTCTAACATAAAAGATGAGTTGTTAACCCCCATCCCTTACTACCTACCATTAAAAAAGAGACCCAACCTATAATACCAGGAGCTTGGGAAGCTAAGGCAGGAGGATCATAAGTTCAAAGCCAGCCTCAGAAACTTAGCAAAGCCCTAAATAATGTAGCAAGACCCTGGATCAAACAAAATAAAACAAAAATAGCTCAGTGGTTAAGAACTCCTGGATTCAGTCAGAGAGTGGGTGTGTGTGTGTTAGAGTCTGTAAACAAGTCAGGATGGCGCCTGGCATTTTGCCAGGGGAAGTGGTTTGTGAGGTGGAGCCATCGAGCCATTAAGTGAGGAGATTTCTTATTGGTTGACTGCTGTATCTAGTTTATGCTAATTAAGATAAGCTGTGTGGAATGTATAAATACCTCTGTTGGCAGATGACATGATTCTATACCTAGCAGACCCAAAAGGGTCTACAAAGAAGCTATTAGAGCTAATAAATGAATTCAGCAAAGTGGTAGGATATAAAATCAACACGCATAAATCAAAGGCATTCCTGTATATCAGCGACAAATCCTCTGAAATGGAAATGAGGACAACCACTCCATTCACAATATCCTCAAAAAAAATAAAATACTTGGGAATCAACCTAACAAAAGAGGTGAAAGACTTATACAATGAAAACTACAGAACCCTAAAGAGAGAAATAGAAGAAGATCTTAGAAGATGGAAAAATATACCCTGTTCATGGATAGGTAGAACTAACATCATCAAAATGGTGATATTACCAAAAGTTCTCTATAGGTTTAATGCAATGCCAATCAAAATCCCAATGGCATTTCTTATAGAAATAGAGAAAGCAATCATGAAATTCATATGGAAAAATAAAAGACCCAGAATAGCAAAAACAATGCTAAGCAGGAAGTGTGAATCAGGCGGTATAGTGATACCAGACTTCAAACTATACTACAGAGCAATAGTAACAAAAACAGCATGGTACTGGTACCAAAACAGGCGGGTGGACCAATGGTACAGAATAGAGGACACAGAAACCAATCCACAAAACTACAACTATCTTATATTTGATAAAGGGGCTAAAAGCAAGCAATGGAGGAAGGATAGCATCTTCAACAAATGGTGCTGGGAAAACTGGAAATCCATATGCAACAAAATGAAACTGAATCCCTTTCTCTCGCCATGCACAAAAGTTAACTCAAAGTGGATCAAGGAACTTGATATCAAATCAGAGACATGGCGTCTGATAGAAGAAAAAGTTGGCTACGATCTACATACTGTGGGGTCGTTCTCCAAATTCCTCAATAGGACACCCATAGCACAAGAGTTAATAACTAGAATCAACAAATGGGACTTAATCAAACTAAAAAGTTTTTTCTCAGCAAAAGAAACAATAAGAGAGGTAAATAGGGAGCCTACATCCTGGGAACAAATCTTTACTCCTCACACTTCAGACAGACCCCTAATATCCAGAGTATACAAAGAACTCAAAAAATTAGACAATAAGATAACAAATAACCCAATCAACAAATGGGCCAAGGACCTGAACAGACATTTCTCAGAGGAAGACATACAATCAATCAACAAGTACATGAAAAAATGCTCACCATCTCTAGCAGTCAGAGAAATGCAAATCAAAACCACCCTAAGATACCATCTCACTCCAGTAATATTGGCAGCCATTAGGAAGTCAAACAACAACAAATGCTGGTGAGGATGTGGGGAAAAGGGTTCACTTGTACATTGCTGGTGGGACTGCAAATTGGTGCGGCCAATTTGGGGAAAGCAGTATGGAGATTTCTTGGAAAGCTGGGAATGGAACCACCATTTGACCCAGCTATTCCCCTTCTCAATCTATTCCCTAAAGACCTAAAAACAGCATACTACAGGGACACTGCTACATCCATGTTCATAGCAGCACAATTCACAATAGCTAGACTGTGGAACCAACCTAGATGCCCTTCAATAGACGAATGGATAACAAAAATGTGGCATTTATACACAATGGAGTATTACTCTGCATTAAAAAATGACAAAATCATAGAATTTGCAGGGAAATGGATGGCATTAGAGCAGATTATGCTTAGTGAAGCTAGCCAATCCCTTAAAAACAAATGCCAAATGTCTTCTTTGATATAAGGAGAGTAACTAAGAACAGAGTAGGGACGAAGAGCATGAGAAGAAGATTAACATTAAACAGGGATGAGAGGTGGGAGGGAAAGGGAGAGAGAAGGGAAATTGAATGGAAATGGAAGGAGACCCTCAGGGGTATACAAAATTACATACAAGAGGTAACGAGGGGAAAGGGAAAAAAATACAAGGGGGAGAAATGAATTACAGTAGAGGGGGTAGAGAGAGAAGAGGGGAGGGGAGTGGGGGAGGGGGGATAGTAGAGGATAGGAAAGGCAGCAGAATACAACAGACACTAGTATGGCAATATGTAAATCAATGGATGTGTAACTGATGTGATTCTGCAATCTGTATACGGGGTAAAAATGGGAGCGCATATCCCACTTGAATCAAAGTGTGAAATATGATATATCAAGAACTATGTAATGTTTTGAACAACCAACAATAAAAATTAAAAAAAAACACTGAAAGTAAAAAAAAAAAATGCCTCTGTTGTCTTACAATAAACGGCTCCTACTCCTGCTGTATCAACGTACACAAGTTGTTCGTCACCCTCTGGTTATTTTGCTGCAGCCGGACTGCGGCAGGTGGGGAGAAAGAAAGACAATGCTTGTTCTTCTTTTGGGATTTTGGAAGGAGCATATGTCAGCCTTAGCAATATTTTTACAAACAATTTATGAGTTAACCCAGAGGTCTTTAGACAGATCCCAAAGAAAAAGAAGGTTTTGCAGCAGTTCCAGGCTCTACAATATTGCAGTTCCCGTGATTACTAGTGGGCTCAATAAAGATAATGTGTAGAAGGAGGTTTTCAAGATGGCAGAATAAAGCAAGTGGCTATCTTGGATGTGCTGTGACATGAAACCAAGGAAGTAGACAGCTTCTCAGCAAAGTTGGGTGAATGAAAAAAAAAGGGGGGGAGGCAGGGACTTTTCTGGAATTTAATCCTGAATACTCAAAGCAGATTGGGGACTAAGAATGTTGGATATGATAAAATAAGGGAGAAATCTCCAGCACCATAACTGCTGCTATGGCCAAAGGCACCACCCAAAGTGGTTCCTCCATGAGCACAGTGGAGGGATAAGGGAATTAAAGGAGCCCACATTTTTTTAGGGTGACTGAGACCTCCTGGGTACAGAGAGTTTAGAGATCAAAGACATTACTTGACTAAACCAAAATATTCTTGTATGGGAAAGAAACTTGACCATGCAGAGGACAGAGGAAGGAGCCATTTTGCAGCCAGGCACAGGGACCAGCAGCTGAGGGAGCTGATTCCTGACAAACTTAAGTCTGGCCCCAAATACAAGCCTGGAAAACCCACACTGCATGGCATAGAGTGTGCCTAAGTGACTAGGGGACAATTAAACATGGAAAGAGGCTTATACAGGGACAACTGGTCACAGAAACCCACCTGGCTCTACCCCACCCCCTCCAATTTGGCTGCTTGCAGGACTGGCTGGGAGAGATGCACCTGGCAGGGAATTTGGAAAAGGTGAGAGAGACTGAGTTTGGGGACTGAATCCAAGACCAGGAAACCTGGGGTCCACAGGTGACATAGTAGACTAAGAATTGGATCCTCTACCACATGAGTGGAACCCAGGGGGAGATCCTGGGGTGCAATCTTCCAGTGTAAACCAGTAATATCTGGGCCCTGGAGGTATGCTAATTTAGAATCTCCAGACCAATTGGCATCCAGTAATGAGCCTGGAGCATATCTAAGCCTAAACTCGGACTCCAGGATTTCTGCATACAGGATTACCTGTTTCACCCTAGCAACCACACCCTGAGGGTGGACTAAGCATCATATTCCAGGCAAGCCCGCCTAACTGGTGAGAAGGGAAGCTTAGAATCTTTTGCACTAAAAAGGGAAGCAATTCATCAAGATCTCCCCCCCTTTTTCTTTCCTCTTCTTAATTGTGATGTTAATGATTAATGGACTTTTATACATATTCATATTTGGAGGGGTTTTTAGTTGTTTCTTATTTCTAGCATTTTTGAAACCAGTTATTTTTTATGAACCAGTTTTTTTGAAAAGTAGGAAGTTTGATTAGTATGTTTCAGGTTTGTTTTCTTTAATTTTTAATTTAATCATTTTTAATATATCTTTCACTTATCTGCTTCTCTTGAATCACTTTTTCTCTTTTCTTCTGCTAACAGACAATATGTATTGTTTTCTATTTCACTCTTTCTTTTTTACTTCTATCCTCTCTCCTACTTCCTCATAATCATCACATCCTGTATCATTTCTGTTCTTTCTGTCAGCACTGTTCAAAATTGTAAACCACTTCACAAACTTACTGTTTTTACTGTACGCTATAACTGATCATATAATTTCTGTTTATTGTAACAACATTGTAGATGTCATAGCAAGAACTATTTGGTTTAATGCTGTATATTATTTGCATTGGTTGTTGTTATTATTTGTCTCTTCCTAAATGTGAGGTACTGGAAAACTTTAGAGACACTATAAATCTACAAGGCAGAGACTCTACTGCCTCACATCATACTGTTAGATGGTAGACACACAAACAACATAAAACAAGGGAAAGAATCTTCCCCAAAAAACCAAGATACTTCAAGAAAAGAATCCATTGCCACCACCATGGAAGAAATGTCAGAGAAGGAGTTTAGAATGTACATAGTTAAACTAATCTGTGAGGTAAAGAATGAGAAGTGAGGGCTGGGGATGTGGCTCAAGCAGTAGCGCGCTTGCCTGGCATGTGTGCGGCCCGGGTTCGATCCTCAGCACCACATACAAACAAAGATGTTTTATCTGCCAATAACTAAATAATAAATATTAAAAATTCTCTCTCTCTCTCTCTCTCTCTCTCTCTCTCTCTCCTCTCTCACTCTCTCTTTAAAAAAAAAGAATGAGGAGTGATATCTGAGAGAAAATACAGGAAGAAAAATATCACTTCAATAAAGAGAGATTCTAAAAAAAATAAAGCAGAAATTCTTGAAATGAAGAAATCAATAAACTAAATTAAAAATTCAACTGAAAGTGTCACTAACATACTAGTCCACTTGCAAGACAGACTCAGGCAATGAAGACAAAATATATAACCTTGACAATAAAGTTGCCCAGGGAGAAAAGAAGTTAAGAGACTGTCAACAGAACTTCCAAAAAATATGAGATAACCTGAAAAGAACAAATTTAAGACATATTGGGATAGATGAAGGCTCAGAGACACAAACCAAAGGAATGTACAATCTTTTTAATAAAATAATATCAGAAAATATCCCAAACCTATAGACTTAAATGGAAAATCAGATAGAAGAGGCTTACAAGACCCCAAATATATAAAATCACAACAAGGCATATCATTATGAAAATGGATAACATACAGAATAAGTATAGTATTTTAAATACTGCCAGAGAAAACTGACAAGTCACATTTAGAGGGAAACCATTCGGGAATCTTAGCTGATTATTCAACCCAGAACCTCAAGCAAGGAGGTCTTGGAACAATACATATCAAGCTCTGAAAGAAAATGAATTCAAGCCAATACTATACCCAGAAAAATCAAGCTTCAGAATTGACAATAAAATAAGAACCTCCCGTAATAAACAAAAGTTAAGAGAATTCACAACTAGAAACCCTATGCTATAAAATATACTTAATAAGAGATTTTACAAAGAAGAAATGAAAACTCAAAGTGAAAACCAGCAAAGGGAGGAACTACACTAGAGGAACAGTCAATCAAAGGAGAAACTAATTCAAATTAAAAACCACAAATAAATCAAATGACACAAAATAAAAATCATATCTCAATAATAATATTGAATATAAATGGTCTAAATTCATCAATCAAAAGGCATCAACTGGCAGATTGGATTAAAAAACAAGACCCAAGAGTATGCTATCTCAAAGAGACTCACTTCATAGGCAAACACATCTACAGACTGAAGATAAAAGGATGGTAAAAATTACATTACTCACATGGATCTCGTAAACAAGCAGGTGTTTTTATCCTCATATCAGATAAAGTGGCCTTCAAGCTAAAGTTAAGAAGGGACAAAGAAGGACATTTCATACTCCTTAAGGGAATTATATATCAACAAGTCATAAAAATCATAAATATTTTTGCTACAAACAATGGAGCATCTCTATACATCAAACAAACCTTTCTCAATTTAAAGAATCAAATAGATAACAACACAAAAATACTGTGACTTTTTATATACCTCTCTCACCACTGGATAGATCTTCCACGCAAAAACTAAATAAGTGAGCTATATAAATAAAAAAAAATACAATTAATAATTTAGACTTAACATACATACATATAATATTTCATCCATCAATGACAGAATATGCTTTATTCTCAGCAGCACATGGATCCTTCTCTAAAATAGACCATGTCTTAGGCCACAAACCACTCTTAGCAAATGCAATGAATAGAGATAATACTTTGTATTCTATCAGATTATAATGAAATGGAATTAGAAATCAATGATAAAATAAAAATAGAAGTTACTCTAACACCTAGAGACTAAACAATATACTATTGAATGATAATGGATAGCAGAAGAAATCAGGGATGAGATTAAAAAAAATACTTAACAGTTAAATGAGAATAGTGATACAACATATCAAAATCTCTGGGACACTGTAAAGGCAGTGCTAAGAGGAAAGTTAATTGCATGGAGCTCATTCATTAAAAGAATAGAAAGTCAACAAATAAATAACCTACCTGTTAAGGTCTGTAAACAAGTCTGGATGGCACCTGGCAAAATGCCAGAGAAATGTTAGAGTCTGTAAACAAGTCTGGATGGCACCTGGCAAAATGCCAGAGGGAGTGGTTTGTGAAGTAACTCCACTGAGTCATTAAGTGTGGAGATTCCTTATTGGTTGACTGATGTATCTCGTTTTTGCTAATTAAGATAAGCTGTGTGGAATGTATAAATACCGCTCCTGTCCTACAATAAATGGCTCCCACTCCTGCTGTATCAATCTACACAAGTTGTTCGTCACCCCCCCGCCCCCCCCCCCCCCGCCACTAGTTTGCTGCAGCCGGACTGCGGCACCTACCATTATGTTTCAAGGCCCTAGAAAAAGAACAAATCAACACCCAAAGCAGTAGAAGACAGGAAATAATTAAAATCAGAGCTGAAACCAATAAAATTTAAGCAAAATAAACAATCCAAAGAATGGACAAAACAAAAAATTTGTTGTTTGAATAAATAAATGAAATTGATAAAACCTTAACCAAGCTAATGAAGAGAAAGAGTGAAAACTCAAATTACTAAAATTTGTGATGTAAAAGGAAATATCACAATGGACAGCACTGAAATACAGAGGATAATCAGAAACTATTTTGAAAATGTATACTCCAATAAACTAGGAAATCTTGAAGACATCAACAAATTTCTATGAACAAATGACTTACCCAAATTGAACCAAAAGGACATTGAGAATTTTAACAGATTGATTTTAAGCAATGAAATTGAAGATGCCATCAAAAGCCTACCAACAAAGAAAAGCCCAAGACCAGACAGATTCTCAGCTGAGTTCTACTAGACCTTCAAAGAGGAATTAACACCAATCCTCCTCAATTTATTCTGTTAATTAGAAAAAGAGGAAATCCTTTCAAAATCATTCTATGAAGTTAGTATCACCCTGATAGCAAAACCAAAGATACATCACAGAAAGAAAATTTCAAACCAATATCCCTGACGAACATAGATGCAAAAATTCTTAATAAAATTCTGACAAATTGCATACAAAAAACATATTAAAGAGACAGTGCACCACAATCAAGTGGGTTCATTCCTGGGATGAAAGATATGTTAACATATCAAAATCAATAAATGTAATTCATCACATCAATAGACATTAAGACACAAATCACATGAGTATCTCAATAGATGCCAAAAAAAAAAAAGCATTTGACAAAATGCGGCATCTGCTCATGTTCAAAACACTAGAAAAACTAGGGATAACAAGAATATATCTCAACATTGTAAAAACTATGTATGCTAAACCCCAGGCCAACATCATTTTAAATGGAGAAAAATTGAAAGCATTCCCTCTAAAAACTGGAACAAGACAGGGATGCCCTCTTTCACCACTTCTATTTGATATAGTCATGGAAACTCTAGCCAGATCAATTAGACAGAAGAAATAAATTAAAAGGATACACATAGGAAAAGAACTCTCAAACTATCCCTATTTGCCGATGACATGATTCTATATTTACAAGATCCAAAAACTTCATTAGAAAACTTTTAGAACTCATAAATGAGTTCAGCAAAGTAGAGCCATCTGTGGACTGTTAATAGACCAAACTGGCACTGTAGCCAGTGAATAGGAAAATCTGGTATCTGGGAACTTCCAGTGGCAATCCTGTTGGTTAAGACTGCCCAGATACATATGAGTTTTATTTAGCTCTACCAGGTTCCACACAGCACTAGAGATGGGGTGACCTGCTGCAGCCTCATGATTATCTCAATAGATGCAGAAAAAGCATTTGACAAAATGCAGCATCTGTTCATGTTCAAAACACTAGAAAAACTAGGGATAATAGGAACATATCTCAACATTGTAAAAACTATGTAAGCTAAACCCAAGACCACACAGATTCCCAGAGATGGGTGTGGCTTCCCAAGATGCCAATCACCCAGTTGACTGCAAGACACCATGAAGCAAGACTCCACCTGCTGAAATCTTATCCTTGCCTTTGATGCTCTCCCTTAAATAAAAAATCAGAGCCATTTTCTAACTGTTCTGTTCCAGCTCCTAACAGAACTGGAAAAATATATATCAGAATGAATATTCTGACTTTGTCTTTTATTTCTTCACTAATTACTTCATACTTTAATTTTCTCAGTGGCATATTCCCTCCTACACAGGAAGAATTTCCCTGGCAAAGTGCTGGCTGCCTTGTGATACCCCTGTAAATCAATTGCATTCCTATACATCAGTAATGAGTCAATTGAAAGAGAAATTAGAAAAACTTCCCAATTCACAATAGTCTAAAATAAAAAAAATTGGGACTCAATTTAACAAAAGAGGTGAAAGAACTCTACAATGAAAACTACAGAATACCAAAGAAAGAAACTGAAGAAGACCTTATAAAGATGGAAACATCTTCCATATTCTTGGATAAGCAGTATTAATATTATCAAAATGGCTGTACTTTCAAAAGAACTACACATATTTTTTGTTATCCCTATGAAAATTGCAATGTCATTATTCATAAAAATAGACAAAGCACTCATGAAATTCATTTGAAAAAATAAGAGACCCAGAATAGCCAAAACAATCCTGATCGAGAAAACGGAAGCAGGAGGCATCACAATACCAGACTTTAAATTATACTACAGAGTTATAGTAATAAAAACAGCAGGGTTATTGGCAACAAAACAGACATTAAGACCAATGGAATAGAATAAAAGACATAGAGACCAACCCACATAAATACAGTTATCTCATACTAGACCAAGGAACTGAAAACATACATTGGAGAAAAGATAGCTTCTTCAATAAATGGTGCTGGGAAAACTGGATATTTGTATGTAGCAGAATTAAACTAAACACCTATCTCTCACCCTGCACAAAACTCAACTCAAAGTTGATCAAGGACCTAGGTGTTAGACCAGAAACCCTGTGCCTAGTAGAAGAAAAAGTGGACCCAACTCTCCATCATGTTGGCTTAGGAACCAAATTCCTCAATAGGACTCCTAATGTGCAAGAGGTTAAAAAAAACCAAAACAATAAATAGGATGTAAGAAGCTTCTTCATAGCAAAGAAAACAATCAGGAGTGTGAAGAGAGAATCTACAGAATAAGAGAAAATCTTTGCCATCTACACTTCAGGTAGAGCATTAATCTCCAGGATATATAAAGAACTCAAAAAATTTAACACACACAAAAAAACCCAAATAACCCAACCAATAAATGGGCTAAGGAAATGAACAGGCACTTCACAGAAGAAGAAATACAATCTATCTATCTATCTATCTATCTATCTATCTATCTATCTATCTATGAAAAAAATGGTCAACATACTAGCAATTAGAGAAATGCCAATTAAAACTGAAATTTCATCTCACTCCAGTCAGAATGGCAATTATCAAGAATAAAAGTCACAATAAATGTTGGCAAGGATATGGGGGGAAAGGTACACTCATACATTACTGGTGGGGTTAAAAATTGGTGCAACCAATCTGGAAGGCAGTATGGAGATTCCTCAGAAAACTTGGAATGTAACCACCATTTGACCCAGTTATCCCTCTCCTTGGCATTACCCAAAGGACTTAAAAACAGCATACTCTAGTGACACGGCCACATTAATGTTTATGGCAGCTCAATTCACAATAGCTAAGCTGTGAAACCAGCCTTGCTCCCCTTTAACAGATGAATGGAAAAAAAAATGTGGTACTTATATACAATGGAATATTACTTAACCTTAAAGAAGAATGAAATTATGGCATTTGCTGGTAAATGGGTGGATCTGGAGACTATGATGCTAAGTGTGATAAGCCAATCCCCCAAAATAAAGGCCTAATTCTGATTGGCACACCAGCCAATCACTGTATATGTTCTCACAATAGGCGGCCATGACGTAGAAGAAGGGAGTTTGCTGGATTGTACAGGGTGGAGTAGGGGAAAGCGAGGAGTGGGATGGGAACAGCAAAGACAGTAAAATAAGTTGGACATAACTTTCCTGGGTTCATATGTGAATACATGACCATTGTAATCCCACATCATGCACAACCACAAGAATGGGAAGTTATACTCCATGTATGTGTGATAGGTCAAAATACATTCTACTGTCCTGTCATGTATAACTAAAAAGAAGAAATTTTAAAAGGAAAATAAAAAGATAACGTGTAGAGTCTCTGGAAAGCCACGTAAGAGCTATGGGCAGGTCCCTAGGGTTCTGGAGCATGGCCTGCCCTCCGCAGCAGAGAACTATGTGGGAATAACCACCCCTAGTGTTTGAAGAGCTCTTAGTAGAGACTGTGCACCTAGTCATGGAAAACCAAGTGACTACTAACTGAAGTCTCTTTATGACCTAGGTATCCAGTAAACCAAACAGGAGAGCAGGCACAGCAGCCAATCACTGTATAATGAAAGTGGTTTGTTGGAGACGAGGTTCAAGTTTCTCTTAAAGAATGAACAAATCACAAAAATCAGATGGCCCAGACCCCATGTTGTCTGCTTTGGTTGCACTGATAACTCTCTCTCATTGGAGGATGAAGGTTCACTCCACAGTAACCAATTAAAGAGAAAAGGATTCTGGTCTGATTCAGTGGTGGGGGCAAGCAATGAGCTGTGCTAGCTGGATATGGACAGCTGCTACTCAGGTGTGACCATGCAGGAAAGTGGCAAAGGGAAACTCTTCCAATGGGCTGAGCTGTGGAGGGCAGATGTTTTATCACTTCAGATAAGGGAAGAGGTGTCTTGAAGGATGAATACACACTGAATCAAGAACAATGGTGAAGGATGTTTGTGGGCAGGGGGCTGGAATGGGCAAGACTGAAAATCAGTGACTGGGGTGTCTAAGAAATGTGTGTGGACGGACCTGTGAGAAAGCAGATGGATGAGTCTTCAGCTTTCACTGAGTGCCCATCAGATCATCACCAGCAGCGACATCCATCAACAGCCAGAATGATGCATCCTGTGACTACACATCAGCCTTTCATTGGCTCCCTTGGTGCTTCTGCAGTGAACCAGGGAACAGAGTGCCCATGGTGGCAGAAATGGATGCTGTGATGATCATGACACCAGCTCCCCCATCAAGGATCGTGTAGTTACTGGTGAAGGCCACCCTATCCCCAGCAGTGACCAACACAGAGCCCTCAATGTGGCATACCCTTGGGGAGACCAGCCTCTCTGTGGCAGCTCCATTATTTTGGATCCCTTTCACTTTACAGAGGGTAATGATTCTTCCTTACTGAGACTGCATGCTACTCCAGATGTGGCTTTGCCCTTCTTATCCACAGTGTCTTTGCCACCTGTGGGCTGACAGAATGCCTACTATATTGTCATAAAATCCTGCACAGTATTGCCTCAGACTGATGTACATAATTTATGGAAAAGGCGATGAAAAATTGATTCATAATCACAGGCTTCATTGGTTTTATCATGTACCCCATCATCCCAGAGTTTCTCGATTCCCTTTGCTACTTCTTGATTTGGAAAAAGAGTTATCCTATAAAACAGGGATCAGAAAACTATGACCCGTGGCTGAAATCTAGCCCTCTGCCTGTTATGGTAGATAAAGTTTTATTGGAACACTGCGTGCCCATTTATTTATGTACTGTGTATGTATGCTTTGGCGTTATAATGGCAGAGTTCAGCAGTAGTGAAAGAGACTGCATGGTCCACAAACCCTAACGTTTACTATCCAGTTCTTCACAGCAGAAGTTTCCTGACCCCTGATGTAGGACATGGTCTCTTATTTGCCAAGGGATTGTCAAGGGTCTGCCAAAGGGGCTGGGTGAGAAAACAAAAAGTGAAGATGTGTTAATCTCTTGCAGTCACACTTTGACCAGTGTTTAGGAGATGAGAGAGAGCAGGCAATTAAATTGTCTTTCCTTCCTATTCTGCAGCACGCTCTGGCCAGTTTTATCTCAAGAGAATGGTTGCAACAGCTGCTTTAAACTGTTTATCTGGTAATTCCGACAGGTGGATCATCTTTAGGGTTGGCATCTATTTTTTACTTGTGAATAGGTCAGACTTTTCTGGTCTTTATAGGTCAAGTAATTTTGGAGTTTATTCTGAACATTTTGTTACATTATACTGTGAAGTTCTGTGTCTTATTAAAATATTCTGGAGAAAATAGGTTTTCTGTTTGCTTCTTTAAGCAGGTAATGAACCTGTCTTGCCTTATGAGGTGGTAGATTCCAACTGCCAATTCAATTTTCAAAGCCTCTGCTATGCCGTTTGAGTCTGCTCTGGCACGTATATCATTGAAAGGTTAGTACTGGACTTGGGCAGTGGATTATATGGGAATTCACTTCTGAAAGCTTGTGCTTCTTTGAGTGTGTTCTTCACATGCCCAGCTTGGGGGTAAACTTGGGATTTGTGTCTATCCCTGTAGTGGGGCTACCATCACCTCTCCTTTCACAGAGAAATGAGGAAAGAGAAAGAGAAAGAAAAATGCCAAAAATTCTCTCCACACTCTTTGCACAAAAGGAGCCTATTTTTCTCAATCCTCTAGAGGGCTTTTAGAAGTTCATGTGACTGTGGGACTGTAACTATGTGATTGACCTTGGAGCAAGACCAGTAGGCAAGGATGAAGGGGAAACAACCGCAAGGATTATCTCCCACTGTACAGTTTGAAAAGGGCCCCTGTTGCCAATCCTATTGCCAGAAAGATGAGATTGTTTTGGAGTTTTGTGGTCTATGCCTGCTAGAGTTTCCCTATATTGATTATTGAAACCCAGAAATAAAAGAAGGCAAAAAAAAAAAAAAATCCAGGAAACTCGGTGTCACCACATGATCATTCTTTAAATTCCGACTTCTCTGCCTATCTATCTGCTACCATTTACTTTTCAGAGTCTCTAAGCAGTTGAAGTTTAAATTTTGATCAGAATTTTAGTTCTCATCAGTCAAAGACACAGAGCTTCTTCTGCCAATCTAGAAGGACTTTAAAGAATCAGGTTGTATCTGTTCCTCTCCACCCTGTCCTCAGAGTTCTTTCCCTGTGTTGTGTGCCAGACCCACTAAAGGCTCCTTCACATACATGGGGGAGAGATAGTACAGGTCCGGAGGAGGGCACAGGAAGTCTAAGAACGGGCAGAGGTGGAAACTGACAAAATAGTCTTGCTTTAAGGGGTTTAACCTAGAAATTCTGCTAAGTTGCCCTGGGATTTCTAAAATGGCAAAAGCCCAAATGAAACATCAGTCAAGGAAAAAGAAGATATTGACAAGAAAAATCCAACTGGCCCAACGCTGTCAGAAGAACATTTTGTGGAGAAGAAAGGGGATTTCAGAAGGGAAGCTCAGGTGAACCTGGGGTATGAAATGTGGAGGAACCTGCAAACAATGGCCGCTCCCCACTCTAAGCATACCACATAGCTGAGGCCTCGGCTGCCACCACCTCCTTCTAAGGGATTGAAATCTTTTTTTCAGTGCCCTGCACAAAGGAGACCATGGCAAGAGTCAGGCTCTGCTGAGGCCAGTTGCCAGGGTCCTGAGCCATGCTCATGCCCAGCCTTGGCCTTCTGTCTCACTAACACAGTAAAGGGCAAGGGGAAGGAGGCTTTGGGGTGAAGAGGGCAAAGAGCTTGGGTCTGTAAAAAGCAGAGCTGGGGTGCAGCAGCTTACTATTGAGGGAGGCCTTAGTTGCCTTGCCTGGAAAGCAGTTCCCCATATTGAAGCATGATGAAATAAATGAGATAGCGTGCAAAACCGTTCCTCGCTCTTGACTGATCTCCTCCTCCAGGCCCCAGGGAGACTTAAATCATAGATTATATTACTCAGAAGAGAGATTTATATCTTCAAATGTTAATTAAACTCTGCTTATAAAGCATAGCATAGTAAACATTCTTAGATCTCCCTTATTGAGCAGATAAGAATGATTAATAATCAACATGCATTATGTATGTACAAATGGATGTTTCAAAAATCTTGAAATTCACTCGCTAAAAGTAGGTTAGTAGTCTATGCATTTATTATATATATGTATTCATCATGTAAATTATTGGCATGATAATTTGTTTTTATGGGAAAATTCTAAGTTAATAGGCTTCAAATTAATGAAATTTTATTTTCTTACTCTAAGTATTAGTTTTTTCTGTGTGTTATTCAGTTTTTAAAGCCAAGTCATATCTTTGATTCATTTTTTTTTCCCCTACCAAGCACAGAGACCAATATCATGCTTTGTAATTAGCAGGTACTTAATAACTATTGGTTAAATGAACTATTGACCAATGACACATCGTTAGTATGACTTCTTAGATTCCATTGAAAACATTCAGTTAACTCAAATACTAATATAAGAGGGGGGAAAGGTAATGTTAAAAAGCAGGGTTAATTTTGTACATCCTCTAAATTTTGGTCACTTGCACATTCAAAATTTCTAAGCACAGCAGTTAGTTTACATCAAAGACTTGATCACCTTGATAACTCAGCTGCAATTAGAATTTCACCAACTTCTAGTCAAGCAGCTCAAACCCAGGTCTAGGGCCTTGCAATTACTAGCGAAGTGTATCGGAGAAGGGGTGATTGTCCTCTGAAACAACAGGTTATTTATTACTATTTATGGCTTTTAGGTTCACTTGCTTTTATGATGGCACATTGTCAAGAAAGATGATTCTGGAACTTTGTTAGAAGACAGGGAACATTTGCCAGCAATGAGGCCTATCATTAGGTAGGCAATCCGGGAATTGGAAGAGAAGGAGAAGGCCATGAATATTCATTGAGCGCCTGCTCTGCATCAGTAGCTTTAGCTACATTATTTCATGTACTCCTCTCCGTAGCAATCCTAGGAGGGAATAATAAGTGATATTTATTGAGGACTGACTCCGAGCCCAGCACTGTTCATTATCACAGCAAATCTTCAAAACAATCTATGAGGTACAATTACATGTACTTTAGTGGTAAGGCTTCAGGGGTTAAATACCTTCCCTACAGTCACCCATTCAGAGTGGAAAGGGAATTGAAGGCACTTAGTGTAATTTCAAAATATGAACTCTAAAGTACCCTTTTCTCTCCCAAGAAAACTACTTTTTTTTTCTTATTTATAAATAAAGATATACTGATGGCAAAAAAAAAATCAATGCAGAAAAACTTTTAAAATATTTATCTATTTAATTTTTTAGTAGATAATACATTCTCAGATTTCAGAAAGAAAACGTTTCCTTTCTAAAAGGTGACCATAGTTATTAATCTAGTGTGACTCCTTCTGGAAGGTTTTCAAACTCATGTGGATTTACTTCTCTCTTTGTATACTAAGGGGAACATGTACACACAATCCCACACCTCGCTTTCTTCTCCATTTAACTATATATTAAAAGTCTTTGCAAATCTGAACATGAAGAGTTTTTAACTCCCTTTAAAATCTGCATTGTATTCAATCAATTTCTAAATTAAAACCCAGACTCTATTTAGCTAATTTTTGATTAATGGGAACTTGAATTGTTTTCAATTTGGGGTGGTGGTGCCAGGGATTGAACTCAAGGGCACTTGACCACTGAATCATTTTGTATTTTATTTATAGAGAGTATCTCACTGAATTGCTTAGTGCCTCCTAGCTTTTGCTGAGGCTGGCTTTGAACTTGAGATTCTCCTGCCTCAGCCTTCTGAGCCACTGGGATTATAGGCATGTGCCACAATGCCCAGCTATTTTCAATTTTTTGATTCTCATGGATGATGCTGAAATACCCTTTCCCGTATATCATGTGCCTTCACTTTCAAGTGCCAGTGCACCTGTAGGCTGTGTTGCTGGGTCAGAGATGGAAACTTTAGCAGACACTGCCCTTGTCCTCCTTGATAATTGAATTATTGAATTGATAACTCAGGGTAGTTTGAACTATTTCTCTGATAGAGAAACAGGATGTGAATATCTTTTCAAATCTGAGAAGCATCTGCATATCCTTTTTAGTGCATGATTGATCTGTGCCCTGTGTCCTTCTCTCCACTGGGAGTTTCTTCATGTAACTCTTGTGTTGAGTTACAAAGAGCTTTTCCTTGCTTGTCTCTTGTCCTTTGACCTTATGTGTAGTATTTTCCTACACAAATTTCTAGTTTAGAGTCACAATTATCAGTCTTCTAAAATTTAGTCCTGATTAGAGAGATCAACACAACGCCAAGGTGAAGATAATTCTCCTATGTTTTTGTCCATAAATCTCATGGTTTCAGTTTTTGCATTTAAATTGTTAATTGATTTGGAAACAATTCTACCTCTTAACTTGAAGAATGCATCTAATCTCACATATATCTAGATTGATTTTCAGTTTTCCCAATACCATTTACTGAATCATTTCATGGATGATTTGAGATACCTTTTTTCTCTTAGGGTGAATTTCAAACCTCTATATAGATAACATGTCATTTTCAAACTTTTCTATTCCATTCTGTAAGTCTGTCTATTTTCATATTCTCACCATGCTGTTCTAATAAATGAAGATTTTAAATGTTTTAATATCTAATATAACTAATTGCCTCTCCCCCACTTTTTTTCAGAATTTTCCTGGTTATTCCAACTCATGTGTCCATGTGAGCTCTAGAATCACATTGTCTGGTTTTTTAAAAGAATTTTTTCCCCTTGGGATTGCATTAAACTTATAAATTAATTTATGGAAAATGAAAATCTTTATCATAGTACATATTGTTTTCATTTTTAAAATGTCTTTTTAGGTCTTCAGTTGTACTATACATTTTTTTTACTTAGGGCTCTCTATATTAATTCCTGTCCTGTCTTGGTTGGCTGCTATATTCATTTGTTTTTTTTTTCTTACATCATCCATATGGTAGTAGAATGTATACATGTGTATATGAAAGCTAATGCTTCATATTCAAACCCTAGCACTTTTCTGAATTTTGCTATTGATCATGTTAGATTCAGTTAGTTTTCTTGTTTTCCAAGTATATGGTGATAGTCTCTGCAAATAATGATAATTTTTCTTCCTCTGTAATTTTTAGAGTTATGGTTTCCTTTCCCAGTTGTGTTGATTATTACTTCTGGTACAAGTTCCACTTCTGAATTTATTGGGAATGTTTTAGTGCTTATCATTAAGCATAATGCTAGCTTTGGGGTTATGATTGAAGCATTTTATCTTGTCACAGACTTATCTAACACTATTTTATTGCAATCTTTGAAAACTAAGATTTTTATGTGGTTTGTAATATTTTCTCCATGCTCAAGTAATCTCAAGCACAGGGGTTTTGGTCATTGACATATAAAATTGGTCTTACATTATGTACATTTTTCTGAATTTTTTCTTTCTTGCCACACAATACTTGGTGGAATCCTCTCCAAATTACCTCGTGTGCATCTAGTTCATTGTTTTAATGACTGCATAATATTCCATGGTTTGGACATAGCTCATTTATTTAGCATTCCATTATGATATACATTTGCTTCTCCCTTTTCCCCTTTTACTATAAACAAATCTACATAATCATCCTTGAATATGTCATTTTATGTGATTGGTCCTTTCCTTTCTAAAGACCCAGGGGTGGGAGTAATGGGTCCAAGGTTGTAATTTGCTTTTATAGCTACTTTGCTATACTGTTCCAGGTCTCACAGCTAAAGCTTGAGTTCAGTGAGGGCTCTCTGACTCCAAAGCTCATTATAGCAAACTGCTGCCCAAATCAGAGCCATATATAAAGCAGATCATATAAAATCACTGTGCTCAGAATGAAATTTTTATTACACTTTACCTAGTGGACCAAGATAAATACCATATTATTTATCCATGAGAATCTTACTTCACAAACATTCATCTTTATGAATCCTTGGAATTAGATAGGCCTCTGTTTCTACAACCTTGGACAAGCTATTTTGTCTTCCCCAGTATCCATTTTCCCACCTGGGAAACAGGAATGAAAATGCCTACTCCACACAGGTTAGCCCAGAGCAAGTGTCTGGAATGAAGTGTCTGGACTTTCTTGAAATTTATAAAATAGGATTTATTTGAAGATATGAGGTCCAAGCCCCGTTTATTGTGTGCTTTGAAGTTGTCCACGCAGACAGGCCACATCAAACAAAGAGTGCAGCTGTTGCTCAGCACCGGGACCTTTGGGCGGGAAAGACTTCCAAAGCTGTGGCCAGAGTGAGAATTAGAGGCAAAGGAATACACAGCACTGTCCTCAGGGTACTTCTGGCAATTCATGCTTCACAACTGATAGAAAATTACTGGGGAAGATTGAGAAGGAAGATGAGGTGGGTAAGGGAAAGCCGTGGAGAGACAGAGAAGGGGTGGTGGGAGGAGAAAGGGAGAGAAGAATCGGGGAGAGAAGATGTTTAGAGACATAATATTTGCTTTCTATTGCTGCTGTAACAAGTTACCACAAACTCAGTGGCTTAACACAGCACAAAGCTGTCATCATACAGTTCTGGAGGTCATAGTCCAGAATCAGTCTCACTGGTAAGGTATTCACCTGGTTGGCTCCTTTTGGAGTCTAAAAGAGAATTTCCTTCCTTTCCAGCATCTAGACACTGCCTACATTCCTTGGCTCACAGCCCCTTCCTGCATGTTCCAACCTCAGGTTCTGTTGTGATACTACATTTTCCTTCTACAAGCTTCTTTGCTTCCCTTCTACCACACCTCCCACTACTGGGGATTGAATACAGAGGCCCTCTACCATGGAGCCCACATCTCCAGTCCTGTTTACTTAATTTGGAGACAGGATCTTACTAAATTGCCCAGGCTGCCTTTGAACTTGGCGATCCTCTTGCCTCAGCAAGGGATTACAGGCATACTCCACCACCCTTGGCCTCCTCACTCCCTCTTCTAAAGACCCCGGGATTCCACTGGGTCCACCTGAATAGCCAGGATAATCTCCTCTCAAGGTCTGAGCTGTTAATCACGTGTGTGAAGCCTTTTGCCACGTAAGGTGACATATTCACAGGTTCTGGGGACTGGGATGTGAGCACCTTTGGAGGGATGCGTGGCTTCGTGTACCACAGACATAACAGCATGCACAACCTGTGGCACCTGTGTACCCACTTCCTCTTCATTAGAGATCAACCTAATCCCGAAGCTTCTTACTTTGTTGATCTGTCTTCTTTCTGCTTCACTGAGAACATCTTGCTTAGCTAACTCTTCCTCCCCTGTTTATAGAAGAGGGACAAGATCCATTTTATTCCATGTTGTGACAGGCAAAGCATCTATTAGACTTGGTAGATTTTACTGGTTGTGCCTTGTCGAGACTTTTGAGACAGAGTCCACTTTGTAAGTCAAAGAACTGAAAAATTGTGGTTAAGTCCCTGCCTTACTTCAGGGCTCCTTCTGGGTTGTGACTGATCGTTCCTCAGGAGTTGGACTTCATGTGTGTCTCACTTGGTTCCCACTATCTTTCTATGCCTTCATTTATGTTGGGTCTTTGTTCTCACCTTGATGCCTGTGTTAGTCTGTTATGGCTTCCATGACAGAACGTGATGGACTGGGTAGCCCAAAGCACAGAAGTCTATTTTTTCACAGTTGTCTCTGGAGGCTGGAAGTCCAAGATCAAGGTGTTGGCAAGATGGGTTTCTCCTGAAGCCTCTGTTCTTGGCTTGTAGGTGGCCACTTCTTGCTGTGTTGTCTCATGGCTTTTCTCATGGGTCGAAGGTTGTAGATGTATGTCCCTGGTGCCTCTCTCTGTGTATTCTAATCTTCTCTTCTAATAATAATAATAATAATAAAAACAGATTAGTCTAGGGTTCACCCCAAAGGCTTAATTTTAAACTTAATCATCACTTAAAAGACCCTATCTCCAAATATAGTCACATTCTAAGATAGTGAGTCTTAAGGTTTCAACATACAAATTTGGAGAGGGCACAATTTAATTTATAAGAATTTCTGTGTACCCTGCTCTACCTGCCACTCAAGCTCAGACCACACACAGTGCAGGCCAAGCCTAGTCTCTAAGGACCAGCTATCATCTTCCTTGCTGGTTACCTGATGAGACCACAGACAGTCCATCTACAAAATACTAAAAATCAAACCTGCTAAAAATCAAATTGGGTAAACTTGTGGAGACCTATTGATCAGGTGAAGCCATTTGTAGGTCTAGAATAATGTATTTCGGCATTTTTTTAGAATAACATTTTGGTTCCTGCAAAGGTAAGTACCACCTTCTTAGAGTAAGTATAAAAGCTACAAAACTCAAGTAGTAGCCTAAGAGCTAAAAGAGACATAATGAGGGAATAGTGAAAGCTTCCATTAACTTGCCTCCCATAGGAGCTGCACCAGGTGACTGTTCTGCAGAACCACATTCTTAAGTCCAGCTTTATTTCTGTGACTAACAATGTAGCAACAGGCTATATCTGAACCTTTGCTTTGCTGATAGTGCAGAGTAAAAACTCTGGAAAGTCTTCAGGTATGAAGTGACTGTGTAACCATGAACTTTTGTTTAAAAGCATGTTATTATTGTTCCCCAGATTTCACTCTGTGTAAAATCTCACCTCCTAGTATGCAGTGAGTGCCTTATTATGACAGGGGAAGTCTAGAAATGCCATTCTTCTTCGTCCCTGATGCTGGAAGTGCATTTAAATCCAAAGTGCATTTAAATCCAAAGTGCATTTAAATCCTGGGTCACACAGTGTTTTCATTTTTAGTTTTCTGAAACAGAAAGATTAGAGCCAGGAGAAAGGGAGAGAGAAATAAAACAGAGCTTTTGAAATCATTAAAAATGAAACAAAGCTTTTGAAATTATAAAAGGAAAAAAACCCTGGGTTTTGAGAAAAAAATAAAAAACAAAGTCAAGGTATATATTCATTGATTCTGCCTCAGGTACTTTCTGTAAAGAAATGAAGGAGTGGAGGTATGCTTTCCCAATGCAGGGCTGTGCTGAGATGCTCAGAGGCAGGTGTGTGTGTGTGGGGGGGAGGGTCACATGCACCCTGATACTCATGCAGACTTTCAGAGTAGACAAAGGATTACTCCAGGAGCCTTGCAGGCACCCTGAAGCAGTAGGTAGAGTTAGCATCACAACCTCTTTCACCCCTAGGAGCACAGCAAGCCCAATTTTGAAAAGGAAAAATGGGGGGTGGGGAGAAGGAGCAGGAGAGAGAGAGAAATCTCTTGGCCCTAGCCCTCAGGCACATGTTGAAAACATCTTACAGGCGGATTTTAATTAGTGCTCTCTATTGTAAGAAATTGAATAGAATTTCCCCAAACCATAACCTTTTCCAAATGACAATCTTTTAATGGGCCGCCCCCTAACAAGTTTCCATGTATTTACTATCAGACTAAAAGGCATTTCCCATTTTTCCCCTTATTGGTTTAAATTTTGGCTTTTTCCCACTTTTTCCCATTGTGTTTCCCATGGCCCTTCACCATGCAAAAAGGGTGTGTGCCTGTGCATATGTGCAAGAAATGAAGGAAAATTAATAAACCAGCAAGAGAATTGGAGGGCAAGTTATGAAAGGAGGGTGAGGAGCTAAATTTATATAACCTAGAAAAAGAGAAGGCTCTGGAGGAACATGATAAAGTTACACTTCACAGAAGCAATATAAATGAAGGGAGGGAATTATTCATAATCTCAGAAGATGGCAGGACGAAGAACTGGCCCCAACCCATGGCTGGGAAAGGAAGTCAGGATGAATGATAAAGCCAGGAAGCCAGAGAGCTCCCCTGATGTGGAGACCACGACTCTGTCCTTCTAGATCATGTCGGAGGGACAGGGGGGACCCAGCAATGTCATCCTCAGCTGAGTAGTCTCACATGGAGCTTTCCCGCTCCCTGCTGGTCTGCAGTGTTCTGCAATATGATGGACAGTGGGGGCAGGGGAAAAGATAAATATATATCTGAGTGTGTGTGTGTGTGTGTGTGTGTGTGTGTGTATCCCCCCAATATGGACAAACTTCTGGAAGTAACATTAAAGAACCAAATCCCCTCCCTAAACAGAAACAGAAATAATTTCAAGCATAACACTCTAGTGACATGTGTTCATTTTTAAATTCTCTCTTGCTAGGTTTTTGATCAATTGGAGCTATTTTAGTGCTTGTGAAGCCAAAAATTCAGGAGGATTCCTTTTCCACTGAGCTTGATAGCGTGGGCATTTGGTGGCTGATGAGAGGGCTCAGTGCTGCCAATATCGTAACAAGAACTTACAGAGGCACCTTTGCTACAAAGCACTGACTCTTCACTTGAGCCTGAAAAAGCCCAACGGGTAAATGGTATAATGGTAAGTGGTATAAAGCTGGGCATTTCTGCCTTCATTTGATATCTGTCTTCTTTATTATCTTAAATGGTGACTAAGATTCCTGCTCAGCTCTCACATAGGCATGTTACTCATCTAAGGAGTGTTCATCTAAAGCTGGTAATCTACCCCCTTCAAGGCTGAAGACACCAAGAGAACAGTGACTCAGGCATTTGCAAGATTTGAAGGGACATTCAACTGCCAGCTTTTACAATGTCCTGTTCCAAACCCCTCAAACAGGGTACAGAAGTCATTAGTCATATCCATTCATCTTCCAGGAACAGAGGAGCCTTAAACACCCCATGATGAGGAGGACAGATCATCACATGGGAACTGAATTTCCCTCTTCTAGGATCACAACTCTGAAAAAAGAACATCTCCAGAGCAAATGGAGACTTACTGCTCATTTAGCAGGAAGGACTTCTCCAGAGTCACGCATAGAAACAGAACTGAGATAATGATCAACAAGACCACAGTTTGACCAAGACTACTTATTTATGCATACTATTCTTTCCTACCCCCATTTATGCCTACTACTCTTTCCTTCCTCTATTTAAACCTAGAGCTCATGTTAGTGTACCTGAAGATAGGGCTGTGCCACTTACTTGCCTTCCCAATATGGCCATATCAATTAAAATTCCTTTTCTGCTTCATACCATTCATTACATGTTCCATTTGGTTTTTGGAATAACTGGAACTGATTTGTTGGAACCTCCAGGATTGAGCCTCTGGCCTAAGACCTTGACAATAGTACCTTTAATGAGTGTACCAAATGGAAGAAGGAATCAGAAGACCAAGGTTCTACTTCTTAACTCTGCTATCATATAGTCAGTCATGTGTTGCTTAATAATAGAAATATGTTCTGAGAAATTTTTAGAAAATTTTTGTCTAAAATAATGTTGAACACATCATACATGAGTGTGTTCACACAAACCTAGATGGCCTTTGTCAGTCACTCAGGCTGGCCTCTCAACTGCAGTCACAGGAGGCACTAAACAAGAGATGAATGAGCCTGCTGCTGGTGTAGCACAACACAATTTTACAGTGCACTTTTTTTCTAAGTAGAAGGAATACATTCTAAAATAATCATAAATTGCATAGTACATACTTGAACCAGTAGTGTAGTTATTATTATTATCAAGCATTATGTGCTTAACTGTATGTGCTATACTTTTATACGACTGGTGGCGCAGTATGTTTGTTTTCTTCACGTAACCACAAACACATGACATCCTGTACTTGTGCTATGAAATTAGGACAGGTATGACATCACTGGGAAATAGGTCAATTGGAGCTACTTTAATGTTTCATCATAGTCTTTGGGGACTACTAGATTTGGTCCACTGTTGACCAACTCTCATTATGCAGAACTGTATTATCTATTGCTTCATAATAAATTGCCACAGAGTTAAGATTGTAAAACAACACACTTTCATTATCTCATAGTTTCTGCAGGTCAGGAGTCTGGATAAGGTTCAGCTGGGTCTTCTACTTCCAAGTTTCTCCCTAGCTGCAATAAAAGCCTCATCTCAGCGTAAGCAAAAATAACTGAAACAGGAGCAGACCTCAACGGATCAGCAAGCAGTCTGTATTAAGCAGAAGTGAAATGGCACATGGCACATTTTCAGGAGTGAAAATGGTGACTAGCTACAAGAGGAGTCTGTCTTTTATAGGTTTTAGTGACAGTTAATCATAGCAGAATGTTTAGTGTGACTTAATCATTAGAGACTGAGAATATGCTGATTGGGCAGTCAGGAAAGTAATGGTGCAAGTTAAAGATCTAACTCAGGAAAACAGTTGTAAAAGCTTGACAACTTGAAAAGCTTGAAACTCACAATACTGGGATGAAAGTCCAGAGCCCGGAGCCCATTGTTTGCCTTCCCCTCCTCCCCTCCTGGATCACACTATCCTCCTTTTCTCCCTGTGGGCTGTCATTTCCCTTTGCTTAGGGGATGTTGTTTTCCATATTCTTCATTCTGGTCTGTCCAAAAGGCTGTAATAAGCTGTGGGTGGATCCCCAGGCATCTCAAGGCTTGACTGTAGCAGGATCTACCTCTTAGCTAACCTAGTGGTTGTCATCAGAAATCAGTTCCTCATGGGTTGCTGGACTGAAGCATTCAATTCCTTGCTAACCACTAGACAGAAACTACCATCATTCCTTGCATGCAGGAGCTTTGCTTATAAAAGTATGCCAGCCAAGAAGGCAAGAGACTGAGAGAGTGCCTGCAAGACAGAGCCATAGACTTTTTTGACCTATATGTGGAACTGCCGTTTTTGAAATCATTTTTACTGTATTCTGTAAATTGAAAGCATGTTATTAGATCTAGCCCCCACACAAGTGGCAGGAATTACACAGAATATGGATAACAGGAGGTGGGGACAATTGGAAGGTACATTAGAAGGCTGCCTCCCACAGCCTTAACCAGAAAAGAAAATTTGAAAGGTGGTTGAACCAGATGAGGGTTAGAAATTCATCTGTCTGCCATGGCCTGGTAGGTTGCATTAATTTGTGAAGTGAGTCACATGTGAGATAGTACGCAGTGTTATGGGGATCCAGATGAGCTATATGCACTCTGCTAAACCTATATTATTTACAATCAAGTCACTTAAAAAGATATGGGGAAACCAGTGAGAATCTCAGTCCACATTGGAGCTGACACCATTCTAGCTAACATATTCTAGATGAGTGGCACATTCTCCTATTAGCTGTATCACTTTCCATCCTGTGAAAGCCAATGGCAAAGGTGATCCTATAGGTCTTAATTCCTAACTCTTACGAGGCATCAAATGACAATAACAACCATTAAAGCACTGGATTACTGCTTTAACAAGTAAAATTTGGTCACCAAGGGGAGGAAAGATGACTATCTGCTTCTCCTTATTCACACTTAGTCCTACTGGTATCCCTCCTATTGAACTAAATAGAGTGGCATTAACTAAAAGAAAGTAGTGTTGAGTTGAGGTAATAATTTTTGGTACAGATCGAGCATCCCTAAACCAAAAATCCAAAATTTAAAATGCTCCAAACTCTGAAACTTTTTGAGTTGCCAACATGACATTTAAAAAGTTTTAATTTGGAGCATTTTGGATTCTATGTAAAGATTCTAAAATCTGAAAGAATTCAGAATCTGAAACACTTCGGGTCCTGAATTTTAGATAAAGAACACTCAAACTATAATAAAAATCATTGGCATATTATCACTCCTTTGACAAATATTTATTGAGCTTCTGTTCTGCCTATAGCTGCATGAATTCTGGGGATAATAGGATGTATAAGACATGAATTGTCAGACACTCCCAATGCACTGGAGAATACAGTGACACTGTGATATGTACCAGAGAAAAGGGTATAATCCAGAGAGAAGGGGAGGGAGCTGCTAGGTCTGTGTGGGGTAGCTTAGAACATGGTGGTGGGCCTCACCCTCTCCCAACAGGCAGGACCCACAACTCCCATTTCTGCTTTTGATGTCAATATGTTTTACAGTGGGATTATCTCATTAATCCTCCTGACACTGTGGTTGCAGGAAAGACACAGGTATTACTTTGCCTGGGAAGGATATAACCAAGTGGAAATCCTACGCCATAAATACAAGTTCTCCTAAGGACCGCTCTGGCACCTAATGAGATCCCAAGGTAGGGGTATAATCCAGTCTCTGGTAGCAGTTGGGTTTATTAGCTCTGCTATACTCTAGAGAGGAGCTGGTTTGAAATCATTTCCCAAGACATTTATACATTGCTCCTTTGGGATGAACTACCTTATTACAGATGTGGCTAGTAATAAAAACAATTATAACACTGTTATTTGTATAGTGTTCGTAAAATTTCCAATTTGATAATAGTACAGGGTTTTAGTTTAGAAAGGGAAAACATCATATTGTTCCATCAAGTCTTAAATGGCCTGAGTTCAGAGCTCTTATAGGGATTGTTACTGACTTGGTTTTTGTCCCTGATGCCAATTCTATAATGAGGACAATGTTTTGAAGAAAAGGAAAAACAAGTTTTATTGCTTCCCTAGCAAGGAGAAACATAGAGAACTCCTGTCCCAGTGGCTGTGATTCTGCTTGTTGGGGAGAACAGAAATTTTTTAAAGAAGTGATTCATTCTAGGCATTCCCTGGACGTGTGTATGTAAGGAGGCAGGGGTTGTTATTCACTTGTTCATTTGAGGGAAACATTTTTTGGGGGGTACTGGGACCTGAACTCAGGGACACTTGACCAATGACACATCCCCATCCCTTTTTTGTCTTTTATTTAGAGACAGGGTCTCATTGAGTTGCTTAGCACCTTGCTTTTGCTGAGGCTGGCTTTGAACTTGTGATCCTCCTGCCTCAGCCTCCTGAGATTACAGGCCTGTGCCATTGCACCCAGCTCATTTGTTCATTTGAAAGATATCCCTTTCTTAGATCTTCTGGGGTCATCCATGGACTCTAATTTCTTGGTTTCTATGGTGGTTGTGTGCTCAAAGAAAGATAACTCAGCCTAGGATGGGGAAGGGGTAATCCTGTTCTCCACATACCCCCGCAGCCTGGGGTGTGGGGTGAAGAGGAAAAGAAAACCTGTCCACTTTAAAATAAGAATCAATGGCAGAGTAGCAAGGGCTATATCAAAGCATGAGGTGGACATTTCCCCAAAGTCAATTTCTACATTCCATTTCTATGGAAAAATGGGCAATGACATCTCTTAAGTTCCTTCCTGCTGAGAGTGTGAAGTTGAAGGGGAAGTGACCCAAAGGCCTCCTTTTCTTTTCTTTCTTTTTTAAAAATCAAGTGGAGCACGGACAGCTAAGTGTATTTAGGATCAGGGCAGTCCAGAGGTCCATGGTAGCAGGTGGTGGGTGACTTCATGAGTCATACATAGCACAGGGATTATGCTAGGACACAATAAATAAGAGAGCAATGCATTACTTTTTTGTAAGCAATTAAAACAAAAGCATTTTAGTCAGTCTCTGAAACAGGTAGAGTTACTTGTGATAGTTATTATTAGGCACTACCATATAAGAACCCTTTATTTATAGCTTTCAACTTTACTTACTTTGGGTAGGGCTGACCCATGTATACATCTTAAGTCACATTAAAAATTTTTTCTTTAATTTTTAATGTCCAGGTTTGAGTATGCTTTGATTATACTCTCCTGCCAGGCGTTTAAGACCAAGTTGGTCAATTTGACCTCATTCTTATCTGCACTTAGGGTCAACTGAGATTCCTCAGAGATCATTCTTGGGAATGTGTGAGAAGCCTCTTGGCTCCTCTAGTCTTCCTCTATCTATTGTCCCATCTGTCCGGATGGACCAAAGTCTTGCTGACAATATGTGGCATCCCTTAGAAACATCAGGGACATTTTCCTCTTTGATGAGCTTCCTCTTTGCAGAGTGTGCACTGTTTGGCTTCCTGCTATCTAGGATCCTCATGATCCCCCTGACCAGAAAGTTGGGCAAATTACTGGAGTTGCAGGGCCCTTAGAGGGTTCTGTCTTTCTCTGTGTCCTAATTGACCTTAGAGGGCAAGGTCCATAACATTGGCTTCTTTTTCCTTGGCCCTTTTACTTCCTTCACCTTGGAATCCAAGTTCTTGGTTTTAAATTTCCAGCAGGCCAGCTTCACTAGTCTTAAAATAGTAGTAATGGGTTTTTAACTTTAATGTCTAGAATTTTATAGTTATCCCTTCCATTTAGTATTTGCACTGGAAGTTGGCCTTATATCTTGTCTGTCCTGTAGGTGATGGTTTCTCAAATTAACTCAAGTTGTTATTAGAAGGAGAACTTCTGCAAAACATTAACAGGCAACAGTTATAGAATTTACAAAATAAAATTAACCAGAGTAAAAATATATTCAGTTTGTATAATAGTGATAAATCAAGAAATGTGATTTTTATAATCTTAAACCTTTACTTAGTTATTATGTATTATATCTCCATTGAGGTGACGGTACTCATTACAACAAAAATCTATCATTTGAATATAACTTTAAATGAGCTTAAGTTTGGTCTATTTTGGAGCCATTCTAACATGGAGTAAGTTGAAAGCTTTATCTCAGGGAAGGTGGGGCTCTTGACAATAAATTCAACACAACACAACATCTGACACATGAATCAAACAAAAGCTAAGAGAACTCCTAACTTTCTTTTTGTGGAAAAAGTGGCAAAATGCTTCCATGTTCCACATGGTCAATCTTTAAACAAGTCAGGCTTATCATCTTTTGAAAGTATATTTAAATTCACATCCCCGTATAAAAAGTAACACAAAATTCTGTGTATATCTTATTGATAACAGGTTACCTTAATCCAGTTACAGAATATTAAGTGGCATAAATAAATACCCAATTAAATTGGCTACATACATTTTCTATATAAATCTGAAGGACACTTGCTATAGATGATGTTAGTTTGAAGAACATCGACTTGGAAAATGCTCTCTTAAGCTTTACATTTTAAAAATTTGTATATTTGAAGAAAATGATTACATCTAACATACAGAGAAGCCAATGTCACAATTACATAGATGGCCTTAGCTTTCACTTTTAAAGCAAAATTCAGAATCCACAGTGTATGATAACAACAATTACAGGTCTGCACAGTTTAGCAGTAGTAGCAAAAATCAGAGTAGTCTTAAACCTCTTATCCATTTAGGAAACAATGTTAATGGTTGGAAATAGATTTAGTCAAATCAATCAGATAGATGCCAATTCTAAAAGTGTGTCCCTTTTATGTCAGGTATAATGTATAAAGAGAGCACTTATTTGATTATCTTGCCTGTAAACCAATATGAACTTTCATTTTATAAACTTTTACAGACTTAGATAAACATATTTAGTTTCAGATGTATACATATGCATATATATGTCTAGTCACATATATTTAGGTTCCTCATGAAAATCAAGCCTGGTCAACATTTTAAGTCATCTTTTTCTCTGCCAAAGAAGTATCCTAAAAGCAATGGACATTACACCTTGTACATTTTATAGCTCTGAAGTCTTGCATAAATTGGCACTCATTAGTATTAGGTTTCTTAATTGGCAGAATAGGCATATTGTAGGTATCTGGTGAAACTGATTCAATTCACATTTTAAAAAAGTGTCAAGAAGAGACTGAATCATTAATGCCTGTATTTTCAGGGAGTATTTCTTTTTTCTTTGTGGGGAAATCTTGGTTAAGATAACACTGGTAACCTTTTTCCAGCATCCTTTTGGTCTAAAGGGCCTTACTCATTTATAGTAGACCTCCAGCAGAGCAGGTGTTGTTTACTTTTCCTGGAAGGTACTTGCAAATGAAGTTGTTGCCTTTTGGTTGAGGATATTACCTGTACATTTAATTTACACACAAAAAAAATCTTATTCCAGGAGAGGATTGAACAGTCTGGCATATACAAAAAGAAAACAGTGCCTTGCTCTTTTTCTTCCCAGTTTACATTCAAGTGGTTGGAGCATGGGATGTTGCTGGGGTTTACCTGTATCTCTTAGCATTATTAAAATGCCATGTCCCTTATTATTATCACAATGTCATCAACTTTAAGCAAGTTCCCACACCGTCAATTGTACCCAGAGACTTTCTTTCTTTTTTTTTTTTTTTTTTTTTTTTAATCTCCAGGGCATATGTCCACTGAAGGCCACATTGACCATACAGAGATGGTTATGGACCTCTTTCTGCAGAAATCAGCAGGACCAAGACAGTGCCTGCATACACGGGAACTTATATTTTACTTCTGTGGGCAAAAGATGAGCATTCCACCTACATCTTAAAGGGGAGAACATTTTTGTCCCCAGGTTATAATGTAACCATGCTGGAACCCATTGCTATGGCTTTTTGACTGACAGCTTTCACCTCCTGAATAAGATAGGATAGTTAGTCATGAGGCAATCAGGGTAATGGGCTCAGATTAAGATCTTTTTTTCTTTTAATGTAAAGGCTACCCTGTGAAGTTGAACATTCCAGTCAACTCCTTTGTCCTAGAGCTCTGGGGAAAGGAAAGTGAGGGTGGGCCCAAATGCAGGTTACAGAAAAATTCAGACTCAAGGACTAAAAGAGCATAGCTAATTAGAACATGACGGGCCAAGTAAATAGCCTTGGAGTGCTCCCAATACCTGTACAACATAGATTCCAACCATCAGCCCTGACAGTTTAATACCTGTTCAGCATCAACTCTGATCAATACCTTTATCCAGAAGCCATAAGCCCCCAGACTACTACACCCACGTGGAAAAAACCCTCCCTCAGTTTCCCCTTCTCATTGCCGGAGTTCCATCTTTTCTCCTCTTTCAAACAAATCTTATTCCTCTGACTTTTTCCCTCTGGTACTATCTGTGGATTTCATTCTTTGAACCCACGAAACAGGAACCCAGAAATAAATCAGTAAGGCCCACAGCCTCCTTCTGCCAGCACAAGCAGCAAATTGAACTCTTGTTCTCAAACCCTAGTTTTGTTCCCATGGGCAAAAAGGGGCTGGAAGGCAGGGCAGAGGCCAGGTCCTCTTTGCCAATTTCTCTATAGCCCAGGCAGCTTTCCTTGTATTTCTTTGTTCCAGCCCAGAGCTGATGTTCCTGACCAGCTGATTTGTGACTGCCTAGGGCCAGGCTGAGAAGCAGTGTTGGGACTCCCAGTACTGGCTTGAAAGGATTTAAATCATTTTTTAACCCTTTCTGCTGGTGTATTGCTGTCTTTGCATACTAGAGGCAGTGCCTTTTATACCCTCAACATCATTTTTTTTTATTGGTTGTTCAAAATATTACAAAGCTCTTGACATATCATATTTCATATATTAGATTCAAGTGGATTATGAACTCCCATTTTTACCCCAAATACAGATTGCAGAATCACATCGGTTACACATCTACATTTTTACATAATGCCCTATTAGTAACTGTTGTATTCTGCTACCTTTCCTATCCTCTACTATCCTTCCTCCCCTCCCCTCCCCTCCCCTCCCCTCCCTTCTTCTCTCTCTACCCCATTTTGGACTGTTCCAACTCCTTATTATGCAACTGTGTAAAGGCCTGTACAGATTTTTTTTTTCACTTACTTTACCTCTGACAGACCCATTCCAACTTTAGGACTATACAATAATTCAGAAAAAAAAAATTCAAAGGCCAGATTGTTACAGTCAAACATTGTGTTTTTCTTAGGCTTATACCTATGGGTGGCCTTTTCAGCCAACATCTTTCCCAAGAGACTGCCTATAGGATCAATGCAGTATAGTCAATGTCTTAAAAGGGGCAGTAATAGATAGAAACAAAAACACAGACAACCAGAGAGGATCCCCAAAATGATGGCCAACAGTCAGAAACCTTTAAAACAGACAAAGAGGGGAAAACCCCCTATGTTCCCAACTTTTGCTTAACCATGAATTTTACACCAGTAGTGCCACAGGTATCCCCATGAAGAGGGGCCAGATGTTCCCACAAAGGGGAACCAGATATATAGAATCAAGGGTCTCAGTGTGAACAGTGGGGGAATTTACCAGTTGACCAAGGTTTTGCAACTTAACTAAGTTCAGTTTTCTTTTTCTCAAAGTACACCAAGATGGAGCACTCCATACATTTCATGGAGAGACTACAGGAGTTCCCCAAAGCAAAAGGGGCTTCAGTAGCTGCTGCAACAATCCTTCAGTCTGTTCCTTTACATACAGGAATATCTCCTCTGATTCAACCAAAGGCAAACTCACCTAACTGTCCAGAAGTTGGCTCTTAACAAGTTTGCCTTACATCCTCAGCATGGAAATGGAGTTGCTTGGAGTACAAGACCTGCCCAACAGAGCTGGAATGGCAAGTTATTAAAATTCATGATAAAAAATGGAAATACCACAGGTACCACTGAAATAGAGGGGATAATCAGAAACTATTTGAAAACTTATACTCCAATAAACTAGAAAATCTTGAAGATATCAAGAAATTTCTATAAACAGATGACCTACTCAAATTGAACCAGGAGGATATAGAAAATTTAAACATGTCAATTTTAAGTTATGAAATTGAAGATACCATCAAAAGCCTACCAATAAAGAAAAGCCCAGGACAGGATGGATACTCAGCTGAGTTCTACCAGACCTTTAAAGAATAACTAACATCAATTCTCCTCAAATTACTGCACAAAATAGAGAAAGAGGGAACCCTTGCAAACTCATTTTATGAAGCTAGTATCACCCAGATGCCAAAACCAGATAAAGATACATCAAGGAAAGAAAACTTCAAACCACTATTCTTGATGAACATAGATGCAAAAGTTTTAATAAAATACTGGCAAATCTTAAAAAGATAGTGCACAATGATCAAGTGGGTTTCTCTCCAGGTATGCAAAGTTGGTTCTATGTATGAAAATTAATAAATGTAATTCATCATATAGACTTAAAGATAATAATTACATGATTCTCACAATAGATTGAGAGAAAGAATTCAATAAAATATAGCATCTATTCATGTTTAAAACACCAGAAAAACTAATGATAGATTGTAAAAGCTATATATGGACAAACCCAAGGCTGATATCATTCTAAATGGAAAAAAATTGAAAGCATTACTTCTAAAAACTGGTAAAGATGGATGCTCACTTTCACCGCTTCTACTTAACACAATCCTTGAAACTCTAGCCAGAACAATAAGGCAAATGAAAGAAATTAAAAGGATACAAATAGGAAAAGAAGAGGTCAAGTTACTTCTTTTTGCCAATGACATAATTCTATATTTAGAAGACCTAAAAAATTCCATCAAAAATTTCTAGATTTCATAAATGAATTTTGCAAAGTAGCAGGATACAAAATGAATACCCATAAATCATGTTCTTATATAATAGTGATGAATCAGCCAAAAGAGAAATTAGAAAAACTATCCCATTCACAATAGCCTAAAAAAAAATCACTACTTGGGAATCCATCTAACAAAAGAGGTGAAAAACCTCTACAATGAAAACTACAGAACACTAAAGAAAGAAATTGAAGACATTATTAAAATGGAAAGATCTCCCATGTTAATGGACAGGTAGAACTAATGTTGTCAAAATGGCCATACAACCAAAAGTGCTATACAGATTTAATGCAATTTCTATGAAATTCCAATGTCACTATTAATAGACATAGAAAAAGCAGTCATGAAATTCATTTGGAAAAATAATAGGCCAGAATAGCCTAAATGATCTTTAGCAAGAAAAGCAAAGCAGGTAGCATCACAATACCAGACCTTAAATTATACTACAGAGCTGTAGTAATAAAAATGGCATGGTATTGGCACCAAAAGAGACATGAAGACCAATGGAAAAGAATAGAAGACACAGAGACAAAACATACAAATAAAGGTATCTCATACTAGAAAAAGTCACCATAAACCTACATTGGGGAAAAAATAGCCTCTTTTTTTGGTGCCAGGAAAACTGGAAATTCATACGTAGCAGAATGAAATTGAACCCCTACTTCTCACCCTGCACAAAACTCAACTCAAAGTGGATCAAAGACCTGGTATGAGACCAGAAACCCTGAACCTACTAGAAGAAAATGTAGGCCCAACTCTCCATCATGTCAGCTTAGGAACCGACTTTCTCAATAAGACTCATAATGTACAAGAAGTAAAATTAAAAATCAATAAATGGGATGGTATCAAACTAAAAAGCTTGTTTTGCATCAAAGAAAATAATTCAGAGCATGAAGAGAGAGCCTACAGAATGGGAGAAATCTTTGCCACCTGAATCTCAGATAAGGCATTAATTTCCAAGGTATACAAAGAACACAAAAAGCTTAACAACCCAATCCACAAATGGGCAAAGAAACTAAACAGACACTTCTCTAAAAAAGAAATATGTACAGTCAACAAATACATGAAAAAATGCTCAAAATCTCTAACAATTAGAGAAATGCAAATTAAAACTACACTGAGATTTCATCTTACTCCAACGAGAATGGCAATCATAAAGAATCCAAGTAACAAAAAATGTTGGTGAGGATGTAGAGAAAAGGGTAAACTCATACATTGTTAGTGGCACTGCAAATTAGTGCAACCACTCTGAAAAGCAGTATAGAGATTCCTCAGAAAACTTGGAATGGAGCCACCATTTGATTCAGTTATCCCAATCCTCAGTATATACCTAAAGGACTTAAAATCATCATACTATAGTGATGCAGCCACATCAGTGTTTATAGCAGATAAATTCATAATAGCTAAGCTACAGAGTCAATCTAGGTGCCCTTCAACAGATGAATGGATAAAGAAAATGTGAGATACACACACACATACACACACACACACACACACACACACACACACTGGAATATTACTCAGCCATAAAGAGGAATGACTTTATGACATTCATTGATAGATGGTTCTGGAGACTACCATGCTAAGTGAAATAAGCCAATCCCCCCAAACTGAAAGTCAAATGTTCTCTCTGATATGTGGATGCTAAATCACTGCAGAGGTGGGGGCATAAAAGTTCAGTGGATTAGACAAAGGGAAATGAAGGGAAGGGAGGGAAAGACAGTAGAATGAATCTGAATCTGACAAAAATCTCCTAGGTACATACATGAATACAACACAGTGAATTTTACACACACACACACACACACACACACATACACACACACACACTGAATGATTTCTGCTGTCATGGATAACTAAAAAGAACAAAGAAAAATTTTCGAAAGAAAGCCAAAGTGTGGCTATTCTCAGGTAACATCTCCATTGCAGTTTGTTACCAGAATCTCAGTCCGTGTCCACGATGCCAATTGTATTATGCAGCACTAAAAAATGACAAAATCATTGAATTTGCAGGAAAATGGATGGCATTAGAGCAGATTATGCTAAGTGAAGCTAGCCAATCCTTAAAAAACAAATGCCAAATGTCCTCTTTGATTTAAGGAGAGCAACTAAGAACTGAGCAGGGGGAAAGAGCATGAGGAAAAGATTAACAGTAAACTGAGATGAGTGATGGGAGGGAAAGGGAGAGAGAAGGGAAATTGCATGGAAATGGAAGGAAACCCTCATCGTTATACGAAATCACATATATGAGGTTGTGAGGGGAAAGGGGGGGGAGGGAGAGAACTGAACAACCACAGATGAGGTAGAGAGGGAAGATGGGAGGGGAGGGGAGGGGGGATAGTAGGGGATAGGAAAGGCAGCAGAATACAACAGTCACTAATATGGCATTATGTAAACATTGTGAATGTGTAACTGATGTAATTCTGCAATTTGTATTTGGGGTAAAAATGGAAGTGCATAACTCACTTGAATCAAATGTATAAAAGATGAAAAAAATAAAATAAAAAAAAATTCAATAATAAGAACACGAATTTGAGAAAAAAGGAAAAGAGTTTTACTGCTTTGATAGCATAGGAGAAACACCTCCTGGCCAGAAGTGATTCTACCCATCAGGGAGAACATAGGGTTTTTAAAGAAGTAATTCATTCCAGATGTTCCCTGTGTGCTTGTGGTGGGTTTGTGATTCACTTGTTCATTTGGGAGATACCCAGTCCTTAGAGCTTCTGGGGCCATCCCTGAGTCTGAATTACTTGGTTTCTGTGGTAGGCACGTGATCAAAGACAGATAACTCAGCCTGGGATGGGAAACAAAGGTAATCCTGTTCCTCCCACCCCCAGGTTAGGGAGGGAGAGAAGGAAAGAAACATGTCCATTAAAAAAATAAGCCTCAGTGGCAGAGCAGTAAGGGCTAAATTCAAAGCCTGAGGTAGACCACTGTACAGGATCACCAAATTTTGGACTTGAAGCATCAAGTCCAAAATTAAAGATAGGGTGCTCATATGAAATGTATAATTACTTAATATCAGATATAACAGTTTCACACGTTTTTCTTATGATACAGGAAAAGGATAAAGTAGTATTTCTCTCCACATTTATTTTACCTATACTGTCTTTAATTTGATTATTATTGTTGTTGTTGTTATTATTATTATTAGCAAAATTCCTGCTTTGTCATTAGATACCTGGCTAATTCAAAAAAGAAGCATTTGCATATTGAAAACTATAGAGAAAACTGCTTCAGCTGTCCACTTTAACTCTGTGTCTATCAGTGAATCCAAAATACTCTTTTCTGTGATCAGAAAGAAGGAAAAAATTCCTTGTAGTTATTCATCTGGGAGCGGTTTAATCAGTCACTCTGTCTACCAGCACTGAAAAGCAGTTCAAACAGCATCTATTCAGATTGAAGACCAATTAAATAATTATCAAAAGCATCAGGAAGACAGCAAGGATAAGACTCAGAGGAACACACAGAGTCTGGCAGAAAAACATGGTTGCTGTTTTGAATTTTCCCCTCACTCCCCATTTACTAAACCATGTGCTGCCATTGACCTCCACATATCAAACAGGGCTCCGTTTGAATGCACAGACCTCCCTGAGCACAAAGGAGTTCCCTGGTGTTTTGCAGGCTTAAGAGGAGATGCAATTTTTTTTTCCAGCTGAGCTGCCAAGCCATTCAGGCTTGCAAAAGTGAGCACTTGGTTCAGGACTGAGTGAAGCCTGCATTTGGTGTCTGTGCGTGAGGAGCTTGCTCCCTTGAACCATGCCTGGCACACTTGGTCTGCCTCATGCGGCCATATCTTCAGAATGCTCAGAGTGGTCAATTCAGATCCTGGTTCTCTGTGGATAGTTTGTTCTTTGACATTTTCATTTTGTTTCTTCCTTGCACACACACAAAAAAGCAGGCCCAGGAAAATTTGAAGCAGTCCCTTTTAAAAATGAACTGAACCAGCCTACTCCATCCCAGCACCTGCCCGGGGATCTCTGTGTGGACTCATTATCTTGCTGTCCCATGGGTGCAGCCATCCTGCTGCAAACAAGCCCCACACATTCACCCTTGCAGGAGACACAAATGGTCAGTAAATGGCCTATTCAGGGTGGGTTTGGAACTTATCATCTGTCCCAGAAAATGAGAAATCTCTGAGGTGGCCCAGCACAAAAGGATGCAAATGACAAAGGATCAACAGCAAATGCTGAATAATGGAGTGGGAACAAATAGCATTCACAGGCTTCTTGTTTTTGGTCTCCCTCTCATTCTTGCCAAGTCATTTTCAGTCTCAGCTATTCCTATTTTCCTGTCCAAGGGAGTCGTGTGAGGGGCATCTGGACTGATTTCTGGGGAGGTTTCCACCACTGGATGGAAGTGGGCCTTTGCACTTTTTGGTTGAATGGGACATGTGTCTGCAAAGCTTTGTAATACTGGCTCCATCCTGCCCCATGTCACAGCGATGTCTGTATTTTCATGCTGCCTGAAAGTGACTGCATTGATGCAAACTTTGCAGAACAATTTGAAATCTGGAATGAAGAAAATGCGGATTTGCAAGAGTTGTCACTGCCTTTGAGCTTAAAGACAAGGTACTAGATCTGTAATTTTTATCAAACTTAGACCATTCTTCAGTGTCAGAAACCAAGGTGGCGATGTGTACACAAAGACACATCCACATCTCTCCACTCTATACATGTGATAAAGAAGCAAAAGTTACCAGATGGGAGGTACTGGGTCACCTGAATGCAGATCAGTGAAAGTGAAACAGTTATAAATGAAATGGCAGATGTGACAACATGAAGTCAAAATCAATATAGGGACACATTTTCTTTTTTCATGCATAATGCTAATAATGAAAAAATTTTTAGAATTGCTTAATGAAGATGTTTTTCCAGGGACAATTCCAAGAGCTTTATCAGAGTTATCTATGAGGTAGATGCTCTAATTATCTCATTTCTTCCATGGAAAAAAAATTAATGAAGAACATGAGCTAAGTGTGGAAGACCTAGGACAGAATCCCAGGAAAGCTTGCTCCAAACCTGGCCCACAATCAGAGGGCTTAGCAGTTTAGCTAAGTGGCATATTAACAGCAAAGTTAAAATAGCAAGAGCCAGTAAATATGTAGGTTTATTTTATTTTTATCTCTGATAATAAAATTTTGGAAGCAGTAAGCCCATACAGGAAAACAGAGAGAGAGTTTCTAAAGAAGAGATTTATTTCAGGTATTCCCTTACATGTGTAGGGGGTTGTGATTAACTTGTTAATTTAGGAGACAGCCATTTCCCAAGGTTGGTAAGGCAACTCCTCATCATTGACTAACAGGTTCCTTCTTACTTTCCTGGGTCACCATCCTTACCAAGGCCTAACTTCAAATATCAGGATCACTTCAGGTTCCAAAAGTACTGGAACCTCAGTCCTTATACTCAATTCCTGGAAGCAAAGAGGAGGAAGGAGAAGGGCAAAAATATACCCAAGCAGCTTTCTGTTTCCCCCCTAAGGAGAGTTTCCAGAAGGCCCACCCAACCACATCCATGTCCATCTTACTGGCTTGGAATTGGTTATATGGCCACACCCACCTACAAGAGAGATGGGGACATGGGACTTTCAAGCAGAATACATTGTCACTTTGAATGAGATTTTCCTTCTCAAAAAGAAAGGGAGGATAGATATTGGTAGGGAGCCTGCAGGATATGCCATGGGTCCCAGATGGCTTCACTGGAGATTTGGGTACACCAGCCACAAGGTAAGACAAGTGGGCCCTCATCCCTACTGTCCACTTGTCTACTTGATCCTTTGATTATCATGGGAGCCAAGGAGCCTCCTGGGGATACTTCATACTAGTTAAAATGGAACCTCAGACTTTTAGCACCTGAAATGTCTGATGGTCCTGGCTGGGCTAGGCGAGGAAGACCCCAGAGGCCTGGCAGGACATGGCAGGACCTTGAGAGAGAATTCACCAGGAGGAGGAAGGAATCTGCAAGCCTGAGTGTGAGGTGAGCCGGACTCTGAGCAAAGCTTGATGGCTGATGTTAAGACCCCCCTGAGCCCCCACCCCCCCATTCTGTGTGCTTGCCACACTGGGCACAAGCATGCCTTTGCACGTCAGCTCACGTGACTCTATCGTTAAGCTCAACGGCATGTCTGGCACAGCCCACTGTGGAGCTCCCATAACTCAGTATAACACAGAAGGAAGGAAATCATTTCTTACTGTTATTTCATGAGTCATTGTTGAGTCACTCAGGTGACATGACTACTAAGTTTGTGACACCAGGGAGATCTATAGGGATGTGTGCCTCAAGGAGGCAGACAGGGAAGGCAGCATTGTAGGAGCAGAGGGACAGACAGCAACACCAAGCGACGTATGTAGGATACTCCTGGATAAGCTTTTTCATATTATTGACAGGCTGTTTTCATGGGACTGGAAATTCCGTATACAGCGGTCTGGATATCAAAGTAACTTTCAGATTTGACTGTTACTATGTTGTCATTTATTCACAAACATATGGATGCCTGGGGATATTATACTAGGGTTTACACAGGTTTCAGCTGAATTCTATTATTTGCTCAAATACTGAAGACTGGAAAACACAGCTCAAGTCAAATGAATTTCACTTTGCCATTTTCCGTATCCTAAACTTCCCTGCTCAGTTCCATCCAATCAAATAGAAAGTTTTTCATAGAAAAGAAAGAAGATAAGCAAGACCGTGAGATAAACGGAGGCATACAGAAGAGGCAGATAGGAAGGTATAAGGATGAGGGAAACAAAGTCATGATTCTTAAAATCATAATCATCATCAGAACTAACAATGGTAATGTGGTAAGAGTAATGACTATTTTTATTTTCAGGATGGGCATTATATAACTCGTGAGATGATAGGCTGTTGACAGTTGTTAAAAAGCATCATCCTCATGTCCATTTAAAAGTGTTAGAATGTTTCAGCACACCTTTCAAAATTTTAATTTTGAGCCTATTTTACATTAGAGTTACTTACTGAGCATTGTGTTTGAAGAACAGCACATGAAAGCAAAGTCCTGGCTCATAGGTCCCCATTGCTTCCTCTGAAAAAGATCCCTAACTGTCCTTGCTTTGCTTAGCTGACAAAGATGATGAATCAAATTAGAAGATAATGATTAAAAAGTGTGTTATGATTTAATGTGATGTCACCCAAAAGCTCATGTGTAAGACAATGCAAGAAGGTTCAGAGGAGAAGTGTTGGGTTGTGAGAGTCTTAACCTAAGCAGTGAATTAATCCCCTGATAGGGATTAACTGAGTGGTAACTGAAGTGGTAGGTGTGGCGGGAGGTGGGGATTGGGGAATGGTTTAGGGATATATATTCGTTTCTAGCCAGTGGAGTCTCTTTCTCGCTCTGCTTCCTGATCACCATGTGAGCTGCTTCCCTCTGTCACACTCCTCTGCTTTACCCCAAGGCACGAGGAGTAGAGCCTGCCTTCTATGGACTAAGACTTCTGAAACCATGAGCCTCTCAAATAAACTTTTCCTCCTTTAAAATTGTTCTGGTCAGATCTTTATAGCCACAGCAGTAAAAAAGTGAACTAAAATGAAGTGTTTTATGAAGTCACCAGTTGTGTAAACATATAAATGTCAATTCATCTGAGAATTTAGGACCCAAGCTTCATATAATCAAGCCAGATTCCTTTGAGAGAGGTAAAAACCTACCTGATAATTATTTTCACTTAAAGATTTTGTAGATGTTGCTGAGCTCTACCAAAACAAAAGGACAAACCATGAGATACACACAGCATCTGGAGATGCAGAATGTGTCCTTTTGGATTTCAAGCTGACAAGCAAGTACCAACATAGTATCCTCTGGACACTTTAGAATCTGTCATTTCAAAGACTCAACAGTGTTGTATGAAACATTCCTAAAACAAACATGTACACACACATTTGGTTCTGAGAATAGGAAATTAAGTTATTTGAATCAGAACTTTAGATAAATACTTAAAATTAAAAAAAATTCTTTATAATATTAAACAGCTCACATAATAAAAGGAACTTGAATCTAAGTAAAAGTGAAATTTGGGAAAAAAAAATAGCCTGAACATTAAAGCCACGTTTACCTTTCAGGCATTGAGAATTCAGGCAATTAAAAAAAAAATCCCCCTCAAATCAAGTAGGATAGAAGTTAAGGTGACTACATCTCTTTTGGACCTCAGAGGGAAACTCAAGGTAGACCTGAACCTGAAGCAAACTCTTATAAGGATACCCTCACCACCACTCTTTACCAAATAATTGCAGAGCAGAATGCCTTGGTGCTAGACAGATGCAGAAGGGAAAATGTGTCCTTAAGATGTTGTGGACCTTAGCCAAGTGAATGGCCAGATCTGTTACTTGGGTTTACATAGTCAGTTTGACCCATGGAACTTCAGTTGTGAACTCGTTTTATCTTTCTCGGATGTGTGTGTGCTGGGGATAGAACCTATGGCCTTATGCATGCCAAAGCATGCATTCCCACCACATCCTCAGCCCACCGACTTGTTTTAACGTGACTGATGACTGATATTGCTTTCAAATAGGAGCAAGTACAACTCTTCTGTGAACAAAGGCACTTTTACTCTAAGCCTCAAAAAAGCCCCACAAGAAAATAATTTAAGAGAAATGAGCATTACACAGAAAAAAAAAAATATCTAAACACAAAGGCAAGATAGTGCTGTGAATGAGGAGAGGCAGCAAAGGAAGGAAACAGTCCCACAAAGATTTCTAAGGTATAATTGTGTTAGCTGGTTCAATATTCAACAAATTTTATGACAAATTATATTGTTATGGATGCACAGGGTCCTTCATACACATACATGTTTCAAATAACCAGAAAGTTACTTTATACTTTCAGTTCCTATTTTATATTTGATACATAATAATTTCACTTAATCACGTGGTACAGTGGGATGTTCTGATATGTGGATAAATGTATAATGGTTAAATAAGAATAGATAGCATATCTATCACTATAAACATTTGTCATTTCCTGTATTTTACTGAAATAAACATGTGTTTACATAATTTATATTCAAGCTATATAGAAAATATTGACAAATCACATGATGAATTATCAAATTAATTATCTGTGGGAGATTTTTAATACATTGCTCTTGAAAATTGATAGAACAGGCAGACCAAAAATTGTTACTGATATTACAGAATATTTAAACAAAATGATTAGCCAGTTTGACTTACTGAATTTATGTGGAATAGTATAATCAATAAATAGAAAATATACATTCTTTTGGAGTACACAGGGACATTTTTCAAAAATTGGCCATATCCCAGACAACAAAGACTCAACAAGTTTTAGTAAGACAGAAATGATATATATCCTGTTCTTTGGCACATTACAATTAATCTAGAAATTGTTAGCAAAAAGATAATTAGAAAATCCTTACTAATTTAGAAATTAAAAAGCTACTTTTGAATAATCTATAGGTCAGAGAACAAATCATAAACAAAAATTTAGAAAACACTGTGAACAAAGAAAATGACTATTTTTTATCTGTTAGTGGGCAGATATAACAGTATTTGGGAATTTATATCTGTAAATACTTATATTAGAAAGAAAGAAATAAAAGCTGAAAATTAATGAGGTAAGCATTTATCAATGGCAATCATAATTGAAACCAAATAAACTCAAAGAAAGGAAAAGGAAAAAAAGATAAAAGATAAGAACAGAAATCAATTTAACAGAAGACATACATAAAATAAATTGAGGCCACAAAGGCAAAAGTTGATTTGCTAAAAAGATAATTTAAAACTGAGAAATTTCAGGCAAGACTGAGTAAAAACACTGGGCACAAACAAAAGAAATGAATATCAGAAATGAAAAGATGGATATTACAGAAATCTTACAAACATTTAAAAATGAACTAATTGGATACTTTAAATACTATATGTGAATTAAAAAATTGATACCATAATTAAATTATTTAAAAATACTGTTTTAATTTAAGGAGAAATAGAAAACCTGAACAGTTTTTATAACCATTAATGAAATGGAATCAGAGTTCTTGAATCTTCTAAAGAAAACCACTGGTAGTTTCTTTCACTATTTTAAGGGAAAACAAAATTTAATTTTATAAGTTCTTTTGTAAAAAAAACAGATTTAAAAAAGATTCTAGTAAGGGTAATTTTTGCCATGCTTTAGCCGTCCTCCATCATATAATTATTCCATCTGCAATGCAAGTTGTCTATATGAGAAAATATGGAGAAGGTGCCACCAGTCTTAAATGACAAGTGGTGAGCATTCTTTGTACTAATGTTTCCATTGGCCAGCATAACTGTAAGGGAGACTGGGAAGCATAGTCTTAGGAATGTAGAGGATGTAGCAAGGGTGTAGCATACACATAATGTCTATGCCACAGAGTAGTCACATTTTATGAGCCAACACAACTCTTTAACTAAAACTTTACAAAGTCAGTAATATGAAGGGTAAACAATAAACCAATCTCTCATATTAATGTAGGTAAAAAAATTCTAAACAAAATGTTAGCAAATGTAGTGATATATATAAAGAGAAACACATTGGGACCAAACTAGTTTTATGCCAAGAATGCAAGGTTAGTTTAAAGATTGATTTGGAATACCGATTAATGTAATTAGCCACATAAATATATTAATGAAAAATTAAATAATGATGTCAAAGGATAAAAAAGCTAATGATAAAATGCAGTATTATTTATGTTAAAAAACCCTTAGTGAACCATTAATAAAGAGGGAAATAGCTAATTCAGAAAAATAGTATGTACAAAAACACCACTCAGCAGATATCATGCTTAATGATGAAATGCTTTATGTTTTCCCTTTGAAATCAGAAGCAAGAAAATAACTAATATTACAGTATCTGTTATTTCACCATGTACTAGAGGCTTTAGTCAGTGAAATATGCCAGGAAAAAAATTTTTTAAAAATTAACAATTGACAATAAAACTCCCACTATTTATAAATGATATTTTTTAAAAAATATGAAACTCATAGGAATAAATCTAACAAAATACATGTAAGACCTATAGAGACAAAAAGATTAGTATTTACTAAGAAAACTTAAAGACTTAATAAATATACAGATGCTGTGATTGTGGACTGAAAGTTTCAATATTGTGAAAATTGCCAAATTTCCCCAAATTAATTTATAAATTCAATAGAACTAATGGAATTTAACAGGTTAATTCCAAAAATTTTATACAGATGGACCAAAATAGCTATATACACCCTCAAAGAAAACCAAAGTAGGAAATACTATTCTACTGGTTTTTGCAACATATTTTATAAGAATTTAGACAGTATATGTGTAAGGAAATATACAAACATGCTGAGACAGAGCAGATAACCTAGAAAACACAAGAGAAGCCCCCAAAAAAGTAAGATGGAAATTATCTTCAATAAGTGGTGTTAGGATAAATGGGTAGCAACCTAGAAAAAAAATCATTGGATTTCTATTTTATATCATGCAAAAAATGAATCCTAGTTTCATTAAAAATCTGTGAAAAGAAAGTCTACAAAGCTTTAAGAAGTTAACACAGGAGAGTATGTTCAGGCTGAGGCAGAATGGAAGATGCTAGAAAGCACTAAACATAAAAGAACAGTGTGATAAATCTGACACATTAAAAAAAAAAATCAAGGGCCACGGTAGTGGCTCAGTGGTAGAGCACTTACCTAGCATGAGTGAGGCACTGGATTCGATCCCTGGCACCATAAAAAAAAATAAAATAAAAAAAAAAGGTATTGTGATCTATAACTAAAAAAAAAATATATTTAAAAAATAATAATCAACCGGGGTACGGTGATGCATGCCTGCAATTCCAGCATCTCAGGAGGCTGAGGCAGGAGGATCAGGAGTTCAAAGCCAGCCTCAACAAAAGCAAGGCACTGAGCTACTCAGTGAAACTCTTGTCTCTAAATAAAATACAAAATAAGACTGGGCATGTGGCTCAGTGGTCGAGTGCATCTGGGTTCCATCCCCAATACCATCCCCACACCACCGCCTAAAATCAAGAACTTCTTTTTCTTAGAAGACAATGACAAGGAAAGCCACAGAGTGGCTGTTTGCATATCACATATAACTTAAGAAGGACTAGTGCACAGAACATAAAAAAAAAAAAAAAAAAAAAAAAAAAAAAACCTAGAAATCAATCAGAAAAACAAAGAACCTGAAAGGAAAAAAGGCAGAAAACTTGAACAGGCATTTCAGAAAATAAGGAAATTCTAGTGGGCAATAAACATGAAAAGATCTCAAAGTCTACAGTTATCATAAAAATGCAAATTAAACTGTATTGTGATAACTATACCTGCAGATATGCTTAATAAACAGGCAAATAAAACCTTAGATATTTGATAGTATCAGTGTTGGTAAGAATGTGGACCAACAAGTTGGAGTGTAAATTTATGAAAACCCTTGGAAAAATCACTCTGTAAGTATCTACAAAAGTAACAACTATATCCTATGATCTAGCAAGTCCATTCCTACATACATACCCAACAAAAATGGGTTTGTGCAACAAGGCATATGGACAGGACATCTGATATGAGACTTTTTTGGATAGAGTTCCAAAATAGACAACTCTACCCTTTAGCAATATTTAGGTTTTATAGCAATTTTTAAGAAATTCTGATACCATAGGCAGGATAGTGGTAACTGATGGGGAAGAGGAATGGTTTTGGATCGGAAAGGCATATAGGAGTCTTCCATGGGAGCTGGAAAAGTTCTTTTTCCTGATGTAAGTCAGAGAGGGAGAGACAGACAGACAGACAGAATGACTGGGTATGAGGAACTGGTACATGCAGGTGGCTGTTAAATCACACCCTTTACCTTGCACAAACTGGAGATCCAGGAAAGCTGATGAGTGTAATCCGAGTCCTAGTGAGAAGGCTTGAGAACTAAGGAAGCCAATGATGTAAATCCTTGCCCAAAGGCATGAGAAGACTGGTTTACCGTCTCAGGTAGGCAAGCAGGCAAGCTGGAAGAATAAAAGGGAAAATTCATTTTTCTCTACCTTTCTACTCAGGCCTTCAATGGATTTGATTATGCCCATCTACATTGGGAAGGGCAATTTACTGAGTCAAACTGATTCAAATGCTAATCTCATGTGGAAATACACCAACAGACACACCTAGAAATAATATTTAATCTAAGTACCATGTGGCACAGCCAAGCTGACAGAGATTAACCATCTCAATCAGCATACTTTCTGCAAAGGGACAGACAGTAAATATTTTAGGCTTTATGGGCCATACAGTTTCTGTCACAACTATGCAACTATGTCATTATAGCCTAAAAGTATGCATAGACAATACATGAAGGAATTGGCATAGGTATGTTCCAATAAAACTTTATTTACAAAAAATGGTGTCAGGCTGCATTCAGTCCATGGACCATATTTGCCAACCATTGTTCTAGGTGATGGTTACCATGGGTGCTTGCTTTATAATCATCTGTTTCATGCATTTTTTGTAAGTATGTCATATCTCACAAACACAAAAGAGCTCAGACTAAAGAAAGAAATTTAGCTCGACTGTTAAGTTTTAGGGTTGCAGAGTCAGAATGTCTGCATGTGAATTGTACATTAAATTGCACAAGGTCCTGGCCTTTAGCAACATCAGGCATACTTATACACTGGGGTCATGCTAGTACCCATCTTATTTGCTTTGAGACATAATTGAGGTGTCAGGTGCTTAGTAGAGATCCTAGCACATATTAGCTCAGGGATTTTTATTTTCCTGTCAGATAAAAGATAGTCATTAAAGCATGTTCAACTACTCTTACCAAGACTTGAAAGAAGCTAAATGGTGTTGGCAAAAATTATCTCCTAGGAAAGAAATTTATAGAAGAATAGAAAATATACATTATGTTCTCTGTATGTAATGTTGAAATATCATATGTAGACGTTGTATGCTATCTACTCTTTTTGGAAAGTGGTTTTTTTTTGTAGCATACTTTGGGTATTAAACAGAGGATTTATGAAAACATTTTTGCATGCATTCCAAACATAAATTATAAGAGAAAAAATAGTGTAAAGAAAAACATTCATTACTCATTCCCTAACCAGAATAACTATGCTTTATACTTTAGGGAGGTCTCATTGAGGGAATAAAATCTGACTGTCTACAAGAGGATAGAACATTGTGGCAGGCAGAGCAGTGGTCCCTCAAAGATTTCCATAGATGAGTGACCTGAAACTATGAATATGTTCCCTTATGTGGTAAAATGAACTTTGCAGCTCTAATGAAGAATCTTGAAATGGGAAGAATATTTTAGATTACTTGGGTGTCCTCAATGTAGTTATAAGGGTCCTTATAAGAGAAAATGGAAGGCAGGAAGATCAGAGTTTGAAGATGCTATGCTACTGGCTTTAGAGATGAACAAAGGGCCATAAACCAAGGAACATAAGGTCTATAGAACCTGGAAAAGGCAAGAAATTATTTTCTCCTGGTACAAAAGAAATGCAACCCAGCTCTAACCTTAAATTTAACCCAGTTAGGCCCATATTAGACTTCTGGTCTCCAGAAATCTAAAACAAATTGGTGTAGTTTTAATCCACTATATTTGTGGCAATTTATAACAGCAGCAATCAGAAACTAATAGCACTGTACATTCAATGGATAGAGAGTATCCAATTGGGCTAAGCATAACTCAAAATGTCCCCCCATACTTCATATTATATATTTTTATAATTTACACAAAAGGTGCTTATTATTGACCTGCTAGATACCAGACATTAGGGTTACAAAGATGAATAAACATGGCTCTAGTTCCTAAGCTTACAATATAGTACTGTGGGAAACTGTCTTCTGTTTCTACATATCTTGCGAGTAGCTGTTATTCAAGCCTATCTTTTAAAGGACGTCTGTTTGTGTAATAAACATCCTTGGGATGGTAGAGATAGTGTCTTCAAGGGCAGACATGCTTATAGTTTAGATTCAGTTTCCTTAAGCTTACATGTCCTCTCTTGTCAGGTAGTCCATTTCATGTTAATGTATCATCTTACCATCTTTGTGTCATCCTGTGGGAAATGGGATTGGAAAAATCAGCTCAAGAAAATGCTGCTTTTCTGTTTACTGCTCTCATTATAAGTAGTCCTTTGTCTCTAATCCAGATGTTCATTCATTCTTTTAGCATCCAATAAACTGAAGTAGGTTAACTTGCTAGCTTACAGATATCAGGGAAAAATCAAATGCTTTGCTGTTTTCTGACAATGTACAGAAAACACATTTCTATGAATACCCTGGGTCAGGATTTACTAAAAATATTTATAACAGAAATGGAAAAGAAAGTGATACTACATTATATCAGGCCCTTTATAAATATCTCATTAAGTCTTATATTATTCTGTAAGAGAGCTGTTGCCTGATATTTTAATGTCCACCCAGATGTTAGCTAAGATAACTAACCACTTATGATTCAGATAAGAATGGTTCATCACATCCCAATGACTTCACTCTTACATGTCTAAGAAAATTCAATGCCCCCAGAAGACTCCAGATGAATGGTTTTCAAATGGGGTGATATTCCCCGCCACATCCATTTGGCAATGGCTGAAGATATTTTGGTGGACACAACTCAGGGTGGGGCCATTACTGGCATTTAGTGGTTAAAGTTCAGAATATTGCTGAACATTGTATAATTAATATGACAGCCACACAAAACACTAGCCAACTCAAACTGCCAGTATTGCTGAGGTTGAGAAACCCTGCCCTAGTATATAATAATCTGACTCTGATTTCCTGCTGACATTAATACGTTTTGCTCTATTCTTTATCCACTAAGTTCTTATCTCACCTTGGTATATATCCAAACTCCCATTCCTCTCTTCCAAAAGGAGGGCACCCCCAATGTAAGCCTATTGCATGCAGAAGAAATTTTGCTGAAATTTTTTTACGTATGAGGTAGAAGAGTAAAAACATCACATTATACAGCAAATGAATCAAATAGCATAATTAGTAACAGCCCTGCTCTTAAAGTCCTTTTAGCCACACAGGGCTGGACTCTTTCATTGCCTTTCACCAACCTGCTGGCTCCAGTCTTTGTGTAATCCTTTACCAGACTGTACAAGAATTTCAGATTCCTCTCAGGCTATTCGGAAGCCATTCAGTTCCCTCAAGACTCTACATCTGAATTCAACTCTAGGCCTCCCTTTAGCTAGAGTGGAGGGTCTTCAAACTTGAGTATGCATCTTTCGCCTGGGGGCCTTGTTATGACAGTTTCCTAGTTTTGATTCTACAGTTGTGGTTGTCAATCTGCTATGCTTACAAGTTCCCAAGTGATTGATGCCAATGGTCTGGGATAACACTTTTAGGGCCATTATTAAAAAAAAACAAAAACACACAACAAAAAGTCCCACATAAACTTATCTAAACAAAACAGCCATTATGTCTATAGCAGCACAAAGGACCCATGGATACCTTGAAATAAAGGTCTTTCTATTACCTTGATCAACCCACTCCAAAAGGAAGTGGAGATTCTGTATAGCACTCCCTGAGAGAGGAATTGGGGCTCAGAGAGCCTAAGTAATGAGTGAGGGCTATGACCCAGAACCTCGGTCTGTCAGTTTCTTATGCCCTTTTTATATAAGAGATATTAAATGGGAAGTTAGTAACAAATCCCTCACTTACAATCAAGTACCCATGAAGCAGACTTGGTGTGTAAAATTCTCAAACATAACTCAAGATGCATTTTAAAATAGCGTATATACCAGCAGATATGAACCTTTAACTGCCAGGTTTCATTATCAATAGTTCCCTAAAAAAAGTACAATAATGACATCATCAAATGCATAGCAATTGATGAGGCCTGTGGTGGTCCTTGATGGCAATTAGGAGATGTCTGCATGCTACTACTGTTGGTGTGCAGGAGGAACCTGACCTGAAACGGTTGATGTCCCTATAAAACCTTTGGGAATTGAGGCATAAATGACCTTCACAATGAAGAATGAGCAAGTTGCAAAATGTCAAGATACTACACATAATTTTCAGAGAAAATAGCTTACTGATGCCTCTTTTTCTTATTCCCCAAAGAAAAAAAAGCCTAAGTTAATCATCTGGAGTAAACTGGGTCACTGGAGCAGTGCAGGCTAATCCTGACTGGAAACTCAGCTTTCTGGGATTTCATATTGATAAGAAAGGACACAGTACTTCTTGGAAAATACTGGTTTCTGGACTGCTTGGTATGTTGCTGTGAGTTTGTTTCATCTATCTTATTGACAGGTTGCTACATCAAATTAATCTTACACCCAGTTATGGCTGCTAAGATAAAAATCAATTCCCATGATCACAAAAAATGCCTATTTTCTGGACAGATGGTGAAACAAACACAGAGGATGTTCTTGATTATCACAGACAATGGCCAATAAGTGACCATATGTAAGGCACACAGAATTCAGTTTGATTTGACGCAAACAATGTTCAAATGCACATAAACTTCTTTTTAGAAGGTACTTGTTCAGGTATGATTTTGGATATACACTCCTCTCTACCTGGAATTAAAATTATAGAGATAGAATGGACACACTAGCTTTGGTAGTGTTTGAAGTGCAAGAGATTCAAAAACAAACACTATGACAGAGACAATGATTGTCCATACAGGCAATTCCCCTTCCTTGGACCTTCCTTGGGTCTGGTTCATTTCAATGAGCCCACACACCACATGACTGACCAGCCAATGAAACCCAGAACAGAGGACAGAGGACAAGTCTCCAAGGAGCAGGACAGTTCAGAGACAAGAAGTAGAGAAGAAAGGCATGGAAAGAGAAATTGGAAAAAGCTGGAGGAAGGGGTAGGCATTTATCAGTTTCCCTGTCCTGATATAAGAAAGCACCACACACTGGGGGCTTTAGCAATAGAAATTCTTGGTCTCATAGTCTAGGGGCTAAAGGCCCCCAATTAAGGTGGTGTCAGCAAGGCTATGCTCCCTCTGAAACTTGCAGGGAATCCTCTTCGCCTCTTCCTGGCTTCTGGTAGCCTCTGGTATCCCTTGGCCTATAGATGGCTTCTCCCTGTGGGTTTACGTTGTGTTTCCTGTGTCCAACTTTTCTCTTTTCATAAGGACATCAGCCACTTCAGATAAAAGCAACCCACAGAGACCTGATTTTAACTTGATTAGCTCTGCAAAAACCTTATCTCCAGAGAAGGTTTCATTTTGGGGTTCTGAGAGTTAGAACTCCAAGCTTATCTTTATTCCTGGAAGAGAGGGGAGCAGAATTCAACCTAGAACAGGAAAAAAGAGAGAAAGGAAGCAAGATGAAATAGGGGAAATGAATATATATAGTCTAAAAAATTAGCAAATAATAAAGAGGAGAGAGAATGAGAAGAGAATGATTTCTCAGTTATAAGAATTCAGGTGGTTCCCAATCTCTGATCAGCTGCTGGCATTCATTACTCCTGGTAACCTATGTAAAGCTATTGTGCAAATACAGAGAGCAGACACAACACCACAGATATTGAAACTGTTCAGAGCCCAAACCACATGGTTGAATATTATATTCCTATCCAAAACAGTTCTATGAGGGGCACTTCTCCAGGTGTTAAAAAGCAATTCTTAGTCAGGTCTGATGGTACATCCAATGACACAGGAAGCTGAGGCAGGAGGATCACAAATTTGAGGCCAACCTCAGCAATTTAGAAGACCCTGCCTTGAAATAAAAAAAAAATAATAATAAAATAAAAAGGTATGGGGATGTAGCTCAGTGAGAAAGCACCCCTGGGTTCAACCTTCAGTACAATAAAATAAAAAAAAATTAAAAATAAATAAACAACAACAACAAAAAATTCTTTATAAAAGTCAATACAAGTCAGGTGCAGTGGTGGACACCTGTAATCCAGAGACTTGGGAGGTTGAAGCAGGATGATCACAAGTTCAAGACCATGCTCAGAAATTTAGCAAAGCCCTAAGTAACTTAGTGAGTAATACGACCCTTTCTTAAAATAAAAATAAAAAGGGCTGGGGATATGGCTCAGTGGTAGAGCACCTCTGGGTTCAATTCCTGGCACCAACAAACAAACAAAACAAAACAAACAACAACAACAAAAAACTCAACACAATAAATGGAAATGCCATAAAGAATTTGCTAGGGCTTAGGTTATTAAAATTATTGACCTCTGTAGATTTTAATTCTGTTTCTGCATCTAGGCACAAGGGGACAAATATGAACGGTATAAATAGCACTATTCACCCAACAGTCTGGTTTTCAAAAGCAAAAAATAAGCCAAAATGATGGCTTATAATAATAGATCTTATCACCTATTATATAATAGATAAAAATCTGAGACTCCAAAATAAGTCTTTCTACATATTTACTGTACTGAAAAAAATTGGGGCTATTTCTATAGAAAAATATTCATTTTAAAACGTATTCAACATTGTCTAAAGGGCTAAGACCCTGAGAGCGAGCCCCAGCTGAGACAGCAGAGCTACACAGCTCCAGACTTCCTCTCCAGGTCACACGCAAAGCACATTTGAAAGGGTGCACAGAAACCACCAAGGAATTTTTAAAATATTGTACTTCAGTTTCCACCATAACGTATAAATACCACCAACAAAACCTGATTTGATTTGTCAAAACCTCAATACAGTTTTATCGTGTAAGACATCTACAAATGGCTCTGGATTGTGTCTTGAAAGGGTAGCTTTCCATCCTGCTCTTATCACTGGATCCGAATTTTGAGAAAGTACCTGTTTTCCTCCCACGTCCCCACTCCCCAGCTCCCTCTCTGAAAGCCTTCCTCCATCCAAGGGCCTCTCAGAGGATGTGACACGCACAGCTCTTTCATCTTTCATGTCGTTTATTTTGTTTTTTAATTATTTAAAAATAAAATGAACTTGATCACACTTTTAGGTCAGATGTGGAATTTCTTGCTTGATAGAAAGATGTTGGTTTTTACTGAAACTTAAGTAGATATCTTTTGGGCCTTTTTAACACAGAGATTATAATATTGGATTTTCCATGCGTTACACACACATTGCTACAGTCCCCTAAGGGCTCATCTATTAGAATCTTGACTCTCAGTGTGATGCTATCGGGAGGTGCTGAAGACATTAAGAGGCTAGGCTTAGTGCAAGGCAGTTAGGTCACTGGGAACACTGACCTCAGAAGAAATTAATAGAGATCTCATGGGACTCCACTTAGTTCCTGCAAAAGAGGGTCATTATAAAAGAGCAAGACTGGCCCCTTCCCACTCTCTGGGTTTATGTCTTGCCATGTGATGACCATCACAAGTACTCTTGTCATCATGACACCATTTGCTATGACACCCTCCCCAGAGGTCAAAACAAGGGAGCTAGTTGATCTTAGAATTTTAGCCTCCAAAACTGTGAGATAAACATTTTTTCTTTGCAAAATACTCAGCCCCTGGCATTTTGTTGTAGCAGTAGAAAATAGACTAGTATACACATCTTGGCACTTAAAATACTTAAGTTACATTAAATGATTACCACTCTTAAAAAACATTTTATGACTTTGCATCTTGATTATTTAAATTGTTTTGGTAAATAAAGACAGTAGGAAAGAAAATGAGAATCACCCATAATTCCATCCTCTGGGGATAATCCTTATTAATTGACATTTTGGTATGTTTTCTTCCAGATTTGTTTCTAGGCACATATATTATTTTTAGTCACAAAGTATACACTGTGATTTCAATGGCTATGTAGTTTTCCTGATATAGTAATACTATGGTGAATATATTGTTAATTATATAGTAAATTGTTAATATTTGGCTTGGAGCCAAAACCCTAGAGCTTCCAAATAGGATTTTAAAGACCTCAATAGAATTTCCCTATCACTTCCTAGAAGCAGGCTCTGATGTTTTTATTGATGATGTACTCACAGTTTTGTTTTGTTAGGGCTTTTGCTCTGCTTTCTTGACAGGGTCAGCCAATCAAAGGTTTGTTTGCCTTTACAAGTGGCCAACAAAAGTTCAATAAAACTTGTACTTCTAAAATTGACTTCCCCTCCCTTTCCTACAAAGTTGTAGAATAGTTGGGAAAGCTAATTTGCCTCTGGTCTCTTCATCTCTCAGTTAGCTATTTAATCCCTCAACAAATTTTTATTGAATATCTACAAAGAACAGGCTTTCTTTAGGTGCAGGGTTATAGCAGTAAATAAGACTTCTACTAGCTTGGTGCCTCCAGTCTGAAAACTGCTTATTCACCTATAAACTACTACTTAAAAACAAGATCCATGTCTATCCCACCTGAGTATCCATCAGCTCCAGCAAAGCACCTCTGTCAAAGTAGTAACTTAATACCATAGCTGTTTGCCAAATGAAAAAACTGAGAGCAAATTTCTTCAGAAAATAAATCTGTTTTGCCACGATCTTTGCAGATTTATTTATTTGAAATAGGGTAAGCTAGTTGTAGTAAAAATACAAATATCTCTAGAAGGAATAACATATGAAATACCTTTCAGCCATTAATAGGGTAGTGGGAATAAATCTCTCAACCAACTGACTTCTAAATTGCAACTGTGACAGAAAAAAAAGTAAGAGACACCAATAAAAGGAAGATCAGGAAGAGTGGTTTGGGACAGATATGGGTGTCATTCAGTGATCAAAAATGGTACCTAGGAGGGTCAAAATGAAGGTAGGAAAGCTAAGAAGACATGTTTTGCTGATTTCATAATTCTATTCATTATTCTTATAAAGAGAAATGTATAAGACCCTTAGCATATTAAAAATGTTTGCCAAAAGCCTGCAGCACTAACTATGAAAGTGACAAATAACATGCCCAGTCCCATTTGGGAGCTGGGAGACAAAGACAAAATGAAGTCCCTCCCCTAGCATCCCTCTACAGAGAAAGATCCTGCCCTGAACACTCACCTACTCATACTGTGATTTATTTTCTGATTTACAGAAAGTATCCTAGTGGGACATTCTCTGTTAGGCAACATTTAGCTGCTTGAAATCTTGGTTTTGTGAAAGCTAGAATGTCAGCAAGCTGAGAAATATGAGCAATGGGGGTAAAAGCCACAGCTTGGAGGTAAGCTAAAATGTGACATCCTTATAAATAAGCCCTGTAATTTCTCCCCCATTGAGATTCTATTTGTTAATCATTCATGTAAACCTTAATGGAAAACAGATGCAGAATCAATTTGCAAGTAATGGTGTTCATTTAAAAATCTATAAAGGTACTTTTACTATAGTGACAAAAACACACAATTCACAATTATATTATCTATATAAATCTCATATATATAAAAAGTTAGAGCTGAATTGGCACAAAGACTCTGTGGGTGTGTAGAAAAAAATTCCTGGCATTACCTAGTATATTTCCATAGGATTTATTGACTTGCCAACTTGCAACCAGGATGTCTTAGGTTTTATGTCCCTTTTGGAAGCTTTGACTATCTTTGGCTGGTTTGTAGTCTTTCATTCCAAGTGACTTTATCTCATGATTTAAAGCAAGAAAACAAATAAAATGGAAGAAAAGAAACATCTAGAATTTTCTAGACATACCCAAGAATGTGCATTCATCCACACAAGTACTGGCAGATAAGCACACAAAAATACTTCCATCAGATTAAAATAAGATTTAACTTATTAAAATGCCTTAGTATAGTTTAAGTGGGGTATCATTTAGAGGATCAGAATTCCTAAAATTCAAATTTAATTACTTCATTTGTGTACTTAAGAAACATCTGAGAATCCTCATTGAATTTGGACTGATGCTTAAATCTTGGCACGTTGTATAATTCATTCTTTAACCTTGTCTCCTATACAACCTCTCCATAAGCCTACCTTTCTTTTCCAAGGAAAGATGATACCTCCTTTAGAAAAAATCTACCATGAATCTTCACACTGGGCCTAGTGACTCTCTGCTCAATCCCCACATCACCTCTGCATAGCTCTTATCATCCACAAGTCTGTTGTCTTCATTGAACTGTTTGCCCTTCAAGGGTATGTACACTATTTATATCATCTCTGTAGCTCTAGGATGTGGCCCAACACAGCTTAGGTTCAAAAGAATTACTTGTTAGACTGAACAGAATTGCACTCATTAAAACACTTCCTTTATGCAGATAGCTAAAACCTACCCAAGTGGAGTGGAACCTGAGTTGACTCTTCCCACTTGGACAGGTTATGTGTCAACATGATACACACCTGGAGGTGGAAGAAGTAGAATGGGTAGGATCATTTTCCCCCTTATTTTCTTGTTTCTTGCTCTTTAATCTCTCCCCTTACTCTGCCCTCCATGCACCCTCTCAGCATACATGCACCCTCAGATATCCGCTAAAGTAAAATGGCCAGTTGCCACTGGACCAACATCTGGCCAGAGTGTGGAAGGATTTTGAGGCTGACTGGCTCACTCATATGGAGGCCTGGCTTAGATTAGGAGAGTTGGGTTTAAGTATCTTTTAGAGTGAAGCAGTAGTTGTAACTATGTGAAGAGCATTAAAACTTAGACATTTTTTTTTAATTGCTTACCAAGAAAACCATGGCCAACTTCTGTTTCACTGACTGTTTGCCAGTTTGGGATCTCTGGTTTAGAGTCTTGGTACACCTCCCACAGCAGTTCCCAGAACCCAATGGCAAAGAGTTCAAATGTATTTTAAGGTAGAATATATTGGAGAAGGAGGAAAAAACAGCGTTAGCATAAACTGTTGGAAGGATATGCCTCCTACACATAGACTTACCCTAGATTGTCACCTAGCTAGTGAGAAAATACATTCATGGATACTTACAACCTCAGAGGTTAATGCTTCCAGGTCTACATGCAGGTTTTTAATTTTGTTTATTCTTGGTTCTGTGTATTTATTTATGGAGCACCATTCAAAAGCCAAGATGGGCTAAATAGTGGATAAAGAAATAGATATGATTGTTGTCCTCAGAGAATTAATGGAATAGTGAGGGAAGACAGATATCTATATTTAAAAGTGTATGAAAATGTTACAGGGCATATGGGGTCTGTATGAAGAAAGTGGCTCTTCCTACCTGGAGAATCCAGAACAAGCCTCCCCATGGGAACAGCCCTGGAGCCACATCTGAACAGATGGACAACAGAGGTATCCAACAGAGAGACACTGGCAAGCAATCACTTTAGCATGTGGGTGTCTTAGAAGAATGTGGAGGGGATTATTAGAATTTCTATAGAACTTCAGAGATATAGAGAAACATGAAAAGTAGAAAAGCAGACAGAATCCATATTATGAAGACTTTAGAAATCAGGTTGAGAATTTTTGACTCTGTAAGAAAAAAAATATATGAGTATTTGAAGATGTGGCAGAATGATTTATTGTAATTATTTATCTGCATTTTCTGAGAGAGAGAGAGAGAGAGAGAGAGAGAGAGAGAGAGATAGATAGATAGATAGATATCCTGGAAGCAAGAGGCAGATGAGCGAGAGACATTCCTTCAGGTGGTAAGGGAATAAGTTGGCAAAATCTGGTGACATCAATAGTGAGAACTTGGAGAGTTCCTTCATAGGCGTATCCCATGCACTGATACTCCCATCTAGACAGAAACCTCTATATCTCTGTGGGGCAAAATAGCTGTAGAGATGCCTACATTTCAGGAGAAATGCAGGTCTGGAAAATGAGGATATGAATGGCAGTCAGGAAAGATGGAACATTGGAAGCTACTTTTAATTTCTGGGCACTATGTATACATCCTGAATTTGTGGACTACTCTAGGGAGAGGAAAGGACCCTCACTAAGTACTATGATTGAATTTTTGGACAGCTATAAGAATAGAGATTTAGATTTAATAACATTTTTAAAAATGTGGTATTTCTCAAAGATCCAAGTCTGTGGAGTGATATTTATGTAGTCACAACAAAGTATTTTATAAAGGAAAATAATAGGATCAAACTGTGCTTTTGGAAGGATAATATTTGAGAAAATCCACCTGGCATCCATGAATTTTATTGCAATTGGAAATCAGATCTTTCCAGAAATAAATAAAGAGGGACAGGGAGCAGAGAGGTTCATAAAGGAAACAAAATGTAAGACTTTAAGAGAGGTCAGCCCTTCCCAGATGGAAGGAAGATAATCTAAAATTGTGTCTAAGGAATGAGAGAGAAGAGATGGAGGCCAATGTCAGGCATGTCCTCGAGAGAGTTCAAGGTATAACACCAAGCCAGCCTGCCCAATTCAGCTCAGTCTTGCAGATAGACATCTGTGTTCTTTAAAATACATATTTAAGAGTCCCAAATTTGACCATAGGCCTAAAAGGGAACCTCAGTGTTACTGGATCCAAGTCCATGACTTTAGACATAAAGTATTATTATTATTATTCCAGAATTAGAAATAAGAAATCTCAAAGATTAATTTTTTTCATGAAAGCATTTATTCAATGAACATAGACTAAACACCACCATATGCCAGATACTCTGCTAGGAACTGCCTTGGAGAACTCTGGTGATGGGAAACAAATATATAAGTAAAAATACATTAGATAGATAGATAGTTGTAGATATATAGATAAGTACTATAGCAGGTTTTGATTGCCCCTAATAATGACCCAATTTCTTTGAGAATTCTCCACTGTCCCCTTAGTGCAGAAAATCTTACATCTTAATACAACATCCTTGTTTTAATTAATTCTATCTGGCATGTACATAAATTGCAGAGTAGTCAATTAAATTCTTCAGATAATTTAGAATAAGGCCTGAGAAATAGTGAGTCTGAGTTTGTCTCTGAGGTCAAAGACAGCTTTAGTAAATTATTCATTTCTATGAATTTCATCAAAACTTTGTAATTTATTCATATAAAGTCATTCAGTGTAACTTATCTTTTTAATATCTGTGACTTCTATGCTGCTAGCCTCTTTTGCATTCCTAGTATTGACTATTTGTGCTGTATCTTGGTACTGCCAGAGATGCGTCAGTTATATTAGCTTTTCAATAAGTCAACATTTGGTCTTTTAGATAAGACCAAATTCTCTTGATTTTGTGTTTATTTCTATTTCATTAAATTTTGCTGTTATCATTATGATATCCTTTCTTCTATTTCAGTTTCTTCTGTTTTTGAGATTATTGTCCTGCTCATTAATTAACCTATCTTCCACTCTAACACAAGCATCCAAAACTATAAATTTTTAAGTACTTTTAAAATTGCATTCCACTTGGCTTGAAATCATTTTCTTGTGGTTATTTTGAAAAAATATGTTTCTAATTTTCATTATAATTTCTATTTGATTCTTGGGCTACTGAGAAGGGTATATCTCAATTTCCAGACATATAGAAAAATTTCCTAAGTGTCTTTCTTATTGACTTCTGGGTTTATTGTACTGTGTTTGGACAACAGTTTTAGTCTTCTGAAATTTTTGAAGTCTTGCCCAGAATATGGTCAATTTTTATGACTGTTACATGTTTTCTTAGAAAAAGAGAGAAAGAGGGCAAGAGAGAGAAAGAGAAGGAAAGTGAGCACATTCTTATAATTCTTGAGTACAATATTATATAAATATCCTTTAGGTCAAATTGTTCAAATCTTCTATATACTTAGAGCTCTGTGTGTGTGTGTGTCTATGTGTGTTTCTGTGAATTCCTGAAAGATGTATTTTTAAAAATCTCCTAATATGGTCATGAGTTTACTTATTTATTCTTGGAATTCTTTTGTTTCTTACTTTATTTATCTTAAAGAAATATTATTATGCTTTTTTGCTTTATAATTTATTTAAGAAAATATTATTATGCTTATCAAACTTTAAAATGATATTTATTTATGGTAAATTGACCTTTATTATTGTGACATAATTTCTTTTTTTTTAATTTTTTTTTTATCTTTCATACATTTGATTCAAGTGAGTTATGCACTTCCATTTTTACCCCAAATACAAATTGCAGAATCACATCAGTTACACATTCACAATGTTTACATAATGCCATATTAGTGACTGTTGTATTCTGCTGCCTTTCCTATCCCCTACTATCCCCCCTCCCCTCCCCTCCCATCTTTCCTCTCTACCTCATCTGTGGTTGTTCAGTTCTCTCCCTCCCCCGCCCTTTCCCCTCACAACCTCATATATGTGATTTCGTATCCGATGAGGGTTTCCTTCCGTTTCCATGCAATTTCCCTTCTCTCTCCCTTTCCCTCCCATCACTCATCTCAGTTTAATGTTAATCTTTTCCTCATGCTCTTTCCCCCTGTTCAGTTCTTAGTTGCTCTCCTTAAATCAAAGAGGACATTTGGCATTTCTTTTTTAAGGATTGGCTAGCTTCACTTAGCATAATCTGCTCTAATGCCATCCATTTCCCTGCAAATTCCATGATTTTGTCATTTTTTAGTGCTACATAATACTCCATTGTGTATAGATGCCACATTTTTTTTATCCATTCATCTATTGAAGGGCATCTAGGTTGGTTCCACAGTCTAGCTATTGTGAATTGTGCTGCTATGATCATTGATGTGGCAGTATCCCTATAGTATGCTCTTTTAAGGTCCTCAGGGAATAGTCCGAGGAGGGCGATAGCTGGGTCAAATGGTGGTTCCATTCCCAGCTTTCCAAGGAATCTCCATACTGCTTTCCATATTGCCCGCACCAATTTGCAGTCCCACCAGCAATGTACAAGTGTACCCTTTTCCCCACATCCTCGCCAGCACTTGTTGTTTTTTGACTTCCTAATGGCTGGCAGTCTTACTGGAGTGAGATGGTATCTTAGGGTGGTTTTGATTTGCATTTCTCTGACTGCTAGAGATGGTGAGCATTTTTTCATGTACTTATTGATTGATTGTATGTCCTCTTCTGAGAAGTGTCTGTTCAGGTACTTGGCCCATTTGTTGATTGGGTTATTTGTTATCTTATTGTTTAATTTTTTGAGTTCTTTGTATATTCTGGAAATTAGGGCTCTATCTGAAGTGTGAGGAGTAAAGATTTGTTCCCAGGATGTAGGCTCCCTATTTACTTCTCTTATTGTTTCTCTTGCTGAGAAAAAACGTTTTAGTTTAAGTAAGTCCCATTTGTTTATTCTTGTTATTAACTCTTGGGCTATGGGCGTCCTATTAAGGAATTTGGAGCCTGACCCCACAATATGTAGATCAGAGGCAACTTTTTCTTCTATCAGGTGCAGGGTCTCTGATTTGATATCAAGCTCCTTGATCCATTTTGAGTTAACTTTTGTGCATGGCAAGAGAAAGGGATTCAGTTTCATTTTGTTGCATATGGATTTCCAATTTTCCCAGCACCATTTGTTGAAGATGCTATCCTTCCTCCATTGCATGTTTTTAGCCCCTTTATCAAATATAAGAAAGTTGTAATTTTGTGGATTGGTTTCTGAGTCCTCTATTCTGTACCATTGATCCACCTGCCTGTTTTGGTACCAGTACCACGCTGTTTTTGTTACTATTGCTTTGTAGTACAGTTTGAACTCTGGTATCGCTATAACTCCAGATTCGCACTTCCTGCTTAGAATTGCTTTTGCTATTCTGGGTCTTTTGTTATTCCATATGAATTTCATGATTGCTTTATCTATTTCTACAATAAATGCCGTTGGGATTTTGATTGGCATCGCATTAAACCTGTAGAGAACTTTGGGTAATATCGCCATTTTGATGATGTTAGTTCTGCCTATCCATGAACAGGGTACATTTTTCCATCTTGTAAGATCTTCTTCTATCTCTCTCTTTAGGGTTCTGTAGTTTTCATTGTATAAATCTTTCAACTCTTTTGTTAGGTTGATTCCCAAGTATTTTATTTTTTTTGAGGATATTGTGAATGGAGTGGTTTTCCTCATTTCCATTTCTGAAGTTTTGTTGCTGATATACAGGAATGCCTTTGATTTATGCATGTTGATTTTATATCCTGCCACTTTGCTGAATTCATTTATTAACTCTAGCAGTTTCTTTGTAGACCCTTTTGGGTCTGTTAAGTATATTATCATGTCATCCGCAAATAGCGATAATTTAAGTTCTTCTTTTCCTATTTTTATGCCTTTAATTTCTTTTGTCTGTCTAATTGCTCTGGCTAGTATTTCAAGAACTAAATTGAATAGAAGTGGTGAGAGAGGGCATCCCTGTCTAGTGCCAGATATTAGAGGGAATGCCTTCAGTTTTTCTCCATTTAGAATGATGGTAGCCTGAGGCTTAGCATATATAGCTTTTACCATGTTGAGGTAAGTTCCTGTTATCCCTAGTTTTGCTAGTGTTTTGAACATAAAGGGATGCTGTACTTTGTCAAATGCTTTTTCTGCATCTATCGAGATGATCATATGGTTCTTATCTTTAAGTCTATTGATGTGGTGAATAACATTTATTGATTTCCGTATATTGAACCAGCCTTGCATCCCAGGGATGAATCCTACTTGATCATGGTGCACAATTTTTTTGATACGCTTTTGCATTCAATTCGCCAGGATTTTATTGAGAATTTTTGCATCTAAGTTCATTAGAGATATTGGTCTGTAGTTTTCTTTCTTTGAAGTGTCTTTGTCTGGTTTTGGGATCAGGGTTATGTTGGCCTCATAGAATGAATTTGGAAGAGATCCTTCTTTTTCTATTTCTTGAAATAGCTTGAAAAGTATTGGTATTAATTCTTCTTTGAAGGTTTTGTAAAATTCTGCTGTATACCCATCTGGTCCAGGGCTTTTCTTAGTTGGTAGTCTTTTGATGGCCTCTTCAATTTCTTCTTTTGTTATTGGTCTGTTTAAATTGTGTGTGTCTTCCTGACTCAATCTGGGCAGATCATATGACTTAAGAAATTTATCGATATCTTCAGTATCTTCTATTTTATTGGAATATAGGGTTTCAAAATACTTTTTAATTATCTTCTGTATTTCTGTAGTGTCTGTTGTGATATTGCCTTTTTCATCCCGTATGTTAGTAATTTGAGTTCTCTCTCTTCTTCTCTTCGTTAGCACGGCTAAGGGTCTGTCGATCTTATTTATTTTTTCAAAGAACCAACTTTTAGTTTTATCAATTTTTTCAATGTTTTTTTTGTTGTTTCAATTTCGTTGATTTCCGCTCTGATTTTAATTATTTCTTGTCTTCTGCTACATTTGCTGTTGTTTTGCTCTTCCTTTTCTAAGGTTTTAAGATGTAGTGTGAGTTCATTTATTTGTTGGTTTTTTTCTTTTTTTGAGGAATGAACTCCAGGAAATGAATTTCCCTCTTAAAACTGCTTTCATTGTGTCCCATAGATTCCGGTATGTTGTGTCTGTATTGTCATTTATCTCTAGGAATTTTTTGATTTCCTCCTTTATATCTTCTGTAACCCATTGATCATTCAGTAACATATTGTTCATTTTCCAGGTGATGCAGGATTTTTCCTTCCTTCTTATATCATTGATTTCCAGTTTCATTCCATTATGGTCAGATATGGTGCATGGTATTATCTCCACACCTTTATATTTACTGAGAGTGGCCCTATGGCATAATATATGGTCTATCTTTGAGTAGGATCCATGTGCTGCTGAGAAGATTGTGTATCCACTTGATGATGGTTGATATACTCTATATATGTCAGTTAAGTCTAGGTTATTGATTGCGTTATTGAGTTTTATAGTTTCTTTGTTCAGCTTTTGTCTAGAGGATCTGTCCAATGGCGAGAGCGGTGTGTTGAAGTCCCCCATAATTATTGTGTTGTGGTCTATTTGACTCTTGAACTTGAGGAGAGTTTGTTTTATGAACGTTGCAGCACCATTGTTTGGTGCATACAAATTGATAATTGTTATGTCTTGATGGTGGATGGTTCCTTTTAACAGATATAGTGTCCTTCTTTATCCCTTTTGATTACCTTAGGTTTGAAGTTGACTTTATTTGATATGAGTATGGCCACTCCTGCTTGCTTCCGAGGGCCATGTGAGTGGTATGATTTTTCCCAACCGTTCACCTTCAGTCTGTGTATGTCTTTTCCTATCATATGAGTCTCCTGAAGGCAGCATATTGTTGGATTTGTTTTTTTAATCCAGGTTACTAGCCTATGTCTCTTGATTGGTGAATTTAAGCCATTAACATTTAAGGTTACAATTGAAATATGGTTTGTACTTCCAGTCATGTTTATTTATTTATTTATTTTAGAATGGCTAGTTTTCCCTCTTTGGTTATTTTTCTCCCCCTTTACTGATATACCTCCCACTGTTAGTTTTGGGCGCTATTTTTCAATTCCTCTTCTTGTAATATTTTGCTGAAAATGCTTTGCAGTGCTGGTTTTCTGGCTGCGAATTCTTTTAGCTTTTGTTTATCGTGAAATATTTTAATTTCATTGTCAAATCTGAAGCTTAGTTTTGCTGGATACAGTATTCTTGGTTGGAATCCATTATTTTTCAGTGTTTGAAATACGTTGTTCCAGGATCTTCTCGCTTTCAATGTCTGTGATGAAAAATCAGTCGTTAACCTAATTGGTTTACCCCTAAATGTAATCTGCCTCCTTTCTCTCGTAGCTTTTAGTATTCTCTCCTTGTCCTGTATGTTAGCTATCTTCATAATTATGTGTCTTGGAGTTGGTCTATTATGGTTTTGGATGTTTGGGGTCCTGTAAGTTTCCAGGATTTGGCAATCCATTCCATCTTTCATCTCTGGGAAGTTTTCTAGTATTATCTCATTTAATATGCTATTCATTCCTTTGGACTGAACCTCTGTGCCTTCTTCTATCCCAATGACTCTCAAATTTGGTCTTTTGATGAGATCCCATATCTCTTGGATAGATTGCTTGTGAGATTTAAGCATCTTTTCTGTGTTGACTATATTCTTTTCAAGTTGATAAACTTTGTCTTCATTATCTGATGTTCTGACTTCTACTTGATCTAGTCTGTTTGTAATATTCTCATTAGCGCTTTTAATCTGATTTATGGTTTCTTGCATTTCTATGATTACAGCTTGATTTTTTTTAACACCTCTATCTCATTCTTTACGGATTGAATTTGTGTGGTTAGTTCCTTTTCAAAATATACTTTCAATGCTTGGATTTGCTGTCTCATGTCTTCTCTAATATTCCGTTCCATCTGAGTTAGGTATGCCTTGATTTCTTTCCCTGTCCATGTTTCTGATTCTTCTAGGTCCTCCTGTATATTTAGGTTGTCCTGCATTGTTTGTAACCCCTTTTCCCTTGTTTTTTCATATTGTTCACGTTGCTTTCCAGCTCTGTTTGACTGCTTTGTAACTGCTTTCTCCTATACATTTGTTTTGGCTTTGTATATCTCTGTTGTCTCTCTTTTGTGGTGGGAGATTATGCCTAGAAATGTTGGGCTTTGTTGTACTTTAAAGCTGATTCATTCAATTCATATAAGTCCTCTAGGTTCTGTATGCATATAATGATTTGCTGTTTGTTCTTAGGACTATATGTTTAGGTTGGGTGCTCTGGTGGTATGATGGTTAGTATGTCTTGGCTACTTTAGAAGATTGCTCCACTGAAGGTGGATACTACCAAGCAATTGGATCAGGGTGTTGGTAGTAGCTAGGTATTTACGAGTCTTATAGACAGCCTCGAGACATTCACCTATTTGCATTTAGACAATTACATGAAATGGAAGATGTAATGCTTGGGATGAAAGTTGGGGGGTAGGGGAATGAAGGTGCTGTTAAAAAGAAAAAAGGATAGAGAGAGATAGATTAGAGGGGAATGAAAAGAACAATAAAACTTGAAATGGGATAGAAAGAGAGAAGGAAAAGGGGAGAAAGGAACAGAGAGAGAAGAAGGAGAGAAAAAAAAATATCGACAACAGCAACAACAACAACAATAACAAAAAAAACATTAAAGTCTTAGAGATCCACCTTCTTCTCTTCCAGTAGGTGGAGCTGTGCCCTCCAAGCGGAGCTTCTGCTCTCTACCTGCCGAGAGCTATCTCTGTAAGGCGTCTCCTGGGGGTCTCTCAGACTTGTCAGTCCAGAGTCATTTCAATTCTCCAGCTCTTAACCCCCTTCCTCCTGTCAGCCTGCCAGCCAGGTCCTGTTCCCCAGAAGTGATTCCCCAGAGATCTAGTTACACTTGCAGCCCCACCGCGTGTCCCTTTTAAGCCCCAGTGCTGTGGTAAACTGGCAGTTAAGAACTTGGGAGTCACTGCTGGTGATATGGGGGGCTGGGGGTCGGGGATCCCCTCTGCTTCCCTACGGACACGACCCCTGAGAAGTCAATGAAGTTTCCTGGCTGCTTGTATCAGAATGGGGAGTCACGCACCTGCTAAAGTGGATTCTGCTGGGAAGGAATTCCGCGGGCCGAACTCCGATGATGATGTCACCTCTCTGCTATGGTGGGCCCCAGGCTCCTTGCCGGAGTGTCCGAAGGGAGGGGTGGGACTGGTCCGGCCCGGTTGGTCTCAGCTCCTGGCTCGTGGAGGCTTGGCTAAAGACTTCTTCCTGCCAAGCTGCGTCTCGGAGTCTAGCAGGACCCAGTCACTTTGGCTGCAGGTTGGTGGACGGATCTGAAGCTGTGCCCGTGGTGCACGGCTTGTGGCTGGTGGATCTGGAACTCCGCGTCTCGTGGCCGGGTTTTGCTCGTCCGGGTCACACAGATGCTTCAAAAAAATCCTAGTAGCTCCCCGCCGGTCTCTCTTCAGTGGAATTTTGCTAGGAGATTCTCCGTTGGTAGAATCCAAGAGTTATCCTTGCGACTTTATGACCCCCATCACTGGGGGTGTATTGAAAGCGCAGCTTCTCTGCCCGCTGCCATGTTGGATCTGTGACATAATTTCTAACTAAAGTAATGCCTTAAAGATAATTTTGTCTGATGTAAATATACGTAAACATTTTTATTCTGCTTGCTATTAGCATAACATTTTCTTAGTCATTAACTTTTTACTCTTTCTATATCCTTATATTTTAGGTGTATCTCATAAATAATATATGGTTGTATTTTATTTTTAGTAATTCAGTATGACAGTCTTTGTTTCATATATATATATATATATATATATATATATATATATATATAGTTGTTGTTGTTGTTGTTGTTGTTGTTGTTGTGCTGGGGATTGAATTCAGGGCCTGTGCATGTAAGGCAAGCACTCTACCAATTGAGCTATATCCCTAGCCCCAAGTCTTTGTTTCTTAACTAGAGTACTTGGTCCACTTATGTTTAGCATAATCAGTCACATATTTCTATCTATCTACTATTGTATTTTGTGTTGTTTCATCTGTTTTGTCTCCTATTATCTCCATTCCTGCCTTATTTTGCATTTATGAGGCATTTTCTTTATTTCCTTTTGTCCCCATACTTGTTTCAAAGTTATATACTCTGATTCTATTCACTTGATGAGTAAAACTATAATTTTCAATATGCATATTAACTTAGCAAACTTAATCAGTGCCCTTATGATTTCCTTACAAGATCTTAGGCCTTAATTTAATTAATTACCACATCCATAAGTGAAATGTTATTTTTTTATTTTAAATTTATTTACTTATTCTAATTTGTTATACATGACAGCAGAATGCACTTCAATTCATACTATACCAATAGAGCAGAATTTTTCATGTCTATGGTTGTACACAAAGAAGAGTCACACCATTTGTGTCTTCCTTCATGTACTTAGGGTAATGATGTCCATCTCATTCCACCATCTTTTCTACCCTCATGCCCCCTCCCTACCCCTCCCTCCCCTTTGCCATATCTAAAGTTACTCCATTCCTCCCCCTCAACCCCCCCATTTATGGATCAGTATCCACATGTCAGAGAAAACTTTTGGCTTTCATCTGACTCCAGTCAGAATAGCAGCTATTAAAAATACAAACAATAAGTGTTGGCGAGGATGTGGTGAAAAGGGCACACTCATACACTGCTGGTAGGACTGCAAATTGCAACCAATATGGAAAATACTATGGAGATTCCTTGGAAAACTTGAAATGGAACCACCATTTGATCCACTATCCCTCTCCTAGGTGTATACCCAAAAGACTTAAAAACAGCATACTTACAGGGACACAGCCATGTCAATGTTTATAGCAGCACAATTCACACCAGCTAAACTGTGGAAGCAACCTAAATGCCCTTCAATAGATGAATGGATAAAGAAACTGCGGTATATATACACAATGGAATATTGCTCAGCATTAGAAGAGAATAAAATTATGGCATTTGCAGGTAAATGGATGGAGTTGGAGAATATCATGCTAAGTGAAGTAAGCCAATCCCCAAAAATCAAAGACCGAATGTTTTCTTGGAAATGTTATTTTATGTGATTAATATATTTTCAGATTTCCTATGTTTTAGCACTTTTTTTAACTTTTCCTAGTGAATATCCTTTAAAATGCCTTTAGTGAATATCTCCTAGTACCATATTCTCACTTTTTGATCTATGAAAATATTATTATTGAAAGATATTTTGCATTCACTTAGAATTCCAGGTTGGACATTATTATCTTTCAAATCCTTAAAGATATCATTCCAGTGTGTTCTTGCTTTCATTTTTATTGTTGTGGAGTTGGCTGTCTGTTACTCCTGCATGGTAATACATAATTTTTCTTAGGCTGTTTTCAGATCTTGTTTAAGTGTCTTACATTTTTTTATGCTATGAATAGTGTAGATTTAATTTTATATATCCTTTTGGGGACACATTGAGCTCTTGAAGAAAAGAAAATAAAATCCTCAAGCATTGGACACTGCATCATTGTGGAAACTACCCTATTGCCTTATGGTTTTAATTTTTTTATGTGGTCTATATGAGTATTACCAGTGTACACCACTGTACCTAGCTAGCTTCATCACACCTTTAAATGTTGCCACTTTGAGATTCTCTTTGAATCTGATTTGATTTTCCTCCATGAATTCAAATTAGGAATATGTATCTTAGGAGTGATGGCAGATTAGAAGAAGGGTGCATTCTCTAACTGCTCCTCAGCTTAAGATTCAAACAGAAGAAATATGTCTACTCAGTGATGTGGGTGACTTAGGGAATTCATCGAAATTCAACATTGGACAGTAAAATAATCAGAGACACAGAAAGTTGGAGGATTTCAACATAAAATAAAAAGAATATGTTAGAGATGTGTCAACTTGGCTTGGGGCAATGGCACCAATGCCACCAGCCCACTGCAGAGGAAAGGGGCACAGGCAGAAAGAGAGGAAAGTGTTGTGAATAAAATAGGCTTGGGGGGAACCAGTGGAATAGAGAGTGAGGCTGATCCTAACTAAGCTAGAGATGGTGGGCAAGTGGGTGATTGAAGAGTGATCAGAATTGCTTGGCTGATGATCAGAGAGTCGCAGCCAAAATCATTTGACCTCATGGCAGCGAGAAGAGGCAGGAGATCGGGAGCTTAAAACTAGCATTTCTAGCCTGACGGAGCAGTTACCTATTCTAGGGTCCAGAGTGTTCCTGGACCATTGTGATGAAACATTCAAAGAAGATTATGCATAGGGTGATCCAGAATGGGTATATTGAGGGAAGAGAGCTCCCTTTGTTGCTGGTAGCCCAAATGAGCAGCTGGGAAGACAGTAGAAACTAGTTGAACAGGCACATCTGCACTCCTGGTCTGATCCTGGGTATTCACATCCACAGCAGTGGAATATATTAGACTTATGGAGGGTTAGATTCCTCCATTCTAAGAGGAGAATTTGCGGGAGGTCCCTGAGACCTAGCTATCCAGCAGACCCTGCATCTGGATAGCAATAGGGAATGTGGATCGAATCCCAAATATCTTTTGACAAGGTTCAAAGATACAGCGAGAACTAAACCCCAGACACAAGAGCTTCCCATTTAGAGCTCTGTATCACTCTGCTCTGGGAGTACATTGACTGTCAGAACTCCCCAGCCAACCCTATCCTGTACTGTCAGACGAGAAACCGAGAGCCATTACAACCAGCTTTGGCTTCAAGCCACAACAGCTAGCAGCTTGGTGAGAAACACAAATAAGTCAGATTTAACAACCCCTAACTCTGATCAAAGAGTTACAGGGACCCACACAAAGAATGCAAAGAATGGTATAATAGCATAAACAGTGAAAATCCATCCTTGACAACAGTTTCAATCACCTGAGAAACAAGTTATTTCTCATTAAGAATTTTTCCCCAATTAAAATATATATATATATATACTCTTTTCCATCTTGTGTGATTGTGTGTGCACACATGCATATTCTTGCTGCACTGATGGGTTAAGTGTGTGTGTGTGTGTGTGTGTGTGATTTTTCTCTCATTTCAATTGTCCTTTTATTCACCCAATTTTTATTTAACTTTTTTTTTATTTTGGTGGGGTAGAGTATTATGTGGTTTTGATTTGGCTTGATTTTTTTGTTTGTTTGTATTCTTCCTTTTATTCTTATTACCCCTTCATTTTCTTCCCCCTCTAATAGCCAAATTTTCATGTTCCCTCTTCCTCTATTTCTTTATTACTTTTTAAAAAAAATTATTGCTTGCTTTTAAATTCCTCCTTCTTTATGGCTGTCACTTGTAACACCTCTCATGATTCCCCTCTATTTATTCGATTTTGAATTATTTGACACTTTCTCTTGCCTTCCTAGCTTCACTTAAGGATGTGTACGTGTGTGTGTGTGTGTGTGTGTGTGTGTGTGTATGTGTGTGTGTGTGTGTGTGTGTGTATGTGTATTTCCTACCTGTTTCATGCTGTTGTGGTTACTAATATAGTGAATGACATAGTTGATACCTGCTGTTAATGTCTGATCTAGTACAAGGGTATTTATTGTTGGTGCTGAGTGTTAAATGCTGACCTCACTATTCTGCTTCAAGAATTAATTAGTTATATAGATGTCGTAGTAGGCATTGGACATGTATTTAAAGACTACACATTGGTTACTACCATTATTGCTATTCCTTGCTCCCCCTTTCTGTAATAGGGTCTTGGGAGTTATTGGGACACTGTAAGTTTTCAGGGTAGAGATTCTCCTGCTAAATTACACTCACAACTCTGCCAAGTAGCAGTAAGCCTCACTCTACATGCAATCTAGCCTCATTTGAGCTCCAATATATTTCAACACATAAAACAGGGAAGATGAAAACCTCAAACCAATGACAATGCCCAAAATAGGAACATCTAGAGGGGGACCTCAGGTCACACTTACATAGAAAGACAGTGAAGTCCCTAGAACAGAAAAGATAACAACACACCAAAGGGCACATACATCAAAGAAGAGGAACCCATCTCAACAGATGTGCAAGTTCAAGACCTCTAAAAATATGGGGAAACAGGCAAACAATTCTTTCACCAAAATTTATAACTCTCACAAAAAAATCCACAGATATGGAAGAGGATAAAATTTCAGAGAAAGATTATAAAATCTTAATTATTAAAATGTTAAAGGAGCTAAAGGAAGATCTGATATATGAATAAGAGAGCAAATACAGGAGATGAAAGACCATTTTAATGAAGAAATAGAGATACTTAAAAGAAATCAATCAGAACTTATGGAAATGAAAGATATGGTAAATAAAATTAAAAAACTCACTTGCAAATATCACCAACAAATTAGATTATGTAGAAAATAGAACTTTGAGCCTCAAAGAAAGTACTTTAGTCCTTTCAAAAGGGAAAATTAACTTGAATACTTATTATGTAATAATGGAGGAAAAAAGAAAGATCATGATCAGATTATATAAGAACTCTGGGAATGTCAAGAGACCAAATTAGAGAGTCATGGAATATAAATACAAACTACAGGCATTAGGAACTTTTTCAGTGAAATTATAGAAGAAAATGTTCCTAAACTGAGAAATGAGATGGACATCCACATGCAGGATACATCAGAACCCTAAATAGACAAGATCATATAAGGACATCTCCAAGGCACATCATATTCAAAATGCCTAACATAGAACATAAGCAAGACTATTAAAAGCAGCAAGAAAAGCATCAGTTCACCTTTAGAAATAAACTAATAAGGTTGACTTCTGACTTCTCAAACCAGACCTTAAAATCAAGGAAGGCTTTACATGAGATATTCCAAAACCTAAAAGAAAACAATTGCCAGTCATGATTGCATATCCAGCAAAGATATCTTCCTATAAGAAGAAATAAAAACTTCATGAAAAATATAAAAAGAATTCATGACCACTAATTCAGCACTATATTTAAAAATATACACAGAAGCACTCAAAAACAAACTCCAAAGCTCCCAAATGGAGGAAGACTTTTTGAAGAAAAACTACAAGAAAATTAAGACCAAATTAAATATAGTAAGCAAACCAAAATAGAGGGAAATAACAAACTTCTATCCATAATAACACTGAATGTAAATGCTCTCAACTCCCCAATTAAAAAACAGAGATTGCTAGGGTGGATTTTTAAAAAAAGCTATCTCTAACTGTGTGTTATTTGCAAGAGACTCATCTTTTAGGAAAAGAAACCTATAGGCTGAAAGTAAAAGGATTAAAAAATATATATATCCCATGAAAGTGGAGTCCATAAACAAACAGGAATAACTCATTCTGAAAAAGCAGATTTCAAGCAAAAATAAATCAGAAGAGACAAGGTCACTACATACCAGTAAAGAGAACAACTCAAGTAGATGACATAATGATAGTAAATATTTATGCCCTAAATGTCAGTGTGTGTGTGTGTGTGTGTGTGTGTATGTATGTATATATATATACTTACATACACATACACACATAATATATAGGGATAGATACATACTTATTGACATTAAACCCCAGAGAGACCTCAGGACAATAATACTGGGTGATTTCAACACACCCCTTTCACCAATAGATAGTTCATCCAGATATGGGGCTGGGGATATGGCTCAAGCAGTAATGCGCTTGCCTGGCATGCACAGGGCACTGGGTTCGATCCTCAGCACCACATAAAATAAAAATGTTGTGTCCACTGACAACTGAAAAGTAAATATTAAAAAATTCTCTCTCTCTCTCTCTCTCTCTCTCTCTCTCTCTCTCTCTCTTTAAAAAAAGATAGTTCATTCAGATATAAAATCAATAAAGATATTTCTGATCTAAATATGACTGTAAATCAAATGGACCCAATAGAAATCTATAGAATATTTTACTCCGAAACAGCCAAGTTCACTTTCTTCTCAGTGGCTTGTGGAATATTTTCCAAAATAGTCCATATTCCACATCACAATGTAAGTCTTAGCAAATACAAAAAAAATTGATATAATTTCATGCATTTTATTAGATTATAATGAAATTAAATTAGAAATAAATGGAAAAAAATCATAGGAATCACATAAACATATGGAGATTGAACAATACTCTTAAGTGAGGAATGGATCATAGAAGAAATGAGAGAAAAATAAATAATTTCTTAGAAACAAATGAGAACAGCGATACAACACATCAACAAATTATCTGGGATAGTATGAAGGCAGCACTAAGAGAAAAGTTTATAGCATTAAGGGCCTATGTTAAAAAATGAAAGATTCCAAACAAATAATCTAATGCTCCATCTCAAGATGTAGAAAAGAAAGAACAAACGACTTCAAAGTCAGTAGAAAACAGGAAACAATTAAGATTAGAGCTAAAATTAATGAAACTGAGATACAAAAAATACAAGGGATCAATGAACTAGAGTTGGTTCTTTGCAAAGATAAAAAATATTGGTAAACCATTAGCCAAACTAACCAAAAGAAATGGAGAGAAGACCTAAATGACCAAAGGAGATATCACCGCAGACTCTTCTGAAATTGGGAGAGTCATTAGAAACTATTTTGAAAATTTATAGTCCAATAAGTCAGAAAATCTAGAAGATATTGACAAATTTCTAAACAGAACATGATTAAGCAATGGTATGGAAGCAGTGATTAAAAGTTTTCTAACAAAGAACAGCTCAGGACCAGTTGGATTCTTGGCTGAGTTCTACCAGACTTCTTAAAGAAGAACTAACATCAGTCTTCCCCAAATGATTTCACAAAATAGGAAGGGTGGAAACAAACCCAAACACATACTATGAAGCCAGTATAATCAGATACCAAAACTAGACAAAGACACATCAAGGAAAGAAAACTACTGGCCAATACACCTGATGAACATAAGTGCAAAAAATAACAAAATATTAGCAAATTGCAATAAAAAATGCATCAAGAAGATACTGCACCATGATTAAGTGTGTTTCATAACAGGGATGCAAGATTGGTTCAACATACACAAATCAAAAAATTTAATTCATTCACCATATAAATAGAATTAATTCATCTCAGAAAAGGCTTTTGACAAAATCCAGGATCCATTCATGTTAAAAATACTGGAAAAACTATACATAGAAGGAATTTACCTCAACATTGCAAAAGGCTACATATGGCAAACCCAAAGTCAACATCATATTAAACAGAAAAACTGAAAGCATTTCCTCTAAAGTCAGGAACAAGGATTTCCACTCTTACCACTCCTATTTAATATAGTTCTTAAAACTCTAGTCAGATCAATTAGGCAAGAGAAGGAAATTAAAAAGCTTAAAATTAGAAAAAGAAGGAGTCGAAGTATCTGTTTGCTAATGACATGATCCTTTATTAGGAAGACCCAAAGAACTCCACTGGAAAACTTCTGCAGCTGATAAATTCAGCAAAGTAGCAGTATACAAGATCAACATTCATAAATTAAAGTTTCCTATACTCCAGTAGTAAATCTGATGAGAAAAAAAATCAGGAAAACTGTTCCATTCACAATAATCTCAAAAACAAAATCAAAGCCAAACAAAAAAATAAAACAAAACAGAACCTTGAAAATAAATCTAACTATGGAGTTAAAATACGTCTACAATGAAAACCACAGAACACTGAAGAAAGAAATTGAAGATCCTAGAAGATGGGGGGAAAAATAAACTATATTCTTGGATAGGCAGAAATATTATTGTCAAAATGGCCATGTTGTCAAAAGCGTTACATATATTTAAGGCAATCCGCTTCAAAATACCAATGAAATTCTTCATAGAACTAGAAAAACAGTCTTGAAAAATTCATTTGGAAGAATAAAAGACCCAGAAGAGCCAAAGCAATTCTGAGCAAGAAGAGTCATGCTGGAGGCATCCCATTACCTGAACTTAAATTATACTACAGAGCTATAGTAACAAAAACAGCATGGTATTGACTGCAAAATAGACATAAAGACCAACAGAACAGAAGACACAGAGACAAAACAAATTGTTACAGTTATCTGTTATTTGACAAAGGTGCCAAAAATATGTGAGAGAAAAGGTATCCTTTTTAACAAATGGTGCTGAGAAACTATCCATATGCTGAAGAATAAAACTAGACTCTTCACTCTCATCCTGCACAAAAGTTAAATCAAAGTGTATCAAAACCTGGAAATTAGACCCCAAATTTTGCAATTACTGAAAGAAAACGTAGGCACAACACTTCAACATATTGATATGGGCACTAACTTTCTTACCAAGACTCCTAAACCTCAGAAAATAAAACCCAAATTAATAAGTAGGACAGCATCAAATTAAAAAACTTCTTCATAGCAGATAAAACGATTGAGAGTGTAAAGACAGAGCCTACAGAATGGGAGAAAATCTTTGCCAAGTACTCCTCCAACAAGGGATTAATATTCATAATATATAAAGAACTTAAAATGCTTAACACCAAAACAAACTAGCAACAAAGACAAAACAAAAACATCAAAACAAAAGAAAAACCTTATCAATAAATGGGCAAAAGAACTAAACATATTCCTCAAAAGAAGAAACACAAACAATCAACAAATACATGAAAAAATGCTCAACATCCCTGGTAATCACAGAAATACAAATCAAAACTCTATTGAGATTTCATCTCCCCAGTTAGAATGGCAATCATCAAGAATAAAAATAATAAAAAATGCTGGTAAGAGCATGGGAGAAAATGTGTAATCACATTGTTGATTAGTAAACCACTCCAGAAAACATTATAGAAGTTCCTCAAAACTCCAGTAGGGCCACCATGTGACCCAGCTATCCCATTTCTTGTTATGTATCACAAAGAACTAAAATCAGTGTACTGTAGTGATACAGGCACATCAACATTTGTAGCAGCACATTTCATAAAAGCCAAGTTATGGAACCAGTTCAGCTGTCCATCAACAATGAATGGATTAATAAAATGTGAATGGATTAAAATGGATAATATATGCACACAATGGGGTTTTACTCAGCCATAAAGAAGAATGAAATTATGGCATTTGCTGGCAAATGGATGGAACAGGATAATATCATGCTAAGTGAAATAAGTCAATCCCCCAAAACTAATGGTCAGAAAGTCTGGGGTCAAATGTCATCTATCCTATACAGAAGCTAGAGACAAGTAAGGCACAAAAAGTGGCAGGGGTTGGGTGGAGTTGAATCTCATGAAAATTGAGGGAAGATCAGTTGAGTAGAGGAAAGAAATCATGAAGAAGTGAAGAGGTATAGGAAAGGGAAAGAAATTGGGAATGATTTTTGAGAAAAGTATGCTATGTATATATACAAATAAACTACAACAAATTCCACTTTTAGATATGTCTATAAAGTATCAATTAAAATAAATAAAAAGAAGAAAGACAAGCAAACTTGAGAAAGGGGAATGGGGAAGGGAAACAGGGAGGGAAAGAGGAAACACTGGGCCTAAAATAGAGAAAACCAAATTCCACGCATGTATGAAATATTAAAACTAACCCCACTATTATGAAAAAATATAATGTACTAATAAAAGCATAAAAAAGAAAAGAAAGCAAAAAAATAAATTAAAGATTGTGGGCAACCAGCCAGGGACTAGAAAGTAACTCAGAAGAGTTTTGGAAACTGACATAGTAATGGGAAGAATAAAGTTATGTTTTGATAGAAATGACAATAATTTAATTATTTCAAGGAAAGTCAAGGAATCTGCAAAGTTAAAAAGTTAAAAATTATTTATATATAAAGTTAAAAGTTTTATACACACACACATAACCTTTTTCTTCAAATATTTAATCTCATTTTCATTTTTCCCTTTTATATTCTTTCTATGTTTCATCTTGGATAGTTTTTTTTTTTTACTTATCTTGCAGTTCATTTACTCTTTTTCCATTTCAAATAGGTTTGTTATTCCACCTGCTGAATGACATTTTAAATTTCAAGTACTATATTTTTTATTTCTTGAATCTTGACTGTTTTTTTCAATATTCACTTGGTTATTCTTTATAGTTTTTTTTGTTCTGTGTAGATATTTTTATGCTTTATAATTTCAACAAAATAAGCATACTTATTTGCATTCCAGGTCTCATAATGCCAATATTTGAAATATTTAAGGATATTTTGCTATCTGTTGTTGCTATTTTTCTTATTCATGAAACATTATTTTCTTGTGTGCTTAAATTTTTATGTTTATTGAATATTTTCCCTGGAAAAATTATTTCTAGGAATTCTTTGAGGATATGATAAAAGCACATTTCTCTGGAAAGAATTTGCTTTTCCTCTGTCATAAATCTGTGAGTACTGTACGTTTGTGGTATGTTAAGAGGAGGAAAAATAAGAAGAAACTAGTAGTTTATGAAAATGCTATGTTACTTGGTGATTTGAATTTGGGCTATAAATCCATGTGAAGTAATTTATTTCTTGGCTGCCCTTATTAAAAAATATAATCACAGACAGTGTTCTAACATCATAGGAGACCACCATTAGGCTCCCTATGTTGGCAAGGTTAAGCTTTATCCTCTCTACCTATACACAGATTCCATGGACACTTAGACTCAAGTCTATTCAATTTAGAAAAGTAATATCAGCAAGATGGCAAAATAGGAGTTCTCAGTTTCCCTCACAGAAACCCAAATAACAACTATTCCCAGACAAGAATATCTTCATGAATATCTCTAAAAGCAAGAGAGAGGATAAGATACCCCTTTAGGCCACAGTACTGAGAAAAATCATATTCAATGGGAAAAGAAATGATTTAACTTTGATCCTGTCACTCATCCCCCAAGTCAGGACAGTACTACCCACAGAGGATTCTCCTAGGATGACAATTTTGGCAATAAGAAAAGAGTGGGTGAGGGGCAGCTATCAGCTTCCCCACTGTTCTGGGACTCCTTGCAGAAGGTCATGGGAACCACTGAGAGCATCAGCAGGATTAGATTACTTGGGTTCAATTAAAAACAAAGGGTGGAGGAGGGGCTCACAATGACCAGTGCACAGATTTGGTAGTGGCTTTGTAATCCAAAAATGGAGGTGCTATACCAGAGAAATCAGCCCCAAACATCACTTTGTAGGAAGCACAAGTGAGAGGTCTACCATACTCAAGTTCCTAGCCAGTTTCCCCACTCAGCCCTGGCACTCTACATAACTCATGTAACTCTTCCTCAGACCAGGAAGGAATGCAGGTCATAGACTATCTGGAGAGGGGAACATCTGACTTTACCCAAACCCAGTGACTGAGTAGTGACCAGTGCTCTCCTTAAACCTTCTTTAGAGAGAAGGCAAGCACAGATCATGAAGTATCTGCAGAGTGTAACTTCATCAGCCAAGCAGTAAAGTCATCAAGTCTTGGTACTCAGCTTAAAGTTTTTCTGGGAAAGTATAGGTCAGTAATTACTTGCAAAGCAGAGCATCTGCTTCTGCCCAACCTCTGGTACAAAGCAGTGACCCCACAAAGTCTCAGTGTTCTGCTTAAGGTTTTCCCAAGCCAGAAGATAAGATCAGTTCCGTTTATCTGTGAACCATTGCCTCTGGCATGGCCCATCCCAAGTGACTGAGTAGTGATTTCAGAGACCTCATCCATTCTTAGAACCCAATATATGGCCCTGCCCAATTACAGATTCCAAGTGGCAGCCTAGAAAAAGCCTGTAACTCTGCCCAATCAGAGGTGATCACAATACCCAGCTAATAGCTCCAAACAAAAATTTCTACAGACCATGGGTGCATCCAGTAGTTCCTCTCAAGCTCAAAGACAGGCAGATTTGGACAGACCAATGCCAGAGCTCAGGCCCTAGACTAAGACCACCCCCACTGACTGGCAGACACACTCTGGAGCCCAGACTCAGGCCTACGAACACCTCCCAACCCATGAGGGAGCCCTGGCCCAGTTCAGGCCCAGCACCACCTAGTGGGCCCACCTTGGAGCCCAGGCCTCCATCTTGGGACATTGCAGTCATTGCTATAGCCCTCCCCATGCAGCAGCCTCCACCTCTGACAACAAACAAGTCCTAGAGGTAGCTACATCTTGGAACAAGCAGCCCAAAGCCACTGTAAGGCCCATCCTTTCAGCCCCATCTCTGAAACTGTTTGCATCCATCTTGGGCACCACCCCTCCTATCTCAAGTTACCTCTGCTATTGCCACAACTACCTTTAGTGGCAGTAGCATCCATCATGTGACACTATCAGGTACTGGAAGTCCAACACCAAGGTGGGATACAGGTAATCTGCATAGACACTGCAAGATTATAGGGTAGAAGCTATAATACCTCAGATCCACACTGCAAGAAAGGAAGTCACATAAGCAACATGAAATAACAAGGGAAGAAAGTGTCCCAAACAAACCAAGATATTATAATAATACAATCCATGGTCAACACAGTTGATGAAATGTCAGAGAAGAAGTTCAGAAGGTTCATAATTAAAATGATCTGTGAACATAAGAATGACCTAAAACACAGGCAAAAACTGATCATTCCAACAAAGATATAAGAGAGCACATATAAGCAACCATCAATTATACCAACAAAGAGATAAGGGAGCAAATACAGGTAGCAAAAGATGACTTCAAGAAAGAGAGAGAGATTCTGGGAAAAAATAATGAGAAATTCTTGAAATAAAGGAAAGAATAAACCAAATAAAAGCTCAATAGAAAGCATAACCAACAGACTAGATCACTTGCAAGACAGAATGTCAGATAATGAAGATAAAGTATACAATTTGGAAAATGAAGTTGACCTCATAGTGAAAATTATAAGAAATCATGAACAGAACGTCTAAGAATTATGGGATAGCATAAAAAAACCAAATCTAAGATTTATTGGGATAGGGGAAGGGACTGAGGGTCAAACCAAAGGAATGCACAATCTCTTAAATAAAATAATATCAGAAAATTTCACAAACATGAAGAATAAATTGGAAAATCAAATACAAGAGGCTTACAGGACACCAAATGTACAAAATTATAACCTATCTACACCAAGACACATTATAATGAAAATGCATAGCATACAGAATAAGGATAGACTCTTAAAGGCCACAAGAGAGAAGAATCAGATCACATATAGGGGGAGACTAATTGGGATCTCAGCAGAAATTTTTCAACCCAGACCCTCAAAGCCAGGAGATCCGGGAACAACATGCACCAAGCTCTGAAAGAAAAATGGATGCCAATGAAAAAATCTTATATCCAGCAAAATTAAGCTTCAGATTTGATGATAAATACAAACCTCTCATAATAAACAAAAGTTAAAAGAATTTACAGTGAGGAAGCCTGTACTACAGAGCATCCTCAGCAAAATATTTCAGGAGGAGGAATTGAAAAACAACAATGAATATGAGCAAAGGGAGGAACCAAAGGAAAGGCCAACCAAAGGAGAAATCGAGTCAAGTGAAAAAACAAAAATAAACCAAAATATCTGGGAATACAAATCATATTTCAATAATAAACATGAATGTGAATGGCCTAAACTCATTAATTAAAAGACATAGACTAACAAATTTGATTTAAAAAAAAGATGCAACAATAGTGTTGCCTTCAAGAGACTCATCTCACAAGAAAATATATTCACAGACTAAAGGTGATAAGGCTGGAAAAAAAGGACCACTCACATGAACCATGTAAACAAGCAGGGGTTTCCATCATTATATCAGATAAAGTACACTTCAAATCAAAGCTAGTGAAAAGGAATAAAGAAAGACATTTCACACTGCTTAAGGGTTTATATATCAACAAGACATAAAAATCATAAATATTATAATTAATATTATATCAATAATATTACACTATTAATAATAATCAAAAATTATGCCACAAACAATGATGCATCTATGTATGTCAAACAAACCCTTCTCAAATACAAGAACCAAATAGACCATAACACAATAATACTGGGTGATTTTAATACACCACTCTCATCATTAGATAGATCTTCCAAACAAAAACTAAACAAAGAAATTTAGAACTCAATAATACATTCAATAATTTGGACTCAACAGACATATATAGAATATTCCATCCATCAATAAGCAAATACATTTTCTTCTCAGCAGCACATGGATCCTTCTCTAAAATAGACCATATATTATGCCAAAAAGCAATTCTTAGCAAATACAAAAAAAAAAATAGAGATAATACCCTGCATTCTATCTGACCATAGGGAATGATATTTGAAATCAATGATAAAAATAAAAATAGAAGCTACTCCAATACCTGGAGACTAAATGATGGATGGATAGCAGAAGAGGTAAAGGAGGAGATAAAAAAATTCTTACAGGTAAATGAGACCTCTGAAACAATTTATCAAAATCTCTGGGACACTATGAAGGCAGTGCTAAGAGTAAAGTTCATTACATTAAACTCATTCATTAAAAGAAGAAAAAGTCAACAAATAAATGACCTGACATTATATCTGAAAGCCCTAGAAAAAGAAGAACAAAGCAACACAAAAGTAACAGAAGACAGGGAGAATTAAAATCAGGGTAGAAATCAGTGGAACAAAAGAAACAAATCAAAAAATTGACAAAACAAAAAGCTAGTTCTTTGAAAAAATAAATACAATTGAGAAACTCTTAGCAACCCTAATGAAAAGGAGATAGAAAACTCAAATTACTAAAATTCATGATGAAAAAGGAAATATCACAACAGACACTATTGAAATACAAAAGACAATTAGAAATTATTTTGAAAATTTATACTCCTGTAAGACAGAAAACCTTGAAGACAGCAACAAATTTATAGAGGCATATGATCAACCCAAAGTGAGTCAAGAGCACATAACATAACTTAAGCAGATCAATTTCAAGCACGAAAATAAAATATGCCATCAAAAGCCTACCAACCAAGAAAAGCCCAGAACCAGACAGATTCATAGCTCAGTTCTATAAGACTTACAAAGAAGTATTAATACCAATACTCCTCAAAGTATTCCATGAAATAGAAAAAGAGGGAGCCCTTCCAAATTCATTCTAAGAAGCTAGTATCATCCTGACACCAAAACTAGGCAGAGACACATCAAGGGAAGAAAATTTCAGACCAATATCCCTAATGAACATTGAGGCAAAAATTCTCAATAAAATTCTGGTAAATTATATACAAAAACATATTGAAAAACTTGTACACCAAGACCAAGTAGGGATCATTCCAGGGCTGAAAGGTTGATTAACATGTGGAAATCAATAAATATAATTTATCACATCAATAGACTTAAAGATAATAATCATATGATTATATCAATTAATGCATAAAAAGCATTTGAAAAAATACAGCACTCTTTCATATTGAAAACATTAGAAAAACTTGGGATAGTAGGAAATACCTCAACATTATAAAAGCTATCTATGTTAAACCCCAGACCAACACCATTATAAATGGAGAAAAATTAGAAGGATTCCCTCTAAAACCTGGAACAACACAGGCATGCTCTCTTTCACCACTTCTATTCAACATAGTTCCTGAAACTCTAGCCAGAGCAATTAGACAGACAAAAGAAATTAAAGAGATACAAATAGGAAAAGAAGAACTCAAAATACCATTATTTGCTGACAACATGATTCTATACTTGGAGGATCCATAAAACTCCACTAGAAAACTTCTAGAATTAATTAATGAATTCAGCAAAGTAGCAGGATATAAAATCAATACCCATAAATCAAATGCATTTTTATACATCAATGATGAAGCCTCTAAAAGAGTGTTGAGAGCCACAGCCGAAGGGGCCCCAGCAAACTTCCAGCTGCCAGTAAACTTCCAGCTGCCAGCTGATGATTGGCTCACAGCGGCCCCAGCAAACTTCTAGCTGCCAACTGATTGGCTCCTCTGCGGTGTTGCTCATTGGGTTGTTTCCCCGCCCTTTCAGACCACGGAACTGCTCATTGGGGGACTTTTTTTGGCTCCGCCCACGCAACCCAGCCAATCGGCCTCAAGAGCAGGAGGAGTGGGGGAGGTTGAGAGGCTTGTGGGAAGCCGGAGGTGGCAGTTGGGCTCTGAAGGTTTTTCCTGAGGAGCTGTGTGGTGTGGTGTGTGTGTGTGTTCTAAAAATAAAGTTCATTTCTTTTGACAAGTGGCTCCTGAATTGTGCTCAACCAGACTTCATTTGGTGGGCCGCATGGGGAACGACTGAGGGTAAGTGATAAGGTAAACTGCTCGCCCCTGAGGGCAAGGCGAGAGGATGGGTAGCCATTTTAAGATTCTTCTTTTGTTTTATTTCACTTTTGTTTTAAGTTGCCTGTCCCTGGAGATGAGTGAGACGGAAGAAAAACCACTCACATCTGAGGAAAAACTATTTGCGTCTGAGGAACAGATAGGGAGAAAGGACAGATGGATATTTCAGGAGGTCAGAAAGGCTGATATAATGATTTTGTGTTGTTCCATTTTTGTTTCATTCTGTCTCGGTTTTGTTTGGTGTTGTCTTGTTGGGTTGTATTATAGTAGAAATATGGGATCAGAAATTAGTAAAAAACAAACTAAAAGAGTGTTAAATAAATTGTTAGAGGAAGGAGGCACCCCAGTAAAATCAAGAGCAGTCAGGGCATACGTTGATACAATGCAAAAATGTAGCCCATGGCTTTTTAAGGAGGAGTTGTTAAGTACATCACAATGGACCATCATGGTGAAGATTTAAAAAGAATAGAAAAGAAAAGCCCAGGGACTCTGCCAGTTGGCACATTGCCATTGTGGACGTTCGTATCTTGTTTGCTTAGTCCAAAGCCTTCAGTTCAGACAATGGTAGAGGAAGGAGAAGACATATTGATTCAAGTAAAAGAGAAGGTCTCTAGAGAAGGTCTCTCGAGCTAGTCAGACAGAGGAAGAAAGTTAGAGCAGAAAAAGCCATCAGGGGAAAAGTTACAACAGGAGACTGCTACTAACACCTTTCTATCACAAGAGGGCATAAGTGTCCAACCAACAGCACCACCTCTACAGGAGACTGTTACTAACACCATTCTATCACCAGAGGGCGAAAGTGTCCGACCAACAGCGCCACCTCCATATGCTGGGAGGCCCCCAACCCCCGCAGTTGATAGTTGGGATCCTGAGACAGGATCTCAACTATTAACATGCCCTGTATTTGAGCAGGCAGGAGGGCAGCGAATTTACCATGCTTTAAGTTTCAAAAAAGTGAAGCAGCTAAAAGAGGCTGTAACAATCTATGGTCCTCAAGCACCCTTCACTGTAAACAGGGTCGAATCCATTACCAACTTGAACATGACGCCAGCAGATTGGGCTAATATGTGTAAAGCTATGCTAAATGGAGGACAATACCTGTTATGGAAGGTTGCCAATGAGGAATTTTGCAAGGAGTCGGCTAGGTGAAATGCAGCAGCTGGTTATCCTCAGAGAAATCTAGATATGTTGTTAGGAAAGGGACCTTATGAGGATCAGCAGCAACAAATTGCATATGATCCTGGCGTATACATACAAATTGCTGTAGATGTGGTTAGGGCATGGAAGACTTTACAAGGACATGGAGGTTTACAAGGTCAATTATCTAAAGTAATACAAGGAGCTAATGAACCTTACACTGAATTTGTAGATAGGCTTATTCAAACAGCTACCAGAGTTTTTGGGAATACAGAACAAGCAAAGCCATTAATAAAACAACTGGCTTATGAGCAAGCGAATTGCTGGTGCAGAGAAGTCATTAGACCATGAAAACATGAAGATTTAAACACATATATTAAATTATGTAGAGACATTAATGAAGAAGGGCAAGTCGTGGCAGCTGCAGTACAACAGGTTTTAGATGCCAGGCCAAGAACATGCTACAATTGTGAACAAACAGGACATTTTAAAAGGAATTGCCCCATAGGAGGAGGGTTTAACAAAACTAGGTATCAAAGGAGTAGAATACCGGGTATTTTCCCATGATGCTATAGAGGGAGACATTGGGCTAATGAATGCCGTTCTCAAACCACCATAGAGGGTACTCCGTTATCAAAAAACGAACAAGGAACAGGTGTCTATCCACGATATCATGGAGAAAGGCATCGGGCTCCATTGCCAAAAAATGGACAGGGGGGGCCCAGTGCTCTGGGGCCCAAGACCACAAATATACGGAGCACTGGAGGAACCCAGCAACCCCATCAGGGTAGTACCCAGGACACATTGTCCATCAGATCCTTCATCAGACAAACCAGAGGGAGCGCAGGGTTGGACATCTGCACCTCCGCCAGAACAGTACTAACTCCAGAGATAGGAGTTCAAATCATTCCCACAGGGGTAAAAGACCTCTTCCCCAAGGAACAGTAGGCTTATTATTGGGACGCAGCTCTTCTACTTTAAAAGGACTTATGATAAGTCCTGGGGTAATTGATCCCAATTATGAAGGTGAAATAAAAATTATAGCCAGTTCTCCAAGAGGTATATCAGTAATTTCACCAGGAGATAGATTAGCACAGTTAATAATAATACCAAGCCTACATGATAAATTTTCCAGTCGTACTGTAGAAAGAGGTTCCAGGGGATTAGGCTCCACAGATGTAGATTGGGCTATGCTTTCTTTAAATTTAGATTCTCGCCCCATGCTAAAACTAAATACTCAAGGATATGAATTTAATGGGCTACTGGATACAGGTGCAGACCTTAGCATCATCTCTCGTCAAGAATGGCCAAAACATTGTCCATTACAACAAGCCACTCAAACGCTTCGAGGCCCAGGAGTGGTGACTAATCCCCATAGAAGTGCAATGGTATTAGATTGGAAGGATCATGAAGGATGTGAAGGAAGTATAAAACCATATGTATTGGATAATTTTCCCATAAATTTATGGGGACAAGATGTCCTAGATCAATTAGGTTTGACATTAAAAAATAACATCAATCAAAATGCACCCACTATTATGGTTAGAAAAGGTTTTAGAAAAGGAAAAAGATTAGGAAAACAAGAACAAGGTATAGCAGCACCAATACAAATAGATCAAGGAACAGACAGACATGGGTTGGATTTTCAGAAAGGGCCACTGAGACAATAAAAATTACTTGGAAATCAGAAAGACCAGTATGGGTTCCTCAGTGGCCCGTGACTAAAGAAAAGATACAAGCAGCCCATGAACTGGTCAAACAACAATTAGCAGTAGGACATATACATTCTTCTGTATCTCCCCATAATACTCCCATTTTTGTCATCAAAAAGAAATCTGGTAAATGGAGATTATTGCAAGATTTAAGAGCCATTAATAGTGAGATGTTTATTATGGGACCTGCTCAATTGGGGATTCCTCAATTGTCTGCTTTGCCAAAAACCTGGTATGTTTTAGTTATAGATATTAAAGATTGTTTTTTTTCAATTCCAATTCATCCTGAGGATAGTCCACATTTTGCATTTACTATCCCTGCACTGAATCATGAAGGTCCCGATCAGAGATATGAGTGGAAAGTACTCCCTCAAGGGATGGCTAACAGCCCAACTATGTGTCAAATTTATGTTAACAAAGTAATCCAGCCACTTAGAAATCAAAATCCTGAACTACAAATATTTCACTCTATGGATGATGTATTATTAGCACACAAAGATAAAAAAACATTGCTAGAATGTTATGCCACACTTACAAACTTATTAAAAAATTATAATCTAGAGATAGCAATAGATAAGTACAATTAAATTTTCCAATGAATTATTTAGGAGTTCTATTATCCTCAACCATGGTCCGTCCACCAAAAATTCAAATACAAGTAGATCAACTCAAATCACTTAATGACTTTCAAAAGTTATTAGGAGACATAAATTGGATAAGGCCTTATCTAGGCATACCAACAGGAGAGTGGGACCTTTGATATCCTAAAAGGTCCATCAGATCCAAATTCACCCTGAATGTTAATGCCTGAAGCAAGAAAGGCATTAAAAATCATTGAAACATATATGGAAAATATGCATTTGGATAGAATTGATATAAGTTTGCCTTTATTATTTATTGTACTACCAACAAAAAATATTCCTACAGGAGTATTTTGGCAAGAAGGACCATTTTTATGGATACATTTATCTTATTCTCCTAATACTATTCTTACTAGGTATCCTGAGGCTGTAGGACAATTAATACTCAAAGGAATAAAAGCAGCAAAGGGAGTGTTTGGAATTTCTCCCAATAAAATTATTACTCCATATACTATGGATCAAATTAATGAGTTAGCTAATGAGTTAAATACTTGGGCATAATCATGTGCAAATCTAATGTTTCATTTGATAACCACTTACCATCTAATCCTTTATCATCTTTTTGGTAATTGCATCCTGTAATTTTCCAAAAATGGGAAGAAAAACACCTATCATGAATGCTCCAAATATATTCACTGATGGGTCAAATAATGGTACAGCAGCAATAGTTACACCTGATCAAACTTTTACATTTTTAGTACCCAAACAATCAGCTCAAAAGGTAGAGCTTAATGCAGTATTTTGCTTGTGTGATGTTTAAAGATTCTGTATTTAATTTATTTTCCGATAGTCAGTTTATAGTTAATTCTATAGTATCCCTTGAAGATGCTGGTAGGATTTCCCCTTCCTCTACTGTTTTCTCTTTGCTTTCCACTATACAAAGTCTAATATGGGACAGAAAAAATCCATTCTTTATAGGACCTATCAGGGCACACACAGGATTGCCTGGAGCCCTTAGTTTGGGCAATGATTTAGCAGATAAAACTACACATGACATACATATTTTCTCTACACTAGAAGAAGCTACAAATTTTCATAAAAAGTTACAAAAGCATTTTAAAATAACTAAGGAACAAGCTAGACAAATAATAAAACAATGTCAAAATTGTGTAATCTTTTTAACACAAGTTAATCTTGGAGTCAATCCTAGAGGACTGATACCTAACCATATTTAGCAGATGAACGTCATACACTTGCCAGAATTTGGAAAATTAAAATATTTGCATGTTACAGTTGATTCTTCTTCTGGATTTTTGATGGGCTCCCTTCAGGCTGGAGAAAAAACTAAAGATATTATAGCTCATTGCTTACAAAATTTTGCCACTGTGGGCGTTCCAAAACAGTTAAAAACAAATGATGCCCCTGGTTATACTTCTACCTCCTTTAAACAATTTTGCTCATCATTTGGCATTACTCATATAACAGGAATCCCATACAATCCACAGGGACAAGGCATAGTTGAAAGAGATCATCAAACTATTAAAATGTACTTATTAAAGCAAAAAAGGGAATTGGGAAGGGGTATATATTCCCCAAAGATAAACTTAAAATAACACTCTTTACTCTAAACTTTTTAAATTTGGATTCATCAGGATTTAGTGCTGCGGAAAGGCATATGTGTCCAAAAAATGTACATAAACCCAAGGTACTTTGGAAGGATAATGGAAAGGTCTGACCCAGTAATTGTCTGGAGTCAGGGGTCTGTTTGTGTGTTTCCACAGGAAGAACAGCAGCCGATTTGAATTCCAGAGAGATTAACTAAAGCGATTTCTACAGACCAAAAAGAAGATGATTTGGCTCAAATCCATAACAACTGATATCCAAAACTCCAGTTTGGCTATTCTTACATCTGTGACAGAACCAGGATGTTTTTTTCAATATCTATTTTATTATTACCCTTTCCCACATCATGAAGTTCTATTTTGTTTTGTGAGCTCATACAGACCTAGGTTAATGTTTTGCTGATCAGTTCTATTTTTTAACTATAGAGTTTTTAAACATTGCAATGGAGATTTCACCTGTAAAAAATTATAAGGCCTTTACTATTATGTTATGTGTTGTATGTATTATATTATGTGTGCACACTTGTATTTTGTGTTGTATGTTTGTATGTACGTATGTCCATATATCATATATGATGAGCGCTCATGAAAAATTGGATCCAAATAGTTTTTCTATTCACGTGATTTAAATGGTTTAATTTAAATTGGGTAAACTGCTGTTGAGGATTGTTTTAATATGTGAACAAAAAAGGAGGTTAACAGATCTGTTTGTTTACTTTTACCTTTCCTTTTTATTATATTTAAAAATTCTGTTCAAGACAATGTAAATTGTTAAAAAAAATTGTTTTCTTTTAGTGCCTTCTGGAATGTTACATAATTTTTTCTTTAGCCATTATTGCCAGAATTCCTATCTTCATCCCAGTGCTGGTGAAGACAAAGATAAAACCAATCTACAGCTTCTGCAATAGCCATCACTGAACTGCTTGCAGAACTTGCCTGGACTATGTATCACTTGTATGCATTGTGAACTCACTTGTATGCATTGTGAACTATCTGTTGGTGCAGCGACTTGTGGTAGTGTTGGGGTATTTTTGCTGATGATGTCATCGGTGGTACAATTTTTCCAAAAGGAGCCGTCAATTGGCTTGGTGTATCCTACTCCCTTCTGCTTGTGATGGTCGTTCAGCTAAAATTTGGGGGCCAACAGAAATGAGGCAAAGAACCTCACCCCCCCCCCCCCGCTGGTACAAAGACCTATCCACAGGTGTGGCTATATGCTGGACCGGTAGTCAATGACGGGTAAGATCCAATTGCAATGGTACCAACCTAAGACAGGAGGCTGATGCCTTGTTGTCAGCTCATCCGATGACGGGTAAGGACCATATGTACTATTGGACAACCTAAGGTAGGCACGGGTCCCTAAGCCACATGCTTGTTGTTTAAACAGAGAGGGGGAGATATTGAGAGCCACAGCCGAAGGGGCCCCAGCAAACTTCCAGCTGCCAGCAAACTTCTAGCTGCCAACTGACTGGCTCCTCTGCGGTGTTGCTCATTGGGTTGTTTCCCCGCCCTTTCAGACCACAGAGCTGCTCATTGGGGGACTTTTTTGGCTCTTCCCACACGACCCAGCCAATCGGCCTCAAGAGCAGGAGGAGTGGGGGAGGTTGAGAGACTTGTGGGAAGCCGGTGGTGGCAGTTGGGCTCTGAAGGTTTTCCTGAAGAGTTGTGTGGTTTGGCGTGTGTGTTCTGAAAATAAAGTTCATTTCTTTTGACAAGTGGCTCCTGAATTGTGCCCAGCCTATCATTATTTGCTGACAACATGATTCTATACTTAGAGGATCCATAAAACTCCACTAGAAAACTTCTAGAATTAATTAACGAATTCAGCAAAGTAGCAGGATATAAAATCAATACCCATAAATCAAATGCATTTTTATACATCAGTGATGAAAACTCTAAAAGAGAAATTAGGAAAACTACCCCATATACAATAGCCCCCCCCCCCAAAAAAAAAACGAACAAACAAACAAAAACTTGGGAATCAACTTAACAAAAGAAGTGAAAGATCTCTACAAATGAAAACTAAAGGACCCTAAAGAAATAAATTGAAGAAGACCTTAGAAGATTGAAATATCTCCCATGCTCTTGGATAGGCAAAATTAATATTGTCAAAATGGCCATACTGCCCAAAGTGCTACACAGATTTAATATATTCCAATTAAATTCCCAACATCATTCCTTATAGAAATAGAAAAAGCAGTCATGAAATTCATTTGGAAAAATAAGAGACCCTGAATAGCTAAAGCAATCCTTAGCAAGAAGAGTGATGCAGGAGGCATCACAATACCAGACCTTAAACTATACTACAAAGCTATAGTAACAAAAACAGCATGGTATTGGCACAAAAATAGACATGTAGACCAATGGTACAGAATAGAAGACACAGAGACAAACCCACATAAACACAGTTATCTCACACTAGACAAAGAAGCCTAAAACATACATTGGAGAAAAGATAGCCTCTTCAACAATAGTGCTGGGAGAACTGGAAATCCATATGCAGCAAAATGAAACTAAATGCCTATCTCTCACCATGCACAAAACTCAACTCAAAGTGGATCAAGGACCTAGGAATTAGTTCAGAGATCCTGCACCAAATAGAGTAAAAAATAGGCCCAAATCTTCATCACATTGGATTAGGCCCTGACTTCTTTAACAAGACTCTTACAATGGAAGAAATAAAATCAAGAATTAATAAATGGGATGGACTCAAACAAAAAAGTTTCTTCTCAGCAAAATTCACAATCAATGAGGTGAAGAGAGAGCCTACATTTTGGGAGAAAATTTTTACCACACACAAGTCAGATAGAGCAGTAATCTGCAGGATATATAAAGAATGCAAAAAACCTAATACACACACATACACACACACAAAAAAAAAAACACAACCAAATCAATAAATGGGCTAAGCAGCTAAACAGATACTCCTCGGAAGATATACATTTGATCAACAAATATATGAAAAAATGTTCAACATCTCTAGTAATTAGAGAAATGCAAATCAAAAACTACTCTAAGATTTCATCTCACTCCAGTCAGAATGACAGCTATTAAAAATACAAACAAGTGTTGGCAAGAATGTGGGGAAAAAAGGCATACTCATACACTGCTAGTAGAACTGCAAATTGGTGCAACCAATATGGAAAAGAGTATGGAGATTCCTTAGAAAACTTGGAATGGAACCACCATTTGCCCCAGCTATCTCACTCCTTGGTCTGTACCCAAAAGACTTAAAAATAGCATATCATAGTAATTAACCAAGTCAATGTTTATAGCAGCTCAATAGCTAAACTGTGGAAGCAACCTAAGTGCCCTTCAATAGATGAATGGATAAAGAAACTGTATATATACAAAATGGAATAGTACTCAGCATTAAAAGAGAATAAAATTATGGGATTTTTAAGTAAATGGATGGAGCTGGAGAATATCATGCTAAGAGAAGTAAGCCAATCCCCCAAAAAGCAAATATCGAATGTTCTCTCTAATAAGTGGATGCTTATCCATAATGGGAAGGGAGGCTTGAGAAAAATGGAGGAACTTTGGGCAAAGGGGAGGTAGGGGAGAAGAGGCATGGGGAAGGAAAGACAGTGGAATGAGATGGACATCATTACGTGTATGACTGCACATACAGTGCAATGCTACACCATGTACAACCAAAGAAATGAAAAGTTGTGCTGCCATTGTGTGCAATGAATCAAAATGCATTCTTCAGGCATATATATCTAATTAAAATTAATTAATTAATTAATAGTTTTTTTAAAAGACAGGAAAATTTGATAAATGTCCTCAGGTCAGAAACAACTTCCTTTTGTCTCTTACTTCTCTCAGTTTCCACTTTGGATTTAATCCTCATAAATATTTTGTTCCTTTCCTCTTACCTCTCAACTATTTTCAAAATAGTTTTCTATATTTTATTAGTTATTTTTTATTCTTAACATTAGAAAGGTTAGTATAGATGTTAATCCTAATGTATTAACAGAAAAAGAAATCTCACTTTTACTCTAGAATGGTAAAATAGCTATTATTCCTTAATTTTCTTTTTGTTTAGAAGTCTACGAAGAGTTATTTTCCTTAAAATTTTAATATAGTATTTTATTCTGTTTATTATTCATTTATTGAGCTATTGTTGATGTTTAATATGGTAAAGATTTAAGGTTCATTACTACATTTTATAGCTGTTATTATAAAGATTTTTAAAATTTGTCTTTGTAATTTTATCCAAGGACAATTTAGCTATGTCTCTTAAGTTTTTATATTGTTCTACTTTCATTATGCTCAGTTAATATATTTTCTAAAGTTCACTGATTACTTTTTCCTTGATCTATTGGGTATCTAAAAGAATATTGCTGAATTGCAAAACATTTGGGAATAGTCAATTTATCTTTTCTTATTGATTTTTAGATTGCTTATAATATGATAAGAAAAACAAATTACTTAAATAGTTAAAATATGTTACTTCTTACTTCATAGCCAAGCAAAAAGCTAAATTTGGTAAATAGTCCATGTTTGTTTGAAAATAATGTATTCTGTAATTGTCAGGTGCAACATTTGATACACACTCACGTTTGTAAACTTTGTTGTTCATATCCTCTCTGTTCTCTCTGCTTCTTTTATAAGTTATTTAAAAATGTTAAGGTGCCTCTTAAAAATTCTCATTTCTTGGGTAGTAGTATTCTTCTGTAATATTTCCTGAATAGGATTGGACCTAGTGACTTACCTCTAAGGAAAAGTGATAGGATGGAGCTTCTAATACAAAAAATATTCATAACTTCTGTTGGTCGTTAGCTTCCTCATTGTGATAGAAGTCGTTACTATGCACTAAGTAGCCTTATGGAGGGGTTCTTGTTGCAAGAAATAAAGATGAATTTTGGTAAATCACATAGAAGTGAAACCCTACAAGTCCATTGACTTTCAAAGGAATGAGCAAATACTGTAACAACAATATTGGAAACAGATGTTTTCTAAGATGACCTTTAAGATAAGGTTGTTGTATAAGACTTATTAAGATGTGGGTACCTTTCAAGATTCACAATCTACTGAAACTGAGACAAAAGTATTTATAGTTCTAGTAATATATATATATATATATATATATATATATATATATATAACATAAAATTTCCCATCTTAACTAATTTTTAGTGTACAGTAATATTAAGTACATTCACATTATTTTGTAGCCAATCTGCAGAAATATTTCCATTTCCCTGCTGCCCTTGGTAACCTCAATCCTACTTTCTATCTCTATGAATTTTACTATACTAGTTACCTGAGGTAAACAGAATCATACAATATTTGTCTTTTTGAGTGGTTTATTTTACCTAACAAATGCCCTTAGGGTTTATGTCTATTGTAGCATATGTCAGAGTTCTGTTCCATTTTAGGGCTGAATAATATTCCATTGTATTCATATGCTACTTTGAATTTTTAGATATGTATTATTTCTATCACATTCATCTGTTCATGGACTCTTGGGTTGCTTTTGCTATTGTGAACAATGAACAGAGGTGTAAAAACTTCTAGGACCCTGCTTTCATTTTTTTTGGATGTATGTCCAGAAGAAGAATTGCTGGATCATATGTTAATTCTGTATTTAATTTTTTGAGGAAATGCTATACTGCCTTTCATAGTGATACACAATTTTTTAATCCTACCACAAGTTGAAAAGGGGTCTAATTTTTTTGTATCCTTACTTTGTTGTTGTCAGGGGTTTGTTTTTATAGTAGCCATATTAATGGTGAGGTGAATTTTATTACTTTTTTGCTTTGGATATTTTGAAATTATGTTAATAAGTGCTCACATATTTAAATTCTTATAAAGGTCTGATTGAGTCTTTTATAAATATAAAGTGATCCTCTTTCTTTTTAACATATCTATCGTACAAAACGTATAAAGAGTATACTTTCTCTGATAGTAACAATGCTACACTAGATTTCTTCTTCATTGTTATTTTCATATATATTTTTTCCTGTTTCTTTTTAACATTTAAACTCCTGCTGTCCTTATGTTTAATGTGCAGCAATTAGGTTGAGATGTTTTAAAATATAATTTGATAATCAGTCTTTTAAAATTGAAATATTTTGTCCATTTATATTTAATATAATAACTACATGTTTGAATTTTAACATATCATATTCTTTTTGATTTCTCTTTTTCCAGTTAGTTTAAAAATTGTACTTTGATAAATTTGTTTCACAATTTTGTATTCTTTTCCAAGTCTGCTTTGTCTTTTTCTAAGAGTGTACTCTTCTCTCATTTTGGTTTTCTTCTTTATCATCATTAGGAACGTTTATCTTATAATTTCTTAAATTTACTATTTCAGTTTTTTGGGGAATACCAGTTCCATTTTATGCTATCATCAATTCCTTTTTGTTGTAGGTGGATTTTTTATCAGGTATTTTCTAAGTTTTATGGTGAGTTTATCACAAGCGTTTCCTTTGCTTTCCCTTAGAAGATCACTATGCATTGAGTTAAAAAAATCTTTCTTTAAGTGGGGTGTGGTGGTCACAGGTCTGTAGTCCCAGCTACTTGGGAGGTTGAGACAGGAGAATCATAAGTTTGAGGCCAGTCTGAGAAACTTAGTGAGACCTTGTTTCAAAATAAAATTTAAACAAAAAGGGTGGTGAATATATCCCAGTGGTGTCACATTTACCAAGCACGTGCGAAGTCTGTGTTCAATACTTACTACTACAGAAAAAACAAGAAACAAACAAACCAACAAAAAACCTTGCTTTAGCTGAAGTGTACAATTTTTGTTCAGGTCCTGAGGCTGGGTTTATTATTATGCCACATCTAGTGTACATATTGATTTGCTATGTAAAATTTCTATGCCAACTGGGCAATCTAAATTAGAATAGCATTTACGTTTAGGTTTTATAAAAAATATTTAACAGGAAATTTTTTGCCCAATCCCAAGGACAAGAAGAGAAGAAATTCCTAGCCATTTCCCTGGTCCAGGACTTAGAGTTTTCTAATATCATTTTTGGAGGAAAACAAAACAAAACAAAACAAAAGCAAAACAAAGCAAAAGATACATATAACTATTTGGGCTCTTGTTTCTACACAGTTTTCTACTCTGCCTGGGCACTAACCAAGCCTCCTCTCCCTGCATGTATGTTAAAATTGTAGGACTGCCAACCTAGTCTAACATCCCCTTGGGATGCCTGTCCTGGCATTAGCTTCTGCACTCAGCATTCTGGGGATATACTCTGTTGCTTGGAAATGAGGAATTTCTCATTCTATTAAGTTCAGCCACATTAATTTTATTTTTTTGCATTTATCCATATTTGTATCAGGGAGAGAATAAAAATATATACTTAGTTCAAAATGGTGCTGGAACTCTTAAGTCCTACACCAATACAAAGGGACACAATAATGTCTAATGTCCCTTATGTATTAAAAGTTCTACTATTTTCAGTACTATCGACTTTCGTGTATGAACATTCATAATGAATTCCTGTAGTTTTTACCTGTTACTAATTCCTTAAATACTAGATACTCTTATCGGAAGAATTTCTACAAGTATTACATTTTGTGATTTACATTCATAAAACGCTAAATTCAAGTTCAGTTCCATATTAGTGTCTCAATGAATGATGGAAAGTGTGTGACCAGTTCTTTGTCTATCTTTTTTTTTCCAAAATATGATTTCTGCATTTGTTATCAGTGTCATTAATTATTTAGGTTTATTATTATTATTATTATCAGTGTCATTATTATTTAGGTCTATTTAGGTTTATGCCACCTCTCTTTTTCTTTGAAGCCTATAGTAGGATTGTCACTCTGCACGCCCCCACCCCCAGACTGGCATCAGTCATTGAAGTATGAGTAGATGATACCACTTCCTGGTGGAAGCTTCAAAAGTTAGTAGTGTGGGCTTCACCACATTTTCTTTTCCCTCCTTCACATGTTGACAATGTTCTTTATAGCGTTGCTTCTTCAGCCTAGGTCCCAGAATGAGAAGCATGCAGAGTGGTGTTTCTAACCACCTTAAAACTTACATGGAATCTCACTGAAAATAAACCTTTGTTTTTTATGTTTTGGGGGTTGCTTGTTATGGCAGCATAATTTAGCCCTTCTTGATTGATACAAGAACAAGTGGGGCAGCTTATTTTCCACTGTATTCCCCATAGTTTAGCACAAAGGCTAGCACAGTCAGTGTTTGTGATTTACTGAGTCAAATTTTAGAAGCAGAACTCTTAACTCCTGTGGTAACAGTGTCAATATAGAAGCTTTCTGATCTTTTCTCAGATTTGGTCCCAAATCCTCAAAACATTCCTTCCATCTTTTCATCTGAAGTGAGTGAGAAGAACATTTGACATAGTTACAAATGAAAATCATTTTGTTTGGTACAAAACCCACTGGAAAAAGGAAGATGATGGGCATTTCTTTCAGTGGGTAATCTATTACTACATGTCCTATAAACACTAAATATTCTATTCTGTTAACCTATAAGAAATAGTGCTAAGTAGAGGAAGAGGCAATGTTTTGGTTTTTAATTTAAAAGAATAAGGGGAACAACACTTTCTGAACAGAATTCTATTTGGGAAGTCTTTTGGCAATTATTGAGTCTACTACTCTGAATACACGAAACCTATCTTGAAAAGTATGTTTTGTTCTCAGAAGACATGAAGCCATTTTTGGTATGTGAAGCAAGATGATTGGATTTCCCGTTAGAAATGTGTATCCCCTTGGTCAGACAAATATTTTGTGGATTTATTTATTTTTTCTACTAGGTAGAATAGCTGTATTATATATTATCCAAGCATAGAGACATTGGAGAGTTAAAGAAGGCACTGCTGTTAATTATACCAGGACAACTAATAAACGATATTTTCCAGGACAAACTTATGAATACCTTACAGATAGGGACATGTCTAAATGTGAATTTCATAGCATATAATGAAGGCTTTTAAGTCTTTTAAGTTCTAAGTACAGCCAGCAGAGTGATCAAAAAGCCAAGGGCAGAAAACATCATCTTCAATAAGGATTTCAATGAGTAACGTCATTTTTCCACTAGCTGATTTTTCACTAACCTTTCCTCAGGCCCCTAGTGGGATCTTTGATGCCCCACGAATTATTTGTTTTCCCTTGAAGGACTTTTTGGCACCAGCAACCTTCTACCCACACCCCAAAGCAAACTAAATGTCATTCCCTCTAGGATGGCTTCTCTAACATCCCTGCACATGGCTTGTCTCTGGCCACTGGGATTCCCCAACACAATGTAGACATTTCTCTAGTGGCACAACCACATTCTATTGCATTTCCCCATGTGTGTCTGCATTCCCCCAGGAGCAGAAACAATGTCTTACTTCTTTTGGTGTCTAAGAAAACCTTTTTACCTAAAGGTAACAGGAAATCACTGAAAGACTAAACCCAGAGTTCTAATCATTTAAAAAGATCATGTTTATAAAGACTTCCCAGCTTGAGCATGAGCTAAAATGAATAAAAACAATGAACTGGTTTGCCAGCTGTTTCCTGGTTCACAGGGAAAGAGAGATAATTCTGAGGTGGAGGTAGGGGAGAAACAAAACATCGTTTCTTCATTTTAATTACAGTTGACTGGGGCGCCATTGCAGGATGGAACTCACAAAGCTGTGACTGCAAGAAGCTGCGTGTTTATTATGTAGGGGAAACAAGATAATATGCTAGTCTTTAAGAGATTTTGAAGGACTATGTTGTAGTATATCTTCTAGGAATGAAACTGAATCTAGATCATATCCCCCCAGTGGCAATTACAGAAATTAAGAGATGTGGAGAAATCATCTGCTCAGCTCTCCCAGCACAGCAGGTACAATGTCACCTGAGCCATTTTTATGAAGCTCCTGTCACTTCCCAGGAGTGGGCATTGCTCCTAGCAGAACAGAGCAGACAGCTTTGGAAATATAAAACAGGCACTTGGCTCCTAATGCTAGGTGGCCTTGGAAAAGGATTGTAAATTCACAGATGTTAAATTGGAAGCACGATTCTGCAATCCAGGAGTTAAAACTAATGCTTGCTTGAACTACTGAGATTTATTTGTATAAATTCATACAAACATAGAAATATATGTGTGTGCATGAGAGAGAGAGAGAGAGGAGTGAATTCTTTTTTCTTCAGAGCCAAGAGGATAAAGGATAAATTTGCCTTTATGAAGCTATTTTTTGCAAGAGTTGATGAGCTGATTTCACTGAACCCATGGCATGACAGGCAGAGATACTCAGAGTCATGTGGTCCTATCTACAAAGCACAGCACAGGACACGCAGACTGTGGGGTTCCTTTGGGCTTCAATTCTGGGATGATACTTAAGTATTGAGAAGCATGAAATATCAATGTCCCCCACTCCCACCCCCAGGGCTGAAGTTTGTACAGCACAGGGTATAGGAAAGAGTGCTGAGGTCATGGGAGGTGGCATTAGAGGATGGCACAGAGAAGCCATCTGACATCCCCCACTCCCTGCACTGAGTCCACCTCAGCCCCCACCATCCTCTGTTCCTTCAACAAGTACCTGCAAGACCTCTACTATGTTTATGGTGCTGTGCTAAGTGGTGCAGAACTAATGGCAAAAATGGCAGCTTTGGATCTTCAGATCTCCTGGTCTGATGGAGAAGGGAGCCACAAAACAGATCATCATCATCATCCACTGTTGAAAGGCATGCTATTGAAAATGTGTGTGGTTATGGCAATTTGGCCAAAGGAATCTCTCACTGTGGTTATAATTGTGGAGGAACTGGAATTTGGGGAAGGCTTCATATATGGCTCCCTGTTATAAAACCCTACTTTCTTAGTGAGGTATTCTTGGTCCTCCTATCTATGTCCCTAGTAGTCCAATCTCCCGACACCAACTCTCATGTAGTCTGCGTGATTCTCAGCTTTGTCTTCTTTGTTTCCTGACTGGAATGTTGCCATTTTCTCTACTGATCCGAATCTGATCTGTTGAAGAGTAGCTGAAGTCCCACCTCCTCCATGAAGCCATACCTGATTATTCCTGCCTATGGTGATGTGCCCATTCTGGCCTCATTTTTTGGTTTTGGTTTTATCCTGCATTTTGACATCTTTATATCCCTTATCCAAACACTTGGGACCAGAAGCATTTCAGAGTTCAGATTTTTGGGTTTGAAATATTTGTGTACACATAATGAGTTATCTTGGGGATGTGTCTCAAGTCTAAACACAAAATTCATCTGTTTCATGTACATCTCATACACATAGCCTGAAGGTAATTTTATAAAATATTTATAATGTGGCTGTGTTTTGACTGCAATCCATCACCTGAGGTCAGGTGTGGAATTTTCCAACTGTGTCATATAGGGGAAATGAAATTTTCAGAATTTAGAAATTTTGGATTTCAGATTCTCATAAAAGAGATGCTTAGTCTGTTTTGCTATAAAGCTCTTCTAGTATTGATTTAATACAGGCATTTTTCTTTTCTCACTAACTAAAATTGAAAAGCACTAAATGACGGAATCCATTATCTAATATTCTATTCACACCCTAGTAAAGTATAGGACAGAGTACTCAGTAAATACTAGTTGAATGGATGAACATTGGCATTTTGCCCCTTGAGGGAAATTCAGGATGAAATTGACCCCCCGCACACACACACACTTACTAATATTGAGAGCCTTACTTTTCTGTGGCTACAAATCTATGTAACCTTTTTTCCCCCCTGAACTCTATCCATACATTTATCCATTCATCAAAGTTTTTCCTGAGGGTTTGCTGTAATCCCTACTTGGTACTTGAGAAACAGAGATGGACTGACACCCCAAATGGGAGAGCCAACTCCTAAAGGGATAAGTGGGTTAAAGTGTTATGAGTTTTCTGTTAGGGTGGGGTGGGGGCACAGGGAATGAAAACCGATTTTATCACAAGGACAAACACTGATGTCATGAGGCAAGGGATCTTGAGCTCTTTAGTGTTGACTAAGGAACCATGTCGCTGGAGTTAGAGGTTTGGGAGGAGAAGCAAAGTGAGCAGAGAAGTATCATAGGGTGAAGGCAGCCCAGGGGGACCACATGGCCTGCAATTTGAAGAACAAAGCAAGGAACCTTGAACACCAGCCAGCCATTTTGTCTTTCTTTGGCTTAGGATGCGCCCTTTCGACATTCCAGACCTGATTCCTTTGTTACCTTACATATTTGAACATGCCTTTTTCCTACCTTTACTGATGATGTGCTTGACACTTTGCCAGGAGGTGAAGTTCATGGCTGGGAGTAATTTCTCCTCAGCATTCTGAGGGCATTTCCCAATTATGTCTCATTTTCACTGTGGCTGGAGTCAGATGCCATGCCATGATTTTTCATATATGAGATTCTTTTTTCTTCCCATCACCCCCAAAATTTTTAGGATTCTCTTTTTCCTTTGCTATCAATGAAAATCTGCCTCCGTGTGCTTTGTTTCATAATTGCTTTAGTTGTGATAAAATACACCTCACCTAATTTATCACCTTAACCATTTTTAAGTATGCAGTTCAGTGTCGTTAGTATATTTATATGTCTGTCTGTTATTTTTCAACTCAAGGTTTTAAGCGATTGATGGGTTCTTACAAGATGGAGATGCACTTTTTATTTCTTTAAATAATTTCCCCTTCTGTTTTCTCTCCTCTCTCTTTCTAGAACTTCTGTTGGATCAATGTTTGATTTTTTTGAATGTTCTTCTAATTCTATGTCCTATCTCTGATTATTCCACTCTTTGATCATTTGTTCTACTTTATGAGATTTACCTTGTCTTTTAATTCTTCATAGAATATTTTATTTCCATTATTTTAGTTTTATTTTTGTTGTTTCTTGCTCTGATCTTTTTTTTAAAAAAAAAATGGCATCCCATTTTCTTATTGATACAAGATATCATCTCTCCAAGTATAATACTTGTGGTTTTCCTTTTCTTTTGTTTGTGGCACTAGGGATTGAACCCAGGTATTCTCTACTATTGAGCTATACCCCTGTCCTATTTATTTATTTTTATAATGGAAGTTTGAACCCAAGGGTGCTTAATCACTAAGCTATACCTCAGTCCTTTTTATTTTGAGATGGGTCTCACTGAGTTTCTGAGGCTGGTCTCAAATTTGCATTCCTTCTGCTTCAGCCTCCTGAATGCTAGAATTAGAGACCTGTTCTACTATGACTGGTTGTGATATTTTGAAGTGTTCTTATAAGTCCTTTCTTTACTCCATGAACCTTTTAATTTATCCTGTTTGCTGCTGTGAGGGTCTCTTTCCCACTTTTGGGGGTTTTCCTTAAATATCAGTGGCTGGCTACTTGCTCTTGGCTAAGAAAGTGTCCCTGGGAAGCTGAATGGACCATCTCTAGGCATGGATAGAATTGGTTTAATCAGTCAGGGACCTAGTAATTTTCCTGGTGAATTGTTGGCAAGTATCAGTGGACTTTTCCTTCATCTAGATTTCAGCAATCTAAAAACCCAGCCAGAGAAGGACAAGCATGCATGTTTTATGTCTTGCCATGTAGACTTTTACTTACTGTTTTTAGCACAGTAATTTCATTCCTGAACCTAATATGTTTACCTTTGGGACCCATAAGGTTCATCTTTCCCAGTAAACCTCTCAGCCCATCTGAGCATGAGGCAGGGAAGGGGTCTGGGTGCCACCTACTTCTTATAACATCTCTAAATTAAACTCTCCCACTTTAATAAATTTTGAGACTCTTAGCCCCTCTCATTTCTAAGATTTTCCAGATTTTTGCCCCTTAATAAGCTCCCCTGTCAAACTTTCTTCATTTTGCTTAGTTAATTATCATTTATATACTACTATCTTCCAAAAGTTTTTGAAATCTGTCATTTACTGTCTTGTCCTATTCTCACTTCTTTATGGTTTTTTGTTGGTTTGGTTTGGTACCAGGATTAAACCCAGAGGCATTTAACACCTGAGCCACATCCCCAGCCCTTTTTATTTGTAGACAGAGTCTTACTAAGTTGCTTAGAGCCTTGCTAAATTGCTGAGGCTGGCTTTGAACTTGCAATCCTTCTGCCTTAGCCTCCTGAGCTGCTGGGATGACAGGGGTATATGCACTGAGACTGGCTGAGTTTTTGTTCTCTATTATTCTGGAGAATTTTCTGGACAGAGTTGAGCTTGACTTGTGGGTTTATGTACCATATTTAACCCATAGTCTGTTTGCTTATATTAGATTATTAGATCTTAGATTTCTCCTACAGATTTTCTTGGGGGATCCTCTTACTCACTTCTTCCACCCTATGTCTAGGGCTATAGTATAATGTTGCCATGTTTAGCAAACAAAAACACAGGACACACAGTTAAATTTGGACTTCAGACAAATATTACATGGCACATACTTATTCTGGAAAATCATTTGTTGTTTTCTGAAATTCAAATTTAACTAGTTATCCTATATTATATTAAAAACTTATCTTAGTTCAGGCTAGTACAAATTAATGGCTTTTTTTACTCAATATATCCATACCAGTTTTATTTTTTATTTCAAATAAGTTTCATTTGATGAAGTTGGAAATACTAGGATTACTATCTTAGACCTTCATTATTACATGTTGATTTTTCACTTTAGGAAGAGAAAAGAGAAATTCTTATAGGAAATAATAAAAAATTAACAATTTTAGCCTGCCTCCTTTATACCAGGCCTGCTTCTGAGCTCTTTACATGAATCATTGAGATGAATGAGGTGTCAGTTGGCACAATTTAAGGTCCCAAGCTTGGTAACATAAATACAGTCATACTCCCCCAAAGAATGCTTTATCCAATGACAGACTGCATGTGTGAAGGTGGTCACATAAAAATTATAACAGAGCTGAAAATTTTCTATCACTTAGAGTTTTGCAGCTGTCATAATGTTGTAATGCCACACATCACTCATGTGTTTATGGTGAAACTGTTGTAAACAAACCTACTGCACATTCACTGTCTTTTAAACAACAAAATTTATTTTCTTACAGATTTGGCAGCTGAATATCTAAGATCAGGTGTCAGCATTGTTGGGTTCTAGTGAGAACCCTCTTTAACTTCTTGTTATCATATCACATGGCAGAAGAGGGACAAAAAGAGCTCTCTGAGGTACCTTTTATAAAGGCACTAATCCATTTGTGAGGGCTCTACTCCATTAACTAATTATTTCTCAAAGACCCCCACCTGCTAATACCATCAAAAGTTCAATGTGAACTTTGGGGAACGCAAATATTCATTCCATAATACAACCCTACATACAAAGAAACTTCTTATCTAAGTTTTGGCCTTGTATAACCCAATACTTACATGTAATGTCATAGCGTATGCCTGAGTAGCCCTTGTCTGTTTTGTTAATGCTGTTAATGCTGTGAGAAGACAATACTAAATATTTACTTGTGGTTCAGGGTTTCTGTGCCCTCCTAAAACAAGATAAGTAAAATATCCGCTCTTACATTTTTCTTCTACTAAGCTAAAGACTTTGAATTTAATCCTTAAAGCTTTGGAGAATTGCCAAATATTTTTGACAGTGAAGTAACATAATCAGATTTGGATTTTTTTTTTATTCATGCTATAGCATAGAGACTGACAAGCCTGAAGGCAAAGACTTTTAGGTGACTATTGTAGTGAGTAATTTGAGCAAGATAAGATAGCATCCTGACCAGAGAAGAAAATGTGAGAATGAAAAGAAAATGCAAGGAATATTAAAGTAGCAGCTACTGACTTGGAAATTGAGTAGCTGTGCTGAGGAGGGAAAAGTTCAAGGAAGTGCTGAGTTTCTAGCTTAGGCCAATGATGGCGAGTAGAACCTGCACCAAGAAAAGAATTTCAAGAAGAGGACAGATCTTGGGGCAGCAATTATCACTGGTTCTCTCCCAAATGGTTCTCATTCAATGGGATGTGGGGAGGTTCTTCTAGGAATCAGGAATGTCTTTAGCTTTTCCTAAACTCCAGCAAGAAGAAGCCATAAAGATGCATTCAGCTTACTGAAGTCACCTGCAAACTATTGCTCCTGCCCTGACTATGAACTCAATCGTTGAAGGAAGGCCTTCCATTTCCCAGGTGATGGTGCTGTCCTTTCAAGTGCAGGGACATATGTCAGCAATGGTCAGCTCAGCAACAGTGGCTAAAGACCTCATTTTGCTCTGGCCCATGATTATCAACAGGACTGAGAGGAGCCATTTTGTGCCAACCTGAGTTGAAGTTACTCATCCTGAACTGGGACCTGGTAGAACCAAATGGGACTGACTCTAGAGGGATCATTTTCATACAACCCAGGAGCCATTCCCCTTTTGCTTTCTCTCTTAACTTTTGGATGACATCATTTGCATCAATCTCTCTCCCTGCACTAAATAATCTGCTTAGAATAATGACATCAGGAATAATTTATCAGCCACAATCAGCACCTGCCACTTGCTAAAGACCTGGTCACAGTATGAACTCTGTTGTTAATACTTTTTTTGCTCACATCAAATCTCATTATTGAGTTGATTGAGTTGGTTGAGAGTTTAACATTAACTTTCATGCCAGTTCTTTGCCCTGTTAATAACCAAGCCAATAAAGGCACCTGCTATCTCTGTTAAGCTAATGAGGCAGGGGAAAGGGATGGAAAGGATGGCAGGTGAGACCAGTTCTTCATCCCCTGAGCCAGCGTTGCCCAGGCAACTTATCCTGCAACTGTAAATGGCAGTGTTTTGCTTTTCAATGTTTTTTTCTCTCTCCCCTATGTTAGTAGACTTTCATTCCCTAAGGACTGGCCCCTTTGCTTTGTTTTCTCAAAGAACCTATAGGATGAACTGGAGCTAACAGTCTCATGACAATTCTAGACATAGCTTCTCCATTAATTTCTATTGCTGTCAATTCAATTTCTTTTTGAAAAAAAAAAGTTGTACAGAATTGGAAGCACAATTTTGCATGTAAAATTACCAGCACAAAGCAGCAAATGACTGCAGTGCTTGGGAAAAGAAAGGCATAGGTTGAAAGACACATTTAAAGAACTGGGGGCAGGGAGGCGGTTCTGAAGTGCATATCTCCAGCTGAATAATTGTAATGAGTGCATAAAGCAATAGGAAAAGGGTTTCCAAAACTTGCCACACTGTGAATTCAAAATGCATTACTGTGTCCAAGTTTGCCTTATCAGATAAATTGCTAAACTCAAGTCAAAGGACAGGGAGATAATAGATAACGAAATAGAGTTTTACGTGGGTAGCTTAGAATATGGAATTTCAGTCAAAGTGGATATTACATCTTACTTACAGGAATCCAGCAGAAGTGATCATTGATCAGTCTACGTGAATGTGTTATTGCTTTGCTTTTTAACCAGCCCACCTTTCATGAGGAAATCATGGAATATAATGAATGAAATCTAGTGTTCAAATGCTTTCTCTCCTAAAAGACTCACACTCACCAGCTGGCCCTGCAAACAGTCCACAAGTCTTCATGTCCTGGTCTCTGGCTGGGTGTAGTGGTTCATGCCTATAATTCCAATGACTAGGGAGGCTGAGGAAGTTCAAGGCCAGCATCAGAAATTTTGTGAGCCCCTCAGTGTTTAGTGAGATACTGTTTCAAAGTTAAAAAAAAAGGGCTGAGGATGTGGCTCAGTGGTAGAAATCTTCAGGTTCAATCCCCAATACTGTGGGGGAGGAGAGATGTGGTGTCTGGAATAAAAAGGATTTGAAGGGAGAGCGTTCATTCTGAGCCTCAGTGTACTACTCTGAAAAGTGGGAGCAAGTAAAAGAAAAGCCAGGAAGCATCCATGATGATGTAGCAATAGCTACACTGCTATTGTTCAGAGACTTGCCTATAAGAGTCCTTTCAAGTCTTCCATTCTCCAACTGAAGGCCAACACACACCATCCGATTCTTTTGTTTCCTCCTGGGAAATGCTTCCTAAATCCTTGCCTCTCCTTCTTTTTGTTGCTGGCCACAAAGACTCCTGGCTCTGAGTAGGTGGAGAGGCTTGGTTATTTGCCAGACTATGATGAGGATTCCCCTGGAGGACTATGTCAGAGGCGCTAATGAGTCTCTGTTTAACTGTGACTGTGTGCTCCCCTGGCAATTGGGACAGAGAGAAACACCTTGCACAACAATTAGCTTTTCACAGCCATTAGCAATTTGTAGTCATTAGCACAGGCAGAAACAGCAAATAACGCTCAGGAAGCAAATACCACTGTGAGTCACAACAGGACTCCTGAGCAGCATCAGCCCCAGCAAGTCAGGGCTCTGAGGGCCTGAGGTCCTCTGTGCCTACCCACTCCAGCCAATGAATTTTGTGACCCAAAGTGCCTCTGTTCTTTCCCATCCTATCCTTGAAAACGCCTGCATCAAATTCATTATTTGTTTCAGTGAAATGTAAATCTTTCAGAGAAAAAGTCTGGAAGATCTAGTGCATAATAAAGCAATTTTGAATTGCCTCAAAGATCAAGAAGCCTAAATAAGGCTGGAAGGAGCCATGTGAATAATTGAAAATTGAATTGAGTGAAACCCAGGGCAGTGCAATGATTTAGTTCCAGAGCTGTTGAAAGCAGCATTCCTGAATGCTGAAACCACATATATCTCTAGCAATAGGGATCAGTTAAATAATTGTGCTTCACCCATCTGATGGAATATAATGCACCTTTTAAAAGACAATATTTTGGAACTAGAGTAGGTTACCTCAAAAAAAGGTTATAAAACATTATTAACGTATAGTAAAAAAAATATATACACACCTTCTAAAATATTAGTGATCGTCTCTGAGTGCTGGGAAGGGCACGGTGGTTTATGATTTTCATTCTTTTGCTGTTTTTTGTTGTCTTTCTAAAATAAGCATATGTCAAGATCATTGTATTGTATTGAGCAACTAATAAAAAAAAATAAGCATATACTCATATGCAACTGTTGGGACTAAACATAGGGGGAAAGAGAGCAGACTGAGAAAGTAAGCCCTGTTTGGCTCAGTGGGCTTAACATGACTGTAAAGATTTTAAACAAATTATTTATTGAAGTGTAACATCTGTACATAAAAAGGCACATATAGTACATGCACAGTTTTAAGACTTTTTTTTTCCACAAAGTGCATAAACCAGGTGCAGATGAGTCTTGAATACAGCGATGGTTATACTTAGTTCCACAAACATGAGTCTGTGTGGTGAAGGGTGACTGTAGGAGGTCAGCTCAGAAGGTGTCAGTAATGGAAGCTGGATGCCCAAGATGGGAACTCTGAGAGCAAAGGTGGTAAATTTCCATTTTATAGATGTAGAAACTGAGCCACAGGGAGTGATCTTAACTTGAATCCGACAGCTGTTCAGTGGAGGAACTAGGATTCATTCCCAGTAAGGCTTTGGTATCCATGCCTCTCCAAGGAGAAAAAATACAGCTGGAGCAACTAGCAAAAGGCCAGGTCATCTCTAAAAGCTTAATGACAGGAGAGAAGAGAAAAGTGTCTTTAAGGGATGGTGGGAAGGCTCATGTTAGGGGAGAGGAATAGAAAAACCAGTTTTCAGCAATTTCTACAAAAGGCAGATTAGTGAGGAAATTAATAGTTCTAAGTTTGGCGCTTTTGTGCACTCAAACTCCATGTGGAACTGAGAGGAGCTCTTGAGCCTGGGGGACCAATGGTGCTGAGCACAAGAGCTCTGGCCTCCTTTGGTTGGCTAGGAGGGGAATGGGCTCTGACTGGTATTTTCTTTGTATGTGCTGATTGGCAGGGAAGCAAGGCACTACGCATAATCTTCCCAAATATTCACCCAAACTCCTTTTCCCCTTGGAATAGCTGTTCTGGGAGAACCATGCAGAGGACACACTCTGGGCTAGGAGTGCCTCTAGAGGATGTGATGTACATGTTGAAGGCTAAGTGCAACTACAGCAGAAAGTCACCTTCCAAAACAGACTCGGCTCAGGAAGGCTGAGCCTGGGAAGTTTCCATTTCACCATTTTGTGAACATCGCCAAAGATAAATGCCTAAGAATTTGGTTTTCTTAATTAACTCAGTGGTAACACTATGCTATTCTAAGAGGACTGGGCATGAGATTTGTGACCACTTCCATGTAGGTCAGTAGCTTTGTATTGGCACTTCAGCTTTTCATGGATAGGGGCCGAGTGGTGGTTCATTTCTCATCCCCAGTGCTTAATGAAGTGCCTGGTAAGTAGAAGATATTAAAGAAATCCTTACTAAATGTACAAAACACGCATCCTAGGTTTTCTAGAGCAATATCACTTTAAATACTCCATGGCTACGTACACTGATTTGGGTCCAGAAGGAATGATCACCAGAGACTTAGGTCTTAATGTGACTGACAGAAATTTCTGGGAACCTTCAAGAGACATTTCTCAGCAGTAGCTACTATACCAGTAATTATTTATATATTTATGACAGGTAACACTGTATGTTTTTATTGTGGACATTTTTCATAGTGCTTCTCAATAATTCTTTTTTCCTAGTAATAGAAATGAATTTGAAATGAGACAATCAAAGTTTCACAGAACCTAAAATTGAATCCTGCATCTAACACCTTTTCAATCAATTGTTAAAGTCTTACTAAGTGCCAGTCTTATACTCAGTGCTAGGAATACAAAAATCAATAAAAATAGAACTTACAAATGTGAAAATGGACAAATTACAACACAAGTTGGATAGTGTTTATATGACACAAGATGTCTTTGGTTGCATGTAAGAGAGAAATACTGGCTACAACAATAGAAAATTTTAATCATCTCACAAATCATGGAAAGTCTAGATATAGATTATTCTAAATTAATTCAACAATTCAATAATATCATCAAAAGCTCCACATTCTGTTATTGTTCTACTTTTGCTCTTTGGATTGTTGGCTTATGATCACAAAATAATTGTTGCAGCTCCAGGTACCACATTCATACATAACTGCATTTATGTCATGGAGGAGGGAACTTGCTGCTTCTCTTTATAGCAGGAAACAAAAAGCTTCTGAGTCGAACCCACCACTAGACTTTCCATTTGATCTTATTGCTCAGAACTGGGTCCCTTTCCCATTCCCAAAGCAATCATGGGGAAAGGAAAATAAAATTTCCATGCTTGACATAAGCTGACTACCCTTCATTCCTTCTGGCTGGGGGAAGGGCTCCATCCTCCTTTAGCATGTTGCCTTGCCCTATAAAATAGGGATCCTAGAACCTAAAGAAGATGAAAAGGGGAGAAGACATCATCCAACAGTGATTGCTCAGGATTGAGTATATAGTTAAATGTGTCAACGTATTTTATTTTCTCTAACTGGATATCATGTCTTCCCTGACGAGTGAAGGCTACTCTAAACCCCTGGTCTTTCCCTACCACTGCCCTGACCTTAACTGCCTCGGTGGAGGGAGTGAAATGAGCGGCCAGATTCAACTCTGGACTTACCCTTGAGCTCTAATAACTGTAACCATCCAACCAACTCCAAAACCTGGCTTGCTGAGGTGAGTGAGTGGGAGTTTGGGATGCTGGAGGGAAAGGGTGAAATTCAGGCGAACCAAAGAGATTGGAAGTGGTTTTCCTCCCCTAAAGGCAAGACTCATATCAAGACTCTGTACTCAGTTGACTTCTCCTGAATGAGAAGGAAGGAGACACATTTTGAGAAGATCAGAATGGTTCAGCTACCTTCTTGTTTCAGAGGAAAACTAAGTGGACCCCCATATTCTACCTTCAGAGTACACAGAAGAGAGCAGTAAAGAATGGTCTGCGTCTGGACAGAAAAAGGGAGCTGACTGGAGGAGAGCTATGTGGAATATGTGACTTTGGTCAACACATCCAGACACTTATTTAACAAAGCCACAGTCAATACACTGCTGGCCCTATACTGTATGGCATATGTAATATATAACACATATGTAATATATTACATATAATATATGTAATATATATATAATATGTAAATTATACATACACACACATATATAATGGTTATAAGTAGTAAATTGTAATATATTACATTATAATATATATCCTATATATTATAGATAATGGCTATATAATACTGCTATGTATAATACTGCTATATAAAATTATATATATATCATATAATATATGATTGATATGAAAAGATATGATGTTATACAATATGCTGTAATGTAATGTAATGTAATACAGTAGTATAGCAATACAATATGATAACTAAAATTGAGCACTAACTATATGGTAACAAGGATGCAAAGTACTTTCCTTATGTGATTACTCATAATCATGCCCACAGGTAAGTTCCATTATAATCCAGAGGCTAAGTACCTTGTGCAAAGCTGCTCTGATAAATGGTAGACCCAGGACTCAGGACTGCAAGGTTGTCTGCATCTAGAACACCTCTCCTCACTTCCTTTTTCTCTTATTTCCATTTGCCTCTTTCCTTACCAAGGTCTCAATGAATTTGGTGATGACGAGGCAAGGTGATAACCATATATAGGATCCTTGAGAGAATACAAATGAAAAATAGTTTCTGAGGGAAAAATGATTCTACTAGCTAGAAAAATGAAAGAAATCATACAAAAATTACTTATTTATTAAAACATTTAAATTTTAAAGATTACCTTAAATGAATTATTTTAATAATTCATTTATAGTGTTCTTGTTTTATAGAGTTCTGGAGATGAAAGAATGGAAGAGGAAATTCTGTATCAATGGAAATTATATAAAGAGGTGATCTTTCTCCGTCATAGAATTCATCCAGATTTTTGTATGTGTTGTCAAAGTTTTGCAATTCCCTTTGTGTTTTTCAGCAGTCATTTTCTCATCTAGATGGTTCATTCATTTACTCATTAACTCAAGCACTCACTTTATTCTTTCATTCATTTATTTACCAAGTCATTGGCTAGAGGCTTATGCAGTCTCTTCCATGTACTAGGGACCAAGGAAGATAATGGAGGCTTAAGGATAAAGAAATGGTGTTTCCTGCATTAAATGGGATGGAATGTAATATGCTTACCAGGTTTTTTTTTCTCTTTCTGATCCACTTTCAGTTCTCCATTATCTGTGAAGAGTCCCCTGCTATGGACCCATCTCCTTGGCCTTCTGGAAGGGCAGTGTTATACTGTAGGGAATTGTGCATCGTTGATTGAGGACTGGGGTAAAGGTCCGGAATATAGGAGGCTAAGAACAGAGGACATTAGATATACTACCTGTATGTCCACCTGGAAAAAAATCTGGTTTAGGGAGTCCCTGGAGTTTCTGGGATATCAATTCTATAGGATTTAAAGACATTAAAGCTTCCAGGAACTGATTAACTCAGCATGGTCTCTTTAAGATTTCCCACCCACTTACAGAGGGGCAGTGGGCTAAGAGCACTAGAGGAGCCAGGGGCAATACTTCTTCTCCAGTTCCCCTAAGGAGTTAATTAACTCTTGCAACTGATAACCCCTCTCCTGGTTTTGGCCTTCGATTGACTCAGGATCCTAATGATATTTTGCCTCTCCAGCACATTCCTCTATATGCTAACAGTGGTGAGCACTGTTCTCAGAACAGCTCTAGAACTGATCACATATCTATATGTCCTGGCTTTAGGCTCTTTACATAAAGTCTCCAGCCATCCCACCCTTGAAAGGTGTTCCTGATCACTAACAATGGCCTAAGTAAAGACCAGCTTCCCACAACCGTGGTGGATATTCTATGCAGGTTTCTTTGCCTGAAGCAGTAGGTCTCCAGAGGAGGTCTTCAATTATGATAGTTCCCCAGAAAGACGTGAATGATGAGTATGATGGAAAGGACGGGACAATGGGACCTAGGAGACACCCCACAACCACTACCACCATGGCCTGGACATTTTGTTCCTATTTCTGTGCCCAGATCTCCTCCTCTGCAAAATAAATAGTTCACACTAGATGAGGCCTCAATTCCTATCAGGCTTGGACAATCTATGACTTTCTGAGTGCTGTATGTTATCTGCTTTCACAGTTTGCACTGAGCATCATACTTCAGAGATTTAGCACACCCTGATGTTCACTCAAGTGTCATGTTCAGTTTCCATGATAGGCATCTATCTACCAAGCACAGAATCCCTGGGATCTCTGGGCTTCTGGAGTGCGGTGGGTAGATGGCATTCCCAGCCTAGTCCTGGGGGAGACGTGGAAGCAACTCTGTAGAAAGGCACTTTAGTCTATGTTCGAGCCAGTCTGACCCCTTGGCAGAAGGAGTCCCTGGGGGAGGGGAGCCATATCCGAAAGCACTGAAGCATGGGCAGAATGCCCTATGGGCCCGCAATCCCAAGTACCTATGAATAGAGAGAGGGGAACAGACAGTCCCTGTATGCCTATTTGGAATCTAAAGTCCTATTTGATCTTAGAATTGTGGAAGCCTGTGGGACATGGAAATGCTAATGCCCAGAGGCTGGGCACTGTAGTGGAAAGAGAACTGGCTTTGGAATCAGAAGTTCTGGTTTGAGTCTCAGCTCTGTCCTGGCTAGCTACGTGACTAGGAGCAGGTCTCGTAACCCTGATGAGTGTGGGTTTTCTTGCCCGTCCAGTGAGGAGCTTTAGGTCTTCCCCAATGACCTCATAGGGCTGGTCTTTCTTAGTTACTTTTTCTGCACAAAGTGTACAAACCCCCAGGTGAAGATGCCTTAGTCACAGTGTGACAACACTATTAGGACAAGAGAATGATAAAATTAATATTAATATTTGTAGCAAAAATAACATAATCCCTATTGCTACCAGCTGTTGGACTCTTATTATGTAGCAGACACTCTGCTAAAGACATTTGAAACACTGTCCAAGGCCGCGTGGCTACCAAGTGTTATGGCAGGACTCCACACTGACATCTCTGACTCAGAGCCAAAGCCTTAATCTCACGTGTGCTTTATTCCTCAAGACCAGGCAACCAGGTTTTTTCAAGTTCTGGCTCGCTTGGAGAATGAGAGGGAGATGTACTGGCTTGTCTACTTACATATTAGCAATTAATTAATCAATCAAATTCTTTTAAATATCCAACACAGAAGCTTTGGAAAATCCTATGTGAAAAACTATTTACAGATGAAAATTAAATAAATAAGTTTATAGAAAAAAGAAAGTGATTCTATTTTCACTAGAAGCTAACCAGCATGGCTAATAATTGTCTTGTGTATGACTTTTTCTTAGGCTTGTAACAAACAGGTATCCATTCCAAACCATCCACCTAGACCAAAACCAAAAACAATAACCAAACCCCCCTAAAAAACAAAACAAAACAAAACAAAAATACTACTGAGCACCTACTCTGTGCCAAGTATCTACAGCATGCCAAGATTCAGTGGTGAATGGGTCTTTCTGACCTTGAGGATCAATCTAACAGAAGATACTGATAGAGAAATAGTTTGGTAATATAAAAATCCTTTGATGGAGGTATGAACAGGGTACTAAGAAAAAACAGAAAATAAGATGCTAATTGGGACTGAGGGTGTCTGAAAAACCTTTCTAGAAGGGGCAACAGTTAAATTGAGTGGAAATATCACTGCTGGTAAAGAGAGACATGGTGGGGAAGAAGGGATAAGGGATGAGGCAGGACGTTTCAGATGGCAGGGTATCTTATGCAATGACTAAGAGACACAAGAGGCATGACCCTCTCAGAAAGCCAAAATAATCTGATGACAACAACTGCAGTTATACAATCTAAGGCAGGAAGGTGATCGCTGAAACAGAGGCCGTGGCATAAAGGGCCATGAGTGTCTTGCAAAGAAGTCTGGACTTCATGGTAATCACTTTGGGAATTAATTGAAAAGGTTCAAGCTGGACGAGGCAGTGTGGAGATGTGGGTCCTAATCCATTTTGTGTGCTACAAAATACACACCTCGTTAGAAAGTATTTGCAGTAAACCCACCAAAAAATGAAGATCCAGTCTCAGGTAATGAAAACAGGAATGGAGAGAAATAGAAGCAATAGTGCTTAGCAGAATGAGGCCACATGATGTACTGACTGAACAAGTTAGGGAAGGCATGGTGTGGAGAGTGCTCACCTGTTTTATTCCAGGTCCTTTCCCAGTTTAGCTGGAATGACTCTGTGTCTTGCAATTTTTATATCCACCAACTCATTTTTTTTTAACATCCCTCAGCTTTTCTTTTGCCCCATATTTTCTTCTATCTCCCAGAATATGAACTCAGATGTGAACTGCTATATCAAACCCAAAACTTTCAGTGGTCTAACACAGTACAAGTTTATTTCTTGCTCCTGTAAGAGTTCTCCCTGGACAGTCAGTGGCTTCCTTCCACATGAGAGTTCAGAATGTAGGTCTCTCTATAGTTATTACTTTTACCATTCCCTGGGGATTCAGAAGGCTTGACAGCCAGTGGAATGGGAAAGAGAAAGTACAGAAAAAAAATCCATGCTACTTAAAATCCCCACCTGCACATCCAGTAGTAGGAATCTGACACATGAACACACTGTCATTTCTATCTCTATGTACTTAAGTAAGGGAAGAAGCACCAAATTTTGTTAGAAAGCTAGCCACCTTGGTCACACCCAAAAGGTTTTAACTCACCCCTACTCCCACCCTTGTCTAATTTAGTTGCTTCTTCTCCTACTTGATAGTGACTGATCTTTGAAACAGTTACAAGCATTTTCATTGATCTGGATTAGATATTGAAAAAGGAAAGGATTCCTCCAATGCATAAACAACAAAAAGAGGGCAATTCACAAGCTGTCCATCATAAGATAAAACCATGGCTATTTTGCAGCTATGTAGCAAAGGGCACCTGACTGAGAGACAGGCTTCAAAGTTTCATATTTCAAGTTCTGGCTTCATTAATAACTTACAGCATAACTTAGGAAAAATGTGTATTTGGATTCTTTGCTCAATTTTTTTGCATAAATTTAAATAAAATGTTTATTTTGTTTTATCATTTACTGTTGTAAAAATATTTTTTACAATTTAATTTTTATTCACAGTACATTATGGGGGCACATTTCCATGTCAAACACATGTATTCATATAATTTTAAGAAATGATCATGTCACATTATATCTTTCTTTTCATTTTCCATTTTTAAATTTTTTAAAAATTTATTTATTTATTTATTTAAAAAAATTTGTTTTAATTAGTTACACATGACAGCACAATGACCTTGACATATCATACATTTGAATTAGATGGGATATATTATAATTCTTATTACACACATAGAGCACAATTTTTCATATTTCTAGTTGTATACAAAGTATATTCACACCAATTAGTGTCTTTGTATGTGTACTTTGGATAATAATGATCATCACATTCCACCACATTTGTAACCACATGCCCCCTCCCTTCCCCTCCAACCCCCCTACCCTATCTAGAGTTTGTCTATTCCTCCCATGCTCCCTCTCCCTACCCAACTATGAATCAGCCTCCTTGTATCAAAGAAAACATTCAGCATTTGTATTTTTAGGATTGGCTAACTTCACTTAGCATTATGTTCTCTAATTCCAATCATTTACCTGCAAATGCCATGATTTTATTCTCTTTTATTGCTGAGTAATATTCCATTGTGTATATATGCCACATTTTTTTTATCCATTCATCTATTGAAGGGAATCTAGGTTGGCTCCTAGATTCCCTTCAATAGATGAATGTGCTGCTATTGTGAACTGTGCTGCTATAAACATTGATGTGGCCGTGTCCTTGTAGTATGCTGTTTTAGAGTCTTTTGGGTATGACCGAGGAAAGGGATAGCTGGGTCAAATGGTGGTTCCATTCCCAATTTTCCAAGAAATCTCCATACTGCTTTCCGTATTGGCTATACCAATTTGCAGTCCCACCAGCAGTGTATGAGTGTACCTTTTCCCCCACATCCTCGACAACACTTATTGTTGTTTGTATGCATAATAGCTGCCATTCTGACTGGAGTGGGATAAAATCTTAGAGTGGTTTTGAATTGCATTTCTCTAATTGCTAGTGATGATAAACATTTTTTTCATGTATTTGTTGATTGATTGTATATCTTCTTCTGAGAAGTGTCTATTCAGGTTTTTGGCCCATTTATTGATTGGGTTATTTGGTTTTTTCGTGTTTAGCTTTTTGAGTTCTTTATATACCATAGTGGTTAGTGCTCTATCTGATGTGTGAGTGGTAAAAATTTGCTCCCAAGATGTAGGCCCTCTATTCACCTCATAGATTTTTCTTTTGCTGAGAAGAAACTTTTTAGTTTGAATCAATCCCATTTGTTGATTCTTGATTTTAGTTCTTGCGCCACAGGAGTCTTATTAAGGAAGTTGGGGCCTAATTCCAAAATGATGGAGATTAGGGCCTACTTTTTCTTCTAGTAGACATAAGGTCTCTGGTTGTATTTGTAAGTCCTTGATCCACTTTGAGTTGAGTTTTGTGCATGGTAAGAGATAGGGGTTTAATTTCATTTTGTTGCATATGGATTTTCAGTTTTCCCAGCACCATTTGTTGAAGAGGCTATCTTTTCTCCAGCATGTTTTTGGCACTTTGTTTAATGTAAGATAATTGTAATTTTGTAGGTTAGTCTCTGTGTCCTCTGTTCTGTACCATTGGTGTACCAGTCTGTTTTGGTGCCAATACCATGCTGTTACTGTTGCGTTGTAGTGTAGATTAAGGTCTGGTATAGTGATGCCACCTGCTTCACTCTTGCTGATAAGGACTGCTTTAGCTATTCTGGGTCTCTTGTTTTTCCAGATGAATTTCATGATTGCTTTTTCTATTTCTATGAGGAATTCATTGGGGTTTTGATCGGAATTGCATTAAATCTATATAGTGCTTTTGGAAGTATGGTCATTTTGATAATATTAATTCTGCCTATCCAAGAGCAAGGTAGATCTTTCCATCTCCTAAGGTCTTCTTTGATTTCTTTCTTTAAGGCTCTATGATTTTCATTATATAGATCTTTCACCTGTTTTGCTAAGTTGATTCCTAAGGTTTTTTTTTTTTTTTTTTTGAGGATACTGTAAATGAGGTAGTTTCCCTCATTCCCCTTTCTAGAATTTGTCACTGATATATAGAAATGCCTTTGATTAGCTACTTTGCTGATATTATCTACTAGTTCTAGAAGTTTTCTGGTGGAACTTTTAGGGTCTTCTAGGTATAGAATCATATCATCGGCAAATAGTGCCAATTTGAGTTCTTCTTTTCCTAGGTGTATCCCTTTAATTTCTTTCTTCTGTCTAATTGCTCTGGTCAGTGTTTCAAGAACCATGTTAAACAGAAATGGCGCAAGAAGGCATCCCTGTCTTGTTCCAATTTTTAGAGGGAATGCCTTCAATTTTTCTCCATTTAGAATGATGCTGGTCTGGGGCTTAGCATAGATAGCCTTTATGATATTGAGCTATATTCCTGTTACCCCTAGTTTTTTCTAGTGTTTTGAACATAAAGGGTTTCTGTATTTTGTCAAATGCTTTTTCTCAATAGAGGTTGCTTACAAAATTGTATGACCCTTACAAAAACAAACAAACCAAATATTCAATTTTCATTCTCATTTCTATTGAGATAATCATATAATTCTTATCTTTAAGTCTATTTGTGTGATGAATTACATTTATTGATTTCTATATATTGAACCAACCTTGCATCCCTGGGATGAATCCCACTTGATCGTGGTGCACGATCTTTTTGATATGTTTTTGTATTCGATTTGCCAGAATTTTATTGAGAAATTTTGCATCTATGTTCATTAGAGATATTGGTCTGAAGTTTTCTTTTCTTTTTTTTTTTAATGTGTCTTTGCCTGATATTGGAATCTAAGTGATATTGGCCTCATAGAATGAGTTTGTAAGTGCTGCCTCTTTTTCTATTTCCTGAAATAAATTGGGTAGTATTGATATTAGTTGTTCTTTAAAGGTCTTGTAGAACTCAGCTGTGTATCCATCCAGTCCTGGGCTTTTCTTGGTTGTAGACTTTTGAAGGTGTCTACTATTTCGTCACATGAAATTGATCTGTTTAAATTCTGTATATCATCCTGATTCAATTTGGGCAAATTATATGACTCTAGAAATTTGTCAATGCCTTCAATATTTTCTATTTTATTGTAGTAAAAGTTTTCAAAATCCTTTCTAATTATCTTCTATATTTCTGTAGTCTCTGTTGGGACATTTCCTTTTCATCATGTATGTTAGTGATTTGAATTTTCTCTCTACTCTTCATTAGCATGGCTAAGGGTCTGTCAATTTTATTTATTTTTTCAAAGAACTATCTTTCTGTTCTGTCAATTTTTTCAATTGTTTCTTTTGTTTCAATTTCATTGATTTCAGCTCTGATTTTAATTATTTTCTGTCTTATACTGCTTTTTTAAATATTATACTTAAGTCTTTAGTACATTTTTACCTAATATTTGGCCGGCGGATATTCAGTTTTCATTGTTTTTGTTTGTTTGTTTTTTGTTTGTTTTTGTAAGGGTCATACAATTTTCTAAGCACCCTCTATTGAAGACATAATCCCTTCCCTATCCCATATTCTTGGCACACTTGTCAAGATTAGTTGACCATATATAGTTTTTGAATAAACGTTTGCTATATGCCCTTATATAATTCACCAATACTTTAAATAGTTGCTAGGTTTTTAAAATGATTATACCAGTTAAGGCTCTTTTGTAGGGAAGCAGGTCTATAGAGTTCCCCATACTTCCCCTCTGGAAATCATATCTTTATAATTATCTTTAGATGAAACTTAACTGATTAGGGTAAAGGAAATAAATTAATGAAAATACAGAGAATAAACCTGAAGTGTAACTAATTGGGAGATTAGTGGTAATTAGTATTTACAGATAGGTTTATTTGTAGCTCATTAACTGAAAACTTGCTTCATTTGTTTTGTAGCTCATTAATCAGAAAACCATGTTGAGTGATAGGGCTCTAATGTGGTTTGACTTTTTAAATAAATTCCAAGATTTGGATATCAAATTGCAGTGGAGCATTAAATAACCACTTCAGGGGATGGAAGAATTGGTGATTATGTGCATTTTCTATAATGCAAATAATTTACTATCTTAAATGTCATTGTTCTTATATCCTCAGTAACTAGATGAGTCATAATATATTGGCTGTGTACCAAATCACATGTTTGCAGAGCTTGCATAGTAAGAAATTATTTTATTTTATAGAACATATAATGTCTGATTTAATTAACTAAGAAATATGTACCGAGTATCCACTGCTTAGAAAGTCACTGTGTTAGAAGACACAGATAATTCAACAAATGTATAACAAGGAAACTGTCTCCAAGAAACTAATCATTGAAATGGTAATATATCCTCTAAAAATAATTTCTAAGTCAACATTTTTTTTAAGACAGCTGAGTGGTACAGAGGGATTCAGAAGTGTATTAGGCCCTTTAGGTTGGGAGTTACATTTTCTGTTACAATAATGGCTTCCAACAAGAGCAGTCTTTTCACCTTTATTCTCATAAAATTTGGGGCAGGGCTCAGTGGGGAGGATTTCTCTCTATTTCATGAGATATTATCTGGGGAGTGGTCAGGATGGGGTTGATGTTTAAGGCTGGGAATTTGCTTTCAACATGTTCCTTCATCTAACTACTTAAAATCACCAAAAAGTTCTTTGATTCTCTTTGATTGATTGATTTATACACTCCTGAGCTACTGATGAGAGTTACTGCTTCATAAAGCTCTAGGAAGTAGTCTCCAGAGGGAACCACCTTCATCTCCTGATCATCATCAGTGGTGGAAGGAGGCTCAGTGGTGCTAAAGATGCTGATACAGGCCCTGTTGTGAGACCATGAAGGGAAATTCTCTGAGGAGGTAGGTTTAAATTCAAACACAGGGTGCATTCTCTGCAGGTCAGTGGTCCAACCTGCCCCCTACGGAGCACTGGCCTTAACCCTGGTGACAAATTAGACAGTTAGTAGACTTCAGGTGAAAACTGGATAGCACAGTGGAGAGAGTATGAGTCTTGGGAGTCTGAGGTGGGTTTGCATCCGTGCTCTGTCACATACATTTGTCACTTACATTTTTCCCAATGGAAATTTGTCTTTTTCCTTGTCACTTTTTCTTTTTGAATCATTGAGTGTTATAGAGAGGGCTGAATGAAATGAATTAATACATCCAATAGAACCTGACACATTGCAGGTATTCAAAATATAATAGCCAATCCTGTTCTTTCCTATCTTGTCCCCATGTGAAATGGAAAGTGATGAAACTCCAAGGCCTCCAGCCAATTATTGAGTCCAAAGTTACATCATGTCTCCCCTATTCCTAAGGAAGTAGCTGAGGGTGATAGAGTCTAGGAAAATTGCTAGTAGAGTAATAAAATAGTAGAGGCAGGCCCTGTGCCTGTGAGAGCCAGGAAGCACACTGTTACATGGAGATGGACTTGCACATGATGCTACCCAATTCTAAGAGCTTTAGAGATCAGAATTCCCATTCTATGTATTTCAGTACTTACTCCAGGACACATTATCATAAAACTAGTAAAAGAATTGTAGTCACAAAAGATTTTGTTTCTGCAAAAAAAAAAAAGGTTTTCAACATAAGTTTCCTCCACCTTATGTGTAAAAGATGCAAGCCAACTTTCTCTTAAAAATCCACTGCTTGATTAATTTTCCCTCTCCCCAGCTCTACCTGTAATAGCCAGATGTTTGGGTGTCACTTTGCAATTCAAAATCTGAGACTTTCATCGATGCTTCTTGATTTGATGTTCCAGGTGGCTGAGAAGAAAATGGACTTAAGTGATTACTTGTGGCTTTGAAAGGTCATGATCTACTTCCTTCAGCAGGCTGGAGAATGTCAATCTGCACCTGAACTTTATGCCTCACATTTTTCTGATTATGGATACAAATCATCTGACAGTGGTAGTTGCTCATTCTCAGGCATATCCAATGCTAAATTAGGATAGGGCTCAATGCTGATGGGCACTTCTGTGATTGGCATTCCAGAAGTGCATTTATTTCAGTTCGATTCTGTTTTTCTTCCTCAAATCCAACATCAAAGGAACTTAAAAATTTTGACTGATGGACAGAGTGGAAAGCTATTCTTTACTTATATATAATCATTTATACATGTTGAGCTCACAAATTTTGCCAATCTTCCCTAATTCAAATTTTGCATATAATTAGTTTACTAGATAATGTATCTGACACGTTTCAAGAAAAATATTGCAAGAATAATGAGCATGAATATTTGAAACATATAATAAAAATTTCAAAATTCATAAAGCTGTTATTATTTTGACATCACATCAAATCATTGACCTAAGGAACACTTTGATCATTATCATTATGAAACATTATTTGCATCTAAAGTGTAGTACAGATAGAAATATAATGAAGATGTTTTTCACATATACTACATTGTTAATAGGTTCCAGCTCAATGAAGTAAATTCAGATGTTTAACAAACGTTTATTAAGAGTCTATTTTATGTCACACTGTGAACTGGCACTGCAGTTAAAAGGCCTAAATCTAGTTGAATGTACAGAAAACAAATTTTATACACACACATAAAATAATTATGGATTGTAATTTGCACTCTGAAGAAAACAGTGTGCCAGGATAATGAAGTTTATGAGGCGATCTTCTTTGGGTAGAACAGTGAAGGCCACATTTGAGATGAGGCTGATGAATAAAAAGCCAGACAACTGAAGAGTGTCAGGAAGAGTATTTCAGGTAGAGGAAAACCAATATTGAATTGTGACAGAGGAAGAGAATATGGCCTGGTGTGACTAGAGAAGAACGGGCGAGCAGTGTTGGGATGACAGCAAGTATATTTTCTGATTGTCCCTACATGAGGAACAGGAGGCTTGGAGAGTAATTGTTGAGGCAAACAGAAGCAATAAATGACAAAACTGGGCCTGAAATTCTGGTCTTCTAATTGAAATAGCAAGCCTATTCTCTTATTTAAGGACAGGAAGATAAGGGAAGAGATGGTCCAATGAGGCAAAAATCATTTTTCCTGGACCCTTCATTCTTGATGTAATGTATTATATCTCTTCCTATCAGCTAATTTATCCAAAAGAATATTGGCAAAGACAGTTTTAGTATAATAAAAATGAGAGGAAAAAATGACAAACTAAAATAGAGAGGAATATTATTTTAAAAATAAGTGAAAATCACTATGATGATGGAAGAACAACATCATCTTTTTAACAGTAGAACTGGATTAAGACCTTCAACTCTGTTGCACACTGGAATCTACATGGAATTTCTTTAGTCATTACTAGTATCACTCAGTTTGTAAAATACAAGCAAATTGACATACATCTAGGAATTCTGTCTTCTGTATTTGTTGGTATTTTGTCCTGACTTTGAGGTAAAATTATTTTAGTTATTAAGTTACAGCAGATGTTTTGGAAAATGAACTCTTAAGCTACCCAGGGATGAACCCCATTAAAGGAGGGACGTGCTGCTACCTCAAAAATCACAAGGAAACTCACCAGAGGGGAAAAGGGATGGGATATTGTCATCCACAAACTCACCAACACTAGAGAGATGGGGTACCAATGGTAATTATAAGGGTTGTGGAGTTTGCACACTTAACCTAACCAACCATTAATTCAGAGCATAATATTCCAATAAAAGGCCCTCTCCGACAGTACTCAGAGACCCTCGACTACTAAGAAGAAAGCAGATTAGGCCCAGGACCTGCTTATGAGAGTCAAATTGCAGAGAAGGGAAGCCCTATTAGATCTCATAGTCAAATCAAGGCCTTGACAGGGAAAAAAATAGGACCCTAAGATATGGACCGAGGAAATGTAGGTGGCAGAATTTGAGAAACCAAAGTCCTCATAATCCTTAAACTTTCTGGGCTTGTTGAAGTGGCCCACTACTTTTTGTCTAAAAATACTGTAGAGGCATCTCTTCAGCAAGATGCCTTACAAAATAATAATATTCCTTCCTCAAGATTTGTCCCCTTTTCCCCTCAAGACATTAACTTTGTTGGACTGGCTAATGTACAACCAGAAACAATTTTACGCAAAGCAACTTTTTAGATACTGTTTTCATTTTCTGTATCAAAAGTGTTTCTGTTGCTAAACACATTTCGAAACTCCGTTTGTGCAAAGTTTTCACATTTGCAGTGCTTTTATGGCGCTAAATGTGTATAATATGACATTTTGTGATGAATAAATGATTAAAAGCTCTGGAAGTCCAAGATCAGATCTGCACATTTCTGTGACCTCCATCCAAATAGGTCCTTTCAATTACAATTAAATATAGTAATTTAGTTCTTAAGTGTCCTGTGCATGTCAGGCTATTAAGGAGAAAGCTAGTTTTTTTTTTTTTTTCCCCTGACTCTTCTCTTAGGTCTGCTGTAATACACCAAGGTCTCCTGGGATAGTTACTCTGTTTTACTTATCAGGAGCGTATGCTATGTTGTTGGATAAAGTAAAGCATCCACATGCCAAATATAATTTTACAAAGTTCTTTGGTATGACAGATGCTACACAAATAAAAGAAGACACTTGAAATAAAATGACAACATACAAGAAAAGCTTCCTTTAGAGCTTTTCAAATCTGGGAAACACTGTTAGGGAGAAAAGAATTCCGTGGAAACAGTCTGTGATTCAGCCTCTTTACTGGGCCATCCTTTCTTATATTGAGCCATATTGAGCAATCCATCTACATTGTTTCAGAGAGTATGGAAACATATTTAGGTCACCTGTGGAACAGCTCATGATTTTTTAGTTAGCATCAGAGGATGGGAATTGTCCCAACTTGCTTTGTCAGTGCAGGAAGCACTCAATAAATATTAGGTGAAATAAATTCAGGTCAGACTATGTTCCCAGTGCTAGGTTACTAAGATAAATAAGACACATTCTACCCTGGAGGAACTCACAGTTTGGCAGAAAAATCAGAGAAGCACACAAAAGAGGATAATAAAATATGATCTAAGCAAGTTTCTTTGGGAATCTAGTAATGAGTAAGATTGATTGTTCAATGGAATTGGGCAGGGTTCACAGGAAAGGTGACATCCTTTGAGATCCCCTAGGCAGAGAAGCCAGGAGAGAAGTGGGAGAGGAGGGGGAATTCTAGGAGGCATCTATGAGGTCTCGGTGAGTGAAAGCACTGAGTACGTGCATGGCTCTCTACAGACTGGTGGGAGTGAAGCATGAAGATGCTGAAAAGGGGACAATAAATTAGATCTAGAAAAGCAGGTTGAGGTTGGGTTGTCAAAAGCATTATAAATCGTGCAAAGGAATTTGAATTTCATTTTCCCCACTGGAAAAATCAATGCTTAAAGCTCCAAATTGCCTACAGACCTGAGTTTTCCAAAGGCTATTCCTGAGCATGTTAATTCTATAGGTGTTAATAGGTGCTGTACCATGACCCATGCAGCTTTTAGTTGAAGGTAAGAGAATAATTATCTGAGACAGATAGCAGGGACTTGTGGTTGTAAAAAACAACATCCATAGAGAATTTCCTGAAATGTGCACAGTTCTTCTGACCCTTGTGTATGTTAAACCAATTTCACCTGCATACCTAGACCCAATAGTTTACCACCTCCTTTAGAAAGGACTTTGCCATTCTGCTCTTCATCAAGATGGCATTGGCCTATGCTTAGAACTGTAATAAGAAAGAGTTTGATGCAACATATATGGTGCTACATTTAAAGAGCCAGTTGGTGTCTTAAAGTATGTGTGTGTTTTAATTGATGGTGTGTCAATTTTTACTCTAAACACTAGGAAGCTTAGAGCCAAATTTGTACCTCATCTCCAAGTAAGAATACATAGCACATGTGTTGTGCTTTAGGTATGAAGTATTCCCCAAAAGCTCATGTGTGAGACAATACAAGAAGGTTTAGAGGTGAACTGATTGGGATTATAAGGTCCTTAATCTAATCAGTATAGTACTCCCTTGGATAGAGATTAGCTGGGTGGTAACTGTAGGCCAGTAGGGTATGGCAGGAGGAGATGGGTCATTAGGGGTGTGCATTTGGGGTTTATATGTTTGTCAGTGGTGAAGGGTATCTCTCTCTGCTTCCTGGTGCGATGTCCTTAGCTACACTTGTCTGCCTCACCTGGGGTCCAGAGCAATGGAAACAATCATCTATGCATTGAGACCACTGAAACCATGAGCTCTAAAATAACTTTTCCTCCTCTAAAATTGTTCTTATCAGGTCTTTTGGTCACAGCAGTGAAAAAGCTGGTAATAACAGCATGTATTTTTGAGTAATGACTGAACCCAGGATTTTATCTGACTTACTTCATTTGTATTCCCTTTGCTATGATACTTTCATCTATTTATATGATTCTATTGCAAGCATTTTTAACCTCTCTCTCTGATACTTTTGAGGTGAAAAGCTGAGATCAAGAGAGATAATGAATGTACATCATTTACCACAACACCTGGCATACAGTACATACCAGCTCAAGATTTGTTTCTGTTATGCTGATTTTTATCAATCTTATTCACTTCATTGCAGAAGTATAAAAGCAGCATTTCCAACTGTCAGAAATTTTTCTTAAATTCTGTTTTCATGGCCTCAATTTCCATTAAGCACTTAAGTAAATGGACAAATATTGAGTTGAGTAATTACCAAATGAAAGGCCCCAAACCCTGTGTCATGTAAAAGAGTTGATATCAGTTATTTTATTAGCTATTACTACTGTAAATTACCTTTGTTCAGAAAATACAGTCATTAGGAGTTCTAAGTACTCACACAACAGGGAAATCACTTCTAGGTAAGATTTCCAGGAAGTCTTCCCAGCAGAGGTGAGATTTGAACTAGACCTTGAAGGATGAAGAGAATTCATCTAGGCAGAAAGGAATATGGAAGCTCAATAACATAAGGTAGAGAGGAAGGGGAGATACCATCAGAAGAAGACCTCATGAGAATATGAGATTCATAAAGGGAACCAGTGGGTGGCTGACCAGACAAAAGTTCCTGTCCTCTCCTTCCTCATTGTTCACACTTCGGCATTAATGCCCTGCTCCATCATGGGTCCTCTCATGAAAGAAAACCCAATGCTGTTCTTTGAGAGGCCTCTGAGCCCTCTTCTGTATCCTTTATCTGTTTTATAACCAATAAGAAAATTAACTCAGGTGTGGTAATTATAGGGAGCTACAGACACCTTTTCTACTCTCCCATGAAATTCCTACACACAGATTCAAACAACTGTGTTCTATTTTGGGAAGTTGAATACTTAGCAAAGAAAGTATAGGAAGTGTGAAATGAGAAGCGGGGCAGCAGAATTCCCACCTGTGCAGACACTAAAAGCCCTTTATTAGGGAATGTGAGAGAGAAATCTGGTGAGTTCTTGCAGTGATGACTGGACTGGTTCCAAGGTGCAGGCTCTACATGGCAGTGGCCGATATGGCTGATGCCATTCAAAGGTCAGGGTTCCCAGGTTCCTCCACCCTGTTTAAAGAGAAGAAAATGTACTGTTTTTAAAATGTTCCAGAGTATGATATTCCTAGAACATTAAATATTTGGAGGAAAAGGTTCAAAGATGTTCATTTAGATAATTAATAATAATCCTTATACCAAAGAGGAAAATCAATTTAAAACTGTAGTGGTGAAATGTGAGCCAGCAAGGTCTGTGGAAGATTTGATTGATGTGCACAGGCCAGTAAGTTTATGTCCATTGTTTGCAGAAGCCTTAAAGGCTGAAGGATGAAGATAACCAGCTAAGAGTGAAATTCCAATTCTGATTTGTTTATTTATACTCTGACTTATGCCAAAATTATTTGAGCTTGCCAATATTTACGCTGAGAAATCAAACTTCTCAGATACTCAAAGAACACCTACTTATATGATTGAGCAACTTATTTCTTAAAAAAAAACACTAACCTCAGTTCAAGGAGTTTTTTTTTATCCATTTTGTCCTTTGACACCATCCTCAGAATGAAAAAAGCATTCACCAAACCAAAAGTTCACTTGAATCAAACCTACGCTCTCTATTTCTGTCCTAAATACCACAAAAAAAATATGCTTCACAAAGGGAACTTTTTTAAATATAACTTTTATTGAAGTATAAGATAAAGATATGTACACAGATCACAAATATATGACAAGATACATTTTCACACTGTATGGAGGTTACACTCAAATTGATTTTGGAAGGATAAGAAACTATTGGCCAGGGGACAAAGTGAAGAACACAGAGAGACTATCATGTGGTGCATGAGAAAGCAGGTCACATCCTGAGCCCTGTGGTAGAGCAATAGAGGAAGATGGGAAATGTGTGGAGAAGATGAGGTCTGAGTAGGTAAGATGGAACTCCATCATGAAGGACCTTGCTTGCCATCTAGGGAATATACACACTATCTTGAATGTGATAGAAGCTACAGAATATTCTAGGGCCATGGAATGACAAGATTGAGTCATTCATGTGGTTGTTTGGAGTCAGGACTGAACAAGGAAGCCAGAAATGTATAAAAGAAGTCTAGAAATTGGAAAACTACTAGAACAGAAGCTTTATCTGAAAAGAAGGGTGGAGTATGGTAACTTGTAATGGAAAGTAGGTGATTCTTTGAGAAAAGCCTGGATTTGACCCAACATTCACCCTAAGAATCTAGATGGCTTCTAATGGAACACAGAGTATAGGGCAGAGGGGACAGGAGAAGAGTGTGTGTGTGTGTGTGTGTGTGTGTGTGTGTGTGTGTGCATGCGCACCACGCATGCCAAGTTTCAGTATGCAGAAACCATACACAGTAATTCATGCAGAAAGCTTCTGGGGCCAGTAGACCACCTGCCAATACCCAGCCTGGTGCAGGCAAGGAGACTCTGCTTGAAAGCGGAAAGGCCAAGCATATGTGAGGGACCTCTAGCCAAAGAGCTAATGCTGATAGGCTGAAAGCTCTGCCAGGATCTCACAGCAGCCCCCGTCCCCTTTGGAGATCAAGATGCCAGACTGAGTGAAGATAACCTGCCCAGCTCTCTGCTGGATGCAAGAGAAGATTCAAGAAAAAGACTTTCACTGATTGAAATTGTAAATTCAATAGGAATATTTTGTGTAAATGTACCTAATGTGATGGCTTGGTTGGAGCCCAGGAACTTAGTTTTAGGATTTCCTTTGGATACTCCACACAGCAAAGAGTTATTCAGGATGAAACAAAGAGATGGAATTAATTTAATAAGTTCAATTTTATATTTAAAAAATTAATTTACTTTTATTTCTTCTAAATATAAAATTAGTAAACTATGAGAAAGTATGAAAGTAGAAAATTTGTGCCCCAAATTCCACTGGCTAAAAAGATCTTGATTAGGGAGGACCATCCTTCCTTCCTCCTTTCTTCTCTACCTCTTGGTCTCCACAACCACCCCACCCCCCACCCCTGACACACACAACTCTTCCCAATTCTCTATCTTTTCTTGATACCTATGCAAAATAGCTTTGTAATAGTTTATCCAGCATTTCTATATACCTGAGACATATGGAAAGATGCCACATTCCCTGTAAAAGGGACTGGGAACCTGTATCTTTCAGGTTTGGAGAACGCTGACTGAAACAAGAGAGAGTGCCCTGTAAATAGAACCAGATTTGAGCTGAATTTTGTGATCAGAATAAATTTATGGCAAGTCATTTCATTTCTCTTAGTTCTATTGTTCTCATCTATAAACTAAGGTAATATAATTATGACCTTCCTCACTGTTTTAATTCTCTTCTATTTAAGCTGAAGCCATTTTCTCCATCCTTCATTTCCAGAAAAGCTGGAGAAGACTGCAAGTTTCTCAGACATAGGTACCATAATCTTATTCAATATGTCCCTTAAAAAACAAAACTTCATGAATGAACAAGGCAGTAGTTGTTTGAATAACCTTGATGATTTCCTTTCATCAATGTACCAATGAGCTAAAAACAAAATAAAACAAAAAACACAGTGATAGAAAAGAGGCCTTAAACTGGAAACAAGTGATACATTCAATTTCTTAAGAAGTTTGCCAGGATGAAGCAGGGGTGGAGTTACATCTCCCTGGAGTTTCATTCACCTCAGTTCTCTCATCCCACTATCCCTACAGTACTAAAAAGTGAATCCTTGATTTAGAGGCTCTGGCTGGGTAAATGTTTAAGAGCCAATAAATCTGCCAGAATGAATCTCAGGTTGAAGAACCTCACAGAAACTTTTCCAGAGTCTCAGGGTACCAGGTAGCAGACGCAGAGAAGTTACCAAATGTCAGCTTATCCCATGCTCAAGTGCAGAGATGTACATCATAGGAATAGGAGCAATGTTCCCAAAATGCTGTCTTTGCCATGTGGTAAAATTCCTTGCCAAAGTGCAGAGCCATCAATGAGAGAGAGAGAGAGAGAGAGAGAGAGAGAGAGAGAGGGAGAGAGAAAACACAAAATAAAATGGGGGCATATAGAAATCACAGGTCCTGCTTCTAGTAGTTAATAGACTTCAAGGAAAATCATTATTCATGGTAGAAGACAATTTGGTGTTATCATTAAAATAGTTTGGTGTCCATATGCAACAGCTGTACACTTTTAGAAGTTACACAAAAAGCTCCATGTTGTCTATGCAGTTTAATTTTTTACTTTTTGCCATTTAATTTTAATAATGAAAAACCTGGGAGATATAAAAATTGTCCTCGATAGGGAACTGGTAAATACATCAAGAGACATAAAATAGGAGGTAGTATAGGTGCTAAAGTTAGACAGAGCTCTGTCCATTCTCACATGGACAGGTGGCTAAGGCATGTTTTATTGTCATGACTAAGAGCATGGACTGTGGAGCCACACTGCCTAAGCTCAAGTGCTTGTTTCTAGCTGTGTGATGAAGGCAGACTTTTAATTTTTATGTCATACTGTTGGGACCGGTTTTAGTGAATACAATACTTTTATTTAAATAAGTAATTAAAATAATTATTCAAGGTATACTAGATAAGAAGATAGTTGTTCTGCAAGTTTGGTACATAAAAGAGATTTTAAAAGTGACAATAATAACTGATGGCTATATACTTCAGGCATTATCAGTGTGACCACAACCTTACATCTAATCCCTTCTATTTATAATGTATTTTAAACTTTGCAAAAATATTATCATACTCATGAGCTAATATAATCTATCACTCTTCTAAAGGATTTTTATATATATATTATCCCTGAGAGAGAAAGAAAGAGAGGAAAGAGAGAGAGAGAGAGAGAGAGAAGAAGAAGAAGAAGAAGAAGAAGAAGAAGAAGAAGAAGAAGAGGAGGAGGAGGAGGAGGAGGAGGAGGAGGAGGAAGAGAGGGGAGGGGAGGGGAGAGTTTTTTGCTTTTTTACCTACAGGAAAACTAAGTACTTGACAAAATTGAGGCTTAGCGTGTTAAGATGTGAATGACAGACATTCAAGAAAAGACATGTTTCTAAAACTAAACTCTTTCTACCAAACCATAGATATTTTGTAAACTGGGCTAGTGCAACAAAAACAAAACAGATTTGTAACATGAACACAATCAAATATGTGGTTTGGCAAAAAGGTGGATATTCAATGGTTGCAGGTAAGAATGACCAAATTATGAGTTCTCAAAGAATAGGAACAAAGCTTGTATAACTACTCCAGGATGCAAATGACCAGTGTCTGACAACTGACACAGGAGAACGTAAGCTTGGCTTTGGCCCATAGCACCCTCAAGTGTGATAGTGTCAATGACTGATCATCTCTGGCCTCGTGAGACAATAAACTGATCAAATTGGTGAAACCGAGAGTATAACTAAAGAAGTTGCTATGTCATCTATTTGAAGCCAGTATAACCGTGAACAAATTTAAATCGATAGGCCAAGTAGCTAGCCCACTACCTTTGTACTCTTAGGCTGTTAGGAAAGAAAGTGACTGAGAAGACACTCTGCAGGAGCCCAGGGAAAGACTCTCAGAGGAAGTGACATTTTAGAAGAAACAAGAATATAGGAAAGAATAAGGCCACAAGTGAAGATATGAGAGAAGATTTTTCTAGCCAGAAGAAGAACTGATTCAAAGACATAAAGAGGACATGAGCTTGGTGTTTGTGAAATACAATGAAGGTTTAGTAGACCCAGAGCCATAGAGATATGGGGAATGGGGTGACAGAGAATTTTGCAAATATTTGATGAAGATATGATATGTCTTACACTTCTAAAAGTTTGTTCTGGTTGCTACATAGAAGATTAGAAGCAAAGATACAAGGTAAGAAGCAATTGCAATAACCAGGAGAAATATCATGATATCTTTGTTAAAGTACTAGTCATGGAGCTGGGTGCTGTGGCACATGCCTGTCATTCCAGAGGCTCAGGAGGCTGAGCCAGGAGGATCACAAGTTCAAAGCCAGCCTCAGCAAAAGTGAGGCGCTAAGCAACTCAATGAGACCCTGTCTCTAAATAAAATACAAATTAGGGCTGGAGATGTGGCTCAGTAGTCGAGTGACCCTGAGTTCAATACCCAGTACCAGAAACAAAAACAAAAACAACAAAAAAAGATAGTAGTCATGGAAATGCAGCGAAGTGGATGCATTTAAGATCTGATTGAAGGCAGTTCAAGAGTGTAGATAACAGGCTTGTGTGGGTTAAGTGAAAGAGAGGATTCTTGGCTTGAGCAAGTGGGAAGAAAGAAGTATGTAAGCGCTAGTTATGGTGTGTGATAATAGAAAGGAATTAACAGTTCCATAGTGGCCACACAAAGTGTTAGATACCTGTGAACATCCACCTGAAGATGTCAAGTAGGCAACTAAAGTTAGAAAATTTGGAGGTAAAACATAGTGAAAAGTAAACACCTGAGAGTCATCAGCATATAAAAATGGACTGGTTGGAATCAGATGAAGAGATCAGATAGGTGTGAAAAGAGGAAATGAGTAAGGATTTTGAGGCTTTTTCACAGTAGGGGTCACATTGAGGAACTGGACCTAGCAAAGGAGAATGGGAAAAAGTGACCAATGTGATAGGAGGTAGAAGAAACCTCAGGAGAATGTGGCACCCAGGGAAGCTTCTAGGAGCAGAATACCATCTAGTATTTCAATGCTGCTAACAGGTCTAGTAAGATAAGAACAGAAAACCAAGAATTTGATTCTAAATAAAGGAAATCCTATTAAGGATCCACAATCACCATGTTCCTACAGCACTTAAGGACTTGGGAAAAAGCCCTTAATAATTAGTATATCCAAGAGTGTAGAAAATAAAATTGAAAGACAGGATTATGTGACTGTTCTAAGATGCAGAAAATCTCAAGTATATGCAATATGAAGGCAAATAAACATTCAGTTTTAGCAGTCATTAAGGCAAGTAGATTGAAGTACTTCAAGGTAAATGTAATTATCTTTTTTTAAAAAAATATTTTTAGTTGTAGTTGGACATAATACCTTTATTTTATTTATTTATTTTTGTGTGGTGCTGAGGATCAAGTAGAGCCTCACATGTGCTAGGCAAGCACTCTACTGCTGAGCCAAAACCCCAGTCCCGAAATGTAATTATCTTAATGAGCAGAATGAATCTACACGTAAAACTGCACATCACCAGAAAGTAAGAATTATATGTAAATTGGTACCAGTCCAGCAGTTAAGTTTAACAATAGCCATCATATAACTATTAGAGTCATGATCTCAACAGCTGATGTTTGAGTATATGACACACTGAACAATGGTTCTGTTTGATAGAACCATCTTCATTTAGGACAAGAATCAGTGTAGCTTATTAGGGATAGAGAAAGAACTCTGAGGACATGAGTCAGCATGAACCTAGAGCAGGAGCATGGGAAGATTAGATGAACTCTAGATAGGGCTAAGGGGAGGGAGGGGAAGAGAGGTGCAAGGGGGTAAAAAAGATGGTGGAATGAGATGGACATCATTATCCTAAGTACATGCATGAAGACACAAATGGTGTGAATATACCTTGTATACAACCAGAGATATGAAAAATTGTGATCTATATGTGTAATATGAATTGTAATGCATTCTGCTGTCATATATAACAAATTAGAATTTAAAAAAAAAAACAGCAAGGCCTAGGGCAAATAACATTAAAAAAAAGTGAAAAACAGTTCAGTAGTGGGGAGAGAAAAGGAGACAGACTAATATGACTGGGAGATAGAACGCTATTATAGAGATAGCAGGGTCCTAGGAATTGAAGTATCTATAACATTAAATTTTAAGTGGTTTGTATTGCTATGATATAATATGTCTAAATCTTATCCAATATTTTATAAAATTTATGCAAAAAAGTACCTCATGTTCCTAGAGAAAAGACCTATAGTTACTAACGTTTAGGAATTTCTGAATTAAAAAACCCAATTCCTTACCCAAATATTCGACAGTGTACCTTAGAGTGGACAAGCCAAGTGCATAGAAATTCTATCAGCAATTTTGTTTGTTTGTTTGTTTGTTTTGGTACCAGGGAGATTGCTTAGGGCCTCACTAAATTGCTGAGGCTGCCTCAGCCTCCTGAGTTGCTAGGATGACAGGCATGTGCCACCACTCCCATCTTCTATCAGCATTTTAAAACCTGTTAAAATATGAACAGATAGCCTAGGACAATGTGACATGTAAGGAAAGCCTTTAACATAAAAGATACAAACATCAACCAACGCAGAAGAAAGGACACACACACACACACACACACACACACACACACACACACCCCACACCAGAAAAAAGAAATCTATAATCAAACTTTACCCAGAGAAATAAGATGAATTACCTACCCTTAAAATAAGGGTAAGATGCTATTAAGAAAAAGGAATAAGAAGAGATTGTTATTAGAAAAAATTGAGGGTTTTTAGAAATTTAATATGATAGCTGAAGTGTGTGTGTGTGTGTATGTGTGTGTGTGTGTGTAAAATTTGGGAAATACAACTATGAAAACGTCTCATAATCTTTTTTTTTTAAGAAGTAGAAGATATGAGACTAGAGGGCCAATGCAGAAATTCCAACATCCTACCAATAAGATTCAGAAAGAGAAAAATGTAAAAAGCACAATTACAGAAACATTTTTCTGAAGCACATAAGTCTCCAAATTGAAAAATCCTATTGAGCACCAACATAATAAAGGAGAAAAGACCCATGATTTCTGTAAACTTGCAGTACACCAGGGAGAAATAAAAGTTTTCAAGAAAGGAAACATTAAATTTCAGCACCATTTAATGTGCTGAAAACAGTGCCTTGAATAGTATGGGCTGTTTCAAGAGGGGAGAAAACACACAGAGAAGGCTGAGCACATTTACGTATAAATGGTCAAGTTATAAGAATGGCAGTGAATACCTCACTCACGCTATCAATGGAGAATACAAACATTTTCTGACATTTAAGATCTAAAAACACTTTGCCACCCATGCACCACTTAAGTTTCTACAAGATGGACCTCATCTGAAGTGAGCAATGAGATAAATCAGGAAAGAAGAAATGTTATTTAGAAGACACACAGGAGGAAGATGAAAGAAATACCCTGCACAATAATGAAAATGAGTCTTAGTAGGATAACGGTGCTAAGGATTAGAAAACAAGCAATCCAGATATAACCCAAGGGCAGAGACAGACAGGAGAAAGGTTCTTTCTCTCAACCCTGTCTCAAAATAAAAAGAGCTGAAGATACGGCTCAGTGATTAAGCACCCCTAAGTTCAATCCCCAGTACCAAAAATAAATAAATAAACCAACCCCAACTGATTGCGTTATCTAGTAGATTCACTAGTGTAGGCAGTTATATATCAAGAGGCCATATTGCTTGTACTTGAGAGCATGAAGGCAGAAGCCACACAGTTTGGGTGCCACACATTCCAGTTCTAGTCCTGCTTTTATTATCTTATATGAGCCAATGCACTGCTCTGTGCTTGTGTTTCCCCTCTATAAACTATACATCATAGAGTTAACCTCAGAGATTAATTAAATACGTTGATTAAATACATCACTATATTTAATATGCTGAATATTATAAGCAGTTGCAAAAGCTGATACAATGTAACATATACAGAGAAAACAGAGTACATCTTTCAAACAAGAAAATTATCAGTTCTTGGAAAGATAATAATTGAATAAGAAAAGACTTGCAATAGTAGCATGTCTCTTGGCTCAGTAGTAAATATTTTCATTGTCAGAATAATGTAATATTGAAAATTAAAATGCAGGAAGGGTCCAAGAATGAAGAGAGAAATCTTTATCTAGCCTAAGAGGAAGTGAATAGAGGTAGCATTCTATTTAGAATGTGGAATTACATGTTAAAAGAATAGCTAAATAAGTTTGAAGTTTGTGCTGAAAGAGCAGAACTTGGCTAATTGTGGTCATTTGGTTGCCAAATAATAAATAAAATAATAAAGAAGAAAGTGTGGATATGGGAGGATCAGGTGTTCCTGCAGTAATTCCACAGCAAAAAAGTTCCAAGAGAGGCCTCAAGGTCAGGGTTGGTGGAACTACCTGTCCATCATAGATTTTGCACTACTGGGAAATAATCCCAGGAAGTGAAGAACTGCCCTCTTCAAGTATTCCGTTTCATAGGCCCATAACACAGCTCCCCGTTTCCTTGGAAGTTTTCCTTCCTGTATGGAAAAGGGACCCGGAGGCAAAGCCTAATTATGAGGAAGGGAAAATTTTTTTCTATTCTGTTTTTTTTCTTTTTTACTTCTGTCACCCAAACATGAGTTAAATTGCCTTAATAATACAATCAATCTTTAAAGGAAAAAGACAAAAAATAAATTTTGGTCTGAAATTATTATACTTTTGAAGTAGGAAGTCCAGTCCTGATACAAAACAGATATTTAAAAGCAGGCAACTGACATATAAATAAAGGAACAAATAACCTCTGCTGTTCTCTGAAATTAAATGGATTCTGCCAAAGAACAATCTGAAGGATGAGAAGAAGACATACAAGTTGTCCATGTGAGGAGAAAGCTGAAGGGAGTCTGATTGTGCCTGAGTCCCCTGTGCCCATTCAAAGCCAAGCCCAGCTGTGAACATCCCCATGACTGTGAACACTCAGTGTCAAAGGCACTTTTCTCCATCAGTGATTCATCTCCAGGGCGGGTGCTCATCCCTAGGCAGGCGGGTTGGAGGTACTCAGGGCCCACTCTGTCTTAAGCCACAAGATCAGCTGGCTTGGAGGAAGCCCCTTCATTAGGCACTTCCCTGCCTGGGGGACAGATGTGTTTGGATTTCAATGAAAGAGCTGAAATTTCAATAACAAAACGAGAGACAGCTGCTCCAGAAATCCAGAGGGAGACCCAGGGGTCTTGGTGTTGTTTATTGTAACATGACAACACTCTTCTTGTTGCTGCCAACCCTTAGCAGAGGCCTCTGGTGCTGGGCCTGGAGATGATCATGTTTCCAGCTGTGTTCAGAAGAAGCAATATGAAACAGTCCCTGGACACCTGGCTTGGGACACAGAAACACTAAGAAACTACCTGAGAATCAGATCCTGCAAAATATAAGCCAATGGACATTGATGGTGATGGGAAGTGAAGCTTTTGTAAGAAGCAAAATAAATGAAGATGAATTTTTTTTCATGTGAAATTATGAGTAAATTATCTTAAATGTATAGTTCCCATGAATTTTGATGCTTTCAACAATAAGCAGGAGCACTGAGTTTGGGGGCTTAGTTTCTTTGAGCATTTCTCTACAAAACCAATTCATGTTAGCCAGTTCTCCTAGAAAATTATTTGGTTTATGTTCTCACTTTTCTCCCCTAGGATAGAGTTATTGTAAAAAGCAAAGGAGACTGAGGAAGGAAGCAGATATTTATTTTCTATTTTGCCGAGTGCCGTCCTGTGCTGAGCATTGTTTTACTTTGATTACACAATCACAGAATTTTTTCATAATTCTAAGCAAGGCATTATTATGATATTCATTTTAAACATGAAAAAATTGAAAATCAGTTTACAATATGTCTAAATCACCAGGCTAACAAGTAGTAGAGCTGAGATGAACATGGAATCTTTCTGAATCTTAAATCTATGCTGATTTTGATATCTGCACTCTTGTGTTCATTACAACATTGTTCACAATAGCCAAGAGATGGAATCGACCTAAGAGTTCATCGACAGACAAGTGGATAAAAAAGTGTGGCACATATACACAGTAAAAAGTTACTCGGTCTCAAAAAAGAGAGAGAGAGAGAGAGAGAGAGAGATGGAAGGCCAAGGGGTGTGATGCACACCTGTAATCCCAGTGGCTCAGAAGGCTGAGGCAGGAGGATTGCAAGTTCTAAAGCCAGCCTCAGCAATTGAAAGGCACTAAGCAATTCAATGAGACTCTATCTCTAAATAAAATACAAAAACAGGGCTGGGGATGTGGCTCAGTGGTTGAGTGCCCCAAGTTCAATCCCTGGTGACAACCCCCATCCCCGCAAAAAAAAAAAAAAAAAAAAGAGGAAATTCTGTCATTTGAAACACAATAAGGATAATGTATGCAAAGTGAATAAGCCCAGCATATAAAGACAAATATCATGTGATCTCACATATAAATGGAATCCAAAAAGCTCAAACTTGCAGAAGCACAGATTTTGAGGGGTGGGTACCAGGGGCTAAGGAGAGGGAGAAGAGTTTGGGGAGATATTGGCCATAACATACATTTCAGTTTGGTAGAAGGAATAAATTCAAGAGATCCCCTGCACAACATGGTGACTATGGCTAACCACAATGCTGTGTGTACTTAAAAATGAATAAGAGAGTACAGCTGTGTTCCTACCACACAAAAAACAAGTATTTGATTATCTTGATTGAGCCTTTCCACAATGTATAGCTATTTCAAATATATTATACATCATAAATACATACAATTTTTATTTGTCAAGTTAAAAGAGTAAATGATAATTTAAAAAGTGAAAATAAATGAGGAAAGAAAAAAATCTATTCCCTTCCTTTTATACCATGTTCCTTCTGATAAACCCCAAACACAGATCTTTGTTTTCTCTCACACAGTGAGGCAGAGCCAGAGCTAATAAAAACAATGCATCCCTTTATCCCTGTAAGCCATGTAGAAGAGTTCATGATTCAAACGTGAGAGTGAATGTGCTTATTTCTAGTTTATCAATTAAGATTCCTGCTGCAACACATTTTTCTGTTTTGCCAAGTATTTAAAAAATCTTCTTTATTCATTGCTTCTCACCTTGCCCAACTAAAATTGGCAAGCACCGTTATCCTCACTTAATAACCCAAGTTACCCAGGGAATAGCCTGGATTAGAAGCTGTGATACCCAAAGCTCATGGATAAGTGTTCTGTCTCTTGTCTAGACTCACTGAATAATTCAGAGATCTAGTGGGTGGAAATTCAGTTAGGAGTCTGACCGATTTGATTGCATTTGAGCTGTGGCAGCCAGGACACTACTTCTGTCTCCTCCCTAATCGCTTCTCCTTAGGGGAAATCCTCTCATTCCCCAATCCCTTAAGAGTTGGTATAACATAAGGTGATGGTCCCAGCCCTCTTCCTGATTCTCTTTATTCCAAAAATGTATTTGAGCTCCTATTATATGTGCATGCTAAATGCCTGTTGGCTTTGGGGTCTATTTCTGGCTCTTCCCCTAATGATCTGTTAGCTTCTGGTTACTTTACAACCCTGTCCAGACAGGTCCTGTCATGATTCTGGGGGTCAGACAATGGGTTCCAATGACACACTTTCTTTACTATCCTCCCAGCCCCAGGGAGATATCATCTTCTAGTTGTCACTAACCTCTGGTCCCCTCATCGCTCCTTCTGGATTCTCAGATTTCCCATCACCCTTTTAACCAACTATCTATATTATATACCCATCTGTTTGAAAGACCTAGAGGGCTATTTTCCTGGCTGGATCCTGAGGGACACAAACAGCATTCTCAGTTACAAGCTATAGAAACCAACCCTGACATTTTAGCAGGAAATAAATTTATTACAAAAGATATCAGAAAGCTTTAAGAATCTCTAAGAGGACCACGGTACCAGTAGCAGAGAAAGAGGAAGAACACTGCCCCAAAAAAATCTCCAAGCAGAACTTTTCCATGAAGTCACTATCACCACCATGCTTACTGTCGAGGATTGTACACAGGTGCTTTTGACTCTAGATTCTGGAAGCTACCATTGAAATTGTGGTCTCTGCCATCATCTGTCAACAGAATCAATTCTGGGCGTTTCCTGCCTCTTTATGATATTAGCTTCCAATTTAGAGACTAGCATGGATACATCTGATTGTTGCAGTACAGGTGATGTGCCTAACCCTGGCTTCAAGGAGAGGTGGCGATGCACATTAAGTGACAGTTTCAGTCCCCCATCATGGGAGATGGGCTTGTCATAGGAAGCAACATTCCCTAAATACCAGATGGGGATTTAAATGCAGAGGGGATATTTTAGTTTGAGCAGATGCTGAGATAAGGATTCAAATATAAGTAGTTTTGGGGAAGTGAAATCCCAGGAAATGAGAGAAAGGGAAACAAGGGAAGTAAGATCAGAGAGAAAACAGCCTGTGGATAGTAAGTTTTCACTATGGATGACTAGAGCTAAATACCACTGGGAGACCTCAGAGGAGTTGTTCTCCCCAAGGGGCCAGGAAGCCTGCGTACCACCCACCCCCTGCTACCTGACACTACTGAGAACAGCTGGGGGGTCAGGCTTAATTGCCTCAGGCCTCCAGCCTCCCTCCCTCTTCTGTGAGCTCAGTGGGCCTCAGAAACCAGAGAAAACATTGAGGCGAATTATAGGTGCTGGCCTTTGAAAGTTGGCAGGTGTAAACTGAAAAGTTGAGGGAAAGAAAATATGGTAGACCCAAGTGCAGAAGGAAAGACAACTAGTAAAAGTAGACCCTAGGAACTGCTGAGCATTGAGGATACACCAGTGAGCAAGAGGGAAATGCTCCTGGCCGCATTAAGCCAGTGATCTTGAGATTCAGACACATAAACAAGCAAGTACAATAATAGCAGTGCACAGGGAGCTATAGCTAGACTTCTGGCCTCTGAGATCGAGGAGAATGGGGATAGTGTCCTGCTCATTTCTGAACTCCATTGCCTAGAGTGGTACTTATTCCATTTGTGCTTACTGGCCCTACACTGAATGGCCATTTGGACATAATACCAGTCCATAAATACCATTTGGAAGATTTTTGCAGCCCTGGTGTATCACTCTCATTGTCTCTGTTTCTTACTATAACCCATCAAGTGGATATGTCCCCATTTTACAGCAAAGCAAGTGGAGGCACCCCAACTATCTCCTAACTGCTAATTGTTCTTATCTCAGCGTGGATGTGGTTACTCTGAGAGGCTTACCTGCCCAGGCTGCCCCTTCTCCAAGGCGGGGTTATCTCTATCACAGAATCATCTTGGTTTTGTAATTGGTAACTCATTCTCATGTATTCTCATGAGCTGAGCTTTTTGAGAGCAGAAGCTGGGTCTATTTTGCTCAGCAACGTCTGCTCAGTGTCCTGGCTCCTGCTCACACGTTCTACATGCACGAACATCATTTATACTGATCATTTTTTGAATGGTTTGAATAAGCTAAGAGGAAGCAGTACTGAAGCTTGAACTGGAATCTGCCTGATCCTCAAATATCTCCTGTAATTTGCTAAGCAAAGTATCTATAGCAATATAAAATCACAGTTGGCTTAAATACTGCTATATTAAGGTCAAAAGTAATGAACAGAAAGTGTCCAAGAACTTCTCATAATCATCAGGCTGAGGAATTACTAAACAGAGCCCAAGCTAGAAGGAGGACAATGTCCCCTTAGAGAACAAAGTCCCAGATCCAAGACTGTGATCTGGCTGGACAAGATTTAAAATTTTCCTTAAATTTAATATTCTAAAATTCTAATGTATTTAATATAATCTCTAGGTAAAAGGAAAATCATTTCCTCTAGCACTGATGACTAATTGACTTTATCAGCTCACTAAAATAATTCTGAAATCTTGGAGATGAAGTGATTTTTAAGGTACCTGATAGGGTTTTTCATGCTACTTTAGCCATTGCAGAAAAGTCTTTTCAAATTCCCAAGTGTCAGGCATATACAGCCACATTCAAACTGAAGGGGAAGAAGGAGATGGATATGTCCCCACTTTACAATGGAAAATTTCAAAGGTTTTCTTTTTCTGTCTTATTTAGTCAGAAAATGTTCTCATTCCTTCCATTCTGCAAAGTCAATGAGAGCTGTCCATCCTCCAAACATTTACTTCCTATACGTCCTCAATTCTAAAATGACCAAGAAGCAACATAGATTTAATAATAGCCTTTGGGTGCTAGGGGTAGGCTTTAGAGGTGCAGGGGGGAAGTGGGAGATGGAACAGGCAAGAAACGCCACATGAAATGTTCACAGAAATGACAATGTGACCCAAAGAATGACTTAGTAAAATTGAAGACACATAAAATCTTGGGAAAAAAAATAAATCTTCCAATTGGTATTTATGGACTGATATTATGTCCAAATGATATTTCTAGACATAAATAAAATATAATGGCAAAAACAAAAGAAGGCTTCACTTAAATTATATATTTAAAGAAGTAAAAAGTACATTTTAAAAATTACCTTAAACCACTTAAAGTATTTGGCTTTCTGAAACTAGTAAAATGAAAAATTACTACATGAATCAATATATGTACATAAAGTGTGAGTGCTTTGATAATCAGTACGTGCTTTCCTAGTAAAAACTGAAAAAAGATCTAGGTTCCACTTGAGTTCTATTTCTTGTGGAGAAAAATACGCCAGTGTCCCATCAGCTTTCAAATGGAAATCTGTGAGTGCAGAAAATCAGATTGACAGTCCATCAGTCTGACATCCCTTGACCTGATGGCTGATTCAGAAACTCAGAAGTGAGCCTGGGGATGTACTTCATGTTTTTTGCCCCTTCACTAACTTCTAGCACCATCCTGCCACAGTGCTCACAAATAGAATTAAGAGGACAGCCAAAAGCAAAGAATAAACATTGCAAAAACTCTTCAAGGATTCTCAGCATATATTCCAAGATAGCACAATGAGAACCAAAAGCCAGGCAAAGATATTGAAAACACACACACACACACACACACACACACACTCACACACACTCACACACACTGATACATGCATATACACACACACACACACACACATATATATTGTATGAAAGAAAACATTAAGATCAAGAATGCATATAAAAATTTACATCACATGGACTAGAGAGATAAAATACGTGGCACTGATAACCTGTCGCCTCCTTATGTGCTCTCATCTGAGCTTTAAACAACTCTAGAGTTGGATTTAGCTTCAGAAGCCATCTTAACACATTTCCTCAAAAAGTCACTCCAGAGGATTGGGTGTCCAACAAGAGAGAAATTTTTGCCCCCATAGCTGATGTTTGAATCGTTCAATCCATGAATATTTGCCAGATATTTTATACCCTGGCTACACTGAGCTGCTTATGATCCTTAGATGTGCCATGCAATTTCAAGTATCTATAACTTTGTTCATTTAGTTTCCTCTATGTGAAAATAACTTTTATCTACTCTTTTACCTGGGGACATCTTATTATGGCTTTTTTTTTTTTTTTTGTAGCTCTATACAACAATTTCCACTTTTGCAACGGATGTCTAACTATACGAATTATGGGTAATGGTTAATTTGTTTTATGTCTAGTGCAAGGGGCCTGGGGTTATTAAAGAAAATTCATGACCAAATCACCACAATAATTATTATCATTATTATGAAACATAATATATTTACATGTGAAATACATTTCAGTCAAAACAAAAACTCAAGAGGGAAATAATGATGAGATTTATGGAATGGAATTCCTTTCCTAATTTTTAAAAATTTGTTCTAATTAGTTATACATGACAGTAGAATGAATTTTGACAATATTCTGGTTTACATGCTGTAGAATCACACTGGTCATGTAGTCATATATGTACATAGGGTAATAATGCTTGATTCTTTCTACTATCCCTACCCTCTCTCCTCCCTTCACCTCCCCTCTACTTAATACAAAGTAACTATTCTCCCCTATACCCCCGATTGTGAATTAGCATCCACATATCAAAGAAAACATTCAGCCTTTGTTTTTTGGGGATTGGCTTATTTCGCTTAGCATGATTCTGCAGTTCCATCTATTTACCAGTAAATGCCATAATTTCATTCTTCTGTAAGACTGAGTAATACTCCATTGTGTATATATACCACATTTTCTTTATCCATTCGTCTGTTGAAGGGCACCTAAGTTGGTTCCATATTTTAGCTATTGCGAGTTGAGCTGCTATAAACATTGATGTGACTGTGTCACATAAAGTGAGCCATTATATAAAAGTTTAGTGTAAATCTGCATTCCTATTGTAAAATATAACAAGGATAGAAATTCAAACATTTCACTTTGTCCTAAATTACAGAAACTTCTATCAAGGCAGAAGATCTTACACCACAAAAATTATTTTAAGGGTTAGCAAATGTTCTAGTTCAGTTGTTCCCACACTGGGCTGATACCCAGAATTATAAGGGGAACTTTAGAAAAATATAGATTTCCTGGCTTCACATTTGGCCTGTGACTCAGCATCTTTGTGGCATAGGGCTCAAGACTGTATTTTATAAAGTCTCCCCTAGGCAAGCTGAAGAACAGCCAGGTCGACTATATTAACTGGTGAGTTTTTACAATTAAATGCCTGAGCTGGGAACACTGGAAAATATCTCTAGTTGATGCATATTTACATGCAGGCCCTCCATATTTGGATTCCATTTCTGCTAACAATTTCAGGGAACATACAGGCTTGTCCATGTACTCCTTTTGCTATTTTGACACTCTAGTTCTGGGGAAAGCAAACTGCTCAAAGTTTCAATCTTCAGTCTACTCAGAAAACACTTGGGAGGAAAACTTTATTAAAATTCAATATAACTGATTTATATAACCATGAACAAAAACTGGGGTTTTTTTTCACATTTTCAAAGACAGTGTGAAACTGGGTTTTTAAAATAAGTTGTCTTTGATTTTGTTTTTCCATACTAGGAATTGAACCCAGGACTTCATACTTGCTACGGAAGCATTTAACCCCTGAGCTACATTCTCATTCCTTTTTAATCTTTATTTTGAGACAGAGTCACACTAAGTTGCCTAGGTTGGCATCTAACTTGCAATCCTCCTGCTTTTATTTATTTTACATAGTAAATTTGTTTTACATGATCAATGTACCAAAATAGCTTACTTTTTAAGGTTTCTGTTACATAACAACCTAATTTCTCAAATGAGAATTTGCTTATGTTCAGAGAAATCAAAAATTATAATAATGTTTTATAAAGCTAGAATCGCAGGAGGTGTAATTTATAGCTTGTTTGGGGCTAAGAATTCACACCATAAAATAAAAGGAAATTTGAATCTAGTAAACTCGTTAATTGGATGTTTTCTGACAATCCTTTGAGCATAGCTTTACAGGTAATCGATAAATACTCAGTGATTAGTCTCCTGTTAACAATGGTCTATGCCTATTACCTCAGTTGGAAGAAAGGACAGCAGGGATACAAATGAATACCTTGATTCAAACCCAATAAATAAATAAAAGAGAATGTGTCTGACTCTCAAACAATATCTTAAGCTTGACACCACCTTGTATAAAGATAGGCTGGTAGATAAGAAGGACACCCATGTACATCTAAGAGGACTATTTGAAATTCCATCACAAAGCATTCATTTTCATGAGCCATGAATTTTCATTCTATGCTCTCTTTTTCTGTTTGAAAAGCAAGCTGAGAAACAAAAACAGAGTACAAACCTACCTGCTTCTGCATCAGACTGGGTATCAGCAGACTTTCCCTATCCCTGGAATGTGTCAATTTGCCTTTTGGGTTAAGATAAATTTGGTGGTATAGGAAATATAATTTTAAAATCATGGCTGTGGTAGGCCTGAGAAAGATAATGCTATAATATTAAAATTCCTAGGTCTGGGGAGGGAGGAATGGGAAGAGGTTGATCAATGGGCACTAAGTTATAGAAAGATAGGATTGAGAAGTCCTGATGTGCTGTTGCCCCATAGGATGACAATGATTAATGATAATGTACTATATATTTCAAAAGCTAGAAGGAGTTTGAATATTGTTTTTATCATAAAGAAATGATAAATGGTGAAGAAGACCGGTATGTTCAACCTGACTTAAACATTACATAATGTATAAATGAATAAAAATATTGCATTATCTCATAAACATATAATATTTTATGTTTTATGTATAAGTTAAAAATACAATTAAATGGGCTGGGGTTGTGGCTTATCCGCTTAGCACTTGCCTAGGCCCTGGGTTCAATCCTCAGCATTACATAAAAATAAATAAATAAAGGTATTGGGTCCAACTACAACTAAAAAATAAATGTTAAAAAAATACAATTAAATTTTTAAAAAAACCCTTTGGTTTCTTACATAAGAAATTACAACTCTCATAATTCATGCATGTGATTGTGGAATAAAAGTGAAGTTGTAATTCTCACATCTGGCTATGGAAACAGAAAATCTGGCTAATTTTCCAAATTTTCACTTCAGATCTGGGACATGGATAACATCAGAAAGGAAAGGACTTATTGTGGCAGTTTATATTTTCCAAAAAATGACCACATTAATATTTCTGATTCCACATGGCCCTCCCCACTTGGCCTCCCCACTTCGAGAACTTGTTACTTGTCAATCAAGAAGTAGAGTCCTTTTTCCTCTCCCTGAAACTGGGGAATGCTTTGTGACTACACTATCAGAATGTAGAAGAAGTAATGCTTGGTGACTTCTAAGATTAGGTCTTGAAAGTTGGTAGAAGTTCCACCTGGTTCTCTCTTGGGACACTCACCATTGGAACTCAGCTATCATATTGTGAGAAAGACAAGCAGCCACATGGAAGGGCCACCACTAGGTGGTCCCAGCCAACAGCCAGCATCAACCTTCAGACACATGAGTGTTGGTTGCAGATGATTCCCTGCTTCAGCCTTCTAGTCACTCCAGTGATGTCAAGTAGAATGCAGAAACTAGTGGGGTAGGGAGGGGGAACATGGGAGGAATAGACGAACTCTAGATAGGGCAGAGGGGTGGGAGGGGAAGGGAGGGGGCAGGGGGTTAGCAATGATAGTGGAATGTGATGGACATTATTATCCAAAGTACATGTATGAAGACACAAATTGGTGTCAATATACTTTGTATACAACCAGAGATATGAAAAATTTTATATGCTGTATATGTGTAATAAGAATTATAATGCATTCTGTTGTCATATATAAATAAAAAATTAATTTAAAAAAAAAAGAAAATGCCAAACTGTACAGTGTTGTGCCAGTCTTTATGACTGACTCATTTTTGTCTATATTTTAAACTAAGGTAATCACTAAAAATTGCAAAGCAACATTGATATTCAGAATAAAATTTCCGTTTTCATATCTAAAAAAATGGCCCTCCCATGTCTCTATCAAACTACAAACCTATGAGTAAAATATATGTTATTTTTTGAGCCATTCATTTGAGTGGTTTGTTTTGTAGCAACAGAAATACATATCTAGTGTCTTAATTCTGTTTGATCTTCTATCAACAGTTTAAGTCACTTTTAACCAGGAAAACAATTTAACAATCATTTAGCAGTGATATTCTCTACAATGATTCATGTATCTGACTCTCTTATAATTATTGCCTTGGAAAAACAATGCTTTGGGTGACACTATTTGACCGGCACCATGTGTGAGCTTTGCTTGTTCAACTTGTGCCATGTGAATTCTTTTTTAAAAAAATGAAGAAAGGAATACACACTCATGAAAATTCAAACTGTACAAACTTTCAGCAAAAACATACTGCTTTGTTGCCTAACTCCCTCTAAATGAACATCTTTCTGGAATAACCGTATGAGATCTAGCACGTATCCTTTCAGACCATTCTTGACTTCTCTATACCCTTACACACGCATACACACACACCCTAAGTATGAATCTTAGAAATTTGCCATATATATCATACATTTCTTTTCAATTCATTGTTAATGTAAGCCTATTCATAATAAAATTAGGAAATTGAGATCAAAAGAGGAAGATGATTATAATGATAACAGTCACCATCTTTTAGTTCTAATTGTGCACCAGTTATACACTATATTTATCCTTTACATGCTAGATAACACATATATGTTATGTGCCAACTACTTTACATGCACTATTTCATTTAGTACATTGCCTATTAAAGTTTAGGGAAATCTTTAAGGAAAAAGAGCTCATAAAACAAATTTAGAAATAAATAAAACATATCCTATATTCTCCAAACATTGTTGAAGCAGGCAGGATGCATTACTAGGCCCCTATATAGATAAAAAAGACCTTTCAGGGAAAAACAACAGTTAAACCACTGGGTATGTGCAGAAAAGATGTCTGCTGTCTGAAGAGCAAGGTTCATGACACCAGGTGGCTCAAACACATCTGCATATAAATCACTCCAAAATGTATACTCTAGACCAGACTTCTATTCTGAGTTCTAGACCCATATAACCACTTGGATGTCTCAAAGATGTTTCCAACTCATCAAGCCTGTTTTAGTCAGCTTTTTCACTGTTGTGATGAAAAGATCTGACCAGAACAATTTTAGAGGAGAAAAAGTGGTTATTGGGGCTCACAATTTTAGAGGTCTCAATTCATAGACAGCTGGCTCCATTCCTTGGGGCTTGAGGTGAGGCTGAACATCATGGTGGAAAAGTGTGGTGGAGGAAAGTAGCTCACGATGCTCAGAAAGCAGAGAGAGAGACTCCACTCCCTAGATACAAAATATATACCCCAATGACCCATCTCCTCCAGCCACACCCTACCTACCTTCAGTTACCCTCAGTTAATCCTATCAGGGGATTAATTCACTGGTTAGGTTAAGGCTCTCATAACCTAATCATTTCTCATCTAAACCTTCTTGTATTGTTTCACACATAGCTTTTGAGGGACACCTCACATCCAAATCATAACAAAGCCCAAGATTCCAATATTTATGACCTGCCCCACACATAATGATGTTCTCATGCTTTCTGGTACCCCAATCCAACAAGGGTGCAAAACTCAGATTGGGTAATACATTAAATACTAGCCCCTATTAACTCAATTTAAAGTCAAAAATATCTCTGGAATTTCTCTGCTTCTCTCCATTTTTATTGCCAAGACCCTGGTCTAATTTATAGGCATCTTGTACATAGACTATGTAAGACGCTGCTGTTTCCCTCCCAGCTTGCCACCCAGGTCAACTGAAACCCCCTTTCCATGTTGTAGCTAGAATGACCTTTTAAAAGTACAATTTTCATCATTTTACTCTAAGGCTTAAAGTTCTTTAATGGACAACCCCTTTATTTAGGATAGAAATCTCTATTTTATCATAGTTGATAAACCACAGATGGTTCATTTTTTGTCTTCAAACTCATATGTTCCTCTTCCTGTCATATTTCAGCTACAAACCCTTTAATTTTCTTCAAATTCACCAACTTCCCTCCTACCACAGAGCCTTTTCATGAGCCCTAACATCTGTCTAAAATGTTCTTCCTTCATCTGGTAATCTCCTTTTATACCTTAATTTCTAAATATCAGTTGCCCAGGGAATACTTCCAACATGTCCACAATCTAGTGTATAGTCCTGTTTCTACATTCCATCATAATGCCACAGGCTCCTGTTTCACAGCCCCATCACAATTTGAAGTTATAATTTATTAAAGTAATTTTTTAAAATATTTTTTTAGTTGTAGATGTACACGATATCTTTATTTATTTTTATGTGGTGCTGAGGATCAAACCCAGTGCCTCACAGGTGCAAAACAGCAAGTGCTCTACCACTGAGCTATAGCCCCAGTCCTTGAAGTAATTTTTAAGTGTATAGCTCCCCAACTTGACCATAAGCTCTTGGATTGACTTGCAACTCCTGATTATCCCCACTTCTTCTCATTCTGCAGTACATTGATGGCTTGAAATTGGGTACAACAGGAGTATTTATACCACAGAAATTGAAAAATACTAAAAATCTGAATTTTTCCTCCTAGAAAGCCAGTTAAGCATTTGTCAGCAAAGACCATGTTTGCCTTTCTTAGTAACACACTTACCTAGCACAGTGTCCATCACATGGAAGGATTTCAATAAATATTTGTTGAATGAATGAATTAATAAATGGCTATTCTAATCACAGGCTCTGGTTAATGCAGACCTGCAATGAATGTGACCTATATGAACAAACATGTTTCCAAAATGCTATTTGTTCTTTGTTTTCAGAGTTCTTTATTTTTTAAATTGGGTTATTCCCCCCACCCTTCTCAGTACCAGGGATACTGATATAATTGAAGCATGTAATTCACTGAAGGGCACAGTTCCCCGATAGCAAACTGGTTATGCTACAATATATGTAAGCCTTGCAACCAAAAAGTATCAGCATTTTTCCTCTAGCTATCATTTTTATTGTGCTTTTAGAACTGGTAGAAAAAAAAATCCAGGAGTGACCAAGTTAAAAAGCCCAAAGACCCTAAGAAAGTGTAGCAATGATCAAGTGGGAGGACAAGGGCTGTTCTCAAATGTAAAACTATGGACATTATTTAACTATATGACTTGCTCTAAGTTTTAGGTCACTAATGATAATCATGATTTATAGAATGATATATATCTACATGGCACTTCCTCAAATTCTACCTCTTTTTAAAATATAAATACTTTCCAGAACAGATTTATCTCTTCAATTAACTTTCTTAAGGACTCAAAGAAATTCAGTTGGGTTAGGCTAGATGCAAAGGTGTTGAATGATAATGGGATTGTTATTGGTTATTTATGAATTATTCTTTAAGGTTGGTTCTATCCAATACTGAAAGAACAAATGCTATTTGGTTTCCTTTCATGTGTTCTTTATGAAATCCCAGGAAATATTAGAAATCTCTTTTCTGTTTCTATGAAAAAACTCATCAAGTTATATAAATATGACTTTTCCAAGAGTCAGACTTCACCACTGAAAGTAGGTATCTTATATGTCTTGCTTCTGAATCATGTCAATAATTTCCATGACTGAAAATATAGCCGTCTTTCTTATGGCATTTCAAAAATCAAAGACACTTAAAAAAATGCCAAGAAGTCAGGAGAAAGCCTTGTATTCCTCCCATGGAAATCAAAGAGAATAAAATTAAAGGAATGTCTAAGAAAATCTCTAGCATTCCAAAGCTTTTTTATGTCAGCAAAATAAATTAGCTTGTCAAAAAAAATTTTAAAAAAATAGAAAAACCAAAGGACACCACATAGCAAAATTCAAGGACAAGTCAATATATGAAATTAGCATATTTCACTGAATTATAAGTCAAAAGAAAAACAACTTTCTCCTTGTTTTCCTCCTACCCCCATTCCTTTTTGATCAGTTCAGTCCTGAAACCATTAGGTAAGTCCAAGAAAGAGTAGCATGTGCTGGAATTTGAGTAGCGTGAGAATAGATGGAAGATGAGTTTATATAAAGGTGTGGTCATATAAATAACTATCTTGAGGGTAATGGAAATCAGATTTCTTGCTCTCAGAAAAGGGAGTTACAAACATGGAAAGGAGAAAACTGGATGGTTTGTTGGATGGATGTGTGGACAGTAGACAGAAAATGTAGAGAATCACAGACATAAATATGTGCATGTACATACACATAAACATACGTCTATTCTCCAGCTTAGTCCAGTAGGAGGGACCTGGAAGCAGTAACACCCAAAAGACCAGTGACCATACCTTAGAAATCAAATCTTGGTTTCTAAATATCATTCTCCATTAAAAGGAAGCTGAGTTTCTTGTAAAAATAACAAGTTATAGAACTGGGCAGACAAAGTACAGATGAAATTAGAGCATCTTCTTGTAACAGAGAGTAAGGAAGTGTTCAGAGAATGAAGGGACATACCAGAAAGACATAGAAGTCAGCTTTAAGGGGCTCCTACTAGCCAAATCTGGGATAATTTGAACAGCAAAATGATTTTAATAATACATCATAGCATGACACTTAGATATGAAAGCCTGGGTTCATTCTGACATAAACAAATAAGTAAATATTTGATAAAGAATGAGATATTTATACAGTCTCAATGTAACTTTTCACAAAATTAAAATGATTTCAAAGGGAAAAAGAACAACTTTAAAAGAGAGAAAACTGATATACAGTATCTTAGTTGAGTTAACCAGTAACTGGACAAACTAAAATTGTGTACCACTCTATAAGATACAATGAGAACACAGTACTTCATCTGTGATATTTTTGGCAAATATATATAACCTGAATCCAACCATGAAGAAACACCAAACTAAACCTGAGGAACAATCCACAAAAGAACTGGCCTATAATTTTCAAAAGCACCAAGGTCAATAAAATAAAATCAAGAAAGATTAAATAATCATTCCAAGGAGGTTGAAGCGACGTAACAACTAAATGCAACAACTAATTTTTTAAATGACAGTTTTATTGAGATAAAATTCACATCTCATAAAATTCACCCTTTCAAAGTAAATGACTCAACAATTTTAAATATACTCACAGATGTGCTAAGACAGCATCAGCATCTAATTTTAGAAGACTTCTATCACTCCCCAAAAGTAACCCCATACTCAACAGCAGTCACTTCCCATTCCTTCCCCCAATATCCCCAACTCCTATAATAATACTAATCTACTATATCAATGGATTTGCCTGTTCTAGGTCTTTCATATAAATGAAATAATGCAACATCTGGTCTTTCACATCTGCCTTCTTTTCTTGGCATATTGTTTTCAAGGACCATCCATGCTTTGCCACGTAGCAATACTTCATTCCTACATTGCAACAGTCCTCGTGAGTCTTTAGAAGCCTCTGACAGAGGACTTCTGTGGTGCCTCCACTCCTCTTCCTTTGTGGAGTGAGTTTAATCATAGAAACACTATTTCTTATCCTTAGAAACTCTCAAAAATTTCTGTGCATCAATCCTTGTTCCCCATGTCACTTGACAATGCTGAGAAATGTATCACTGGGTGATTTCATCATGAGAACATTACAGAGTATACCTAGACAAACCTAAATAATTCAGCCTGCCTACCTCATTCCTAGGCTAGTGGTGTGTGTGTGTGTTTGTGTCTCCTGGAGCCACAATGAATAAGATGAGTTAAATCAAACAAAAGAAAATGATGCAATCCAGAGACCTGGTAAACACCAGATTTATGAGGCTGCTGCCAGAGTTACACAGCATATCATTTTTATAGTAAACTTATTTTTATAAGTAGGAGTATGCTCTAAAGCAATGATAGAATGTATAATACAGAAAATACATAAACCATTAACAAAGTCATTTACTATTCAGTAATACTACTATACATAACCACATGTGCTGTGTCTTATACAACTTGCAGCATAGTAGGTTTTACATTGCCAGAAACACATAGGCAATGCATTGCACGATGATGGTGTTACAATGCCTATGTGCTCAGCAGGTGATAGGAACTCCTCGGTTCCATTAAATCTCTTAATTCATTAATTAATTAATTTGAGACAGTGTCTCAGTATATTGCACAGGCTGGCCTTGAACTCATGATCTTCCCACCTTAGCAACCCGAATAGCTGAGATTACAGGGATGCACAATCACCCCCAGCACGAATTCATTTTTTGACATATAAAAATTGCCCACACTTATAGAGTGCCATGTTAGGCTTCAGTACATGTATACATTGTGTAATGCTCAAATCTATGATCTCCTTCCTACATTCTTTGTGGTAAATACATTCAAAACCCTTTCAAGTTTTTAGAAAATATACAGTACAATGTCACTGTCTATCATTACCAACTATAGAATAAAACACCAGAATTTATTTTTCCTAACTACCCTTAGTACCCTTTAACCAACTTTACCCCATCTCTCTTTCAGGTACTCTCCCTAGCTTCATGGTAATTACCATTCTACCCTCGACTTCTGTGAGATCAAATTTTTTTTTAATTTCATGTATGAATAAGATCGTTTGGTATCTGTTTTTCTATTCCTATCTTATTTCACTTGACGTAACAACCTCCACTTCCACTTTATGCTGTTGCAAATAAAAAAATTAAATTCCTCTTTTTAGCTAAATAGTTTTCCATTGTGTATATCTACCACCTACCACACTTCCTTTATCCATTCATCAGTTAATGGACACTAACTAAGGTTGTTTTCATTTCTTGACTACTGTGAATAGTGCTACAACAAACTCAGGAATAAATGTATCTCTTCAACATACTGATTTCAACAAATTCTAAAAACCTAAGTCATATTAAATATCTTTTCTTGACCACAATGCAATAAAATAAGAAATCAATAACAAGAAAGATTTTAGAAATTATACAAATACATAGAAAATAAACAACATACTCCTGAGCACCCAATGAATCAATGAAGAAATTGAGGAGAATTTAAAAACTTCTTGAAATAAATGAAAACAGAATCATGACATACCAAAACTTTGAGATAAAGCAAAAGCAGTTCTGAGAGGGAAGTTTATAGCAAAAATCCACCTCCATTGAAAAAAGCAGAAAGATCTCAAACAACCTATCACTGCACTTCAAAGAAGGAGAAAATCAAGAACAAACCAAACACAAAATTAGTGAAAGAAAAGAAATAAGAAAAATCAGCATAGAAGTAAATGAAATAGACTAAAAATAACACAAGACATCAATAAAATTGAGTTTTTTAACAAACAAAAAAATTGATACTGTTAGAGTAACTAAACAAAAAGAGAGAGAGAAAAAAATCTCAAATACAATCAGAGACAAAAAAGGAGACACAACAGAAACACAGAGGATCACTAGAGCCAATATGAACAGCTATATGCCAACAAATTTGATAACTTAGAAAAGAAAAAAATGTACAAATTTCAGAACATATACATACCTTACTAAAATTGAATCATGAAGAAACAGAAAATCCAAAAACACCAATAATGAGAAACAAGACTGAATCAATAACAAATAAAATTCCAATCAGATGGCTTGACTGTTGAATTTTACCAAAAATTTAAATTTAAAGAACTAAAATCAATCCTTTTAAAAATTATTCTAAAACATTGAGGAGAAGGAAATTATTCCAAATCTATTTCATAAGACTAGCATTACCCTGACACTGAAATCAGACAAGGACACAATAAAAAACAACCCTATAGGCCAATATCACTGATGAAAATAGTTGCAAAAATTTTTCAACAAAATACTAGCACACTGAGTCCAATAGCACATTAAAAAAAAAAGTTACTCACAGGCTGGGACAGGAAGATTGTGAGTTCAAGGCCAGCTTCAGCAAAAGCAAGGCACTAAGCAACTCAGTGAGACCCTATCTCTAAATAAAATACAAAATAGGGCTGGGGTGGGGTCAGTGGTAAAGTGCCCCTGAATTCAATCCATGGTAGCTGCCCCCCCGAAAAAAAGTTATTCACTATGATCAAATGGGATTTCTCCCAAGAATGCAAAGATGACTCAACTTATACAAATCCATGTGGTACACCATATCAACATTAAGAAAGAGAAAACCACATGATCATCTCATTAAACCAGAAAAACGTGATAAAATTCAATATCCTGTTATGATACAAAGTCTGAATGAATTGAAGGAACATACCTCAACATTAAAATGAATATCATATATAAAAATCTCACAGCTAACATCATTACTGAATGGGGAAAAGCTGAAAGCTTTCTCTCTAAAATTCAGATTAAGACAAGGAATTCCACTTTTCGACACTTTCATTCAATATAGTATGGAGTGTCCTAGCCAGAGCAACCAGCCAAGAAAAAGAAAGAAAGAAATTCAAGTGGAAGATGAGGAAGCAAAATTGTCATTGGTTTTCAAATGACATGATCATATAGAAAGAACGCCCCAAAACTTCACCAATCTATTAGAACTAATACATGAATTCAGTAAAGTTACAGGCCACAAAATCAACATACAAAAATCAGTTTGAATAGGCCAATAGCCAATTATCTGAAAAAGAAATCAAGAAAACAATCTCATTTACGATAGTCACAAAAAATAAAATAAAATACTGGGAATAAGTTGATCCAAAGAGATGAAAGATCTCTACACTGAAAACTGTAAAACACTGATAAAAGAAATTGAACAAGACACAAAAATATGGTCAGCTCTATTATAATCTTATGAACCCACTACCAAATATGGGTCTGACATTATTGACCAAAATGTCCTTAGATTGTTAGGTGGTACATGACTGCAATTAATTTATGGGTTTGCCTTCCCTGCTAGAAGATAAACTGCTCAATGGCAAGGTCAGTGTTGTATTTGTGGTATTTCCAGTGTCTCCTCTGTGCCTGGCATATACTGAGTGATCACTAACTGCTTATTGAGTTGAGTTGACTTGAAGATATTTGGAGAGAAAGCAGAATTTTAGCAGCTGCTCAAATGAAAAGCGGCTTATGCATACTTAGAATAACTATGATGACAGAAATAACAACTAATATTTTTGACTTGAACAAGTTCTGTACTGTTTAAATATATTATGTCATTTAGCTCTCAGAACAATTCTAAGTACTATATGCCATTAATACCTTGAAGAAACTTTCCCCAGATCATACAGTTCTATTAAGTGGATGAGCCAAAACTTGCTGAAAAAGAGAAAAAAATAACATTATTTACACATATACATGACAATAAACAAAATTTGAAAATGATCTACCTTCACAGAGAAAACCCTCTTCCAAGACATAATAAGCCTTCTCCTGAATGTCATTTACCTACCCCTGCAGCATTTTTTTTTTTCCAGAACTTTGTGATCAGCTGAGTCTTCCCTGGTAGACAGGTGCACCTCTTTACAAATTTTGAATCTACCATTCCTGGCTTGATATTTCACTGTCTCTCCTACTTGCCTGCATGCTATTTGCATTCTGCCTGACTTATCAAAATGGCAGAGCTTTTCACGAACAGCTCCAGAAAGTCACCTTTCATGAACAGCCTAAGAGATAGAGAGGTGCATAGACTGCCTGTGTCCGCGCCAACCCCCAGAGAACCAAATCACATGACCTGTGGGGGAGGTAATGACTGTTGATGTGTGTGTGCTCTTGTTTGCAGCAACTGAGCTGAACTGTGCCTAAGAAAAACGACACAGATTTTATTTTATTTTATTTTGGTGTATAAAAATTCCACATTATCTCGAAACCATGAGAACCAGAAGCATATCTGGCAAAGAAAATAAAGCTGGAGGTGTAAGGAAAGAACAGATTAGGAGAAGCCCTGAAATCAGGCCTCTGAGTTTAGATTTGATGTGGAGGGAAATGAAGATCCCTTGAGGGTTTCTGAGCAGGGAGTGGTGTGATGAAAACAGTGATTAAGAAGATGAAATACAAGCAGGACAAATTGAAGGGAAGAACCAGAGTCTGGGAGGAGGCTGAAATCCAGGCCCAAGGGAGGTGGAGAAGGCAGTGTAATAGGAGAGCGGTCTATGATTTTATATAAATTAATTAACACATGCCCACCCCTAATTCACTTTACTATCAAGTTACTACCCAGGTTTTTTTTTTTCTTCTTGTTTTTATGTTCCTGCTATATATGGGAAAGCAAAAATAAACCCAGGAGGAGCTGAATATTTTCATTAAACCGATAATAAAATTTCATCTCTGTGAATATAATGGTTTAACTGTCTGAGCACCCTGCTGAGAAAATGAGCTTCACCATGAGCATGTGGAACAGTTTGTTGGGCAGAAATGGATTTTAGGAAAATTTATTTAAAGTCCTTATTCACATAATAAGCAGCACAATGAAAACAAAATACTTTTTTTTTAAGGCAACGTCATGAAGATGAATCCCATATGATGGGATACAAATGGCTGTCCTCAAAGTATGGGCCCTGGCCCAAGAGTGCTCCCAATTTGTCCTGTGGGACTCTAAAAATGTCCTATCCAAGTCAGCTCCTGCAATGGCAGGAAGAATAGGTTCACTCTCTGGCATATTGGCCAACACTGTTTGCCCAACTCCAACTCAGGAAACCCTACTCCCTCAGCTCTAGGCTCTTGAACTTTGGATACAATTTTAAATGATCCAGAGACTCAAAGGTTATTTTTAGTCAAGTTTAGATCTGGAAAGAGCTCAAAGAACCTCTACGCCCATAGTTTAAGAATATTTTCAAGATGTACAACCTTTGTTGCCAATTAAATCTAATGGAAATATAATAGACCAATAATATGAAAATTGGGATCCTTGTGTAGGGGTGGCCCAGAACTCTATCTACTCACTCCAGTTCCTTCCCTCTTTCCTAACTCACACACACTGTGACAGACCCTGAGGTTCGCCCTATGACCTTGAGGCTGCAGAAAAACTAGATTGCAAAATTATTTTATTATTATTATTATTTATTCTAATTAGTCATGCATGACAGCAGAATGCATTTTGACTCATTGTACACAAACGAAGCATAACTTTTTATTTCTCTGGCTATACACACTGAAAATCTAGATTGCAAAATTCTTAAGAGGCTGGTGTGTGTGTGTGTGTGTGTGTGTGTGTGTGTGTGTGTGTGTTGTGTGTATGACTTCTTGTGACAGATGAAAAACTGAAGCCCCGATACCTTAAAATAGGACTTCCATTTCCAGTTGTATGGCACACTAAATAGCCTGAAAAGACATCTTCTAGAAATACATAGAACACTAGCTAAATACAAGTATCCATTTAGATATTCCAATAAGATGAACCCACAAAGACAAACTTACCAGTTTGACAATAATGGGCACAATCTATGACCCAGTAAGTCCCTATCTATGCATGTATCCCAGATCAATGTTTTTTCAGATTGTCAGTGGAGATGCTTCATTGGATTATACAATCACTTTGGTAAATTCCAACTGGCATTTCCTGGGTGCACAAAATAGACTAGCTTAAACTGGATTAAAACTAAATAGAAGATAATGGTATTATTATGAGACACTTATGTTCCATATACTTTTGCACACATACAAACACACATAAGTGTAGCATATACATAGGCTGGGTTTCCATGTAAAGTATACCTTTTAATTGGGTATAGACAAAACATTTTGAAAAAAATAATTTAAAAAACCCCACTGTCTTAGAGAAGAGGACAAGAAGATGCACAAGAATACTCATTGAAGCATTGTTTGTGATAGCATAAAATTAGAAGCGATCCAAGTGTTCATCAACTGGAGAATAGATAAACATATAGTAGTCTGATTATGAAGCATTATACCACAAAGCAGTTCAAATGAATGAACCAAAAGCTAAATTGCTAGAATACAATATGAAATTCAAAAGTAGCCAGTTGTAGAATAATATGTATAGTGTACTCTCATTGATCTAAAGTTTTAAAATATGCAAAACGATAGTACATATTATGGACAGATACATGTGTTTACAGAAAGTATGAAAGCATGAAAATTCAAAATAGTGTTTATCTTTGGGGTGGGAGAAAGGGAAATGGTATTTAGGAGAAATCTACAAAGAACTTCAACTATGTCAGATATGAATCCATCAAAATGTTAGGATTGTTCAAACTGCACGATGCATATGCAGTTTTATTATTTTATTCTTTCATTGTTGATTAAAAATATATATTTTAAGTCATAGAGACTGACCTGAAGCCAAATGGCTCATTGCTGGAGTCTTGTAGACTAAGCCCACCAGGTAGGATCCTGATGGATTCCAAGTTCAGTCCTCCTACAGGACTCCCAGTTCTATTTTAAGTATGCAGGCTGAAGGATTTGCATCATTTTGGTTTTAATCTTTTTAATTTATTTTTACCTGAGAGAGGCTGTTCCCCACTGTCCATCAAGGCCACATCTGCTCTGACCAGAAATAGCACAGAGAATATCTACTTTGTGAAGGCTGAGCTGTTACTTCACAGTTTGTCACTTGGCTCGGTTTTCCAGCTTCACTTTGCATTGCAACAAAATGTTAAGCCACTGAAAGGTCACTATAGAGATGATCTAAATATTAAAAAAAAAAAAACAGAGAGAAAGAGAGAGAGAGATGGAAGCAGAAAGCCAAGGGGGAGGGAGGGAGGACCAGCTCTGAATGAGGAAATAGGCAAACTCTAGGAAGTGATCGATTTAAATCAGAATATTGCTGAGAAACCACAAAACAAACATGGCTTTTATTTTAGATGACTAGAGTGATTTGGAATTGTCGTGTTTTTATAGCCTTTAATGGCGAATATACAATCTAACAAGAGGGGGATTCATCAACTTTTTTCTAGCCTGACTTCAGACAAAAACAAGAGGACAAACGATACCTTGGCAAGGACTGGAAACTCTTAACATGGAGAGATTTATGGTGCTTTGGAAAAGTTCAGGGCAGCGGTTTTATCATTGCTCCTTTATACACTTCAAGTTACATAAGAGGCTCTGACTTCTCCACTAAATACTTAATCATAACCTCCAGGTGAGCTTGGGCTTTTCAGGCGGGTGAACTAAAGTTTTTTTTTTTTTTTTTTTTTTTACTGTTGAGGGAATGATGTTGGCAGAAAATGAAGGTAATCCTCGGAACACAGGACCCAGAATATATCAGTGACTGGAATTAGGAGGAAAATTGTGTCTTCTGGATACATCTTACCCTAGAAAGCCCACTGTTAGGGATTAGGAACACATTCTGTTTGTGCTGTTGGGGAGAATTCAGATCTGCGACAGAACTCCTGGAGCTGGATCAAGAGCAAATGTAGCAATGACGAGCATTGGCGGTTCACTGTTCTGAGCACTCACTGTTCTGGTCATTTAGAAGTCCTCATTTAATCTTCATCACCACAGGAAGGTTCTATTACTAGCTCCATTTTACAGATGAAAAACCTGAAACAGGGACGTGAGGTGATAGATCTCAGGTTCCCCAGAAGAAGTTGTGGATCCAAGATTTAGGCCTAGTCAGTTCATTGGAACATCCTGGCCTTTTAAGTGCCACAGTAAGTCTGAGAGGTGATATTTAATAGAAGGGGACGCTGCAACTGAGATGGGTCAGTTCCAAGTTATGGTGTAGTAGCCATCAGGCCCCTGCTTCTGTTACAGGCACTGCTAGAAGGAGGCATGGATTGGCAGGACACAGGAGTGAAGAAGATGTGTCACTAAAAATCAGAATTCTTTGTTTAGAACTCCTAGCAACCCAGAATATCTGCTTCAGGAATGCACAGTAACTCTTCAGGGCTTCTGCATATCCTGTCCTGCCTAAATCATGGTTAATCTCTGCTATGCCATCAACACCCAGAGGATGAAAATGGAGATGGACTTAGAAATGCTATTGGTTAAAAGTCAAAAGATCTAAGTGTGGGTCCAATATTGCCATTTACTAGCTAAATGGATTCACCCTTCCCAGTATCCTTTTCCTTGTCTATGAAAAGAGGGGGAAAAATGCCTACTACATATGATAGCAAGAATAATCCAGACAGAGGAATAGACAATTCTGATGGGCACAATAGGAAATTTTTGTTGTTGTCCTTAAGTCAAGGAGCACATTTCAACACAAAGCTCAAACGTCCATGAAAGACCCAGTTGTGTCCCAAAGATTCTTTACTATAGTGCCATCATTAACGTTGGTTCAGGTCATTTTTCATTTTTTTTAAAGAAATTTTCCATAGATAAGAGGAGAACTGTTAATCACCAAGGTCCCTGCCAATTTCAATATTTTGTGTTTTTGTGTGCCAGGTCCTAGAGGACCAAACCCAGAGCTTCTAAGTGATGAGTTGAGCTCTTTAGGCAACTTTACCCTGCTAAGGCCAACAGTCAGATTCCTAAGGTCCCACCAATCACACAGGAAATCTAATTGCCCAAAGATAGACAGTGTTTACAACTGCTGCTAAGATCGAGTGTAAGAGAAATGAGAATTCTGTTTTCTACTGTAGCTTGGTGGACATCTGGTTTAGTAGGCACCCTGCTAGAAGAGGGGATGGTGGTGTTCCAACACTTTTGTTCTGGACAACACCAGACACAGGAGGAATGCAAGACAGGGTCAACTCTGAGGGCGCTTCTAGCCTTGTGGTGGCATGTGACTGCTTCACTGATAAGTACCACTTGAAGATGATTTGGGGTATGACCAGCTGCAGCAGGCTGTGAGCCACAACCAGAGTCCCCACAGGCACCCCGCCTCTGCCTTGTTCTCTCCATGGGTGGTTCTCAGCATGAGGCAGCTGTGACTTGAGTAGGTGACTGTTGTGTGGTCTGAAAGCAGCTATGTGCCAGCTGAATGCTCTGCCAGTCCTTTCTAGAACAGGGCTGATCCTAATCGGAAGGAAGCCAGCCCTGACAGGACCAGAGAAAGCCAGTCCCCTGGGGAGCATTGGCTGGGAACGATGGAGCCATTCCCAAAGGGAGAGGAGAGAAGGGATCAGTCACTCTGGACTGAGAATTCACTGCACAAAGTGAACCCCAGAAATCCCGTCCTCTGACAGCCTACAGCAGATGACAGGAAAGCCTGCCCTGTGGAACACATAGCTCAGCCAGCAGCCTGGAGATGTGTCAAGAGGTCAGTGAGCTGAGTCGCTGGCACAGTGTCAGCGAGATAAGCATGGGTAGCCTTCCAAGTCACCATGCAGGACACACTACCACACACCACTCTGTCTCCAGCAGGCCAGTGTCTCCCACTCCCACCCTGGGGCCCCTGGACTGGCTGTTCCCTCCTGAGGGGCTGGCCCTTAGGTCTTGCTCAGTTGGTTTCCTTTTGCAACTCAAGTTTCATCTCAAACATCCCTTTCTTAGGCCTCCTGTGATAACAGCCTCCCTTAATTCTCTGGCACAACACGCTTTTTGGTATTTTTAATAGTTTTTCACTATATAAACACATACTGTTCATTTCATTTGTATGTTTATTGTTTACTTTCTTTTCTAGAATGTTTATTTAAGGAGAACCAGCGTCTTCGGAGGGATGGGCACTGTGCAGGAGCACCCACACTAACTCGTGGAGCACAGCACTTGCCAAGCGTCACATCGCAAATCTATGATAAAGGGCAAAGTCACACCAGGCCTTCCAAAGTCATGCCAGTCTATGCTCAGCACCTAGAAAATTATCTAGCATAAAATGAAGGATCCATAAAAATCAGTAGAATTAATAAATAGAATTAATTAACAGGCATGTACTGGCACAAAGTTTCTCTGTGATCTGCAGAAGTGAGAATTCAAGGCTCCTGGGTGGCTTTAGCACACACTTTTGAATATCTCACTATTTCATGAGTCATTCCCTCTTCCTCTCTCCCATTAAAGATCTGAAAATCTCTTTGATTCCGTTGGTTCCTGGCACCCATGAACTTACTGCATAATTTTTTTTCATTAATAAATGCTTTTGATTATTAGTAAAACCAGTAACAATGACTTATTCAAATATTCTGTGATTTCAACAAATAGGTTTTCATTTTTCTCAAATAAAATTTAAAAAAAAAAAAAAACAGAAATCTTGGTGGAGGAATGAAAAGTATTTTAAAACTGATTTATTGTGATTGTTACTCCACTCAATGAAATTACTAAAAATCATTAAATTGTATACTTGAAATGAGTGACTTTTATGAAATGTGAAATATACAAACAAACAGAAGAAGAAGAAGAAGCAGGAGCCAGAGCTGGGTGTGGTGGTGCACACCTGTAATCCCAGTGACTTGGGAGGCTGAGGTAGGAGGATTACAAATTCAAGGTCAGCCCCAGCAACTAAGTAAGGTCCTAAGAAACTTAGTGAGACCCTGATTCAAAATAAAAGGGGCTAGGGATATGAGTCAGTGGTAAGTGCCTCTGGGCTATATCCATAGTACCAAAAAAAAAAAAAAAAAAGAACAAACCAGAAGGTACGCAATCCAGTGTTAGTATGACAGCCCAACCATACTTGGGCAGGACCTTGGGTTTTTCTCATTCATGGCCTCTTTTCCTGACATACAGCTTTCATCTCATGTTTGTCACATCATGGTCACAAGATGGCTCCTGTACCACCACGCATCATATCTGCATTCCAAAGAAAAAAAGGAAAAGCAACGAGAGAGTCTCACCAGGTGAATTTGTTCCTTTTTATAAGAAAATAAAAACTCTCCTAGAATTAAAGTCAGCCAACTTCTACATTAAACTGGGTCACATGGTTAGTTACTGAAAAGAGAAATGGGGTTACTACAACTGGTGCTGACTATCAGAGTTGGCCCCTGAAACAGGAGAAGGGATCTGTTTTCCTGAGGTCAAGCTGTTGCCTTGAACAAATCAGGATTTTAATAGAGAGATGAGAGAGGTAGCTGCTAGTTATGCCATAGTTAAGTGGACTGCAGTGGACATTTGATCCCAAACTGAGCTATCAACTCTCTTTTTCAAGAATTACAGTTAAAACACACAGAAACTGAGTTTTTAAGTCAGATCCCTTAAACTGTCAGGCTTCTGAACCTTCTGAAAACTTGGATGTTTGCATTCTTTAAAGTCCATCTTGTTTAAATATCTTCCCCCCAAAATGTCTTTTTTCCCCTTAAGTCAGCTCACAGTAGTTCATGTTGTTAAAAAGCAAAGGCTCTTTATGGTAGGAGCACCCAACGTCCTGCTTGGCCCAGGCACCATGTGCTGCATGGCAGTCATCCACACTCCTGTGGGAAGCACACAGTCCTTTGTACCATGGTGTTTGGAGGTGACCCCAGCAGTGTAGACATTATGTCATCAGCATGACAACATCTTCCTCCTGTTCTTCACCTCCAGACAGTATTTGCTGAGGTCCCCAATACAGAGAGAGGCCTTGTTGGGACTAAAGGACTATATGTGACAGAGGGATGGGATTGTGCAGGGGCTAGAGGAGGACCACAGCTGCTGAGCGTCATATCACAAATCTGTGATAAAGGCCCAGATCACACCACGCCTTCTGCTTGTTGGCCCAATGCAGTTTTTGTTGTTGTTGTATTTGTTTTAAGTCAGTTATCCAGATCAAACACACACATCCTCATACAGTCTCCACACACCCCACAATTAGGAAAGATCCTAGCCCGTAAAAAGTCTGTCCAGCCCAGTTGAGGATTCAACCCCTGTTAATAGCCACAAAGAACGTTTTGATGTTTTGTGGCAGATGATAAGGATTGTCAGTCAACCAGAACCCTGTAGATCTCCTGTGTGATCATCTGTGAATTGGATCTAAATTCCTTTTTAATGTACATCTCTCTTAAGCTTCTGAAAATTTTAAGCAGGATTTCTTAAAATACATTGTTTACAACTTTCAGGTTCTCAGGGAACAAATGTGCCGTGATCAGAAAACTTTTGGAAGCACCTGATCAAAGTTAAGTGGCTTCTTCATTGCCAGACATAGAGAAATCCTTAATGCTCCAATTTGCCTGGTGAGTTTCTAAGAGAGGAATGGAATATGAGGCATTTTCCAAATTTGTTTGAACACTGATTTTTTCTTTAGCATATGTTAAGTCTGATGACCCAAGACACAAACTTTAAAAACTCTGCTAGTGAGGAAGAGTTCAATGGTGCACCCCAAACCTACCCAATACCCCATTTTGGGTGCCAAGAAACATATTGTGCACCACGGTTTAGGTCATGATCAAACCTCAGTGTGCTGCCAGTGAGTGTGGCCAGATGGTTCTACATCACAGCTGCTGTCCGGGGTAAAAGCACATTGGTCTAGGAGGGTTGTGCACTGTGCCTTTGTACTAACCATATTATTTCTCTCACCATCAGGTTACTCTCCTTCAAATTAAGCATCTTAGGCCAGGTGAGAATAGGATGAATGGAGTCACAGTTGGAAACTTTAACCCGCTACTGTTTTTCTTCTGTTACAACACTTCATCAAAGCAATTTTGGTTGATGTGAGCCACGCTAATCTCAATGACATGGTTCATGAATTAAAAACGTATTAGTCTTGTTTTGATCTATCCACCTTCCTAAAAAGTCCACCTGGTACAACATGACAAAAGTACTTTCCACCAAGATGCAAATGTGTCCCTAAGATATCTGGCACTAATTTGGCTGCTTCCTAAACTTATTTGCTTTAAGCATCCCTAAAGTGGCAAAATGATTTTAGGAGAATTAAATGCCTAATTTGGCAATGGTTCTGTCCAAGCATCCTCAGGACATCTGGAAAGAAAAGTTTGCTTCCCTGGGAACCTGTTTTCCTAGGGGTAAAGAGACTCAAGTCAAAGGGGAAAATAACTCACAAATCACACAGTTTAATAATATAAACTCATGAAAGAAGTCTTGGAGAATCCTATCTCCAAAGGTTCGACATCATCAGCCCTGTAATAATAAAAAATTTGTTTATCCTCAATATGAATATTTTCAGACTATATTAATAAGGCTTATTACTCCCCTAAATTTACTCTGCCCTTACATTCCCCCTACACTGAATTCTTTGAGGTATCTGAGAAAACTCCAGATTACAACCACAACCTTGTATGTTATCCCAGTACAAAAGAGAATGGTGTTCTCTGAAGGGATGGGAAATAAGAATATTAAAAGTAGTGTAATAAGAGTATTAAAAGTAGTGTAATAGGAAAAGAACTACTAATGATGGCATCAGAGGACCCAAATCCTTTTCAGTCTTTAGACAGAGGATGTTGTGGATTGAATTGTGTCCCCCATAAAATTCATGTGTCGAAGTCCTAACCCCCAGGATCTCTGAATGGGACTTTATTTGGAGACAAGGCACTTTCAGAGGTAACCAAGTTAAAATGAGTTCAGTAGGGTGGGCCCTAATAAACTGATGTCCTATGACAAGAGGAAGTATGGGGCTGGGGAGGTAGTTCAGTGTAGAGTGCATGCAGGAGGCCCTGGGTTTAACCTGTAGTGCCACAGGGGGAAAAAATAGGGAAGAGGAATTGTGGATATAAGCAAGCATAGAGGGAAGTTGATGTGAACAGACTCAGGGTGAAGAGGCCATCAGCTAGTCAGAGAGGCAGTCCTGGAACAAATCCCTGCCCAGTCACTCTCAGGAGAAACCAACACTGCAAACACCTTGATTTTGGACTTGCAGCCTCCATAACTTTGAGACAGCAAATTTCTGCTGTTTAAGCCACATGGTTGGTAGTACTTTGTGATGGTAACCCTGACAAACATAGCTATGTTCCTGGACAAGTCTTTCAGTATCTTGGGGCCTCAGTTTCCTCATCTTTAGCATTATGAGGTAGATTGCCTTTGAAATTATGTGAATATCTGAAGGATGAACATGATCTCTGGCTAAGTCTCCTGAGATATAAACATGTGCCATCTTCTAAAAAAAAAACTCTCCCCATTATCCACAGATCAATGGATTATTGACAGGTAAAAACCAGCTTTGATCATTCTGTCTGGCCATCCTAATTTATTGTTCAGTAATGACATTAGAAAGAAAAATAAGGAGGAAGGAGGGTTAAAGTCACTCCTATGAAAGTCAGCCAATCTATAAGTTTATGTCTTTTCACAAGAAACTCATCATTCAAAAAATCTGACCTATTATAGATTCCAATGCAAGTGCTCATGTAGAGCACAGATGAAAAGATCATTAATAAATACAAATTTCATGGAAGGGTTCACCATGGAAGTACTTCTCTGAAGTAAACAGTAAAAGCACACATTCTGTTCTCTCTTCAGAGCCTGTTTCTGGGCTCTCTACCACTAAAATGTTTATCATGAAAGGAAATCATGTTTCAGGGACAACTACTAAACTTTCAAGTGTTGCTATCCTGTTCCATCTCACCAATAAAACAGAAAATAACAATGGCTTTTCATGACATCTATCAACCTCTCATCAGCATGTATCATTCTGGTATAAACCCAGACCATTAATGCATCTTCAAAGCCTGGAATATAGAATTAATGCCAGAATCATAATGGGTAAGAGACGCATCTTGGCAACTGAAAGAACAATTCTAAATGTCTAAGTGCTATTAAACAGAACTGATGGCCCAGCTCCCCTTCTCTGCACCTCATCGAATGTACACTCTCCTGCCAGAAGAAATTGGAAGATAAGCATTCTATTCTATGGTATGATTTTTTCACTGCCAACTAGAGGTGACCTTCTTAAGCAGCTGAACAGCAGCCTGGCATCCACTTTACTAAAAGAAAAATCAACAAACTTGGCAAATGTAATCCAGCCTACGAATACACAGGGTTTGTATTAGGCAGGGTCCCTATGAGATGGAATGCTCAGGGTAATTCAAAGAAGTTTTATTTACTAAGGAATTTTTTAACAAGTGTGTACATAGAATAGAACCATATGAGTTTGCAGGCATTCACCCAGGGTTAGAAGCTGAAGCACTTTTATCATACCTTGGCCCAACAACACAAGTAGAAGAAGTTACCATCATGTAGAAGAAGAAAGCTATTTTGTACAAATTGCCTTGAAAGGAGATATAGCCAAAGTTGGCTTCTTAAGAAGGGAGTAACACCCTGCCTGCCCTTACCTCCTTCTCTTCAACTCGCTGCCAGAGAGTCACACCCAACCAGAGACAGAAAGCATGGTGCCCACTGATGTGACTCATAGGCTCAGTCCCTGGAGACCAGATCTGGAGGGGTGATTGGCTGATCTATGGCATAGTGCTGAATCACAACAACAAACTCATCAAGATACCTGTAAATTTGGAAAGCAGAAACTTCTCCACTTCTCTTTGACATTCTACCCCAGCTACATCATTTGAATACCAACCAATTATCTAATTCGCTAACAGCAATTAAATTGGCCAACAATTCAATTCGGTGTGCATTCCAACTACTCAGTTCCTGCAGACTCCACAAGTTAAGGGCACAGTTTCAGACGATGCTATCACATTAGGTACCAGCAGCATACAGAGTCCCCAGGCTAGCTCTCTTTTTCTGCTCAGTCTACCACAAATTGGAGGAATCCCCCTATTAGGTTCAAAATTTGCTAGTATCACTCACAGAATTCAGAAAATGTTCCTACTTTCCAATAAGGTTTTGTTATAAATGATACAACCAATAATAGCCTGGGGCTGAGGTTGTGGTTCAGTGGCAGAGCGCTTGCCTCACACATGTGAGGCACTGGGTTCGATTCTCAGCACCACATAAAAATAAATAAATAAAATAAAGGTATTGTGTCCATCTACAACTAAAAAATAAAATTTAGATAATAGCCAAATGGAAGAGGTTGATAGGGCAAAGTATAAGTGGCATGAGACCCCAGAGCCCTCCCTGTGTATCATGTGCTCACCAACTGGGAAGCTCCCTTAACTTCATCTTTTCAGAGTTTTTATGGAAACTTCATTTATGTAGGCATGATTTACTCAATTATGGTGATTGAACTCAGCCTCCTGTACCAGAGATGGAGGTGGAGTGCAGAGGGGCAGCTCTATCTGTCTAATTAGGTGGCTGGTTCTGCTGAACTATCTAAGCCTACCCCTTTTCATAGCATATGAATGACACTGTTCTCACTCAGACAATTCCTAAAGTCTTAGAAGCTCTGTGCCAGAAACTAGGAGCAACACCAAATATAATTTGGATCATGCCACACCAGCACATTGTACCATGCCACATAATAGACACTTAATATTCATTCATGAATGCACAGTATAGTCTTCAGCAGGTCACTCTGGAGTTTTTTCTTCATTTCTCTCATGACATAACTGAAAATTTTAAAGCCTAAATTCTTCATGGTTTTAAGGTACGACCACCATCCAGCTGGACAACCTAGAGAAGACAAGCCCAGCCTCCTCCCAGAATCTTAGGCCACGTCACACCTCTGACATCGCAGGCAAAGGCAGAGGAGAGATCTTTACCTAGACTTTGTAGAGATGGAACCTGACCATCTAGGTTTGACCATCTTCCCTAGTCTTCTCACAGTTTCAACCCTTTCTTCCACCATCAACCAACAGGTTCTGATATCCTTAAAAGGAGTGTGACAGTTTGGATCTGAAGTGTCCCCCATTTTGTGTTGAAGACTTGGTCCCCTGGGCAGCAGTGATTTGATGATGATGGATCTGACCTCACTAACCCACATCTGGATTAACCCACTGACAGACTCATAATTTAATGGGTTTTGGGGAGGTGGTGGGAACTTAGGAGATGGAGGGATTCGTTGGAAGAAGGAGGTCCTTGAGAGCATACCCTCTGGCCCAGTCTTCTCTCCTTCCCCCATCCTCCACCTGTCTCCTCTCTTTCTGCTTCTGGGCTGCCAGGAGATAAGCAGCTCTGTCCACCATGCCCTCTCCTTTATGATATTCTACTTACCACAGGGCCATACTCAAAAGAGTCAAGTGACTGGGGACTGAAACAGCTGAAACTGTGAACCAAAACAAACCTTCCTCCTTTAAGATAATTTCTCTTGGGTATTTTGTCACAGTGATAGAAAGATGACTAATCTAAGGAGGAAGCTAGAGTTGGGCATTTTCTTAGGGGTCATGGGGTACGATTTTTCTAATGACATATGTTGTGCACCATGCCAACAAAAGCTTCTAGATAGTTTCCAATGATATGAATCCCAATAATAATTTTTAAAACCCCAAGTGATCAGTATTTAACATATGATAGGGAAAACTGGGTTACTACCAGGAGAAAACTTAAAACCAGGAATGAAGAAAATATAGAATATGGTCAGGCTATTCTGACTCATTCTGAAAAAATGAAAATTAAAAATAAACGTGGCCTAATCAGGGCATCAACTTTACTAGAAGAAAAATCAACATACTTTGTGGTGTGAGATTCCGGGATTTGAATAGGAGGGAAAGAGTGATAGAAGTTTTCTCTCCATAAGCAGAGCTGTCCTTTTGTAGATTGATTGTTATGCTTCTCTATGGCTAGTAGTAATCTTCTAATATAAACCAAAATGAACAAAACTCTATGCAAACTCTGGGTTCTCAGCCTGACTAGGTACACAAGAACTTGAGTCGGTTCTTTTAGAGAACATCTTTAGCCCTGCTCACATACTCCAGATCCACCTTTCTCTAGAAGTGGGATGTCCTTCAGCTTGAACAGAAACAAAAAGTGGGATTTCCTTAGCTGAGTGTCCTTCCTCTCTGGCCACTGTGTCCTCTGTGCATGTGACACCTCTTTGATCAGCAGCACACAAAATTGTCACTTCAGGCTCCAATCAGAAAAATGTATCTAAGAACATTGTGATACACAGCTTGCAAACGTTGGCTAGAGACACTCAATATTGGAAAAAACTGCCTAAGGCCATTGTTCTGAACCCAACTGATAATCATCCTAACTGACACAGGGGAAGGGACAGATGGGAACAATGAGTGGAGTCATTTAAAAGAAAGACAGCAGTAGAGAATAGAGTGGACATGTTGGTCCCATCCAAGGCAAACTGAATCACAATTTCTGGAAGGTGGGGCCTTTTTAAAGTCACATTATCTCCATTTATACAATAGCAAAATTCATATTGATCATCCTTTTCATACTTTCAAATTATAGTTACTTGAATTGGCTACATTAGGAACAATGGAAATTTTTCAGAATATGTTCCTGGGAGACTTGCCCTACCCATACACCTAACCACACCCTTCTGATAAACTTTACATAGTGACGATCTATGCATTTTACAAATGCTCTCCAGGGACTTCAGATAGTCTCCTCTTCCTTTCATCCCACCCTATGTGCAGTTTAGATCCACTGAGCACTAGTTCTATATTATAGTCAGTTGCTAAAAAGAGATATATTTGGGTCACATATCTTAATTCCCTACTGACGTATGTTAATGGAATTATTATTCCACAATACCCATTTAGATCAGCAGTGCCTTAGAAGAGTTATGTCGTTGAATTTTACATTATTACATATTCTGGAAAACTACAACTTCACTCGTCTTATATGTTACCCAATATCTATTCCACAAATGTTTATGAAATTCCATGTCAGAAAAGATGTGGTCCCTCCCGTTGAATATGGCAGTGCCTTTCTAACCAATGATGACAATGAGATATTGCAAAGCATTGCCCCAGAGCCTCAGCTTCTAGGAAACACCCCCCCCCTTTTTATCAGCAATAACAGTGCACGATTGAATGAGGACCCTTAAGAACAGCACCTTGAAGCACGGTGTTGTCCTAGATACTTTCTATGATAATAGATATGTTCTACATCCACACTGTTAAAGTTCAGTGGGGTAGTGAGTAACCACCTGTGGCTAGTGAGAACTTCACATGTGACAAGTGAGACTGAGGAATGAATTTTAAGTTATATTCACATTTTCAATTTTACTTAGTATCAACTAATTTAAACTTAAGAAGTCCCATGTGGCCAGTAGCTGCATTGAACAGGGCGGTGGTAAGGCCACTTTTTTTTTCTTTTAAACTTGTACTTGATACTTAATAAATAAAACAATACCAATGTTTTAGGGTACTTTCAATTTAGCTATTAAACCTATGCCTAAATTGTAAGAGTGCCACTGGATTTTAATAAAATTATTTGAAAGGATTTGTGCATACCTGCTCTTGACTGAAGAAGTTTGGCTGCTCCCATTAAAAAGAAGACTCAGGTCCTCTCTCTGGGCAGCCTGATTTAACTGGACATGCCTCTCGTCTGGGTTGTGACTGTTCCCACTGCTGGGACCTGATGACAGAATTGAGGACCTTCCTCTGAAGATTGCTACCACCAAACCCCACCTGAATGGCAGGGCTATTCCCTGTACTCTGTTCTCCACTGTTCCTACCCAGCCTGGTAAAGGGAAGGCAGGAAGAGGCTTAGGGTGGTTTTGTTTAATTCACACACAGAAGCATGTTCTCAGTTAAAGGAAGAACTCAGTGGGTTTGCAGGGTTTCTCAACCTCTACACCATCGATATTTGGGATTGGATAATTATTTGTTGTTGGGGGCTGAACTGTGTCTAATAGGACAGTGAGCAGTATCCCTGGCCTCCACCCATTAGATGCCCTGATATCTCCCACCTTCCCAATGGTGATCACCAGATATTTCCCAGACATTCAGAACTACTGATTTAGTTCAGTCTTGGGCTATGGCAACTTAAGAAAGGAAACTAAATCTTAATTTTTTGCTTCATTATTTATGTTTTTTAATGTTCAATACCTAACAGATGCCTGGTTCATGATGTGCACTCAACTAAATATTGTTTGAAATATTGAAAGAATGAATAAAAGGCCAGAATTACTTTTTAACTATTTAAAGATTCCCCTCAGTGCCTAGCATAGTATAAAACCCAATCAAAAATGTTTTCTGGATGGTTAATATTCTTTCAGGTTTTAATAATATACAGAAATCATTACTAAAAATTATTTGAAGAGAGAAATTATAGGTAAAATAAATGTTTTGCATATCTGAATATTAGGGTTTTAAGCAAAGAGTGCAAACATAAAAATGTAGTCTCACCATTTCCAAACCAAGTGCCATCAATGTTTGCAAGGAATCAGGGCTCCTTCACTTATCTACCTCCTCACTGAAGTCCATCTAGGTACTGAGGTAGGTTTCCTTCCTTGCTGACCACTGTAGCCTGTCATCTGTACCAGACATGCTCTTGGGTAAACCCAGCTGCTCCCTGCACAAGAAAAACAGACAGCTAGGTTCAGTTTGCAGTGCCTGAACCTTTAAGGTGCGTTGCCACTAGATAATGCTTTTATCTCATTTGTCATAATCAAGCCCCAGAGAATAATTCTACTATCTAATTAAAGCCCAACCTTTTGTACTGAAAATTTAGGGACTGTCTCACCTCCGAGTACAGACAGCATAGCAGAGGGAAAATAAAGGCATTCCTACCACATACAAATTTAAACTGACAACACATTTAGCATAATCTGCCCTTCACTGTATATTTACCTAAACTCTTTATGGTATTTTAAGCTTCTGGATAAGATTTTTAATTTAATAGGAAATATTACTCTCTAAATTCTATATCACTGGCTATGCATTTAAAGAACTTGCTGCATCCAAAAGACCAAAATCATTAAGTCACACTGCTACGATACCAGGGACAAGGTCAGAACATTTATTATAATTAAACAAAAAAGGTAGAAGGAAGAGAGAGCAGCTTGTTTGTATAAATCATCCCTCCCCATAGAGTAGTGGATTACTGGATACAAATTAGAATTACCTTGGGAGCTTCTAAAAATAAAAAAAGTGTCTTACTTTAGAATAATCTTAGTTTTATGAAAAATAGCAAAAATAGTACAAAAGAATTCCTATTTACCCCATATCCAGTTTTCTCTTTTATTAGCATCTTACACTAGTGTGGTATAATCATTACTTTTAGGGGCCCAATATTGATACATTGTTACCTAAAGTCCATACTTTATTCATTATCTCCTCAGAGATTCCTTAAAGTCCATTTTCTTTCCCAGGATCTGTCTAGGATATCTCATTATACTTGGTCATCATGTCTTCTTAGGTTCCCATTAGCTGTAACAGTGACTCAGAGTTTCCTTGTTTTTGATGACATAGACTTTATTATTTATTTACTTATTGCAAATTACTGACCATACATTTATAAAATGTCCCTCAACTGGGATTTATCTAATGTTTTCCTCATGATTAGACAAGGTTTATGTGCTTTGGGGAAGAAGACCACAGAAGGAAAGTACCATATTCATTGTACCCAAGGAAGAGGACATAGTACTAACCCGAGTCATCACTACTGGTGTTGACCTTGATCATCTGGCTAAGGAACAGTGCCTGACAGGTTTTTTCAGCATAAAGTTACTCCTTTTTGCTCTTTTCATTCTGTACTTTGGAAGGAAGAGATCATGTTCGACTTACACTTGAGCAATGGGGAGTTATGTTCCAGGTCCTTAAGAAAAGAGTATCTAAGTATATTCTTTGAAATTATTTAGCATAGAGAATTTACCTGTTTTCCTCCATTTTAAATTTATTCAATAATTTGCTCATTGTGGTATGAACACATGAATTTATTTTATGCCTCAGGTTTCAATCAGTACAAATTTCTTTTATTGTTCAAATATTCCTTCTTTGAGCTGGGCACGGTGTGCACGCCTCTAATCCCAGTGGCTCTGGAAGCTGAGGCAGGAGGATCCTGAGTTCAAAGCCAGCTTCAGCAAAAGGAAGGCACTAAGAAACTCAGTGAGACGTGTCTCTAAATACAAAAGCAAAATAGGGTTGGGGATGTGTCTCAGTGGTCAAGTGCCCCTGAGTTCAATCCCCAGTACCAAAAAAAAAAAAAATCCTTCTTTGGCCACTATGGGTTCTTCCTGTTGGCTCTCTTTCTTTGACATCATTGGTGTGTGTGTGTGTGTGTGTGTGTGTGTGTGTGGTGTTTTCTGTACAACTCCTTACTTTAGCACTCCATGCTCATCTTTCGTATTCCCTACTCTAGTTCTAGAATTCATTACTTACCCAAGTCGTGGTTTCTTTTGGAAACCAAATAATTATGCGAGGTGTGTTTGCTACTACAGGGCTGTCACTAATTCTAGATCATCTTGACTGATACACCAAGAAAATATATGTGTACAACTCATGTTTATAAACATATCTATTTCTATATGCTATCTAGAAATATATCTATATGTAAAATTCTGTATCTGTATTAAGCTAACAGGAGTTTATATCATTAAACCCAAAATTAATCCATTACCACATGGATGATTCCACATACAAACACTCCTTCTCTTGTTTATCTGAAACCTCACATAACTGCAGTGAGAAACTTGGCTCCTACCATTCCATCCATTTACTTCATTGTTCAAATCCAGTATACCTATATACCAGCATGAGAATTGTTAATTTGACCAGCCCCCTGGGGAAGCAACTTTATCAACTAGAGTATAATGCTTATTTACAGTTCCTTTAGCTTTTAGACTCACAGGGTTCATTTACTTCCAAAGCTACTTAGTCAGTCCCCTTTTCCTCCTTACAATTGAGTGAGATTGTTTCACATATTTGTAATACAGTTAGATCATCACAATTCTGCATTTCATCCTAGGATTCCCCGATCTTCTAAATGATTTTTCAAATTTGTATACATTAAGGCTCACTCTTTGTGCTATTAAGTTCTATGGGTTTTGACAAATGCATAATATCATATAACCATAATTATAATATAGTGCAGAAAAATTTCACTGTCTGAAAGAATCCCCTGTGCTTCACTTATTCAGCCCTCTCCTCCTTCTACCCCACCTCTGGCAACCATTGATCTTTCTACCATTGTTATAGGTTTGCCTTTTCCAAAATGTATGCAATTTGAATCATAAAATATGAAGCCTTTTCACACTGACTTCTCTCACTTAGCAGCATGCATTTAAGATTCACACATCTTTTTGAGGCTTGATAGTTCATTTCTTTTTATCACTGAATAATATTCCGTTGTATGGATGTACCTACGTTTGATTGTCCATTCATCTATTAAAGGGTATCTTGGTTGCTTCCAGTTTGGTCAATTATGAAGAAAGCTGCTATAAATACTCACATGCAGGTCTTTCTGTGCACATATATTTTCAAGCAGTAACTTAAGCATTCAAATCATTAAATATGTAGTGGTTCGATCACTGATGGTACAGGAAGACTCTGTCTAGCTTTGCAAAAAGCTGCTGCACTGTCTTCCCAAGTGATGAAATCATTTTACATTTCCATCAGCAGTGAAGGAGTTCCTGTTGCTCCACATCCTTGTCAGCAATTAATGTCAGTGGGTTTTTTGTTTGTTTGGTTTTTAATGTCAGTCATTTTAAAATATATGCAGAGTTATCTGGTTGTAATTTGCAATTCCTTAGTAACAAATGATGAATATCTTTTCACATCCAATTTTCCATCTTTCTATCTTCTTTGGCAAAGTGTCTCTATTCAAATATTTTGTCTATTTTAAAATTTGACAAATTATTGTCTTATTGTTGAGTTTTTAGTGTTCCTTATAATTTGAATACAAGTCCTTTATTAGAAATGTGTTTTGTAAATATTTTTTTCCCAGTCGTAGCTTGGGAAATTCTCTTGTCCTGATTTCCTTAATAGTGTCTGTCACAGAAGTGTTTAATTTTAATGAAGTCCAACTTACTCTTTTTTTCTTTCCTAACTCATGTTTTGCTTATGCATCTAAAATTTTCTTGTTAAACCATGGTTTCATAGTTTCTTGCCTATTTAATTCTGATAGTTTTACAGTTTTGTACAATATATTTAGGATTATAATCCATTTTGAACTAATATTTATTAAAGTGTAAGGTCTGTGTAGGTTCTATTTTTTAAAAAACTTATGGATTTTCAATTTTTCCAGTGCCATTTGTTGAAAAGCTTGTCATATCTATGTTGAATTGCCTTTGCTCCTTTGTCAAAGATAGGTTGAATTTATTTGTGTGAGTCTACTTCTAGGCTCTCTGTTCCTTCCTACTGATCTCTGTGTCTGTTTTTTTCAGTGCAACACTAGCAAGATCACTGAATTGTACAACAAGTCTTGAAATCAGATAGTGAGAGTCCTCCATCTTTCTCTCCTTGTTTGGTACTGTGTTGGGCATTGTTATTTTTTCTTTTATAGCTTTCCAGATGATTCCAAAGTATAGTTAAAGGTAAGAACTACTACCTTGAAAGCTGCTGGGAACAGAAGCTAGGATATGGATTTTAAAGTCAAATAGCAGTCTTTTGTTTAAAATCTTGGTTTGCAAGCAAGTCATTTGAAATCTGGGGCTTTAGTTTCCTCTTCAGAAAAGTGGGAGACTCACAGGGCTCTTCTGAGAGAATGTGGTGGAAGAACCCAGCCTAGGAATGAGCAATTGACTAGTCAAAGTGAGAGTTCCCTTTCCTCTGAACACTTTCTTGAATGTTATTTTGGTGTACTCTGATGTAACCATTTTATACCAAATATTATGAAGCACCAGTATAATTCTTACCATGAAATACATCCTGATAGATGCATGAACATACAAGATGGGTTATAATCCAGCATTGCTTCTTCTAGTAATTGGCTGTCTAGATAGAAAAAAAATAAGCTTATTTGACAAACTTTATACAAGATTCATCCCCATGTTGAATCCATGGGGAATTAACATTGCTCTATTTTTTAATGACTTGGGGGAAATGATGAGAATTTCCTGACATATAGAACCACTAATAAAGAATAGTAGCAAATAGCAAAAATGATTTTTAAAGGGTAAAGAAAGTATCTTTTAATTAGAAAAGTAGTCAGGATATTTTTTGAAGGGAAAATGGGTCTTGCTAGGACCATAGTTTTATCACTTCTTCTTTGGACAGTTCAGAGCACAGGTCAGTGCATAGTTACATAAGTGAGATTATTATGTAGAAAGTATAGATTTTTAACCTAAGATTTTTATATAAATGTCATCTTGTTTTCCAAAAGCCCATCCTTAATTTTACAGAATAAAATATAATGCAGATACAAGCAAGCGATCAAATAAATAGCAACAAGAAAACCCAAAGCCAGAAATGGTTAAAAAAAAAAAAAAAACAAGTGTGTGTGTGTGTGTGTGTGTATGTGTGTGTATGCAAGAATCGAAGTGCTAACATTTACCAAGTACATACGTATTCCAGGTTCCATGCTAGGAATTATACACATTTAAATTACTTAATACCATTCTCACTTTACCAAGTCTCAGAAAAGCTTTGTAATTTGCCAGAGGGCATAAATCTAGCAAGAAACAGCCAGGATGTTACCCAGGTGAGCCACCAATCCTGGCCCTCTATTCCTACTCCAGGACTCTCTCTACCGCAATGCTCTCTTCAATTTCCTAACAGGAGAAGCATCATGGGAAACATTTTAATTTCACAAAAATATTCCCAAAGTTCCTGGCTATTTTCTAAGCTGGATCCTAAATCCTGTTTGTTTACTTGTTTGGATATCCTAAGAACTCTGGCACTACTCTGTTAGCATTCACGAGAGGGAGGCCATCCTTCATTCCTTGCGCCTCTCCCCCAGCATGCCCCAGACAGTGGGTCCTATTGCATCTCCTCAGGTGTCATTAGTGAATCCCTGAGGCCTCCATTCCTGCTTTCAAAGGATCTGGCCGCCCAGCAGTGGTGGCAATAATGAGACTCAGTCACAGCATAACAGACACTGGCGACTCACAGGACAGCGGGGCCAGGCCCGACCGAACTCCTCATAAGAAAAAATGATGACAAAACTCAAAAACTGAAAATGCCAGGGGGTCAGAACTGGTCACGGAAACCACAGCAGAATCCAATTAAGAGTTGGTATTTCCCAGCTTCTCTTGTGACAGGTACTTTTGTGCACAACTCCCTGTCATTGCCCTGAGGAGAGGTGATGAGACGCAGACCAACAGAGTGGAAAACACAGCTCTGAGAGGGGACCCTCTGGAGCAGTCCCAGTCGCAGGTGCAAAGCAATTCCAGGGTAATTAACGACACTTTGAGAGAAAACAATGTTCTTTCACACAAACTAGGACTTAAATTTCAAGATTTAAAAATTTTTAAATGTTTAGTTGACTCATACCATTATATAAATTTATGGGTTACCACTCGATAATTCAATACACATATACAACGTGTAAGGATCCAATCATGATAATCAGCATTTCTATCACCTCAAACATTTATCATTTCTTTGTGTTGGAAGCTTTTGAACTCCTCCCTTCTAGTTTTTGAGAGCCCTATATCCTTCCCCTTCCACCTAAGCTGGAATCCCAGGTGGGAGTGTTTTTAAAGTTACTAGTGTAGGATTGCAAATCCTCTAACTTGCAAATCCATAAATTCAGATTGGTACACTTATTCAGAGCTATTCAAGTTCACAGGAACTTCCACACTAACTGGCTTAAAAGATCTTAAAACACAAACTTGAATGCCAAGGGGTTTTGTTGTTGTCATTTAAGAATAACAACTTTGCTTGTATGTTTATTTAGAATGGTGGCCCAATTTTTTTTTATTGGTCATAAGATTCACATTAGAATACTCTCCCATGTCAATTAGCTATTGCTACATAACAACCGTGCAAGCACTCAGAGACTTAAAACAAGTAAGCAGTTGATTTTGCTCACGTATCAGAGGTCAGCAGAGAAGTTCTGCTGATGTGGACGCAGTCCAGCTGATGTCTCCTGGGCTTACTCAGGTTCCTGTGGTTATACTGTAGGCTAGCTGATCTAAAGAGACCTCACCTTTGTGTCTGGTGTTTTCTGGCAATCAGCCACAGCAGACAGGGTAAATGGCCTTGCTGATCATCATTCATTCAGTTGGAATGAATGTGTTCCCATGGGCTGCAAGATTCAGAGGATATAGAGAGAGAGCAGCTTTCAAGCCTCTTACAAGCTTTCAAGGCTTATCCCTGGCACACTCTCACTTCCTTCTCATCCCCTTGGCCAAAACAAATCATAAAGCCAACACAGGTTCAAGGGGTAAAGACATAGTCTCCACCCATGGAACGCATGAGTTATAAAGTCACCTCTTATGGGGTTTGGATACAGGGATGAAGAATAATTATAGCCACTTTGACATCAATCTACCACACTTCCCTTCCTCTGGCTCTTGGAAACTGAATTACTAAGCAGAGGATGCTTGGTGAATACAAAATCAAATATAATTGAATGGTGCGCAGGGGTTATTTAAACCAGGCTTCAAAAGAACTTGAACAGCCCTGCCTCCAAAACCAGAATGAACCAGAATCCCAGTTATTCTCCCCTACCATCTCTCTCTCTCTCTCTCTCTCTCTCTCTCTCTCTCACACACACACACACACACACACACACACATTCACACACACACACAAATGTCCATTTGGAGATCATTTCTCAGGGTGGATCCCTTCTGCAGATGATTGCCACTAAACTCTTCTATTATTATTGCTGGTTTCACATTTAGGGTGATACCTCTTTCCATGTAGTAGATTTACCTTTTGTAATCTCTACAATTACTGTTTGGGTTTTAGTCAATAAAATTTAATTGCTGCTGAAATTGTTTCAGGAAGAGATGGAGGAACATAGTTTAGAGAATACTTTGCTTTTTTTATTTCATTGGCTATAGCTCTAATGACCAGGAATTTCTGGTCCTGGGATTCATAACCCAGTAGAACAAATACCTTGTGAGCCACAAGTTTATTGCACACCTAGGAACATTTCCCAAACTGATCTAAAACTGAAACCTGGTTGTACTGTGAAACTCCAAGGATCCCAAACCCTGTTAGAGTAAATTAACACTTCAGTTTTCAACATGGCTTTGCAATGAGTGTTTCTGTAGAAATTAGTTTTCTAGGTCGCTATTCCATTAAACAGTGCCCTCCTTATAAGAGCCCAAGGGACAGATTTCTCTCTGATTTCGGAATGGGAAATGTGTGCTGCTTTTTAGAACTTGGAATGGTTTGTGGTAGATCTTTCTCCAGACTATGTGGACTGTATAGGTGAGAGCATTTCCTTCTTTGCATTACCCACTCACCAATTTAATGCCACTTCCATGCCCCATCTCCAGCAAGTGCATAGATCCTTCTGGTGTGAATTTCAGCTGATAACCTCACAGTGGCTTTGCCTTAACTTTCTTAGTTCTATATACATTCATCTCTGCTTCCTTATTCAAATATTATATATTTATTTGGTTCTACTTAAGATACTTATTTAAGCTGCCTTGCATGCTTTATAGAACCTCAAAGAGAGTAAATAAATAAATAAATGCAAATTTCCCAAGAAAGCTATAGTTTAATTTTCTTCAATGCTTTTTGAAAAATGTCTCAGTTTCATCTAATTTGATGGAACTCAGTTTTTGATTTCAGGTCCTGAGGCTGAATTAATCACACTTCTGAATGGTTCATTAGCTTCTTTGGTCCAACAAGAACCCTCTCATTTTCTTTCTTTCTGCCCCTTTATTCCCCTCCTATTCCTCTGCTCCCCAGGGCAACCATTCCAACCATGTCCTTTGTTGGCAAGGGTTCTTATAAAATATATAGGTTTAAATAAATGGGACTTAACTATAGGCAAATAGTGCTGTTATAAACCTCAGTCTGTTTCGTTTTCCATCCAGCACTGTTTTTAAGACCCATGTTTTCTTCCTATGAGTAAAATTTTAAGATCCATGTTTTTTTGCTAGTCTGTCACTTCTCTCTGCTGAGTAGAATGAACCCAACACATTTTGCCTCTTCACTCCCCAAACTTCCTCTCTTCTTCCCCATCCCAAGTATACTGCAATGACCAGCTTCATATGCAGAGTGAACATTTTTGAGAATGAATGGATGATAATCATAATTACACTAGGACAACAGTGGTATACTATGATTGTCACAAACAAACTGGGACACCTCATCATCTGACTTATATAGGACACCTACAAATTCTGAGAATTCCTTTGTAGCTAGGAATGGATTTGGCTTGCTGTTTCAGGAAGTAGTCATAGAGTTAATTTTCTATTATACAAGTGTCCTCTGCAGAATTTCTGTACCAATCAATAATCCCATCAACAGTGCATAAGGGTTCTCACAGTCCCAGATCATTCATTAACACTTGGCATTACCCAACTTCATAAATGTTGCCAGTCTAGTACATGTAAAATGATATCTCATTGTTAATTTATTTTGCATTTTCTGTTGAATTTGAACATCTCTTCATATTCTTGCTAATTTCTTGAATTTCCGCTTCTCTGAGGTTTAATTCTTATCTTTGCCCATTTTCCATTGACATATCTATCTCTTTTTATTGATGTTTAGGAGATGTTACTTTTTCTAAAGTAAGTATACATTTTCTTGTCTTCCTAAATAGTACATAATGACTATGACTGTTTCTCTGAAGAATAGGGTCACATGAGAAGTAACAATGCTTGATTATAAGATGCTAAAGAACCTTGAGTTCAAAGTATATAAACCAATCAACATCTAAGAACCATCTTCACATTTGTTTATTTGTATATTTCTCCTAAGACACAAAGAAAGACAGTCAACTATAAGATACACTAGACAGAGTTAAGATGCCTGTCTTTGCAGAAAATTACTGAGTCACCAGTTAAAGAAGCCACATCCCAAATGACTTCCTCAGACTCTAGAAAATCTCTTTTTAAAAAATTATAGCTATCAGTGTCATTTGTCCTAGCAGCATATTCCAAAACGACACAGACAATAGATCATGGGTACTGCCAGTCAACCTTTTCTCTCATTTTTATGTAATTCCGCTTATTCAAGGATATGGGGGAGGCTTATCTGTCATCATTGATGAGTTTGGAAGTTCAGTAGAAGGTTTACTTGAAAACTTAAAAATCCTCCAGGAAAGATGTCACTTCTGAAGATATGTTATTGGAATACAGATAAAAAATAAGTTTTATTTCACAAAACATCAACTAAATTGGAAACAGTTGCCTGAAGTATTGTGTGGAGAAAACTTTGGAGGCCGAGTAGGAACTTGATAGTTAAATATCTTTATGGATTAGTAATGTCTGCAACAGCCCTGGTGAAGGGTCTAGGTAGGCTGTGTGTTTACTAGCTCAATCTGAATAGACCCTCACAGTGCTTTAATGTCTGACTATGAAATAAACAAACATACAAACTCCTGGCATAAGTATGTTTCAAAAATTAATCTTGAATGTTATGTCTGAAAACTTAGTATTTTATTTACAAGATAGAGAAAAACTGTTTCATATCACCTCTTGGCTTCATTTTCTGTTCTGGAAAATGCTTGGTTAATAGTAAAACACAGAGTCCCCATTTTATAGATAAGGCCACTGGGGCCCCCAAAAAATTAGGCAGCCTTTCCAAGGTCTTAGAGTCAGTAAGTGAGGATTCAAATCCAGATGTCTCACACTATATATAACCAGTCTTAAAGACTGCATCAGTTTGATGCTTGCAAAAAAAAAAAAAAAAATATGGCAAATACCTCATCAGGAATTAGTGCTATTTTTCAGAGTGACTTTCCTTTTAAAATGGTTCCCAGCTCATAATACTGAAGTGGAAATTAAGAAGAAAATATGTAGAACTAACCAGAAACAAAACAACTGTTGCTTATCCATTGATATAGTTTTTAGTTTGAATTTTGAATGTCCCCCAAATGTCCATGTGTTAAAGTCTTGGTCAACAGCCTGAAGCACTATTGGGAGGTAATGGAACCTTTAAGAGGTGGGGCCTAGCGGAAGGAAGTTAGGTCATTGGGGGCATGTCCTAGAAGGGGATATTGGGATTCGTGTTTCCTCCTTTCTTCCTGGCTGCTATGAGTGAGCATCTTTGTCCTCCATATGTTCCCTATCCTGGTGTTCTGCCTCAGACTCAAAAGCAGTGGAGCCAACCAACCATTGACTGAAACCTCTGCAACTGTGAGCTACAATAACCCTTCCCTCCTTTAGTTGACTCTCTCAGGTATTTTTCCAGTGATGGAAAACTTACTAATACACCTATCCATGTGTTTCTGTAACAATCAGAATGTTTATCATGCCGTTTTTCTGCAGTTTTACATGGATTAACCATTTAATCATCAAAACCATTCCATGAAGCAGGTATTTCTATTGTATGCATGAAGAAATGGGACAGAGAAGCAAAGTAACTTAAATGTGTCCCCAGATCATACAACTGATGAGTTGATGGAGCTAAGATCCCATCCTGGGTATTCTGTCCCTAAAACCCAAGATTTTAAATCCACTGGTCCTCTTTATTCATACTTTGGGTTCACTCTGGGTTAGACATAGGTAAAAATTATAAACTCTTTAACTTCTTACCTTGCTGAGTGCTTGGAAGCATAAAAACTTTCTGTGTGACACTTGGAATGTGTTATAAAAATAAATTAGTTCCTTCATTTCTATAAAATGGTTCAGGATATAAAATGTGCTCAGAAATCAGGGATTTTTTTTCTCTTTATTTCTGCTGAGTTCTTTTGCAGCTTCATGATTTCCACTTTTTTTATACTTCTTTTCCAATACGATGACCTTCTTTTATACCATCATCAATTTCCCTAGGGATAAAATACACATGATTCAAATATACCTTTGTTGCTCTTAAAAACCTTTGTCTTCAATTACTAATAGGCCAAAGATGCTGAGGGACCTGTGATTTTTCCACCTGGGGGAAATTTGTCATAGGTTCTGTAGGATATTTGGGGGATGATGGTGCTAATTATTTTGCTGCATGTGTGTATGGCTTTGGCAAATCATATATAACCCCAAATATCTTGATCACTTCCTACAAATCTGTAGGGAACTAACTGTAAGTTGCCACAATAAACTTCACTAGAAATTATTTATAATGCCTAATTAAATATCACTTGGCAGAATTTTATGGAACGGAGCTTATTGCTTGACTATTCTCTATCAGACTTCAAATCTTCAAATTTCTGGAGAACCCTCTTGAATTTATGACGAAAAACCAATGACTCTACTGAAGCAAAAACCAATGACTCTACAGACTAGAATTGAGCTCACCAAGTGAGTTGAGGCTGGCAGTGGCTTAGTTCCCCACCCACTGCACTGCCAGCCTCAACTCACTTGGTGAGCTCAATTCTAGTCTGTCTGGAGGATATATTTCCTTAAGCTTCAAACACATAAGTGACTTTTCCCTTTTCCCCATTGTACAATTTCTATAATCTCTTTTTCTCTTTGCTGTTGTATTTATTTTTTACTGTTATTATAATATCTGCTGTTTATAACTTTCATGGCCACTCTGTTCTATCTGGCACTCCCATTCACATTTTTCCCACTTTTTCTTCTTTCTCCATTTCCTGTTGCTCCTCTCCCACTTCTTGACTGGGGCTGAACACAACATCCATTCAAGTGGTGGTTCTCAATTTGGCCCTTTGGAATGGGTACCTCCCCACACACACATTTAGCTGATAACCCCCTGAAATTGCATAACAACTTGGGTTTGTGTGTGAGTACACATGTACAAGTGCATGCACTTTTCCAGGGAAAAGACTTTGGCAAACCCTATGGATTACCTACCCTCAAGTGGTTCACAGTTTCCCATGCCCTTGACTTCTATTGCCAAAGAAGATGAAACCTAAAATTTTCAATTTCTCAGCTTCCTTTGACTTGACCAATGGAAAGGAAGACATCTTCTTGAATAAAAAGCAAAGCCTTGGTAGATGAAAACAATTGCCTGGAACCTACTCCCATTATTCATGTTTGAAATGTGAGTGTAATATATATATTCGCAGCAGCCATATTACAGGCTTGAGGCTGGTGCCTGCCCATGAGGGCAGAAGAGCAGAGTTGGAAATAGCTTCAATCCCTGGGATCACTGTTCCACTTCAGGACTCTCTACCTCCAGACTTATTTTTCCATGTTATGAAATACACACACACACACACACACACACACACACACTCTTGATAAGAAGTAAAAGTATAGCTGGGCACAGTGCTACATGCCTGTAATCCCAGCATCTTGGGGGGCTCAGGGCAGGAGGATCACCAGTTCAAAGCCAGTCTCAGCAAAAGCAAGGCACTAAGCAACTAACAAGACCCTGTCTCTAAATAAAATACAAAATAGGGCTGGGGATGTGGCTCAGTGGTCAGTGCCTTTAGGTTCAATCCCTCATACCAAAAAAAAAAAAAAGTAAAAGCATTAACATAAACTCTAAAATTTTCTTCTCATTCCCTAATGTACTTTGCGTATGGCTTAGGGGCAATCATCTCATTTCAGACACCTTTGCTAAATAACTAAGGAATTACTATTAATGGAAATCAGCAAACTTAAACAGCATAAATGAAATGGGTATGTGGAGAGAGAATACCCAGAAAAGTTACTATCAGGGCAATGGTGTGAGGTCATTTTTAGTTTATATGTAAATGACTGAAAGAACATGCATAGAATGTTAATGATGGTGGTCTTTAAACTAGTGTGTTCATAACTCTCTGCATCAGTCATGTATTAATTTGCAATTAGAAGAAAAAGAAAAATGTTATTTTAAATAGCCTAATAGTTCAAGACAGGCCTTCCTCCCCAACATCACAAACTTACTTTTTCCTTTAAGGTGCCCTAGTGGCAGTGATAAATGTCATTCTGTTTTGAACAAAGATGCTTCTTGTTGGGCCTGGCCCGTGGTGACAGCCAGGTAGGTGGGGTGGTAAGGACCAACGATGAAGCTCCCTTCAGGTGGTCTCCAGGCTGCTGTGTGGAAGAGAAGTTTGGAGTGGAGAAAATGAACTCTCTGTGGAACGTTGCTGATGGTCCCTCCCTCATGTCAGTGGACTTCTGCCTTGTCTCAATGCCCTTATCACAAAACATCCCTAATTCTGATCCCTGTCAAAGAATGGCGGGCCATTAGCTCTGGTGCATCCTCTACCCCACTTCTGCCTTTTCAGAGATGGAGAAGCCAAGCTTAAGGGTATGCCCAAGATCAAAGTGGACACCAGAACCCAACTACTCATTTACTACTACCACATCACTACCAACCCACTGTCATGCACAATCCTTCCTGAAGGCTGAGCATGGTGCTGGGTGCTGCCCATGTGTCCTCTCATCCTTATAAAAACCTATCAGTTGGTGTTGTCTCCCCTATTTTAAAGCTGAAGAAAATAAGGCTCACACAAATCACGTGATTTTTCCAAGGCTAGGAAAAGGAGAATTTGGCATTGGCTCTGTCTGGCTTCCAAATTTAGGTTTTTCCATAACTTCAGCTACTCAGCACAGTTTGTCTAATCTGGCATGGATGTGCCTATGCAACATTTTCTCATAATTCCTCCATAGGTGTCCTTAGCCTGGAACCTCAGAAAATCCATTTCAGTGCCATATTCCTCTCCCCTTCCATGTAGGAAATGCTTCCTGAAAGAGCCTGTTCTCCCAGCAGCTGGTGATATTTGATTTGATTAACACCCTGGGACCTATCACCAGACTTAAAGATGATGCCTAATTAATTGCTTACATTAAAGAGCTGGCACTTTCTGCTTTTGGTTCATACTTCCAGCCTCAATCATGTTTTTATTTCAGCAATAATATTTACATGATTAGCAAATAGTCAATTCATACTCTGATGTGGACCTAAGCTGTGTGTGGGGCTTCCCAAAGCAGATGACCTTGACAGGTGTAAAGAAATAGGTTTTCTTTCTCTAGCAAGAGCCAGGAGTAGGATCTGCTTGTTTTCCAATGAAAAATTGTGCTTGGATGAAAAAAATATTAATTGGGCACTCTCATATTCCCTGGGCCAGACATTGCAAAGGCCCTATTGAGGCAAAAAACAATAACAACATCAAAAAACACACCAAAAAAAAATAGTGAATTATTGAAGTCATATTAGACTTAAGTCTATTTTTAATCTCTTTTCTCTTCTAATCTAATCTATTTATTAGGATCTAGATACATAAATTAGGAAAAGGCTTTCTATATTTGACAGCTGAAGTTTCAAAAGGCATTTGCTAAATATTCCAAAATATTTTCAGGCAAAAGCCAGAAATATGAGGCCTGGATGATCCTGAAATTGAATTTGTGATATTAAATGACCTTTATGATGTGAAAAACTGGAAAGAGGCAAAGAACTACAAGACTATTCCATGTAATATTCTAAATCAATAATTTTGATGGTGATACAGAAAAGCAAGGTTATATCTTTTGATAACCAAAATGGAAAGGAGTGTCAGCATTTTGGATAACAAAGTTCTGGACAGATGGCAATGGCTTGAATCCCAACATCATGAAATTTAGTAGGAATAGATGCCGAAGAACAACCAGCTCAAGAACTCCGTGGGGAAGATGTGGATTTGTGTCCTCAGTGTGAAGAAGATTTGAGGACAGCAGTCACCACAAGCTTAGCATGAGGCAACCATGTGTACGTGGACCAGGTCATTGACACATTTATTTGGCTGTGCTTGTATAAAGTAGAGTCAGGCAGTAAGACCTCTGCTCTAAGAGTTGCTCTTCAGACACTCCTCAGATATTGCACTCAATCCAATTCCAAGTAGGTTGACCATGTATGGTGTTATTCTAATCAGAAATCTTTTGAGAAGGGTTGCTAGAACTAAACTTTGAATATAGCCAAAAACTAAGACTTGTGGACAAATAAGAACTGTATTTGCGAGTTATGAAGAATATAGACTGCAGGATATTCAGAAGAGAGACTCAAGGATGGGAAGAGCCTCCAGGAGATAGATTATGAATCTTTTTTTTTTTTTGAGAGAGAGAGAGAGAGTTTTATTTATTTTTTAGTTTTCGGCAGACACAACATCTATGTTTGTATGTGGTGCTGAGGATCTAACCTGGGCTGCAGGCATGCCAGGCGAGCGCGCTAACGCTTGAGCCACATCCCCAGCCCTAGATTATGAATCTTTGAAGAATGGGATGTTTGGTTTGGAGAAGAGCAACCTGAGGTCGATTTGAGAGCTTTTTTTTTTTTTTGACATATTCAAAAGCAGCATGTGGAAGACGAATGGTACTTGTAGATTGCTATAGTTTGGATATGAGGAATCCCTCAAAAGCTCTTGTGTTAATGCAGGAATGTTCAGAGTTGAAATCATTAGATCATGACAGCTATAACCTCATCATTGTATTAATTCATTGCATGAATTAACCATTTGAAGGACGACTACACTGGGTGATGATTGTAAGCAGATGGGACATAGCTGAAAGAAGCAGGTCACTGGAAGTGTGGCATTTTGGATTACATATTGTCCTCCTTCTCTCTCTCTCTGTTTCCTGGCCACCATGATCTGAATAGCTTTCCTCCTCCATGCCCTTCCACCACAATCTTCTGTTTCACCTCCAGCCTTGAACAGTGGAGTTGGCCATCTATGGACTGAATCTCTGAAACAATGAACCAGAATAGATTTTTCTTCCTTTAAGTTATTTTTGTCAGGTATTTTGGTCATATTGACAAAAATCTCACTAACACATGGATTGTGGTTCTTGAGGTATACGCTAAGGCATCTGGGTCTTGATACAATGACTACTTCTCAGAAGAACTCTTGCCCAAGAACAGGAGAATGACAAAAGCTGACCACCTAGATGTTATAATGCCAAAGAGCAATTTGGAGTGCTTAAGCCAAACCTTCAAATTGTCTCATTGTCTTTCTCTCCTGCCACCCAATTCTATTTCAATGGTGATTCTTTTTCATTGTTATTCTAATTGTCCCCAGAATGGACCTTGTGAAAGTCTTTTGAAAGCTTATCTATCAGTTCATGTTCATTTTCTACATAGGTCTTCAAAAATAGAAATAATTCCTTCTTAATTATAAAATGATTTTTTCTCTCTGTTTTTCAGGTCTCAGAAGCTAGACTTAATGGAAGTTATATACACATAAATCTGTGATTCATTGGGCCCTCTCAATAGTTTTGCATATATTTATCAATTTTAATTGGCAGTCATTTACCAACAATGGGGTTCTATTTGGAGTTGAAAATCTTCAATATTCTCCTTTGCAAAAACAATACAAATGCCATATTACCTGAACTGAAGACCCCATAGGTCTGCACTTGAGAATCCTGAGACTATTAGAACAGTAAGAGCTCTAGTGAAAGTACCAAGCAATATACCCTAAGAGAAAAAAAAAATGCTTCCAATTATATTGTACCCCAAACTTCTTCACATCTAGAGTTCAACTCTTCTGAGTCACTTTTCAATTCAGAACTGGCATATTTGTTCCCATTTTTCATATGATATTGGAATCTGTGTCATCAAGTATATTAAGAACTCTGCATTTATTTCAAAAGGATTCCACTATTATCTCCAGAATTTTCTTCTCAGGAACTAAAAATCAATAAGCTTTGATGGTGTTACTTTCTTCCTTTTAAAAAAAAAAAATCTAACCAGCAGATGACAACAGTAGATTCTCAAACAACCAGGATTTTTGTGGAACCAACCTAGATGCCCTTCAATAGACGAATGGATAAAAAAAAATGTGGCATTTATACACAATGGAGTATTACTCTGCATTAAAAAATGACAAAATCATAGAATTTGGAGGGAAATGGATGGCATTAGAGCAGATTATACTAAGTGAAGCTAGCCAATCCCTTAAAAACAAATGCCAAATGTCTTCTTTGATATAAGGAGAGTAACTAAGAACAGAGTAGGGACTAAGAGCATGAGAAGAAGATTAACATTAAACAGGGATGAGAGGTGGGAGGGAAAGGGAGAGAGAAGGGAAATTGCATGTAAATGGAAGGAGACCCTCAGGGGTATACAAAATTACATACAAGAGGAAGTGAGGGGAAAGGGGGAAAAATATAAGGGGGAGAAATGAATTACAGTAGAGGGGGTAGAGAGAGAAGAGGGGAGGGGAGGGGGAGGGGGGATAGTAGAGGATAGGAAAGGCAGCAGAATACAACAGACACCAGAATGGCAATATGTAAATCAATGGTTGTGCAACTGATGTGATTCTGCAATCTGTATACGGGGTAAAAATGGGAGTTCATATCCCACTTGAATCAAAGTGTGAAATATGATATATCAAGATCTATGTAATGTTTTGAACAACCAACAATAAAAATTAATTTAAAAAAAAAAACAACCAGGATTTTTCTTTTACCCATAAATACTTTGTCCACTGAAACTTTGAGTAGTTGGAGTTATCCAGTAATGCCACCATAATAACGAAAGTTGCTCTGTGTAAGCAATGACAATTATGTCCCAATGGTACCAGGTCAACAGATAACTGGAATGTTAAAATGTCAAATACGGATGTGTTAGAAAATATGGCAAGTTCTTTTGTATATCTGCCATTGTGTCCTAGGCTATACCCTTTATCCAATGCTCCCAGCACTGCTTTCTCAGTTGGCTATGACAGTCTTTCCTGGCTCCTCTTCACTTTACCTGAGTCTACCCAACTGCTCTACTTGATTGTCCTTTTCTCCATTCTACACACAACTTATTCTACTTTATAAAAATTCCTAGTCATTTCAGTTCAGCTGGTTTTCCATTTTATGGCCATCAACTGATTAAAAGCAAAGTAAAATATAAAAAGTCAATCAAGATTTTGCATCTCAAAAGACACACTATGCCTCTCATTCACTTTATTAAGAAGAACTGTACAGATTACAGTCAAGAGGTAGTTCTTAACTCTCGCTCTGAAGTAAAATAATTTGTAGAGACTTTAAAAAATGTGGATTCCAGTATGCTACCTTAAGATCCACTAACAATGGCTATCCACTTGCAGGGTGGGGCTACGGGGGAATAGGCACTTGTGTTCAGAGTTCCACAGATTAATATGACATGTTATCTAAATTGCAAACCATCAAGTGACATCAGGAATTTTCTGTTTCATCAAGGGACAACTCAGTAGGCATACACTAATGCAAATTTGTAATGAAAAGGTCCAACTCTAAATGTGCCACAGAAAATTATTCACATGAACAGATGATAATTTCGTTCAACCACGGTGTTCACACCATCCTGTACCGAACATGATTAACTAAGTGAAGGATATTGTAATGACTATGCAAGGGGTAGATATGTGAGAGTGAGGCAAAAAACAAGGATGGGATTTCTCTTTTCCCACTCATCCAATGTCCCAAAGGGTGCTTGGTCTGAGGCCACAGAGAAGGTAATCTGCATTATCCAACCATCAGTTTACAGAGCACTTTCAGGGGCAAGATGAGCTGAAGCATAATTTAAAAAATGGTTCCAGTAATGGGATATTTATTCTACAGTCTTATAGCAAAAAGTTGTACTCATGAAAACTCACACTCAGAAAATTTGCAAACCCTTACATAAAAGAGCTCAGGGATTGACTTTTATGACTACAGAACTCTCTGACATTCTCTCCTAGTTATCTCCATTTTTAGCAATTTTTTTTCCTGAATTTTAGGTAAGTATAAGATTCCCCACCTTGTCCCAGTGAAAGTAGATGATGGGTAATTCTACTATTGGCTCTTTTGAATTATACCAGGGAATTCTGAATGCAGTTTCCATACCAAAGTCCAGATGACCTGTTGCTCACCTGGTAGATCCAGGGACCTCTCACTCACAACCAAGAAGAGGCTAAAATTGATCATCTCCTATCAATTTCTTTTCCTTCTGGACCTAAAACAGAGACTGGAAACAAAAACATCAGAAGCATTTATCATTGCAGATCTGTGCCAATGACTTGAAACACCTCTGCTTTTCCTCCTGCTGCCCTGTGCTGAACACACACTGTGCCTGGCCTTTTACATGCCCTAGCTCATTGACTCTCCACCCCACTCTATGAAGTAGGCATTATTGTCCATTCCTATCTTGCAGACAGGAAAATAGACAAAGGTTAAACACACAGCCAAGGTCACACAGTAAGTACAGGCTGAATGCAGGAATAAATCCCAGATCTGATTCCAAAGGTTTATCAAACGTTAAATATATTTAAAAGTCAGAGAGGTGGGTTAGAAAGATAGATAGATGGAGAGATATAGTTAGATAAACACCACAGAATACATATTACAAAAGCTAGGTGATTATTGTAGGAGTTTTCACTGAACAATTCTTTAACTTGTTTTATATGCTTGAAAATTTTTTTTAAATAACTGGGGTAAAAAGAAGAAAAGCAATAAGGGAATCAAAGACGTGATCAGTTAAAAATTCTTTTAAGCATCTGTCTCATGCTTCACTACCTTTTGTTTTATAATTTTAAATTCAATTTAGTTTGACAAATATGCATTAATGCTTTTTTATGTTCCAATTACCAAAATATCTGCCAGGTTATGATACCAAATTCATGGTGGGTGCTATGGATGCACAAGATGAAACTCATCTGGGTTGACAACCCAGAACTGACACAAACCCTCCATGCAAAGTTGATTTTCATAACAGGCCAGCGTGTGTGAAGTGCTAAAACAAACAAACAAACAACAATCCCCCTCCCAGGAAGATGGATAAAATAATAATAATGAAGAGGGCTGAAAAAGTATCTGGGAACAGATGAAACTTGAATTGTGCCTTGGAAAATGGAAGATGTCAAAAGGACAGGGAAGAGGTGCAGTATGAGTAGTAGGAGCAGTTTGAGTAAATGTGCAGAAAGGGCAAAGAATGGACAAGGAAAAGGGAAATGTTGTTGTGGGAAGAAGGAATCATACACAGCCTTATCCACCAAACTTCACAAAGGAGATGCCAGTCCCTCCAACTTCATTTTGTTGAGCTCACAATTACTAATCAATCAAATGGAATGATACAAAATTTCAGATATTGTTTCAAGGGCTCAGTGGTTGAAAACAGTGACAGCTCCCAGGACAGTGACAGCCACATTGCCAGCAGGAAATAAGCAGAGCTGGGTGAGCTACACCCCGGAACCTGAAAGGCTGTGCTTAATCTAGCTACATAAAAATGGTCAAGATTTGTGCTGATATTCACAAAATTCCAAATTCCAAAGATGAGGGGCTGAGTGGTGGTGTCAGATGTGCCTGATGTGTTTTAATTTATTGATTGATTGCATGCTATCACCTTTGAGTTCACATCTCCATCCATACAGACAATTGCACAAGAGATATAACTTTATTTTTCCATGATGACTTTTCTATTGGGGCCCTAGATCCAGTGTCAGAACCATAACTTCACTCAATGCTGCTTCCTCAACCCCTGTCCCAGGGGGCTGCATTGGAGCAGGGGAATGGGGGAGGCAGGCCAGCTCTGTGTGATGCTGGCTTTGCACCAGCATGCCTGAGACATCTGGTTCCTATGAGTCTTGCTATTGAGCTGTTGCCCAGTCTGAGGCTTCAGGTACACTCTCTCTCAGCCACTGACACAGGAGGATTGACTGCACTGTTTTCTGGCCACAGGGATGCTAGGAAGCTCTGGGTCCTTTATTACTGTGCTGATGGCAGAGCACAGAGGATTCATTCTAACACTTGCACACTGTGCCAGATGTGCTCAACCCCTTGAGGCCAGCTCAGACCATCTGTCCTCTACACACCACTTATTCATTTCTGTTCTGGGGTTTTAGAGTCTTCTTGGGGTCTACTTGGGAAGTGATGGGAACCTCTAGCCATCTGGGTTTTCTGTCATCCAGGACTTTCCCTTCTGGGGATCTGGGTCTGGAATCTCTTTCTCAAAGAAGAGAGGGTCCAGGGGCATCTAACAATGCCCTCTGCTTCCCCTCTATCCTTCTGTCTTCTCTTCCCTCGTCTTCTCCTCTCCCCACCCGCATTTACCTGCTCTCTTTGCTTCCCTGGACCCAGCCCTATCCTTACTGCCCTAATAGCACATCTGGAAAACCTTATGTCCAACCAGGGCTAGAAGCCCTGCTCCAAATCATCATACAGTTTCAATGTCAAGTGCCCTCAGGGTCTTGCCTTTTGAAAATCAAAAGGCTTTTTTTTTTCCCTTGATCTTTGTTGAAACTTCTTTTTTGTGGATAGAAGCAGAGGCAACAGGAGCTGCTGGCAATGGGGGAGGATCATCTATTAAAATATCATTCTGCGGGCTGGGGATGTGGCTCAAGTGGTAGCACTCTCGCCTGGCATGCGTGCGGCCCGGGTTTGATCCTCAGCACCACGTACAAAGCAAAGATGTTGTGTCCACTGATAACTAAAAAATAAATATTAAAAAAAAATTCTCTCTCTCTCTCTCCCTCTCTCCCTCTCTCTTTAAAAAAAAATATCATTCTGCAACAGTGTTCTTTCCACCCCTTTAAGTTGAGTTTATCCCTTGAGCAAGAGGGACATTTTCTTTATAGCGCATCTTATTCTTGTGTCTCAGAATTTCATTTTTAGGTGACCTGTCCTCGACAGGACTACGAGGTAAAATCCCAAGGTGATTCTGAGACCTAAAGATGGCAAATGTCACCTCCTAAGGCTCAGTGCTGTGGCCGACTCTCTGGAGGGCTCCTCAATAGATGTAGCAGAAAGATCCCAGGCTGAAAATCACCAAAGCACATAATACTCTGGAAGTCTAACAATTAACTTAGGTGAATGATATGGCTGGTATGCTTGCTGCACAGTCTTTGGAAACCTGTAACACAAGATCTGTAAGTGGGGCTCTTGTGCTTGACGAGCTTCACATGTTATAATCCTAACAGGAAATTAGATACTTCTGATACCACCACCTGGTCACACATGGCTTGCTTGTCTCTTGCCCTGTTCATGGAGACTTCTGTCCCTTTTCATCCCTCGGATCATGCCTTTGGATAAATGCTAGAGTCATTCTTTCAATTTCATTTACCATCTGAGGTTCATATGATAGTCTTTCTATCAACCATGAGGCCTGCAAGAGAAACAATTTGTTGATTTAAACATAAAATCAAAACCAATGATAAAGATGTTTGAGAAAAATATTACCCTGATTCTTTTCTCCACTAATGACCTCCCCAAACAAGGCTCTAAGGATATTCATTTTTTTAAAAAAAACTCTATATTAGAAAGACCCCTCAGTTCAAGTCAATAAATACCCATAGGACCTATCTCTCACCATAATCCCAGCCAGGTAAGGCTCAGGGGATGTGGCTCCCCATTAAGCAGAAAGAAACTTTTCTTGTCACAAATTAAATCCCTTCCTAGGCGTCACAATGATCACCTTATGAATGGTGATTGGGAACAATAAGTCATTTCCTCCTGCTAACAGTGCTGCTCAAATTGGTTCAAAATGTCAGACTCTCTAGTGGAACAAACCTCCCAAGGGTATTAGTAATATTTCTAGGGAAAAGGTAAGGAATTAGAGAGGGTGGGACCTGCATTTCCAAGACTTAAAGGGAGACATTCAGTAATGTGTGCCTTCGTCATCTCACATGTATTATTAGAAAATACCCACGAAATACATTGACCTCAAATTGCTGAGTTTTTTTGTCTATTTTCACCCATCCAAAGAATTGAACATTAATTATGCAGTTGAACTTTTATTATTAAGTAATAAAAAGAAATACAAATGCACAAAGTCATCTATCTGTCTGTTCTCCTTTCCATCAGTGTCAGAGGAAGCTTCCTTCTACTTCAAGAACACAAATATAGTTCATCAAACTATAATGCTGATACTATGCAAAGAATATGCTGATTAGGCTTTGCAATTCTGAAAATGATAAATCACAAACAGCTCAAGCAGTGGTCATTTTAAACAATAGCCAGAAATATTTTTACTTAATTTGGTATGATGTCATTCACTGCCATCGCCTTCTTGGTATCATACAAAATGCCCAGAAATTTCTCTCCCAACATCTTTCCTCAAAACAAAGCACATGCTTACAAGACTGTCCCTCACCTAACCCGACATTTTCTGAGAAGCATGTAGAGGTATTTTTAACTAACTCAAGGCAACATTTGGATCTGTTAAACATTTTTCAACTCCTCTGAAGTCTTCGCTAAAACAAGGAGAGTCCATATAGCCTTCCATCTGCCTGACTTAAAGTAGTCTAAGGCAAGAATCATCCGCATGCAGAGTTAAACAATGAAATTTTCTAAGTGTATACATTACATGCTGTGAGAATCAATAACCTCTTCTCAAACCAGCAAATTGGTTTCAAGTACTCGGTTCACTGGTTACATCCAACAGCTGCAAATAAGAGGCCACCTCCTGAGCGAAAGGGAAGGTGGAGATGTATTCTTGAAAAATGTGCTCTCATCATTTCTGTTCTTCCTATGCACAGATGATATTTGCAAAACTCTTTGGAAGGAACTCTGGATTTAATTTCAGGCAACCCTCTTTGTTGGAATTTTACTAATAAAGTTTTTTTTTCTTTTTTTTAAGTACTGTGTACTACCTCATTTAGTGAAAATAATTCATGGTAATTATTTATATAATTTGGTATTTTCTGGATGTTAGAGTCTTCTTAACTTTGAATGAAACCAAATTATTCTACCAAAAATAATATTAATACTCTCTAGAAAATTTTAACTGAACTATCCGGACCTTCTACTAAGCTCTGCTCTGGGACTATTTGTCAGAAAATCTCCTCATTACAAGTAGGTTTTTTGTGGCCCTCACTCTCAGGCAGGTAGCCTGTGTTTGTTTTTGTTTTTTTTTTTTTCCTTTCTTTTAATTCCTTGAGGACCACCCACCCTTCTCTCCAGTGGTCACTGTTTGTTATCGCCTTTGCAAATTGCCTTCACTCCCAGGCTCCCAGAGGGTTTCCAACCAAACCTTCAACCTTGGAAATCTCCTTTCATCTTCTTCCTCTTGTCATGAAGTGTTTACCCAGACCTGCTTGCACAAAGTTTGACTACTTTTATTATCTGGATGAAAGAGAGGTCTTCCTCCAGCAAGACAGGCTGTTGTGTCTTCTATTGAAGTGCGCACACTTTCAAAGGGACATTGAGGGAAAGGAAGAGGAACCTATGCTAGTCAACCATATCATCTGGCTTTCTGGCAAGACTTTCCTATGAGTGGCCCCCGAGACTCCCCTCCATTGCATTACTCCACCTTTACCCGTGCTGACTACCAGTGTTGCAGACCTTAGAAATGCCTCCGATAGCATCCTCCTTCCACGGAGCTCTGGGAGTTGCTAGTAATTGGAGATCTCTTTCCCTCCATATCCCCTGCATCCATCTCAAGGCTGACAGGGGTTTAATAGATCTCAGGGGTTAAAACTACTATTTAAAGACATGACAGGTTAGGCAGGTTTTTATGGTATGGCTTGCAAGTAATATGAACATTAATTATGTTTTATTTACTAATAATCCTACCCCCTTATTTGTAAAAGGGACTTTAACTTTATTAATAATATCATTCACAAACTATCCGAGAGAAATTATGAATTACAAATAACTGAATGATACATCCCATCTTTGAAAACCAACGTAAGCAGAGGCTGGTTTTGTTGTTGTTATTGATGTTTATTTGCTAACTTTTGATTTCTGTCTGAGAAATAAAATACCTAAATACCTTTCCACATATTTATTTATTTATTCATCCAATATTTGTTGATCATACAGTTGGATGCTATGATCAAAACAATAAAGCAGAGATTTCCTGCCCTTACAGAGCTTACAGTCTAGTGGAATAGACAGCCAGATAATGGAGAGAAAACCTAAGAGAAATACTACAGTGATGATTGGTAAAAAAGACAGGTATACTGGGTTAACCTAGGAATGATCTTTAAAATCTAAGAGGCGTAAGCAAGTTGGGTGAAGGCAGCAGAAAACAATATTCCAGGAGAGAGGACACCATGTATAAAAGCCATGTAGCAGGGGAATTTGGCAAGGAAAGGTCCTAAAAAAGCAGTCCACATAGGGACACAAGGAGGGAGTGGGGTACAAAAAGAGGCTGGACAGGTGGACTGGGGCTGCACTGGACGGGACTCCATGGAGAAAGTGAAGGAAGTCATGCGAGATAATGACTGCTGTGTCAGGGCGGACGGAGACAGACTCCGCTGTTTGCTCTATTGTTGGCTGTTATCTATAGTTTTTAGGTATTTATCATTTTACTCTCTTCCTGCTACTTTTTAAAAAAAATTCCCTATTGTTTGAAAATAACAAACTACAGAGCCCTTCAGCATTATTCTACCAATATTTACAAGTCCATTTTTAATACTATAAGATTCCCAAATGCTTTGCTAACACACACACACACACACACACACACACACACACACACACCACTAGTTTTCTGTGGGGCTGGGCTTGCCCTGGGGCCTTGTATCTGCCTGGTGTGCACATGCTTGCACTCTGTCCATCACTGAGTTACACCTCCAGCTCTGATTAGCATTTTTAAAGTACATGTGGTGTCTTCCCTTTATAGATATATTTTCTACTTAGTCTATTATCCTTTATTGAAAAGGAAATCTGAAAGTTTGATGTAGTGGTGGAAAATTTTTAGCTACAAATAAGTAAAATCAAGGAATCAACTTTAACACTAAAGAGAGTTTACTATGAGGGTGTCTCATGGAATCACAAGCAGAAACATAGTGGCTTCAGTCTTTTTTCTCCACTCTTTAGTTTGCATTATGGTTATATAATGTCTCCTGTATTTATATGATCTATGTTTAACCCTAAAAGCTGACCCTCAGTCCTAGCAATGGCCAGGTGTTCAACCTGGGAGATTAACTATGATTGGGAATAGCTGGGTACAGCAGTTCAAGGAAGAACTAGACAACACCAATTCTGAGTTTCCAGAGAAAGGAGAATTGTTATGAACTTGGCTGACAGCCCACATGGAGAAGGAGGGAAACAATAGCTCTTTTACTTCAATGAGCACATGTTAAGACCTAACCATGTTTCAGGGCCAGCCTAGGCTTATGGATACAAAAACTGGTGCAAAAAAAAAAAAAAAAAAAAAAAAAAAAAAATTCTACCTTCATGGAGTAAAATAACCAGCATAATACCTAGACCTCTATTTATATGTGATCACTTACCTGTAACATATACCTGAAAACTTATAATATACAATATAGAACCAACATGAATGATATTCATACTGCAAAGTCAACACTAAACATTATATTGGACACCAACAAAACATTTTCAGACAGAATGGCACAGATTCAAAGTTTTATTCCAATTGTCAGATGCTAACAAATGAGCAGGAAATAAAATATAAAATTTATCATGCAGATAACTTTGGTATTTCTATTCCACATCATTCATCTCTCTGCAAGTGAAAGGGATATACCTATAAATTCATCATCAGAAAAAAAAAATGGACATTGAAAATGTACAACATGTCAATCAAGGTGCTAGGCAGGCCCCTACCTTAGGAGTAGAAAGCGCATCAGATTTTGAGCTGGAAGACCTGAATTCTGGTCCCATTACCTCTATGACCTCCTGTGTCTGTGGGGAGGGGTTTCACATGCCTATAAAGTAAGGCTCATCCCTCACCCTTCATTGTCAGCACGGAAACAGAATTAAAAGAAATTACAAATATGAGAGTCAAAAATGAAGTACAGAGGAGGCAGTCCAAAAAAAAAATGTGGATTATGAATAAAATTAAGAAAATGGAAACTCACAAGAAGTGCTCTGAGGTTGGGAAGCTTGGCTGAAAAGAGAAGAGAATCTATGTAGATGCCAAGGTGAGAGATAAGGCTGCAAACTCAGACAGGAGCCTTCTGCTGAGTATTTATAAACATAAAACAGGCTGCTGGGGAGTGAAGAACAAAGGGAATAGATACAAACAGGCCAGGCAACAGATCCTGAAAGACTCCAGACCCCGGGTTTGATCTCCAGGTGGTTAACCCACAGGCTGTATGTTTCCAATTTTCCTCAACGTGTGACATGCTCCTCACTTGGCAGACTGAGCTGTGTTTAATCTTTTCTTTTCAAACAAAGCAGAGAAAAGGAACCCAGTGATTATAGTAACTTTAGCCCACAGAAAAGAAAAGTTCATCTTATTTCCTTCAGCTTTCTTATCCAGCACAATTACCCTTCCATCTTATGGCCTCTAATTCTTCTTTTATGTCTCCTTTTTATGATAAGCTTACATTCAGATTAGCCGTCTCTCCAGAGGCTTTCATCTTCTCTTCAGTTTCTCATATTTTTTGGCTCTATAAGATGATATTTTTGCATTTTCAATTTTCACTAAATATCCATTCATTTGTATGAGTATTTTTGTACATTTAAATGCCATCGGTCTGTAGCATTTCAAATCACTTGTATTACTTTAGTTTTCTGTTGCTGTCTCAATAAGATTCCAGATGTAGAACAGGGGATGTAAAGCTCCTTTTGATTGAATACGTAATTAAAGCATCATTAAAAAAAACTACTTTCAGAGTTCACTTCTATTTTAATTAAAATATACAATATCAATGGTGTCCATATTTCTCCAAAGGGGCAAAAGCTGGATCTGAAAGTCATAGATTTTATAGTGATTTGTGACCCTCCTAACCTCAACCCTACCCAACTGCAGAAACAGATATACAGCACTCTTGTGTTACTAAAATTGCATGGGAGATGGGAACAATTAGGGGGAGAAAATCTAAAAAAGGCTCCTTGGTGTGGAAATAATAAAAAAAATAATAAAGTTTGAAGAAAACAGATTTAGGAATGCATATTTGCATAGTACATCAGGTTATTAGACAGTTAAATACAATCTTCCATTTGATCTCCACAAAAACCAGGTGAGGAGGTTAACTTGGAGCTTAGTGGTAGAGCATTCACCTCTGATGTGTGAGGCACTGGGTTCGGTCCTCAGAACCACATAAAAATAAAACAAAGGTATTGTGTCCATCTACAACTAAAAACTATTTTTTAAAAAATCTACATTGTTAAAAAAAACATATATATATATATATATATATATATATATATATATATTTTTTTTTTTTTTTTAAGAAAAAACAGGTGAATTTGGTATCTTTTCCAGACCTATCTTGATGATCAGAGAGGTTACTTTTTTTTTTTTTTTTTTTGAGGCTACTATTAATTGTATGACTGGGGTGGCAAATCCTCCCTCCAAGTATGAAAGCACAGCCCATACATATTTTTAAGGCAGTTTGGCTAATATTGATATTTTAAGTAGGATAACCCTTTGAATGAGGCCTGTCCATGATATTTAGGATTTGGCAGCATCCCTGGCATCTACTCACTACATTCCCATAGCAACTCCCCATCATACCAGATGGAATAACCATTGCCCAATGTCTCCCAGGGGACAGAATAGGGGAAAACAGTCCTGGCTGAGAACCAACTGATCTGAAGCCTATTTATAATGAAAGATTATCTATTGTTTTTAAATTTATACATGTTGCATGGTAGCTAATAGTTATTGAGCATTTACTATATACAGGCATTTTATAACAATTGGTTATTTAATCTTCCCCAAAACTGAATGATGAGCCTATTTTATAAATAAGGAAAACTGGGCCATAATGATTGTAGAGAGCAAGTTGTGAAGGTAAAATATATGAATACTGGTCCTACATTTATTTTATGAGGAAATGCTTGAATGAGTGATACAAATATAACTATTTCTGTTATAAAATTAATCAAAATAAATATGAATATTACATTTACTTTGAATTTAAACCTAAGTCTGAGCACTGAACCACACCATATTATACTAACTGTTTCAGATCCAAAATGTTGTCAATTATTTTCAAGTTTACATTATTTCTCCTATGTTATCCAATTTTATGTACAAATGTCAATTTCTTATAGGTGTAACTTTTTAATTTATTGATTTGTTTACTCCAATATGCTCAAAATGAATTTATAATAAAAAGATGTTCAATATAAGAATATATACTAAAAATGAACTTAAAATTTTATGTATATGCTTCATTTGATCCCATTATTATAAAATATTTTGTATATTGTAGTCTTACACACACATATACACATATGTATACACAGAAAAAAGACTAATAATGTATATCTCTCCTCAGGATTTGCCTATGAAAAGTAGGAAAATGAACATTGCTAATTTTTGTCTTTTGCTTACCTATATTTTCAATCTTCTCTATGATAAGCACGTTTAATAAATTATACAAAGTAAGTATTTGTTTAAAAAATAAAATTTGATGAGTTAGGCAAACAAAGATAACATTGGGGTAGAGGTAAAATGTTTTATGTTAAACAAGATACCTAATTTCAAACTACTAGTACACTGAAAGAAGAGGAGTACCATGTCCATAGATAGCTGCAGACTAGCCCGTGCTTCTCAGTTTTCTAATTTTCTAATAAGACTAAAAAATATTCTTTTCCAAATTTTCAAAGATAATTAAATTTAGAGAGAAAATTTCAAGTTGCTCTCTTATGTTTTTCTTAAATCTTATATATCTGCTTCTGCTTATTTCCAGCAAATTACAAAAAGACAATATATGAAAAAAAAAAAAAACGAGGAGCAAAAAACATCTGTGCAAAACCTTGACCACTCATGTACCTTATCTTATGGAGTTGATTATCATGCAGACATTATTTCCTGTTCAGATGACAGAACTCAAAACTATTATTTCATGACTTGCAAATACTGTGACAGCTAAACAAAGTGAATTAGACTGGGTTCTAAAATAAATCTGCACTTGATTTTTCTTTATACCTCCCATCAACTGGCATATTCTGGGAGACCATTACATTACTACTGGGCTCTAATGAATGAATACACTAAAGAAAAAGTGTCTTAGAAAGAATAAGAATGACAAATGACATGGGAGATGCCAGGCCGAGCTGGAAAGATAGAGAATGGCCAGTTGTTTACCAATTTCTTTTATTTCTCCTGGGAACACAAAGCTAGATAACAAAACCAGCTTGTTTTTCATCTAGGTATGAAAACATGATCAATTTACATCCAAGGGAATGAGGGCAAAAGTTAGAAAACTACTTCTGAACCTGGCTCATAATTCCTATCAGCTCCAGGGAGAGGACTCTGAGGAAGAGGGAAATTGCCTGATCAGGAATATCTGCATTGGAACAGGAAAAAATATCTTATGTTAAGCCTCTGAAATTTGGGAAATATCTGTTACATTGGTAGCTATTCTGACTAAGACTTTAGTTCAACCTGAAACCACAAATGCTCAGAACCAACCCCAGCACTGGAAGCTCTTTCAGATAAGCTGCTTCATAAATTCTCTAATGAATGCTGCCGCCAATCTGTTTTGCCTTTGGAGACACAGAACCACTGTTACTAGGATAAAGGCAGGAATGTGAATAAAGTGCTTAAAGTCACATCTGAACAAAGGCATGTGAAGTAAGAAAATTCCTTGAGGCTCAGGATATGGCTCAGTGCTAGAAAGCTGGCAAGGCTCTGTCTGCAGCACCACACACACACACACACACACACACACACACACACATACACACACATACAAGAAAGAAAGAGAGAAATAATTGAGAAAAAAGAATTCCTTGAACTGAATGTACTTATACTTTTAAAGATCTGTTTTCATTTCTATGTACTTCTGAAAATGGTAAACAAAGCACATGCTTGATTTCAATATAGGCAGGAGATAAACATGAGCAACTAAAAACATGGCAAGAACAAAAACTCGTTTATCTCACTCTTGAAGAAATATGGAAATAAATTGTCCAACAGACCCAAGGTATTTATCTTAAATCCTCTCATTTCCAATTAACATTTATTGAGCATTTACTATGTGTGAGCCAATATGCTTGTCATCAGAGATATAAACATGAAAGAGGTTGCCCCTGTACTTGTACACACCCTGTTTAGGAGACAAGGATGTATAAAGTTAATTCTATAGTATGAAATTGACATTCACTAGATATGCCCAAAGAGGCACAACAGAATACCAAGAACAAACGTTTACTCCCACCTGGAATGACTTTACAAAGGCATTGACCCATGAGAGTCTCAAGTCTATGCTGGATAAAAAAGTAACTTCTTTTACTTTTCTTCTATCATGTGTAAATTAGTAGCTTTGACAGAATGCCATCTAATTACTCAGATAAGGAAATGCAATAAAAAATAGGGAGGCCCCCTTATCAATAAGAATTTGAATACATGCCAACCATTTATCTGTATGTGCCAGTCAACATCTGCTCATGTAATATAAATAACAGAAAAAATTAATTATGTAGTACTAAGTTTAAAATAAATATAAATGTGCTGCATTTCTCTCTGGAGTCAATAATGACCCTCGGGAAGATACTATGCAAATCCCTTTGTTCTTCAAATCTTTGCCCATTGTGTCTAGAGTTCATCAGTAAATCCATCTGCAACAATTATCACTGTGGAGGTTCTGCAGTGGCAATTTTCTATGTTCTAAATTCTTTTCATTTATTTATTGAGATTCTACTGCAAAGAGACGGTTGCTTCTCCATATACTATTGATTTTCATTGTTTATGGACTGTATATTTGAGAAATCACTTACTTACTAACATGTATTTGTAACTCCCAAAAATATACTCCTGGTAGATTCTTGGTCATTCATAAAGTTATGCAGAGTAGCAAAAAAAAATAAAAAATAAAGTTCCCAGTGTGCACATTCACAGCTGAGGTCAGACAAGGTGATAAATGCCTTCTATTTCAGCTCTCCTACTGTAAACAAGTCTTTTTTGCAGTCTAAATAGACTAAATAGTGCTATATTTTTCATATTTTTATCCTACATTTGGTAATTTTGCTGGTTAAAATGTCCTCGATCATAATGAGGTGCTGTCTCATGTTCCTAAGCACAAGAAGCCAATGATGAGCCTTACAGAGAAAATACATGTCAAAGAAGCTTCTTTCGTAGAGCATTCATCTCCAAGATATATAAAGAACTCAGAAAACTTAACACCCAAAGCCAAATAACCCAATCAATAAATGGACTAAGGAACTGAACAGACACTTCACAGAAGAAGAAACTTGAGTCATCAACAAATATATGAAAAAAAATGTTCACATATCTCTAGTAATTAGAGAATGCAAATTAAAACTACACTGTGATTTCATCTCATTCCAGTCAGAATGAGATGAAATTGTTACTTGTAACAATAACTGTTGGTGAGGCTATGGGGAAAAGGCACACTCATACACTGCTGGTAGAAAGGCAAATTGGTGCAATCACTCTGGAAAGGACGATGGAGATTCCTCAGAAAACTTTGAATGGAATCAGCATTTGACCCAGCTATCCCACTCCTCAGTTTATACCCAGAGGACTTAAAATCAGCATATTACAGTGATGCAGCCACATCAATGTTCATAGCAGCCCAATTCACAATAGGTAAGCTATGCAGTCAACCTAGGTGCCCTACAACAGATGAAGAAAGAAAGAAAAAAAAAAAGAAATTAAAAAAAAAACCTGTGGTAGGTGTATATACACACACACACACACACACACACACACACACACACACAAAGGAATATTACTCAGTCATAAAGAAGAATGGAATTATGGCATTTACAGGTAAATGGATGGAACTAGAGAATATCATGCTAAGTGAAATAAGCCAATATTCAAAAGCCAAAGACTAACCGTTGTCTCTGATATGCAGTTGCTGACTCACAATAGGCAGAGAGGAGGGAGAAGTGGAGGTTCACCAAATTGGTCAGGGGGGATGGGGGGAAAGGAGAAAGGATGGGTATGGGAAAGACAGCATAATGAATTGGATGTAACTGTCCTATGTTCATATATGAATACATGAGCAGTAACCCCACATCATGTATAACCACAAGAAAAGAAAGGTATACTCCATGTATGTATGATATGTCAAAATATATTCTACTGTCATGTATAACTAAAAAGAACAAATTTTTAAAAAGAGGCATTTTTCAGATATGAGTTATACAGTGCTGTGTCTCTGAGTTCAGTGTTAATGGATCAACAAAATATATAAAACAGGTATTTTTAGACAAAAATACATAAAACAACACTAAGTATTGATTGGTTAACCATGGGCTCACAGGAACCTCAACCTGTACTTCCCCTACGAGCAACGGTTCAGTATTTGCTAGTTCTGTGTTCTCAGTGACTTTAAAAAAACATAACACGAATATGAAAATCACCTCTATTTGACCAATTATTTGTTTATGTCACTATGAGTTCATCGACATATGTTATTATATGGCTTATCGTCCATATTATCATTATGGATTATGTTGCTCAAATTGTTCCATCTTTTCATTAGAATAATAATGTTATAGTGAAAAAAAGTCCAGTGGCAACCACCTTGGTTAGAGAGTCAACACCAATATCACCAATAAGAACATATATTGACATCATGAATGCTGTGGTTCAGAGCACAGAAAAGGGATAAAGCACCATTTCTGTGGTGCTCTTGACAGGGGCGCATAATCTCAGACCAATAGTGAGAAGATTCTAGCCTGACTCAAGAGACATGCAGCAGAATAATGAATCAATCCTGCTTGTGGGTATCCGAGTCATGACAGACAAGTAACAACGGAGAAACTGTTGCAGATAGCTGGGGACCAGACATAACTGACAACTGTAGGCAATGAGAAATTCTGAATGGAATCTTGGGAACAGATCAACAGAGAGTGGGAAGCTTCCACCTAAAGTTCAAAAGAAGTCTTCAGAGGGACGTGGTGGTGCACACCTGTAATCCCAGCAGCTGGCTTGGGAGGCTGAGGCAGGAGGATCTCGAGTTCAAAGCCAGCCTCAGCAAAAGCAAGGCACTAAACAACTCAGTGAGACCCTGTCTCTAAAATACAAAATAGGGCTAGGGATGTGGCTTAGTGGTTGAGTGCCCCTGAGTTCAATCCCCAGTACCAAAAAAAAAGTCTTCAGCTATGGTATGATATGAATGTTAATATCTAGTTTTGATATTTGTACTCTAATATGTAAGAGGTTAACAGTGGGTGTACTGACATAAAGAAACCCTTGTACTATTTTGTCATTTTCCTATAAGTCTAAAAAGAGTTCAGATTTTACCATTGGGCAGTCTTGAATATCCTCGCCTGTAGAAGTTGTACAGGAGGGCAGGAAGAAAACTTCGTCTCAGAGACTATGGACAGAGAGAAGTGTTCAATTTCCCAAATGATTTCTCTAAACCCCAAAAATGTTGGTCCACAGGAAATAAATGCTTTGTATTTTAAGATATTGTAGAAGACCTGCTTGTTCCTGAGCCAGACACTTGGCTTCTAACTGGTGACCTTGGGCAAACCATAATCTCAGTTTCCTTATCCTTAAAATAAAGAGGTTGAAACAAATAATCTACCTTATATCTCATAACCCTTAGGGCATAAATCTTATGATTCTAAACTAATTTTACTATTCAGCATTTGAAATTGGGTACTGTATCCAAATTCCCTTTTGGATGCTTATTTATCCAAATTCCCTTTTGGATGCTTATTTATTCTGCTTTCTTAGTAAAAACCAGCAGTTTTGACATTTTACAGGAAATCCATGAAACAAATCATATTAGTTTGAAGAAATTCTGCAGCAGTGCCCCCTGAAGCTCATCTATAAAATAGATGCAATTTACATGCTCACAAACAATATAAATATACCTAAAACATCCAGAATTATGCAGCTCTTTAAAAGCAGCAGTCACAAAAACATTACATGGAAAAACAGATCATAAAAGTGCACATGTATAATGCTCCCCGATTAACATTGTTTCATGCAAATGTTTTTAGATGGAGATGCTGTAGAATTTGTGATAATACCAGGGGAGGATACTATTTTGAGAGACATAAGTTACTGATACAATAAAATGTAGACTTTATATTGATAAAATACAGCACTATGAACAAAATATTTTTTAAGGACAATTATAATTTGTCAGAAGTTGCTAAATCGGCTGAGAACTTTAATTTCTGCCCATTTCATGACCTAAAATTGAGAAATTCTAGGAGAGGAGAATGAGAAAGCAGTGGAAGTGGTAACCCTCAGTGTGGGTTGATCACTCTCCCATTGTGTCAGAGAGAGGTGGGGAGGCAGAAGTTGAGTATGAACCTCTTGTGGGTTAATGAGGTCATTTCTCCCCCTCCCTTTCTCACATGAGAAATTCACTGATTCTTTTCTAATAGTTTAAGAAAAGAAAACATAAGAAACAAGGATGATGACAATAATGGAACTCAGTGTTTGATGCTTCACATTGGTAATAATTCTTTACCTCATTTTATGGAAGGCAAGAGAGGTACTCTCAAGAAATTAAAATTTATATATTTTGAACCATAGTTAATACATATTAAATTATTCAGTCAAAAGCTAATAACTCATTAATGCTTTAAAAACACACCCTAATATATTTAATTAAATTTAATTTAAATGGTTAAAATTCAATATCAAAGAACAATATGGTGACCAAATTAGCGTAGAGTTAATACTGAAGACATATCTACGTGGGTTTTCATTCCTACTTACCTTGCTCAAGTAACTTCATTCTGTAGGTCTTATTTCATCATCTCTAGCATGGGAATGATACAGGTCATACCACACAAGGTTATTAAATGAAGTAATATACATAGTATAGATAAAATCCTTGGCATACTATATAGTAAATGCTGTGTACATAAGGATTATTAGTGTGATGTAACTTTATAACCAATAAATGGTATTCATGCACTTGCATAATTAATAAGCATATAAAGAAATATTTTGAAGTATTAATAATGGTTACCTCTGGGTAGAAGGAGTATGGCAATTGTGTTTCCTTTTATTAGATTTCTGTCTTTTGTTTAACTTCCTGCAATATATAGTTATTTCCTCTATAATAAGAAAATACACGTTGACTTAAAAACTCAGCAAGGTAAATAAAACTTTAAATCCACAAATACATTATTTTATGCCTTCCTTTCCTTTCAATGACACATGGTCTAGCAATTTCTGACCCAGGAAAAAAATACCCATATGGATGGACAGCTCACTTTCACTTTCACTTGACTTGCTCTTGACTGATGGTAGGGTGAGTTTGCAAGATGTTTTCATGGATGGGAATTAAAAATGATTTTAAAAAATGGAGGGAAGGTGGAAAATAAAGGAGGAAGATCTCAAGGTAGTAGCAAAACTATGAAAAATAAGAGGCAGGAGAGGAAGAGCTAAAAAAGGGAGCACTGCCAAAATTCTCACAGGCCAAAGAGAGCTGCCAACAGAGCATCAAAAGAAAGGACCAGATTTTTATTGCAGGGTATTTTGTCCAAGAACTGTACCTAGGAAATAAGATCTATTGGAGACTGGTGCTCCAGCTGATAAGATAAAGAGGTTGGAAGTTGTCAATCAATTCTAAAAGAAGGTAAAAAGCTGAACAAAGTGAAAAATCAAGAACTCTTCTTAAATCTGTAAGAGAAGTGAAATCACACAGGGCAAGCTGCTGCTCCCAAACTGGAAAGACTGACAGGTGCATACTGAGAATCACAACTTGTCAGGGCAGAAACTCATGAGTAGAAATCTTTACCAGAACCAGTGTAGGAAATGTAATTATAATCGATGAATTGTTGGAGGTTCAGTATGGACAACTCTGAGAGTTAAAGACACCAAGGACCTAATCACAAGGCTGTTTCACCCTTACTAGTTTCAATTTCTGGACCTCTACCAAGTTCTCACAGTGAATATCAGGGAAAAATTCCCTCATCTTTCCAGCAGAATGGCAAAGGGAGCCATTTGATATATGTCATAACATTTTATTCTATTTTAATAAGATCTGCGTTCAGGAGAGTCTGTTTGATCACAGTGTAACTTGCTGAGGTTTTATCAGAGCCTAAGTGATTTCAGGGAAGGGAAATACCCCACTCCAGCCCCTCCAGCCATCCTGTCCCACCTACAGGATGAGAGAACTGAGAAGCACTTGTGAAGTTCAGAGTTCAAAGTCACGGTCTCAGTAAAAGATAGGGACTTAATCACTGAATGTGTTGGCTTCCCCTGCACCACACCATCATATTATTAGAGACCTATTTGAAACAATGTATTTTATCTAGGACATCATGGTTGGCTATAAAGAAAACTTATAGGATATACTATGAAATAACACATAGGTTTAAGAGAGAGAAAGCCTCTGAATCAGACAGAGCATGGCATATTTCAATTATTAGACTGGGAATTTAAAACAAGTATGATTTACATGCTGAGGACTCTAATGGGTAAAGTAGACAGCACTGTAAAACAGATACCCAAGCTAAGCAGAGAGATGGGAATTCTAAGAACCAAAAAAGATATTAAAGATTAAAAAAACACCATAAAAGAAAGGAAGAATGTTTTTGATGGGCTCATTGGTTGATACTCAGCTAAGGAAAGAATCTCTGAGCTTAAGGATGTCTCAACAGACATCCCCAAAATTGAAAACCAAAGAGGAAAAAAAACAGTGATTGAAAAAAAAAGAAAGTTCCACAGCAATATCCAAGAAGTATGCATGGGACAATTATGAAAGGTGGAACACACACATGAAAGGAATATCAGATGTCAAAGAAAGGAATAGAAGAAATGTTTGAAATGAACTGTGAATTTCCCCTAAATTAATGTCAGGTATCATAACACAGATCTAGGAAACTCGGAGAGCTCTAAGCATGATGAATGACAAAACAGAGCAATACAAATATCAAGTAGGCATGTAATTTATAAACCACAGAGAATTAAAGATAAATCAGAGGCATTTATGGGAACTTTTTCTATAGAGCAAAGAAAAGATTAGAATTACATCTGACTTCTCTTTGGTAACCAGACAAGCAAGAAGAGGGCAATATTTCTGGTGTTGAGAGAAAAAACCACCAGCCCAGAATTCTATACCCTGCAAAATTGTCCTTCAAAAATGAAGAAGATATAAAGAGATCAGTCTTTCAAGAAATATTTTCAAAAGTTCTTTAAAATGTTTAAATATTTAAAAATTATTTTAATTGAAAAATAATTGTGTATCTCTATGGGGTATAATGTGAGGTTTTGATCTAGGTATACATTATAGAAAGACTCAATCAAACTAATGAACATATTTATCACCTTACCAATTTATCATCTTTTATAATGAAAATGTTAAATAGATCAAATTTGGATATGCACACCAAAGTTAGATTACTGGATCATATAGTAATTATATATTTAACAGAAACTTGTACACAATTGATAAGAATATATGTTAGTACTGACATTTTGGAAAACAGTATGAACATTCCTAAAATATATCAAAGGGTTTCTTTAGAGAGAAGGAAATTGGTATAGTTCAGAAACTCAGATCTCAATAAAGGAAAAAAGAACAACAGAGAAGAAGAAGTGATCTAATAGATAATACATTGTTCAAAATAATGATAGCAACAATTTATTCAATTATGTATAGTTATGTGTGCATGCACACACACATACTTATGTATGTTTATGAATTAGTAAAATTAATAATAGCAATTATACAATGATAGAGGAGAAATAGGGGTTTTAGCATTTTTATAAGGCACTTAGACTACTGTCTTAGTCTGTTTTCTGTTGTTATAACTGAATACCACTAACTAGATAATTTATGAAGAATAAAGGTTTATTTGGGTCATAGTTCTTAAGACTGAGAAGTTCAAAATTGGATGGCCTCATCTGATGAGGTCCTTCTTGATGGTGGGGACTCTCTCCGGAGTCCATGGTGCACAGGGTTTACATGACAAAATAAATGCATACATGCATCAGAAGTAAACAGGCTTTTGCAACATCTGCTCTTAAAATAACCCATTAACCCATCAATTCATTAATCTACGAATGAGGGCAGAGCTCTCATTACATAATCATCTCTTAAAAATTCACCTGATCTCATCTCTTAATATTTCACATTGAAGATTAAACTTCAACATGATTTTTTGGTAAGGATATTTAAACTATAACAACTGTACATGAAGCGTACAATGTTATTAGAAAGTAGACCTGGGCTAGTTGTAAATGTATATTGTAAACTCTAGGGAATTCATTACAAAAACTAATGAAATGTTAAGAAAGAAGAAAAAGCAAATTATTTAAAATATTCATTTAAAATCACAACACTCAGAAAAAGAATGGAAGACAAAATACAGGAACAAAGGATAAGAGGGGGGGAATAGAAAAGAGTAACAAATGGTATATGTTAATCCAAAATTCTATCAATAATCTCTTTGAAATTCAGTGGTCTAAATGCACCACTTAAAGAAAGATAGATAGTCTACAAGAAACTCACTTTAAGTGAACAACACACATAGATTAAAATTAAATAGGGTTATCCAAGAAGACATCACAATCCTTCTGTGTGTGCATCTAACATGAGAACGTCAAAACATGTGAAGTAAAACCGAAAGAATTACAAAGAGAAATAGATGAATCCACTATTATGGTTAGGAACTTCAATATCCCTCTATGAGAAACAGACAGATCTTACAGGAAGAAAATCATTATAGTATAGTTGAACTCAACAATACCATAAATAAACTGGACATAATGGGCCTCTACAGAATAATTCATTCAACAATAGCAGAATGTGCTGTCATGTCAAGTTCACATGGAACATTCACCAACAGCTCACATTCTGAGCCACAAAACATAGTTTAACAAACTGAAAAGAACAGAAATCATACAATGTCTCCTTTCCAACCAGGATGGAATAAAATAGACGTCAGTAATAGAAAGATGGCTTGAAAAACCCAAATGCTTGGAGATTAAACAGAGGTAATCATAAAGAAATTTCTTAAAATTTTTTTTTGAACTAAAGTAAAAGGAAAACACATTTTATTAAAATTTATGGGATACAGTAAAAGTAGTGCTTGGTTTAAAAAAGTATAGCATTATTTTGTATATTATAAAAGAAAAATTCTAAAATGATTTATCTAAGTGTCCACCTTAGGAAAGTATAAAAGTGTAAATTAAATCCAAAGTAAGTAGAAAGTGAAATAATAAAAATTAGAGCAGAAATCATTGGAATTGCAAAGAGAAAGTCAATGGAGAAAATCTACAAAACCAAAAAACTGTCTTTGAAAATTTAAGTAAATTTTATAAGCCTTTATTTAGGCTGCTAAGAAAAAAAAGATCAAAAGTTGACCCAAAAAATCAATATAAGAAATTAAAGAGAGGACATAACTGCAGAAATCATGGGCATTGAACAGATAAAAGATACTATGAGCAACTCTATGCCCCAAAATGTGATAACCTAGATGAAATGAACTAATTCCTTGAAAGATACAATCTGCAGAAATTCACACAACAAGAAATAAAACTTTGTGTGGATCTCCACCTGATAAAGAAATTGAATCAATAATTAAAAACCTTACCCCCACCCTCCCCAAAAGATTCATGTGGGTTTATAGATGAATTTTACCAAACATTTATGGAAGATTTATCCATTTTATACAATTTCTTTCAGAAACCTGCAGCAGATGAAGTACTTCACAACTCATTCTATGAAACCAGCATTACCTTAACACCAAAATAAGGCATAAACATTACATTAAAAAATCATAAACCAATATCTCTCGTGAACTAGACAGAAAAATTCTCAATAAACTTTTAGCAAATAAAATCCAGATAAGGATAAAATAATTATATGTACTATGATACAATGAGATTTATCCCAGATATACAGGAGTGTCCAACATTCAAAAACTAGTTATTATCATGCATTACATCAAGAAAAGAAGAAAAATCACATGATTGTATCAATAGGTGAAGAAAAAGCATTTGACAAAATGCAATATACATTCAGGATAAAAAACTCTTAGTGTACTGGGTATAGAAGGGAACTTCTTCAACTTGAAAACAAATATCTTCAAAAACCTACAGCTAATATACTTAACATTGATAAACTAGAACATTTTTCACTAAGATCAGAAATAAGGCAAGGACATTCCCTCTCCCCACTGGTTTTCAACCTCATACTTGAAGTCTTTAATTATTGCTAATGCAATAAGGCAAAAAAGGAATAAAAAGATGTATATATAGGGAAGAAAGAAATAAAAATATGTTCACAGATGATGATTATTTATGTATAAATTTCAAATGATTCAATGACAACCACAGAAAAGCTCTTGGAACTAAAAAAGTGATTATAGCAATGTTTTAGGATACAAGGTTAATGTAAAATAACATAATTATTGATTCAATTTCTTAATTAGATATAGACCTATTCAAATGGTCTATTTCTTGTTATTAAAATGTCACTTGCTTCCCTATATACTAGTAACGGACAGATGGAATTTAAAATTAAAAACTAAATAGTATTTGTATTACCATATTAAAAATGAAATATTTATCTATCAAAATATGTACATTTTGTTGTTAGAAAACTTAAAAATCCTGATGAAATAAATCTAGGAAGAACTAAATAAATGGAATCATGATCCACATTCATGGATAGCAAGACTTTTTTTTTTTGAGAGAGAGAGAGAAAGAGAGAGAATTTTTTCAATATTTATTTTTCAGTTCTAGGCGGACACAACATCTTTGTTTGTATGTGGTGCTGAGGATCGAACCCGGGCCGCACGCATGCCACACGAGCACACTACCGCTTGAGCCACATCCCCAGCCCCAGCAAGACTTAATATTGTCAAAATATCAGTCCTTCCTAAATTAACCTATGAGTTCAATACCACCTCAACAAAATCCTAACAAATTATCTTGTGAGTATAAGCAAACTGATTCTAAAGTTTATAGGCACAGGAAAAAAGACCAAGAATACCCAATACAATATTTAAAAGGAAGAAGAAAATTGGAGGACTGACAGTATTAACATCAAGATGTTCTATAAAGCTATAGTAAATCCAGATGAAGTAGCATTAGTGAAAGAATACAGAACTAAATGGAACAGAAAGAAACCCAGAAATAAACCCAAACATATACAGACAGCAAATATTTAAGAAAGAAACAGAGATGATACAATGGGGGAAAAAAAGATTCTACTCCCTTTATAGGAATAAACTCAAGTGGATCACAGAATTAAATATAAAACACAAACTATATAAATCCTAGAAGATAACATAGGAGAAAATTTAGATGACTTCAAGTTTAGAGATGAGTTTTTAGATAAAACATCAAAGGTACAATCTATTTAAAAGTAATTAACAAGTCAGACTTTATTAAAACTAAACATCTTTACTCTATGAGAGATATTTTCAAGAGCAAGAAATTACAAGTCACAGACTGTTAGAAAATACTTGCAAAAGACAAATATAACTAAGGCCTATTATCTAAAATACACAAATAACTTAAAAAAATCAATAATGATGAAAAAGCCAATTCTATTAAAAATGGTCTAAGTATCTTAACAACTCACCAAAGAAGACATACCCACACAAACAAGCTTATGAAAAGGTACTCCATATCCTATGTCATCAGAAAAATGCAAATTAAAATGAGATACCACTACACACCTATTGGCATGGCTAAAATCCAGATTACTGAAACCACCAAATGTTCCACCAAGGATGTGGAGCAACAGGAACTCTCATTCATTGCTGGTGGAAATGCAAAATTGTGCAGCCACTTTGAAAGACAGTTTCTTACAGAATTGAACACACTCTTACCATAAGATCCATCAGGTGTGTTTCTTGGTTTTTACCCAAAAGAATTAAAAACTTGTGTCCATATAAAGATATATTCATGGATGTTTATAGCAGCTCTGTTCACAATTATCAAAACTTGGAAGTGACCAAAATATCCTTTACTAGATGAATGGATAAATAAACTGTCACACATCCAGACAATGGAATTTTAGTAAGTATTAAAAAGAAATGAGTTATGAAATCATGAAATGACACAGAGGAAACCTAAACACACTAAATGAAAGAAGTCAATTTGAGCAGATTTCGTGCTTAATAATTCCTGCTTTATGACCTTTCAGAAAAGGTGAAAGGATAGAGACAATAGATCAGAGGTTTCCAGGGATTGGGGGAAAGAAGGGATAAATTTTTAATATGATGAAACTATTTTTAATATGATGAAACTATCCTCTACAATATTATAATGGTGGATACACTTATTCATACACTTGCTCAAACCCACAGAGTGTAGAAAAGCAAGAATGAATCCAAAGGTTAACTGTGTGCTCTGGGTGATAATGATATGCCAGTATGGGTTTCTGGGATGTACCACCTGTGGATAGTGTTGATAATTGAGAAGGCTAAGCATATGTGAGGATATGGGTATGTGGGAAATCTCAGTACTATCCACTCAGTTTTGCTATGAATATAAAAATTCTCCAAAAACAAACAAACAAAAAAGGCAACTTTAAAAAGCTATTGGATATCTAAAACCGAGAATATAATTAGAGTTTACTGTGGTGAATGAATCTTGTCACACTGCTGAGTAGCCATTCTGGATGGCTCTTTTCCACTCATGCTCATAGGTTGATGGTCATTTTTATTTCATTTCAAAATTTTGTGAAGACTTCTGACAGTGATAAGGATCCAAAACACCACCAGATTAAATAATTTTTTATACCCACTTCCTACTCTAATTAAACATCTAGTTTATTCTTGTTGCCCACACAACTGTAAAACTACTATAGAAGGCACTGCCAATGACCTCACATAACCCCTATGGAGACTGGGGAGCAACCTCTAATGCCCTTTGCTCTTGGATCAGGAACTTCCCTTAACAAAACATGATGCTACTGACCTACCACTCATCACCAGGACAACTGTTCCAATGGGGCTAATATCTATGATTACCCAACCACTTGTAGTACTACTAAATTGTCCCCAGGGATCTATTTGCCATAGCTGACCATGGCGAAAGGTACAGCCAGTGACCACAGGAAAGATTCAAGTTGACAATATAACTAAGGCTTGAATCCATGTCTTGGTTCATTAAATTCATGAACCAGATAGCTGTCCACCATTCAGTCAAGATAGGATTAGAATTTAGATAATTGCAAAGGAAGATCTGGCAGGCTCTGAACATAACTATGATTCAATTCCACTATCTTTTTTTTTTTTTTTTTAGGAATGGCTAGAGGATATTTACGGGTAAATCCTACATGAATTATTAGAAGTCACTAAACATGTTGTTAATAAACTAAACATAGTATGTTACCAGAGACTACCAAGGATTTAGTCTATATTTTCCAAAAATAGTTTAGTGTCAAGTAATGTTTACCAACATCTGATAGCTCCCATTGGGCATGCTCCACAGACAAAAAGAATTCTTACAAATTTTTAGAAAGGATATTTAGGAAGGAGCCTCACTACTGTTGATTTGAGTTGATTGGGTTTTTAATTACGATTAATTTTCTTTCTTAATTATAAATTCCTCTTAATTTAGCATCTTCATTATAGATTTAGCTTTCTGTGGGTTGTTCAGAGAATAACCACAAATACTGTTTGTTTAGTCCTGGCCCTATGCTGAAATCTTTACATGTCATCTGTTGCCCTTAATATCCCTTTGAGACAGATATTAATATCATTCTTATTTTACAGATGAAGAAACTAAGGCACAGAAAAGTAAGTAAATTGCCTAATATTATACACCTGGATACTGAAAAGCTAGTATTCAAACTCAACAGACACTTACTATAGATTAAGGAGTCAGAAAACTTTTGGGGTTAAGGACCCCAAAAAATATTGAGGGCTTTGTTTGGGCTTTGTTGACCATATGGTGTCTGCTTGACTCTGCTGTTGCAGCCCCCAAAGCAGTCACAGATATTACATAAACAAATGGGCGTGGCTGTAATAAAATTTCATTTATAAAAACAAGACACAGGCAGAATTTGGCCTGTGGGCCACAGTTGGCTAATCCCTGCTCTGTGTTCCTTACTCTTAACCATTATGCCATTAACATTTTGCCTCTTAGCTTTCAGTAAAACATATGCAGTTTAGGAGACTGAAATGCCCTAACACTCTACCAAGAGATACAAAGGCATTACAATTCAAATATTCATCATCTAAGCCCTTACTGATAAAGGAGATAGAAAATATATGCCTGTACAGGGGTGTACATTTATTGATGATGTGAGAAAATCTTGTTTGCTTTCTTCCTTTTTTTGCAACTTGTAATCAAAATGAGCATTCAATTATTAGATTATTTGATTATTTAAATTTATTCCACAATGTTCTGAAGGTCAATATGTAAGCCACGTGTGTTTTGTTTTGTTTTGTTTTTATGATCCAGATTTTAGGCCTGATGCTTTATTTAATCTTGTTGGAACACATGAGGGAGGGAAGTGAAGGGACCTTTTGAGCCACTTTGGATGGCTATAATCCAAAATATTTGAGAGTCACCACATTGTGGGAGTGAGCCAGGGAAGCTCTAGGGCTCTTCGGCGCCTGGGATACTACAAATGGCAGCAGTGAGGAGTGGGGATATTCTATTATGTTCAGCAACAGTCTGATGTGATGGTTTCTGTTAAGGACTAAATTGTGGCCCCACCCCCAGTTCATAATTTGAATCCCTAACCCCCATGACTATATTTAGAGATAGGGCTTTTAAGGAGATAATTAGGGTTAAGTGAGGTCAATTAATAAGGGTCCTGAATCCAAAAAATTCCCTGTCCTTTTAACAAGAGGACAAGACACCGTGGCTGGCTCACTTGATTTTGCAAGTGCTCCCTATTTTCCCCCTTCCCTCTCTCTCCCCCCCCCATCCCAGTGCACATGTGAAGATGCAGAGAAAAGGCAGCCATCTGCAAGCCAGGAAGAGAGGCCTTGCCACAAGCCAACCCTCCTGGCACCTTGATTTTGGCCTTCCAGCTTCCAGAACTGGGAGAAAATAAGTGTCTGATATTAAAGGTGCCCAGCCAGTGGTGTTTTGTTATGGCAACTCCAGCTGACTACTAGGGTGAAAATTTTGAGGTAAAAAAAATTATATGAACTTCCATAAGCTATTAGTTAACAGTGTATTCATTGCCAGTCGACTGTGAGATATGTTACACATATATAAATACACAAATAATTAGAAGCAATGAATTCAGTAATACCTATATGTTACTAATCATCATAATATATAAATATGTTTTGGAGAAAAAGTTGTATATATATTTTTATATATGTATTATTATTTTATATTTAATCTGAAAATAATTTTTATCTGTTTTCAGAGTCTACCCTTTACAATAGTAACTCCAACTGACCCACTGGCATGCTTGGTCTTTGGGATACAAATAATCTATTCCCAGCTCCTTTGAATTCTGGCTAAATTAGCTTAGTTCCTCTTCCACAGCTGCCTCCCTTATGAGGGCATGGCACCAGAATGAAATGTGTCAGTCACAGTTTGAGAAAATGATCCAATAGCAGGGATCCCATAGACAGGACAGATTTTAGGCTAGGTAAGCATCATGACTGCAATGTGAATAAAAACTGACCTGTAGCTATACAACTTATTACACATCAGTCTTATTTATCTGAGACTGAAGCTCACTGGAAAGAAGCACCAACCTCTTCATCTTAGACTTGCTTCTATGTGATTGGAAGAGCTTAATTAATATTGATTACCACAAGAGGCATTCAAGCCAGTTGTTTTGTTTCCAAACCTAGCTCATCATCAGTATCAACTAAGGAGCTTAAAACAGGGTGTTACAATACTTCCCTGAGCATCACTAGGATCGGAAATCTGAAAACCAGCATGTTTACTACACTCTGCTTATTAATTCAGATGCAACCATTTTAGAACCATTTCCCATACTCACACGTGGAAACTATGCTAGATAAATTGTCATCAGTGACCTCAATTAGTGACCACCTCATATCCTCTCTCTTTGCCCTATAAATTTGTAGTGCCCTCTCACTCTGAATCTTGAGATACCCAAGTGGCTTGCTGTGACCAAGAGAATTTTAGCAAACTTTTCACAAGCAGAAACTTGAGAAAGAGCTTACCTGCATAATTCTATTTCCTCTCTTCAGTCCCCAAAGATCCTAGGCTAGCCTGCTGGAAGGATAATATGAGAGGCACATGGGCAGAGCAGAGTCATCCCAGCCAAGGCCAGGCTTGACCAGGCAGCCCCCAGCCTACTCACTAGCTGACTGCAGATACATGAGTAAGCCCAGCTAAGATCAATCAAAACCAACACATACCTGCAAAACCACCCAGTGAACTCTAGACCTGGGAGAAATAAAAAAATGGCTCTTATTTTAAACTACTAAGGTCTAGATTGTTCTGCAACATCACTAACTGATACAACTACCATTGTGCAAATTGAACAGAGAGACAGGACATCTAAATTAAAGAATGGGCATTGATGCTGTCAGAGAGTCTTATCGAAAGTTTTGATTTCTATTCTGTATCGTAAAGAAAAGAAAAAAAGGGGATTTTCCAAAGTCAGGTCTCTAGGAAATACTAAGTTAAAGATTAGCTGATTTTGTTGCCTCAGAATTTTAAAGCCTTTTGTTTAATCATGGGAAATCTTCCAAAGGAAGTGCTTGTAAGAAATGTTTCTGAAACTCATTTGACCATAGAACCTTCTCTATCCTCCACACCATGCTAAGAATCACACAAAATGAATATTCCTAGGATATACTTTGAGACACTATTTAAGATGAATTGTTCTTTCTGTACTTCAGCATGAAAGTTATAGGAAGAAGAATTGAGACTACATAAAGGATCCAAACAAGATTTATCAACTCTAAGAATTAACCAAAGATGGACTTGCTGACCTTGTAAGCAGTGACCCCAAGCCACAGGACTGAAAGCACTCAAAGAGAGATGAATATGAGGTTTAGAGAATTTTTATGATGACTAGTTTGTTCCACCTGAATTCTTATTTCCCAATAGCATGGTGAAGAATAGATTACTTCTTTCTGTTGTAAACAGCATCATGGTTAAAATGTCATCTTGGCCAGTCTATGGTGCCCCATTTTTTGGTTAAACACTAGCCTGGATGCTGCTGTTGGTGGTGCTTTGTCAAAATGATTAATATTTTAATCAATTAATATTAATCAGTGCTTTTAAGTAAGGTGGATTAATGTGGGTGGGTCTTATATCATCATTTGAGGGTCTTAAGATCAAAACCTGAGGTTTCACACAGAAGAAGGATTTCTGTTTCAAGCCTGCAACACAAAACACCACCCCAATTTGCAGTCAGTGGTCTACCCTGCAGATTTTGAAAATCCCATAATCCTGTGACCAAATTCCTCAAATTAACTCTTTTTCTTTAATTCTCTATCATACATACACACACACACACACACACACACACACACTTATTAATATATGTGTATATATATATACTTAAAACATATATAACATATATATTACATATATATACTACATATATTACATATACATCTCTGCAGATGACTTAACACAAGTAGATATCAAGCATCATTTATATTTTACCAGAATCCTAGGTTAAAAATATCCAGACGCTCTACTCTGTTTCCTTATCCTTGCCTTGGGTAAACCAAAGTGTTAGGTTTCCCAATTTCCCACTGCGTTTCTCTGAGGACTTTTCTGAGCAGTCAGCTGAGAGGAGGAGCTCATAATTGCATTATAGTGATAGCCAGGAGGTGACATTGCTAATACTCCCTTTTTAAGAGGGGCAGATGTTATGAGTCACCATGGGTGGCATAGTAATTTTGCAGCTGTGTAATGTTTGTAAGGAACTGACAGTCCCTTATGAACCACAGTGACCCAACTTGGCAGGGCCCCAGCACCTATTTATGGCCTGAAATACAGGGGAAAAGGTCAGAGAAGGTGGTTCTGTCTTCTAGAATTGAGTCAGACAGATGATAAAACTGCATGTCAGAGGTAACACAAAGTCTGATTTACTGCAACCTGAGAGCTTAACCAAACTACTACAAATCCTGTGTTGATATGCAGTATCTGCTCATTTAGAAAAAGAAAAGAAAGGATTGAAAAAGACCCTAAAATAGAAGAAATAAGTAAGAAACATATCAAGTATAGTTCAGTAACTACAGGAATACACACCTGAAAAAACGCACCCTGTCAGAGGACCTCACACTGCAGCACTGGCCATCCATAACCAGATCCTCGAGGACAAATTCTGGTGCCAATCACTCATGTATTTCCTGTGCCTTGTTCCACACTTGGTACATAATGGGAGCTTAAAAAATACATAGTGAATGAGCTAGTAGGTACACAAAGTACTTCACATTCACATATCTAGATAATCCAGTCAAGATAGTTTTTCATTCTACCTTTGAGCTAAGCAAGCCCAGCATGATCCAGCACTGGAGAATATTTTTTTTTTACTAAATTAGCTTTGATACATGCATGTGGGTTTTGAGTTCTTCAAGTCGTTAGGACTAGAGCCTTTTTATTTGTGTATGTAAATTTGTATTAGTGTGCTATTACAAAGAAGCACAGACTGGGTCACTAAAGCAATAGAATTTATTTTCTCACAGTCCTGGAGGCTACAACTCTGAGATGAAGGTGTTGGCAGAGTTGGTTGGTTTCTTCTGGGATGTCTCTTTGGCTTGTCTTTTCTCTGTACCTGTATCCTAATCTCTTAATTTCTTAGAAGGATACTAGTTGTTTGGATTAGGGCCTACCCCAATGACCTAATTTGATTGTCCCTTTAAAGGTCCTATCTCCACCTACAGTCATGTTCTGAGGTAATAGGGTTTAGGATTTCAACATAAAACTTTTGGGAGATACACAAATACACACCCTCAAAAAGATACACATAAGATAACATCTGTTTTTGCATTGTTTTGTTTGTGCTGCTGAAATTAAATCCAGAGCCTCACACAATGCTAGGTAAGGGTATACCACTGAGCTATGACCTCAGCCAGATATGTATATAAATATTTTCATAATTAGGAAGGGAGGAAGATCTTTACATCTATTCTATCTTCATATCCTCCCTCACCCCTCCCCCACACCCGCTCTGGTTGTATAGTTAGACCCCTTCTTTAAGTGGGAAGGGAAATGCAATAATGAGATATGTTTTCTGTATCGTTTTCCTTTAATCGATAGATAAACCACCTCCAGGCTAATTAATCAGTTTCACACTCATTTATCTCAAAAGTTTATTATTCCTTTTAGAATTCTTAAAAACTAAAAGAAGTGGGAACACAAAAATCTACAAGTGGTCCACGGAGAAGTCATTAGATTATGCACGCCCTGGGAACTAACTGGATCTGGTATCGGTGGGTGTGTTGCCAGCATGTTCTACCCTAGGTGGCATATGATGGGTATTCTAAAAATATATGGTTAAAGTGATGCTCATAGGGAAAATCTCTGGGTCCCAGGTTCCTATGTTCATGTTTCAGAATCATATTTGCTCCCTGCACAAGATTACCATGTGCTGACTCGTGGGCTCACTGTACCCTTAATTTTCAGAAAACATTTATGTAAGATACTAACTTCCTGGAGTTCTAACAGACTTGTGTTTGCAGCCATTTAAGTTAAACAGGAGATAGATAGAAGACTGTAGAGTATTACATACCTATAATCCTAAATTCAGTGGCACCATAAGATCATTAGCACTATCCATTCAGAGATGAACTCCAGGGAGGGGTAGAGCTCAGATACAATACAGAAGTATTGCACTTGCCTAGCATGTCCGAGGCCCTGGGTTTGACCCCCAGCACCACAAAACAAGAATTAGAAAATAAAAAGATGACCGCACTGAATCAAATGCAAGCAGCCACTCTAGGATCTCTAAAGTCCCCATTACTAACACAGTGTATTCAAGAGCCATGCACAGGCTTTGCCTTTACCCTGGACAAAGAGGCAGTAGCAAGAAGCAAATGGGGGCACTTGGTTGGTTTTTGGTGCCCTTCCTGCTAACATTAGTTAGATATTCCTGAAATAGGCCAGTAGTATATTGATAAGGAAACTCTGTTGCTAAAGATCTTGAAAATTTAATGTCTAATATTCTGTATCTGGCTTGTTACTGGTTAGCCCACTCAGATCCTTGAATGAATAATTTTGATCTGGTTAACTTCTTATTTTCTGGTTCTTGTCTCAGACTTTATAAATAGTCAGTTTCTAATATCCAGGGTTTCACATCTATAATCCAGCCAACCATGAATCAAAAATATTTGGGAATTGGGGAAAAGTCCCATTTGTACTGAACACATAAAGATCTTTGTCTTGTCATTATTCCCTAAATAACAGTATAACAACCATTTATATGGCATTTACATTGTATTGGGTACTATAAGAAATCTAGAGGTTATTTTAATATATGTATATGTTATGTGCAAATAGTACACCATTCATTATACGGAAATTTTTTTGAGCAAATTTTGGTATCTGCATGGGGTCCTGGAACCAATCCTCTACAGATGCCAAGGGTAAGGAAGCTGTATTCTAATTCTTAAAATGATGTGGTTATCTATCTGGTGGGAGTGGGGAAATAAATAATAGCTGCCATAACACAGTGACTAACCAGCAAGTTTTCTGACTATTCGTTCATAACAGAATGTAAAGAAAACAGAAAACTAAGCTCCATATCCCCCATATTGACAACTGAGGTCTTGGTTGATAGGTATGTAGATGGGCCACAACTCACCTCTTGGAGAATTCCATTATTAACAAGCCAGAATCTAGTGATTCTATTGTGCCAATGAACATCAATGACCAAGTCCCAGAATACCAACCACCAGGACTCATAGTGCATACAGTTCCACATCCATAGAGGGTTTTAAAAGTATGATATGATGGGCACTAAACTCAGGGTCCTAATCACTGAAATTCAGAACTTAGCTCCATAGAAGCTATATCTTGAGTCAATTTACTGAGTCTACTTTTTCTGTTTATCAAATCAAAATATCATCACCTAAATCCTAAAAAAAATCATTAGAGGATTAAATAAGAAAAGGAATCATCAATCAATTTGCATGTATTTACTGAGGCCCCATGAGGTATTCTAGGATCTGGGATACAACTGTGAACACCCCTGCTGCGATTATATGTGAATTGGGGAGGGGGAAGATGGACAATAAATCAATGAGAAAATAACTAAGCAAGGACAGGATGCTGTTATTTTAGACTTTACACAGTTGAATTTCATTCTCTCTTGGGAAGCAGTTAGATGATGCAAGCAGTCGAGTAACATGAGTATACCTGAGTTTTAAAGGATCACTCTGGTGCTGTGTTGAAAAAGAACAATAGACAAGATTGGAAGTAGGGATACAGGATAAGAGACCATAGCATTGTTGAGTGAATATCACTGGAGGCCTGGACTTGAATAACAGGACAGAGAAGTAGGTGGAATTAGGACATATTTGGGGGGGGGGGTGGAGTCACAAGGATTTGCTAATAGACTAGTTGGGAATATGAGAAAAATAGTGTTACTCAGTATGTGTGGAGCTGGAGGTACTAGAGAGAGTACCTGTCCCACTTAGGAACACAGATTTAAAGGAGTAAGATTACACATAGGCATCAATTCTAAAATCAGAACATAATGACTCATAACCAAGATCTTCACCTTAACAAGACAGTCTGGTACCACTGCCAACAATATGAGACCAGACCTCAAGGGTTTTAATATAGCTAAGTAAGGGGTATGTCAGCTAGATGGGAGTCTCCCAGACACTGAAGCATATATATAAAGAGAATTATAGAGGCAGAAACTGACTGGTCCTTTCCAAATAGCATCAGAAATATGGGAGTTCTTTGCCAAGTGATTTCAATTATTATGGTCCCATTGGCAGGGCCATCTCTATTGTAGGGACTGATAAAAGGGAGCTGTAGCCAACTGTCTTTGAGCATCCTGCCTCTTTGGCAAGATAGGCCTTATTGTGGAGATGAATGCTTATTACTTGGCAAAGATGGCAGGTGGTAATAAGGGAAATCCAGCTGTTGGAATCACAACCAAATGGCTATTTACAGGGGAATAGGCACTGAGAATAAAAGGGCAGACACTTTGGGAAATCATTAGTCCTTGACTCAGGTCAAACATAGATCCTTTCCTCTGTGGAAGTCCAATCTATAGTATCACCTTTAAATTAAAGGGCAATAAAACTTGTCATGCTTAGAATTGTTTAAACAAGAAAGCACTGTAATAATTTTTCATCCTTGATGCTGTATAGCAAAGAGACTTATGGGTTGTTTTCAATGACTGAAATATCAACACTAAATTTTGTTAATTCTTGTATAATTAAGTTGAAAATAAAACGTTTTTTTGAAAATGGTATCCTATTGACTGACCTTAGAAAATACTTAATATCTGTTAATACATGAGATTTATCAAGTTTCAGAAACCATTTTATATACATAGATATTTGAAATGACTGCGATTCGAAGCTTTAGGTACAGAGACAAAAATTATTTGAAAATAGATTATTCAAAAATAATTTGAGAATAGAGTATGCTCTATCTTATCTATTATCTTCAGTGTCTTATACAGAGGACACTGAAGATAATTCTTAACAACTTACACTCATTACCATGAACATTAGTAATCATGATGCCCTCAGGAACCACTGGCTTCCATAGAGGGACATGTCCCTGCAGTAAATAACCACTCTTAAAAAGTAATAATTTTTATTTGGTCCCTCCCCATAAACCACAACTTTCTCTTTCAACTGCTACTGGTGTGTTTCACTTTAATAGGGTGCTATGCATTGAATTGTGTCCCCCTAAAATTCATAAATTGAACCTATAACCCAATATGATGGCACCCTGGGGGGTCCTTGGGAGGTAATTAAAATTAGATGAGATCAAGGGGGTGAGGTCCCAATGATAGGATCAGTGCCCTTATAAGAAGAGGCTCTTGTTCTCTCTCTGTGCGCACACAGAAGAAGACTATGTAAGAAGGCTGCCATCTGCAAGTCAGAGAGAAAGCCCTCACCACAAACCTGACAGTTTGCACCTTGATCTTGGACTCCCAGCTTTTAGTACTATAAGAAATAAATATCTATTGTTTAAGCTTGGTGTGTGGTATTTTGTTATGGTAGGCTTCGCTGACCAGACACAGGATGACCATGTATCATTTCTGATGTGTTGCTTCTAATCTCCTGTGGACAAATTTTGCTTAAAATATATATTTGGAAGCAATTCATGAGTGCTTTTTAATTATTTATTTTGACTTTTTAAGGCCTTCATTATCTACATTCAAACTCTGGATTAGGCTGGGAAGGGTAGGTGGTAAATGCCTGTAACCTCAGCTACTAGGAAGACTGAGGCAGAAGAACTGCAAGTTCAAGGCTAGCACACTGCTCAAAATAAAATTTTTAAGAGGGCTGGGAATATAGTTCAGTGGTAGAGTCCTTGCCTAGCATGTACAAAGCCCCGGGTTCAATCCCCAGAACTGAAGAAGAAAAAAAGACTCCAAATAAAATTTTGGAATTTGCAAGCTCAGTATTTACATGTGTTTTCTAGGCTGCTAACAGCTGAAAACTGTTTAACAAAATTAACAATACAGACCATAATTGTTGTTTTGCTTTGTTTGAATTTAAGGAAAGAGAGGAAAGTCTTCAATTGTCCCTCACCTTTGAGTAAAGAGAAAAACCTTAAAGCCTTCTTAAAGGAGATGAGTGTTTCCTCTGAGAAATTATGATAATAGGGTGTGAATGGTTGAAAGATTTTTTCGGGAGGTGTGGGCAAACAAATGCATATTATAGCATTTATTTTGTCTTCAGGGATATAGCTAGGATCATATTTTTAGATGTTCACCCTTCCTCAGAGTTTGAGAATACTTGGGAGGACTGTTGTTAACAAAATCTCTCAAAATGTAAAAGTAATTAGCATGCAGCACATGTCAAACGTATTATTACTGTGGCTGGATGACAAGATAAGCATAAACTGCAAAAGACTATTATGCTCAGAGTAAATAAGGTGACTTCTGACCAGTTTTAGCATTTGCTGTAGGTAGGGGAAGCTGGATGCTTGCGGGGACTTAACAATGAGAAGCTAGAATACCTAAGAGAATGGGGTCAAGGAATACCTGACCAGGGGCCTGCTTAGGAGATTTTAAGATTATCAGTTGCAAATAAGATCCCAAGGGGGGAAATAAAATGTACTCTTTAAGCAATGACTTGTTATTTCATGTACATGTTATGCCATGTATAGATGATGAGAGTTCCAGGGTGTATGAGAGGAAAGGAAATGAAACTGAGTTATAAAGCAAATAAAGGAACCATTTACTGATTTCAACTTCCACCCCTGGAGCAGAGCCAAGTGCGTCATGTGGGTAATATGATAATGAATACAAATATTCTATGGGCCAGGTGCCAAGACATTAGGAGTGGCCATTGAAAAATGAAAACTTAAAAAAGTAAGAAAGAAAACGATATAACTCTCATCTTACCTGTCTTATGACCACAAGTTTCCTGTGTAGAAGTAGATTTATAGTACCATCTCTCCCCCTAGAAAACTTTGCAACCTAGGCACAGCAGCTAAGACACAGAAGGACAGGTAGCAAATGTCTATGCAAGAAATAGCCACTGGGGCTGGAGAAATAGCTCCGTGGTAGAGCACTTGCTGAATGCACAGGGTCCTGGGTTCCAAAAAAGAAAAGAAATAGCTACAATTGTAACATAGCTTACTGAGTATTCTCACCTAAATTATTCCTAAAACTTTCCGAAAGAGATCGCATTATTCTTTCTAACTTTTAGATGAGGAATGTAAAACTCAAAAAGTTAAGTTCTTCACCCAACAGCAAGAAACTAAAAAGGGTCAAAGAGGGGTCTCTAACTTAGATATGTCCACATTCATTGCTCTTCCCACCCGCTATATGACGACATGGCACAGCAGAGAGGAGTCTTGATCCTATAGCACCAGGTGAGAGCATGCCTGACAGTATGATAAAAATGAGATTAGGATATAATAATCTACATCCAAGTCATTAGTTTCACATTATATCTTCCATTTCCTAACATATTTCAGTTATCTTAGACTGCCCAAAAGTACAGTGACGTCCTGGCTTAGAAAAGCCATCTCATCATTCACCTATAGGTGTATCCTATTCATTGGAAAAATAGGTATCTGCTCACAAGCTCTGACTACAATTCATTGCACGACTTTCAATCTGTTGTCTGTGGGCAGCACTTAAAAAGACAGATCTTGTTTGTAATGAATGACAGGATAATTTCTAGCAAAGCTCAAGACTCTGGACCAGCAAGACTGAATGTGTTAAGTGAGATTGAAAATGCCACCACATCAAATAGTTTGAAAGCTTTTTCAAAGTTTAAAAATTTTCCGAGGCATGCCCAAGAATCACCAAGTTACTCATACATGTCATTAGTTTGAATTGAAAAGCATTTCAAAGGCACTTTTACACGAAGATTCTCAACAAAGATTTTGTTTTCCAAAAATGTCTTAATTCAACTCTGGTCTGATCCGCCACGTGGAGTACTTTCTAATCCATTTTACCACACATCCTTTTGAGCCTGACTTACGTCAATTCCACCAAAAGGTCATGAAGATTCCATGGTTTTTCTTTTTCCTGAGTTATTCTGATCTTCTCATTCAAATCATTGTTTGACACTTAACACATGCCATCTATTATTTTTTTCATACATAGATGTCTTTAATTCTTTGTCAAGATAATACTCTCCCCCAGGATGAGGATTGTGTATTGTACACTTCATAGTATACACTAACCCTACTAGATAAACTAACTGCATGATCTCTTTAAAATGGTGGGAATTTAGAAGGAACTGAAATACAGTGACAGAACAGTAAAGAAGCCCGGCAGGGTAAGGCAGCCCACAAGTTAACAGCTTTCACAAGACTCCAGCATTTCTAGTGTGAGGGTAATGGGTAGAATGGTCCAGAAGCAGGGCCTCCAGTAAAAGCAGGAACAACAGGGGGAATAGAGCTATCAACAGACATCATAGAAAGCAAAGTCAAGGTAAGGATCTCCTGACTTTTCTCCCCTGTTCTCACCCTCCAACTTTCCACCAGTGCCTCATTTTGGCCACACTTTGAGATCAGAGAAAGAGAGAGCCTGTATCGGCGATGCACCCAGAAAAGAAAGGGAGCAAAGATCCAAGCATAACCAAGCAGGTGACAGAAATGGTGATCAAGGAAACCCTCACTGTAGATCTGTAAAATGCAAAAAATAGCAATATCTATTTCATAGGATGGATAAAGGATTAAATGAAATAATCCCTGGTATTTAAGTGATCTATAAAAACATCTTATGATTGTTCTTAAAAGTATTAATGGAGAGATTAAGGTAGGGATGTCAGCAAGATTACTGATTACAGATGCCTGGTATGTTTCCCTCCACCAAAACAACAAACAAACAAACAACAAAAAGAAAGTGACAGCAATTTCACTGAAGTGTTTGATGCTGAGCATGGGAATACTGTGGGGGTGTGGCAGACTGCAGAGATATGTGGCAGCCTTATAAAGAAGGGAATAAACCTTCATCTTTAACATTCCGTCTCCATGATCAACCCTGAACCAAGACAGACTTTGCTCAGTGAAGAAAAAGATAAGCAGGGATTCCCAGCAATCCCCACAGGGACACCTGAAGCATTTGCTGCTGGAGAGGCCCGAACCAGGTGGGAGCTGCCAGGTCACCACACCCACCACATTGCCTTGGAGAAGGAGTCCCACCACTTGCACCTCCTTCCACAATAGCAAAGACCCAGCGTTTGGGGTTTCCTCTGGGGACTTCTACTATTGAAAGAAGAGGCAACCAGAGGAGTAAGTGGTACCTTTGGTGGTCTTCTAGGGATAAAGTTACAGATAATTTATCCTGGGGCTCCGGGTCACCCTGACAGGTATGAACCAAAAGGAGACTGGCTCTTGAAGGCATTTCAGCTCAGCTTTGAATCATCTTCATCCCTGAAATTGGATTATGGTGATTCCTGATGCAAGAGCTGCCAGGCAATTAGAAGAAAACATAAATCCTCCCTGCAGGAAGAAATTACCCTGGGCATCAAATTATTTCTACAAATGATTCTTTCAATATGACTTCTGAAACACCATAAAATAATGACAAGAAGACAAGAAAAAGAGGCATCAGAACCAACAGATATTAGGACTTTTCTATTAAAAGTGGATTCAGACACTGGACTCATCAGGCATGAATTTTAACTATGGTTGTTAAATGTTGATAATTGTTGAAATTGAGGGATGGGGTCTGTGAGGTCATACACTTTTTTTTTTCAGTATATGCCAGAATTTTTTATAAGAAAAAAATCTATAAACCAATTCAAGGAGAGTCTTAGTTGGCTCTTTTATGTTTCTGTGAGGTTTATTGGTATGCTATGAATAGCAAAGACTACATAAAAATTTTTTATTTAATCTTTCAAGAAAATGAAAGGTCAAATTGTGAATTTAGCTCAAAGTAGAAATTATTTTAAAAGGACATATTAGATTGGGAAAAAAACTAAATAAAATATCCTATAATTGAAAATTACAATTGCCAAAATTAAGATTTTTAGTGGATCAAGTTAGAGTAATTTATACCCAAAGGGAGACTTAGTGGACAAGAACTTAGAAGACAAGATCTGGGGGAAAATTTTGGAATGTAAGCGGGTAGAGAAAACAGTGAGAAGCTCTAAAATTCTTCTAGAATCCTACTGTGGAAGGAGAGAAAAAACAAGACCAAAGCAACATTCAAAGTAACAGTAGCTGAGAATTTACCAAAATAATGAAAAACAACAACTTCTAGGTTCAAGAAGTTCTGTGAGCACCAAGGAGGATAAAGAAATGTTTATTTATGAAGGTCATGGAAAAATTATTGAAAACTAGACACGAAGGGGAAAATTTAAATGTAACTAGAGTAAAAGGAAAATTACCTTCCAAGAAGCATTGAAACCAGCAGCCATCTTTTCAATACAATGAAGGATGGCACTGGTGCTATTGCCTTTTGTAGGGAGGAAGGAGCCACAGAGACTTAAGAGGACTTCAGGATTGCTGTCTTTAGGAATGCTGTCAGCGATCTACTTCTTGATTTGATGCTGGCTTTGTGAATAACCATCAAGCTAGGTATTCATATGCCTCATGCACTTATCTGTATTTTTGTGAAAATTCACACAAGATTAAATAACAGATTGTAGTAGAAAGAATTTTATCAAATTATTCAGTCGTATTGCCCTCCCCTCACTTTATTTGAAAACAAGCTTTTTTTGGTATTGGAAAAGTTTAGGCTACAGAAATGAAAAGTTTGAAAATTCGAAAAAGAGAGAGAGAGAGAGATAATTTTGTAAGACCCAGGTTTTTAACCAAATCTAGACTAACCTCATGTTTCTTGTTTGTAATCCTAAAGAAGCCTGACTGTAATAAATGAAGAAATATGTCAATTACAAGTATTCAGAACCATAACATGTTAAAGATGCTCTTAAAGTTCTTAATTGAGATGTTGAAAGTCACTTTCCCCCCTTAACTAGTCACCATCGACTGTTCTTTATTATTTGTCAAAATTTAAACAACAAAGGGGAAATACTAGGTGTTTTCAAGTTATCCCCAATGTAGCATGAAGCGTCATTATACTGTTTTAGATAATTTAGTTTTCTCTATACTAAAATTTGTATGTTTTTAAAATCACAGGAACAGAAATAGAACGATGCCATTCATTGAAGTGGTGAGGCCTTATCCATGCCACTTGTCACACTCCCCAGGGCTGCCATGAAATCATGAAGAGGAGCTAATTGCACATAGTAAGGGTTTTAATTGACGAGCACCTGATCATTACAGCGATTTCCACTTCCAGAAGCATCCCAGCTGCCATTGTTATAGAGTAGCATAACTGAAAAGAGTGGGACTAATTGGAGCAATTAATTAAAAGCATACAATTAGCTCCTATGGCAGAATTTTTTTTTTTCACTTTCTTTCCTCATTGCTTGAGGCCTGTGAGGGTTTTTTTATTGAGTCTTACCACACTCAGGGTTGTCTGTGCTGATAATTAACAAGGAGAAAATGGAAAGAGAGGGATTGAGCTTACAGCTCTACCAGGTGATGGGGCTTGGCCACTTTCCTCCTGGCAAGCCAGGAACTGAACAAATAAAACCCCAGAGCCTGAATGGGAACACAGGAGGGGGTGGGTCTCAATGAGAAGTGCTGAAACTGAGAAATTTAATTCTCCTGCCAGTTCCTCCATCTGCAAAAAAAGTAAGATGACTATTACTTGTCTGTTTCCAAGAATATGGAGAAGATTCATCAATGATTAGGGTGTTGCAAGAAAGAACACTGCCCTTTATGGTGGAGCATTGCTACTGCCCAGGGTAAGGTTGGGGGATTTCAATATTTGACAACTGGTTTCTAGAATTAAATCTATTTTGTTTTTTGGACCCTTCTCTGAATAATACAAAGGAACCAAAACATCTCAAGGAAGAAGTGAAGAAAGTTAAGAAAGGAACATATTTTTTTCTACCCACATCCTGATATCATGGAAAGTTGACCCAGTTCTCACCTAAAAACATGCCTAGAACAAAAATCCCTCCTACCTACAAAATCAAGGAGTCAGGCTGAAGTTTGCTCCTATTTTTTTGCCACAAAAGAAGCTAAAAGTAAATAAGTGAATTGAAAGTAAAGATCCTTATTCACAGGCTGAGGCTGTAGCTCAGGGGTAGAGTGCTTGTCTAGTGTTGCACAAGGCCCTGGCTTCCATCCCAAGTACCACCACCAAAAACACAAGAAAGAAAAAACCAACAAACAAACCTTTGTTAGTAAAGACTTTCTCTGAAAAATGTCAGTAGTAAGTCTCATTAGTCTGTAAAGGATCTACCTGGGTTTTGCTTTGCAACCTTTTCCTGGGGTGTTTTGCTACAAAATAACACTCTACAAAGCTCCCTTCCTCCATGATCAATCTCTGTTCCAATCATAGGGAGCTGGAATCATGGTGACAAGGCTGCATAAGGAGGATGCTCCAGTGAGCAAGAACTATGAGTTAGGCTCCAAATAAAGCTCTTTTTCATAGCTGCTTTCATGGTCCAGTACATGTCACATCTCAACAAGAAGATGAACTTGGAGATTCTTAGTTACAAATAAACCAAATATTTGTTTCAGCTTTTTAATTCAAGCCCAGAATTGTAATTACACATTTTTTAATTATAGTTTTACATACTTAAGATGACTGAAGAAACATGTAATGACAAAACACCTACCAGTTCTATAAATTCCTACACATCATATGAGAAATTATGAGCCTCTAGAAAACATTGCAAAACCTATCTAAAAAATCTCAGCTAAAAATTTAAAATCTTCTGAGGTTTATTTAAGAGGTTGAATTTACCTTTACTTCCAACTTGATTCAACACTTAGCTACTGTCACAATGACTAAATATTTGATTCATTTCTCTTTAACCTGAAAGGACTCGTATTTTCTTGGTCATGCCCCAGCCAAATGCACTTGAGTCACAACTCCTTGTGTTTAGTAAATATGTACAACACATAACCAATCAAAAATTTATGGTGCTTCAGTGATTGATGTGAAATGCCAAAAGGGTTTAATTGCTTTGTATACCCAAAGCTTCCAGCTTACTCCAACAAAACCAATTAAGTCACTGGCATAACATTTGGCAGCACAGAATAAATATATGTAACCTCAAATTACATTCATTACCAAAACTGTTTCAATCATTAAGGGTGAGAGAAATTATGTCAAGATTGGAATAATATAATGGTGTTTAGATGGAAGAGGTTTTGATATACTGCCTTACCTATCAGACTCTTCACCTTGTAAGGATTGTAAAGGAGAAAAATCTATAAGACACATTGGCACTAGAAAGCAAATAATTATATTTGCTTGAGGGCTCCCAATTTTAAGTTGAAATCTTGGAGATGTTGGTACAGACAGCTTCCCATTTGTTTCTATCTGAATTAAGCCTAAGTATCTTTAGGCTGAAGCAAGTCAATCTACTAGCATAAAACAGAATTATAGAGACAAGTGACAAGAAGCAATGACTTTTCCTACTTCTCATCCCAAATCTGGTCTAAATCTTACCATTGCCGTGAAGGAGAAGTCAATAGAAAGTGGCAGGGCCTCATTCCACTTAGAAATAGTCATGACCTTTTATATTTCAGTCATTATGTGGAATCAACAGGAAACAGCAAGCTACAATCAATGGCTGGCTATGATATCGACTAATATTTGAATGGGTCAAGAATGTTTTCAATTGAAAGTAACAGAAAACCAACTAACGCTGACTTAGTTAAGGCTGTTTTCCTCACGCAAGGAGTCTATGTGTGGGCAATGGCCAGTGTTGGTTCAGCTGTTTAAAAAGGGCAGCACCTGTACCTCTGTCATTCTCCTGATCCCTTCCTTAGGTCTGTAACATCATGGCTGCAAGATGACCACCAATGTCCAGTCATCACATCTGAATTCAAGATTAGAAGTTAGGGAAGGGGTTTCTAGTACCACCAAAAATGAGCCTCTTTCCCTAAGCCCTCAGCAGAATTTGATTTACATGTTAGTGGACAGAATTGTGTCATGTGGCCATAACTGGTTGCAAGAGAGTGTAGGGAAACATTTGGAGAGGTGTGTGAGGAAGTTCTTGTCTGGGGAAGAGAAAGAAGTAGGGCCTGAAGAAAGATAGAAATGAAGAAATGACAGCCTTTAAGATCACAGAGATAAATATCCAACATCAGATTTTTTAGGTAAAATCACTAGAGGAGAAAACATTTCCTTTCCTTATTTCACACACAAAGGAAAATACTTCAGGAAAGAACAGAACATTACACCATTACACATCAGCTTACACAAATAGAATGAGTGAAAGGGTTTCCCTGGACTAACTCAGTCAAAAGCAGACCCAGAACATGTTAGGAGTTACACTGAACCTTCACTAAAACTGACAGGATAAACTTGCAGTTTATTTTTAGTATTTGTGTCTATAAAACAATAAATAGGATTTGGGGGAAATAATACCACACTGAGATACAGAAGAAACCCTTGCATTGGACAAGGCATGTCTTGACATTCAAACACCTAAATACAGGAAACGTTTGACAATCAACTAAACATCATGGCAATGAGAAAGGCAAGATAACTGAAATTTGTTACTTTAGAAAGAATTTCAGATATAAACTGTAGAGTTGAAATAAGAAAAAGTATAAAAAGTGCTGTAAAGTTTTTCTAAAACCTAATGGGTAAGATGGCTAAATGGGGAATGCTATTTTGGTACAGGAATACTCCTTTTTTTCCCAAGGTCAGTAAGCTCTCCATATCTGGGGGTTCCACATCCAAATTCTGCATATTTAACTAAACTCAATGAAAAATATTTGGAAAAAGTATTGTCTCTGCACTGAAAATATGCAGACTTTTTTTGTCATTAGTCCCTAAACAATATATTATAAAACCTATTTATACATTGTAAGTAATATAGAGATGATTTAAAGTATCCATATGTGCACAGATTATATGCAAATTCTGTGCTCTTTTATCTGAGGGACTTGAGCAAAAGACTTAGTATCCATGGGGGAATCCCAGAACCAATCCCCCTCAGATATCAAGATAAAATCATACAGCAAAGTTCAGTTGAGTCCAGATATTTTGGCCAGGATTATAATTTCACTAAGTATGTTTTTCAAGCTAATAAAATAAATACTACTTAAGTTCTAATGTGCCTTGCTACCAAAAGGATCTGAGACTAGAATATTTTTGTTTGCTCAATTAACCAAGTGGTTGTGAACTTTTTCTATCAGCTAGACACATTTGGGAGCTATAAAATTTACATACAGATGCCTTGGCCCCCCAGTTACCTGAGAAATTACAATTTAATTGGTGTATGCTCAGTGAAAGGTTTACTTGTTTGGTTTTTGGTCCTTTGTTGATTCCCATGTGAGAAGAATTAAGAGCCACTGGATGAAGAAAATACTAATGGCATCAAAGATGTAGTGTTGGAGCACACAAAAACACTAATGAGTGAAAATTAGTATCATTAGTCAGAAATACCTTTGGCAATATGTCAGATGCCTAAATAAATTGATTCCCTTTCTAAGAATATATCTTAAAGAAATGGGCAAAGAATCAAAGATTAATATACTGAAATATTCACTGTAACATCATTTATTAGTAAAAGTATCCAATAATGAGTATAATTAAATAGACTGACACATTTGTGTTAAAATATTTTCAAGGAAAAACTTCAAAAATGAGAAACCTTTAATGAAGTTTAAATGAAAGTATGATTTAAATTATAAAGAAATGCATGCATATTAGAAAAAAGGAAGCAAGGACATTAAAGCAGTAACCAAAGAGTATTAATAGGAATCTCATGGTGGGATTACAGATGACACTGGTGAGGTTCGTCTTTATCTTTAATGTACTTTTTTCAAACATTCTGTGTACACTTGTTAATTTTATGATCAGGTAAACAAATATTTCTTTCCAAAGCTTTTAACTGCAGCATTTATGAGTCCCCATGTGGTTGGAAAGCCCCAGTCTGATTACTAGGAATATTAACTGAAGAGAGGAACTTCTAGTTTAAAAAAAACAACGTAGGTTTTCATCATTTAAAGATCAGGTCAATAAGTCAAAAGTACTCAAACTATTTTTTTAAAAAATGTTTCCATAGTTCCTTTATGAAATTGTGTGTTTATATAAAATATAATCTAATTCAAAAAATGTCATTTTTAAAGGAATACAACTGTATATAGTCAGAATATATAACTAGATTAGTTCAATTTTCTGTATTGTAGTGGTCAAAAATGTTAACATTCTAAGGAAAATTTAACCAGAAATGTTTTTAATATGTTAAATATACTAAGTAATCCATGATATAATAAGTAACATAGGAAAGCTGTAGAGATTCATTTGTAAAGGTATTCTCCTACCTAGATACTTTCTCCTTTTTTCTCTCTTTCCATACATTCCCTCTATCCCCATCATCTTCCTCCCAAAAGGACAGCTAGCCTGTTGCCTCTCTGAACTACAAGATTCACAGAACTGACACTTGCAACATTTAGCTTTGCTTCATGGCAGCTCATGGCTGCACCCAGCACACTGCAGCATTGGTTTCCATTTTTATATTCCCCAGGGAAACAGCTGGCTTAATATCGTGGTTATCGAGTTAATTGCTGTTTTGATGTCTTGGGGTAATGACTTGTATAACCCCCTTAATTTAAAGCATTTCAGAAAATGTGCAGTTGCTCTGTTGGGTAAAAACTGGAGTCCAGTGTAAGTCACCATGCTCCAGGGATCAAGGGAACAGGAAAGTCTCCACCTCCAGGCCACCCTGGCTGAGAAGTTGAGAGAGAATCTGATCACCCAAGGGTGCTGAGGGCTGAGAACACCTTGCTATTTGCTTATGAGTGTTGGGTTAGGAAAAGCACTAGAGGCTTGTGAGATCCAGGCTTGAGCTTTTACCGTTCGAGTCATGAGGCTGGAACACACTTTAGGGAAGGTGTGGATAGTTACCATGGGACACACAGAGGAACAGTACAGCTTATATGGATTAGGCTCAGCCTAATTAGTGCAGAAAGAAGCCAAACTAAGAGCTGATGTGATTAGAGAGTCCACATTTGCTAAAGGCAAAGACAATGGACTATATAGATTGTATCCTAGGCAGGCTTAGCAAAGGAGCTAAATGGAAATTAGCTCAGAAAAACCTATAACACAGGCAGTTTGTCTTTGGGCACTTCTTAGCTGCTCTGCATGCTGGATTTCCCCCAGCATCAACTCCAGATCCTGTTTTTGCTCTTAAACAATTGTCAGCCAATTCCCACTAACTCTAAAACATAAAAGGGACTCGTTGGCAACGTCCTAAGCAGTGATGCTTCTTGGGTCTATTTACATTTTGTAGGGAGAGGAGAGGGGGTGTATAGAAGTGCCGAGTAAGGGACCAGTTTGCTGCCTTGCACTACCAGCAGCTCTCCTCCCCCAAATCCACTCAATAGCAAACTCTGCTAAGGGGCCTGAGGCAGCTCTCTCTCTGTGTCATCATCCAGGGAACTGGGCAGAAGAACCATGCTGGAAGAAGAGGATCCTAGAGATCACTGAAGATTTCATTTACACCTTACAAACAAATCAAGTCTGTCTTCTCTAAAAAGACACAAAGGCACTGACTATTCATCTGAACTTTATAGGTTATTAGCCCTTCATCTCAACTCTGCCAGCACCTGAGAAATTCAGCAAGGGCCCAAGACTAATCCTTGAGAAAATATTAATGAACATATTATAATAGCAAAGATCACTGAACATTCACTATGCTTTACACACTGCATTAAAATTTTAATGTGGGTGCATCATCATCATCATCAATTCCCAGATACAGAAACAACTTCAGAAAGGTAGAAGGATTTTCCCAGGTGTCCTAACAAGAATCAATGGAGCCAAGAGCCAACCGAGGCAGCCCCATGATAGAGCTATGTTTTGAACTGTGGTAGAAGGAGGAGGCAGAAGGAGGAGAGAAGAGTCATTGTGAGTGAGGGACACCTGAATGCTAATGCTATGTCAACCTCTTCCGCTAAGCACTTTTTGCCTATTACCTCTGCTTATCACACTCTAACATAGGTTTCTTTCACCAACCCGTTTTCCGAATGATAAAACTGAGGTTCAAAGGTATTTGATAATGTGCCTAAGATCCCCCAGCTGGTAAATGCTAGAGTTAGCAGTCTTTCCACAGCCAGATGCTCCAGTGATATCCGACCCAATATTCTTGTTGCTGTCAGAAAGGCATTTACTGAGCAGTCTGCTTAGGAATTTAAACTTTGAGCATCTTCTAATATTTAGGAAGATGAGAAATGGTTTCATTTGGGTCTTTTTTAATGTTTTATGTTATTTGGTTTGTTTTCCTTCAAAAGCCTGAAAAGGAGACTGGTAAGAGAATCTTCTAATACCATAACATGACCTTGAATAGAGATGGCTCAACAGCCCAGAGAAAAAGTGGATCAATTACTCTTTCTTACAGACCACAAGTTTAATCACTGGGGGTTATAACACCAAAGAAAGCTAAAAATGGAATATGTAAAAATAGAGGGTCATTCTTTAGGAATATCATCATTTTACATACTAAATTGAATATCTCTCCCCATCACCCCAGGCAAACGCTATCTACAGCATGTGTCCTGAATCTCAGATGACTATTGGAGTCTATTACTCACTATATTATTTCCCTGGTATTTGATGAAGGGACGAAGAAAATTTTGGCAGGCTTTATACAAGGCAAATCAATATTTTCCATTTCCCATTTATGCATCATGACAATTCACCAGCTGAAAGGACAAGTATGAGAGGAAAAAGTCAACCAGACTGATGAGTCAAGGCCAAGAGAGAAGGAAAAAATAGTGGAAAGAAAGGAAGAAGAGTTAGGAGAAGCAAAATAATAAGAATGTCATAAAGAAACTCGTAAATTAACAACAACCCGTATAATAAAGGTGGGGAGACCAGTGAGAAGATCCCCCACATATACCCAACACCAGCCCAGCATTGTAGGCCTCATTCTCTGTGTTCCTGACAACAATTCTTGAAGTCCTGGGAAGCAAGAACCTCAGGTCCCAGATTAGCCATCAATAGAAGGCCTAGGATCTTGAAACTGGATAATTGCAACATCGTGCCTGGTAAGCTCTGCCTTGGTAGGCAATAGTTCACCCATTAGAGTTATTTTGACATATCAGACTCTAGGATCCCTGAAACATTTTCATGCCTTGCATCCTGGGCCCATTCTTGCTCACAAGGACCTGAAAGTTGGCAATAAGGGCACAGAGCTGTGCAGATCTAGGGACAAAGCCAGATTTCAGCCAGGTGAATAAGCATCCCTTACTACCTCCAAGATTGCTCTGGTGTGTTACAGTGAGGAGGTTGCATCAGAACCCACTGCTTAGTTTCTTCACCTAGATGAAGAAGAGCTTGGGGATGGTGTACACTAAAGATATCAAAGCAAGCCATCACAGAGTCAGGGTATCAAGAAATAGCCATGAGCCAGCATTACAACTATAGACATTAAATCTATGGAGAGAGAGAGAGAGAGAGAGAGAGAGAGAGAGAGAGAGAGAGAGAGAGAGAGAGAGAAGAGAGGATGAGAATGAATATGAATATGAATGAGAGAATGAGATCAAGAATACTGAACAAGTTGAGTTTCTTGGAAAGTGAAGGAGAACAAGCTGGGCATGGTGGCACATGCCTGTAATCCCAGTGACTCAGGAGGCTGAAATAAGAGGATTGTGAATTCACAGCCAGCCTCAGCAACACAAGGCACTAAGCAACTCAGGAATACACTGTCTCTTTTTTGTAATAAATACAAAAAAAGCTGGGGATGTGGCTCAGTGGTCAAGTGCCCCTGAGATCAAGCTCTGGTCCCCCTCCCCGCCACAAAAATATGAAGGAGAACAAGAAAGAGTCACTAAGTATCTGGCTACTTAGACAGAGGGAAGACTGGAGAGACAACACTCTGGCAGGAACAGCTCCTAGTTGCACCTGCTAAACTCTCCTCCACTTACTGCTTCCTCACAAGTTTAACCCTGGGGCACACAATCTTTATTTCTCCTATACAATTTAGATACAAAGTTTGTATTAAATTTGCTTTGGAACTGTGCACAATCCCATCTAGCACACATCCCCTTCAACACAACTTGAGCATCCCTTATCCAAAATGCTTGGCAGCAGAAGTGTTGCAGATTTCAGAACAATTTGGATATTGAGTTCTTGGATCAGGGGATGCTCAACCTGTGTAATGAAGTACTGATCCAAAGCAAGAGGACTGCCCTCTGCTAGGTCCTGTTAGCAGAGCTGTGGTAACATAGAAGGACCATCAGATGAATCATTTGGACCAGTGAGATACTCAAGAGGGATCAACTTTAGGAAGAGCAAGAGGAAGAGAATGGGACTCAAGCATCTAAAGACTTTATCTATATTTTATGAAAAAATGGGGGGTTTAAAATATTAATTATAAATTTTGTATGCTTTTGCTATATGTTTTTTTAATGTATCAAAATGTAAAGATTAAACAAAACAAATGATGACAGGGATAAAGGGCAAGGGAAGGTGGAAAAGGTGAGGTGGGGGCAGATAGGAGAATGTGAGGGAGGAGTGAGACTAATGAGGGAGAAGTGGAGAAAACTTCTTGGTTGAAAGGCTCTGGGAGATTATTAGTAACCACCATTAGTAAACCCCAGCTCTGTCAGGTTGTAAGTAAACAAATAAAAGGAAGAATAAAGATAAAGTTCTAGAAGCCATGAATAGAGCACCAGACATTCTTAGGATCCAGGAAAAGACCCAAATAAGTCTTCCTAGGAATGGTGCTATCAAAGCTGCACAGGAAAGAAAAAGATTATAGTCAACAGGAAAATTCTGATTTTTTTCCCAGAATTCCAGGGACCTGGCCGCCATCTGAACTTCACGCTAGACACTTTAAATTGATTCATATAGTACAGTATGGAAGTGTTTCTCCAGCCTTAAAACAAAAGCCATTGAGAAAGCCTGGCGAGGTGGTGCATGCCTACAATCCCAGCATCTCCGGAGGCTAAGACAGGAGGATTGCAAGTTTAAAGCCAGCCTCAGCAACAGCAAGGTACTAAGCAACTTAGTGAGACCCTGTCTCTAAATAAATACAAAATAGGGCTGGCAATGTGGCTCAGTGGTTGAGTGCCCCTGAGTTCAATCCCTGGTACCTCCTCCTCACCCCCACCCCACCCCAAAAGCCATTGAGAATAGAGAATTCACTTTTCAGTTAAATTCTGAATAATTATGTCAGGAAATTGACCTTCTGTACAATGGGGAGAAGCTACAGTATATTTACTTTTCTGAAACACAAGCGTGGGCCAGAAATAAGCAGACCACCTGGCAATCACCTACCTGTTACTCTAGACACACAAAAAAAAACCTCCATTCCCATTTCAATAGAAGAAAGGTTTTTATTTATTTATAAGACTTGAATATTTAGTAGTAAGACTAAGTAACTTATAAAATCTGCAGTGTCAGAAGAAAAAATTCCAAACACATATTCTTTCCTTTCATTAAGAGAATACTAGGTAATGGAAGCAGCTTCTCAACTGCAGGCAGAATCCATCCTCTCATTAATCCCAGCTGCTTCATTACATCAATTCAAAGTTTCTAATTTCATTGTGTCTTTTCAGAGACTTCCACCATTTATAGGGAAGGAAGGATTTTAGGTGGTTAAAGTCACATATGGCTGAATTTCTTCAGAAGAAATAGTTCATTAGCAGTTTCTCTCCCCCTATTTTTTAAAGGTGTCAGAGAACAAAGCAAAAACAATCATATATAGTGGTACTGATTTCTGCAGGTCACATGTGATGAGAAGAAGAAAGTTTATCCATTTTCCTTGTAGCCCCATTGCAGTCCTTGGAGAAGGTGGAATTTGATGGCAGCATCTGGTGAATAGAAAACTTAGAATAGAATTTAGGAAAATGCATTTACCCATCCCTTCCTGGGACAGACAGTAATAGAAAAGTGCAAAGAAAAAAGTAAAACATTTCAGGTTGGGGATTTAGCTCAGTGGAAGGGCTCTTGCCTAGTGATGCCCTCGGTTCAATCCCCAGGAACAAAAGTGGGGGTGGGATGGGGTGGGTGTGGAGAAGGGAGACATTTAAAATAATAAGGGAGCTCGAGGTGGCACAAGCCTGTAATCGCATTGACTCAAGAGGCTGAGGCAGCAGGATTTCGAGTTCAAAGTCAGTCTCAGCAAAAGCAAGGCACTAAGAAACTCAGTGAGACTTTATCTCTAAGTAAAATACAAAATAGGGCTGAGCATATGGCTTAGGAACCCAGTGCTCCAGAGTTCAATCCCTGGTATCACCCCCCAAAAAAAATTTTTAATAATAAGGGAACAAAGAAACCTGTACAAGGTCACAAAAGGAGTACTTTAATCTAGAGGGCATTTAAGACATGCCTTCAGTGAATATCTGGTTGTATTTAAGCACCTGAAACACAAAATTTCTGGGAGGGAGAAACATAAAATGTTACAAAGTGAACCGATTATTAAAAGTATTTGTATTGGGGGAGGCTAGTGTAAATGTAAATACCAGTGTTTCCCTCTTTAATAATGGATTACATTTGTCCCCTCCTTAGTAAAGAAAAAGAAAAAAGAAGTTCTTAACCTTGGAAAAAGGTGACTTCTGGAAAAGATGCTTTTAAAAGAGAAAAAAACTTGATCAAATAGCATCAAAACCTATTATTATGACCCATCAAACATCCTATTTTTACTTCTTTTTATGAAGGGCAAGTCTTATACATGCTGATGGTTTTAAAAGGATCTCAGGAGGTACACTTGTTCCGTCTTGTGATAACATAAAATTGAGTCCCCAGTCTTGCATTCAGTGGAGAGACAAAAGTTTCCCAAACTCTCTAGGGGCTTACATAACTCAGTCATTTCTCCTTCTGTTTCTGTTTCAGCTGGATCCTCCCCACACTGGGGTCTCGCCTCCCAAGATCCCTCTCCTCCCTTTACTGATCCCCAATCTGTTTAAACAGCCTCTTTTCTTAAAGCCTCATTTCCTTGTGGCATGTCATGTACAATACACTTTATGGAAGGTCTGAAACCATGGTGATAATGTATCACAGCACCCTGTACATTCCAGGAATATAAAGTGTAATAACTTATTTTATGCTGCTTAGTTAAGTGAAAAATGATATGAATTTGTATGCACATCTTGATTGTGTTAATATTGCCCATGAGGAGATTTAAAAAAAAAAAAAAAAGAAGGAAATATGCAAAAGTGTGAATAGCAATGAAGGTAATAAAATTATCATTCATTTTTTTTTCTTCTCCTCCCTCAAATGCTCTGCATCTTCTTTGATGTACTCATGCTACATGCAGAGGTGGGTGGCCTTCTCTTCCAGTTTCCAAACCTCTGGGTTCCCTTTTTGCATTGATAAGGGAATGTCACCTCCATCCATGAACTCTTTCAAGTCTGTGGTTTCACACTCTCTCGTCTGCTATGAAGAGCTGTGTTCTAGGTGTTCATGAGACATGACCTCTAACTCTGTGCTGCCAAATATTTCACAAAAGTTCCATTGAAAATGAATAGCATAAATAGCATAAAAGGATCTGGGAGTTTCTTACTTTGCTTTACAGAATCAGACTTGGAAAATGCCAACAATGAGGGATGTCATAGAAAGCAACCCGCTACCATCCAGGGCCAGGCACTGTGGGATAGCTGAAGAAATTGATTAACAGAACTTCAAACATTGTTTTCATGAGTAACTGAGAAAACTTACTTCTGTTTTCAGTGCCAAGGACAGTTGAGCTCCTCCTAAGAAATTTCATCTTTTTAAATCACGTAATCAAATAAAGTTCCCTCTTTGTTAGAGTTACTAGGAAGCCCATAGCCCAATTATTATTCTGCAGGCACACATTTTCTATAACTGCCTTCCTTTCTGTATTTTTCCCTTTAGTCCTCATTTATTTTATATGCTTTAAAAAATTTGTCCCAAAGTCTTTACGAAACAAGACACTTATAAGAAAAGTACTAGCCCTACTGTTACAAAGGGGGGAAAATATGAAAAAACTGCCCACAGAATAATGGAGGAATATAACAAGAACTTCCCTTCATTCTTCATGAAAATGACAGCCAGTGAGATTCTCCTATGGCAAAACAACATTGATAAAGGAAAGGAAGAATGCTGCTCCAACCTTCAATATTTTCTCTAAAAATCCTGGGCTGTTTTCCATAAGAAAGCTGGATCCCTTTAAGAAGCAAAATGTTTTCATTGAATACATTCAAACAGTTTTTCTCTGTGGTTTGTCCCAGGAAATTCTGTATGTAGGAGAGTGCCTGGTTGGTTATTTTGCACCAGCATAAGCACACACTAATATTAATTTTTTAGGAAAAGAATATAGATAAGGATCAATCATGTCAATTACTCTTCCAGGGACTGTCTATGAAGTACAGGTCCTATTTCTGCTTAGGCTGAGAGTACAGCAACAGGAGATGGCCAATTGCAATTCCATGGCAGACCTTATGGACACTTCCTATTGTATCAAGGTCACTGCATAGTGTCATACTACCTAAATTACTCAGAGGTCCCTGTGGGACTTTGGGATGAAGTATTAAGAGTGAATGCTCTTATATTAAGGGCCAGAGAAGATCCGCTTCTGTGTTTGTAACATTGCATGTAATGCTATCCAGAGGTGACTTGTTTCCGTCTACATTATTTTCTAGACATATTCCCTTACCTTTTTGCTGAATTGAAGTTGTACCTTGTGACAGGGTTGTTCTATGTAGCCTGTTTTAACTATTGCTCTTCCCCTAAAATATATGGCCCCAAAAGATGACTGCATTACTCATAAGCAATAATGGTTAAATGGAATAAGTCCTTACCATGTGCCAGGAACTATGAAAAGCCTTTTATTAAAATATTTTTTATTACCACCCTGTGAGGTCGGTGTTGTGGTCTGAACATCTGTGTCCCTCCAAAATTCATACATTGACATTTAATCATCAAGGAGACAGTATTATTAGTTGGGTATCTTGGAGGATCTGCCCTCATAAATAGTATTAGACCCTTAAAACAGAAACCTGAAAGAGCTTGTTGGCCCCTTCTACCATGTAAGGGCATACAGAAGTGCCATCTAAGGGGAATGAGCCCTGACCAAATAGCAAATCTACCCAGCACTCTGATCTTGGACTTCTCAACCTCCAGAACTATAATACATTTCTGTGTTGACAAATGACTTCATCTAAGGTGTTTTGTTCCAGCAGAAGGAATGGACTAAGATAATAGGTCCATCCCCATTTTAGTGTTCGGGCTCAGACTGCTAATTAACTTGTCCAAGGTTACACAGCTACTAGACAGAAACAGGAATTAAATCCAGATCTATCCAACTCCCCAATAAACACTCTTAAACATGACATGATTGAGACTCTGTTTTTCCGGAAGAGCAGAAAGTCTAAACTCTCTTTCCATGGCCGGCCCACATGCAATGGATCTAAGAAGACTCAAGTAATTCCTCAGGGCTAGGGCAAGTTAATCCTTCTTTCTCCCACTTATCCCCTAGAGCCAGAACTCAGATAGGCTCTTCTGATCCCAGAAGACCTTAATAGTTTCCTACAGAAGATGGGTACTTTGGAAAACAAAATTAGGCCAGAAATCTGGGTCTCATGAAGCTCAAAATGGTCTTTCATTGGTTATCCCTGAGTTTACTGCAGGGCATGGACACCCCCAGCTATATCCAGAGCAGTGTAAGGCTGGACCCTTACCCTAGCACCTCTCAGTGACAATTCGGCACCCCCAGAGCATGCCTTGGAAACATGAGAACACATTTTGATTGTCACAATGCCTGGAGTTGTGTTGAGGCTGTGATTGTGCAGACCTTAGGAGTCCAAACACTCTGCCAAACAAATGACATGGCCTACTCATCGAGGAAAATGGCCTTTGGGACCTGAATATACAAGAAGGCTAGGCATCAAGAGTTTTCCCCTGTTTATAGCCGTTTGAGAAAAAGTCCTAGTTTTATTTTATGTATAAGCATAAACTATTTTTTCCTAGGTCTAATATAACTGAATTTTCTAGGAATATAGCCACTATGTCTAGTAAAGGGAAGATTGGTGTGCATTTTGTTTGGAACATCACCAATTTTAGTTCACTATTTCAGAAAATCTTATTACTAGCAGCTATAGCACTTAGGATATGACAGTCTCTAGTCTAGAGTACATGCATCAGTCAACACAGGGGCTTCCACGTTTACAGAGATTCTACGTAAGCAGTGTCTGGCCACTGCACTTCATCTTCTGACCTGGTTGGGCCATGTTGCTTTATATCAAACTCTTTCCGTTCATTCTCCCTTTATATTATACAAAGCACATTATTTTCATAGAACATGTGTGTGGGTGTTAGCTATGATTTCCTTTTGGGGACAGAGAAGGAACATTTATTTCTCATAGGTAGAAGTAACTGATAGTATTGAGAGCTGCTCTGTTTCTCCAATTAGACTGCAAAACCCTGTCTAGGAAGCATGGGTATTCAGGTAAAATGAAGTATGGTTCCCTATCCCATGCTATTTCATCTGAAGGTGCCCATGCCAAAAGTGACTCGGGCTCCCAACTGCCAGTTCTTTAGGTTTACACACCAAAGCCATGTGCCCAAGTCAGAATTCTTTGCATGTTGGAATAAGGCAACATCCAGCGCCATTGCTCACACCCAGCTTGACTCTTTTTATCCTCAGTATGCTTTAATACAAAGATCTTTATATATTCCAATAGAACTGGATCACGTAGCCCACCCTAAAGGTTTATGTAACCTGAAATTATAATGAAAAAGGTCGAGATTTCAATCCCTTCCTTCCCAGGAAGGCCACTACAGTCCTTATGCATATTGATTTACTCCTATCCCCCAACCTCCCTACTATTTTGAATTCTAAATATCCATGCACTGTCACAATGAAAACTTCACTGGACAGGCTTCCAGAACCATCAATGATCACGTCCATGTATGTTCCCACAATGGGAAGAAAGAAGGGCATAAATTATTTCCTTTCATCAGTTGAAAAAAAAGTGAAACTCAGCAGTTATGGGACTTTTTCAAGGACATATAGTGTGTGAGTTGCAGAGCCTGAATGAAAACCCCAGCTTCTGAGTCCAATGCCACCCCAGAGCAGAAAGTCTAAACTCTCTTTCCATGGCCAGTCCACATGCAATGGATCTAAGAAGCCTCAAGTAATTCCTCAGGGCTGGGAAAATGAATCCTTCTTTCTCCCACTTATTCCCTAGAGCCAGAACTCAGACAGGCTCTTTGGATCCCAGAAGACCATAATGGTTTCTTATAGAAGATGGGTACTTTGGAAAACAAAATTAGGCCAGAAATCTGGGTCTCATGAAGCTTAAAATGGTCTTTATTGGTTATCCCTGAGTTTACTGGAGGGCAGTAAGGTGAAGAAAATGGAAAATTTTGCAGTTATCTCAGATTCAAATGAGTCCTTCAATAATATAGCATTATAAAATGCCTCCTTTCTTTCTTAAGCAAGGCAACTAGAGTCAGCCTCTGGAGAAACAGGGAGACTATTACTTACAATTTAGACAGTATTTTATAATCAATATAGATCAGAATTCTTTTCACATACAACTTACAAACTCCTACCTGTTACTTTTACATTTGGTTACTAATGGGACGTGCCTAGGCAATTTAATATTTTTATCAAGGATCTGAAAACTTCATTTTGGAATTATTAAACACTACTGGCTTATTAGCCCCATTCACTCCTGAACTCAAAGGTCCTACCAAATCTGAGAAAGAGCTAGAAGCTTTAATGGCACCATTTCTAAGATGCTTTCTTCACCAGAGGAGGAACACTAAGGCCTCTGTCAGTTTTGAAATGCAATGCTGCTCTGACATGGCAGACAAGGGCCATTTCCTTTCCCTTAGCGAGCTGAGTGCTTCACTCTGAGGGTCTCTGAACCCTGGGAGAACATGCCAGGCTCTGCAGGACAGCTCTCCCAGTTACCTCTAAGAGCTGATCTAGAGAAAACAAATCTGAGGGCCACACACAGATCTACCAGGGAGAGTAGCTGTGGGTTTCTGGAACCTGGAAAACCACTAATGGGAATAACTCCAGGCAGAACCCGCAGGGCCCACCATCAGAGTTTATATGTATAGACTCATATCTGTTCTCCATTATCTACAGCAATGTACACATACCACGGAATCATGCTGGGTTGTCAAAACTACACACAGTGGAATCTTGCTGTTAAATTCTTTCCCAGAAACAACTTCAGTACAAGATAGGTGTCTCTTGTACCTAGTCCAAAACTGTGCTGCCACATTATGCAAGGATTCCAGTACAACATATGGCACCTATGAAAGGACCATGCCACGTGCTCCAAAGGACAGAACTTTACCAATGCTTTAAACATTTCAGGCTGAAGTCCACGTTCCAGTAGGAATTTCAGTAGGTTATAGAAGGCATCGTCCATATAAACTAGGTATAGATTAGTTACTTTAAGGACTCTGAAGTGAGCGCTGGGAGCCTCCCAGGGTAGGCTCCCTGGATGTGGCCCCAATATTATAGAAATGTCAATGCCCAGGAAGAAAATATTAAAAATAATCAAAGGAAGACAAAGTTACATGGCAAATTAATAGTAATGCTTTTGTGATCTCCAACCCTACTAAACAAGACACGTATATAATAACAAATTTCACAGCTCCTCTCCCACTTGATACTAGAGGTCAAGGTCAAATTTTAGGTAAATGAGGGAAAAAATGACTGTATTAGGGAGTTCTGTGTGGAGATAGGGGACAAGGAGCTCATAGAGACAGGTAAAGGCAGGAGGTTCTAAGAGCTTAGGAAGGGGAAACACTGAAACTTTCTCAGCAAGAATACAAGAAAAGGAGATAAGATGAATTTGGCAGTGCAATTATAAATACATACCACCAAACACCACAGTCTCGTATCCAATCCTAATAAATCAAAGATTCCCGCCATCCTCCCAAGAAGATTTTTAAAAATTACCAAGGAAGTATTTGGGGAGAAAATAGGAAGAGCCCTTCCAAACTCAGTTAGCTACTTGAAAGGAACTGTCAACTCTCTGCTTTGGTTGTAAACTCAACATGTACACTGCCAAGTCTAAATACAGTACAAGTATTTATAGCTGAGCAAGATTTAATGGCCAGTAACATTCCTACCATAGATACTTTGGTGATTAAGAAAATAAAACACTCTGAGGGTCAACAGGAGACTGGGGGAGTTAGAGAAGGAGGAAATGGACAGTGGTTGATCAAAGGGTACAAAGTTTCAGATAGACAGGAGGAATAGGTTTTAAGAGCTATTACACAGGAAGGCAATTATAAACCAATAATAATATATTTTGTAACTCAGAGTAAATTTCCAATGTCTCACCCTAGAAAAACAATAGATAAGTGAGGCAATGAATATGTCAATTAGCTTGACTTAATCATGCCACATTATTAAGATATCACAATGTACCCCATAAATGTATACAATTACGATTTTTCAATTTAAAATAATATTAACAATAAATTTTAAAAAATTTAAAAATTTGAAGATGAAAATGAAGGAGGAGGAGAAAAGAAAGATTCTAGATTAGTTACCCTTTCTGACAGGATATCAGACCGGCTCACAGAAATCAACAATCCAAAGGCAGCTTATATCAGAGGCAAAGGAAATTGAAAAAGAATTTGACCTGATAAATAGTTCCTGTTTCACCTTTGATTTCCAAACAATCTTTGCGGCAATATTTCCAATAATTTCTTCAGTGAATCCTCTCCTGAAATGAACTTGGTTTGAGGAAATGATATTAGATACACAAGGCCCAGCTCCACTTCTCTTCATGAGCAGAGCCTCCTGAGGTTTCTCAAGACAGCCAAATGGCAGGCAGAGCAGGGTTTGATGGGGGTGGGGAATAAAAAAGGAGAACATAAGCAACTTTATTAGATGTGATTAAAATTTCCTTACAAAGACAGCAAAAGAAGTTATAACTACTGCAAATTATAACCACTGCTTTTATTTTCCCTTCAATTTACTAACAGAATTTTGAACTACTGCACTTAACTACAAGGTTAAAATAAGAAGAGCAGAGGGAAGATGTCTTTAGTCCCCTTCTGAAGAGTCCTGCAAGACCCTAGGTATGACCTGAAGTGCTAAATCAGGTTAACACAAATACTACTTGGTAACTCCTGTTTTTCTTTCTTTCTTTTTTTGTTTTGTTTTGTTTTGCTTTTTTTTTTTTTTTTTTCTGTGCTGGGGATGGAATCCAGGGCTTTGTGAATGCTAGGCAAGTGTTCTACCACTAAGCTATCCTCCACCCCTTTTTATTTTGAGACAGGGTCTTGGAAGTTGCTGATGTTGGCCTTGAATTTACCATCCTCCTGCCTCAGTCTCTGCATTGGCCACCATGTTGAGCTCATTTTATTTTTGCCTTGCTTCAAGAGAAGATGCCAGATAAACATCAGTTCTAAGAATGACCATTTGGAAGAAACAATGGAGTTCATCAGTTAGATGTTCTAGCCATGATAAGTATTAATGTTCATTCTCCTGTGAGGGTTAGGATTCAAGGACACTTTGCATGAACTCAGTGAGGATACTTATTTGTGTTTGAGCTCTTCCAAACTTCTGAAAAGAGATTATTCTCCTTAGACTCAGCCCAGGGTTTCTTCCCAGGGAGTAATGATGTAATGTTTGCATAGTACTTTGAACCTACTCAGAATAAAGGCAATGTGAAAATTCAAGACATTCTTCTCACACTATATAAGACAGAGCTGTCATTTTTTTTTTCACATGGAGAAAACTACTCCTCTAGTCAGGAGAATTTTATGAAATCATTGTACAAGGAGGAAGAGATCTTCCATGACCTTCTTAGATTGGCTGTTGAGTGTTTTGAACAGTCTTTATACCAACCCTCTCTCCCTCTCTTTGTTCTTTCTTGCAGACCCTGGCAAAGAGGAGAAAGGGACAAAGGTAGAAGTAAAGAGAGAAAATAAACAACAATCCATCTTCCTTATAGTTGATCCCCTGAATGGTGCCTTTCTGGAGTTTACCAAGAAAACCTGATTGAAATATACTGCCTATATTTACAAGCAATTTTACTGACATGATAGGCAGGTTCTGCATGTATTCAACCATTATTTTTGCCTTCAAGGTATTTACTTCTTATTATAGGTCAGGAATATGTTTTAATTACAAAGATATTGATGATATTGTGGTTAAGAAAGTGAAAGGTACTACCATTAAAAGCAGCAGAAGTCTCAGGTATGTCTTATTTCTAAGCTGTCCCATCCCAATCCAAATGTTCCCCTCTCTCTCCACAATGTACCTCTGATCTGTCCTTCCAAATACCCTTTCATTATTTTCATCCCAAAGCAAATCCAAGTCAATTTAGGAACAAGGTCTGGTTTGGGTCATTAAGCATCAATTGTCCTGCAACTTGGGTCAATAATCATGAACTCTTCAACTGTACAAGTCTCCCAAAGATTGAAGCTTCTTTATTTCCCTCATTTGCATGAATCAACTATTGAGAAAAACAATGAAACCTGGAAAACTTCTGTTTCCAGGTTCTAAGAATGTTCAATTTCTCCTAGGGTAAAGGAAAATAATTCTCAAGATCCTCAAAAAGAAATCCAATTTCTACCAAGTTCTGTTCTCACCGTGATTTAGCAAAATAGCAACCTTGTTATCCTATCAGCTAAAATCTCTATTCCTTTATGTTAAAAAAAATATACTTGCTTTCCCACACAACTCATTCAAGAACTCCTTTAAGAGTTCAGTGGAAGACCCAGCTTCTGCTAAAAGGCTTCTCCAATTACAATGAAATCCCCTTAACTCTTTGATCTGTCTATCTATTTATTCCAGACTTCTGACTCTAGGAATCATTAAGTGGTCTTTCCTTTCTTAGATGGCAAACTCTGTCATGCCTCATAATTGAGTGGGCACTCGATAAATGAATGCTATAGTACTCTGAGAAATAATACACTTCCTATTGGCAGCAAATCCAAGAGAAACTTCCTTAGAAGAGAGGACTGTCAATTACCACTTAACAAGCCTGAGCTGGCTCCCGTAGAAAAAGCAAACAAAACAATAACAACTTCCTCTCCAACAGCAGTCACATCACTATCTAGCCACTGCCCTCCAGTCACCTGGCATGCTGCTGGTCCCACGGAAGGCACACAACAAGTCCTTGTTGGAAGATTGATTCATAAAGGCATGAGACTTGTGATATGTAACCCATGACCTGACAGGTAGATGCCAGCTGGGTTCCTCACAGTCTGGCTGTGCCCAACTTCTGACCTCCCATGGTCCTTGGCTCTTATACAGCTGACAAATCTAGTAGGCTGTGAGATGCTGGGCCAAGAGCAGGATTCACAGAGCAAGGCCTGGGAGGCTATTCTGGAACACTAGCAAGGGCCTGCAGCAATTGCCACAAGATCCCTCTTCTCCATGCAGGTGAAGTCTTGTTCAAACTTTCCTGTACTGGTTTCCTTCTATATTACCCCCACCCCCCAGGCCAGAGCTTTGGGCCCTACACCAAGTGATTCATAATTAGAATATACATTAGACTCACCTGGGAAACCTCAAACTATTTATGCCCAGGCCCTACTTCCAAACATCCAAATATCCTTACTAGAGTAGAGCTCCAGTGCTCCTATTTGTATAAGCTCCCCAGGGAATTTTAATGTGCAGTCAAGATCGAAAACCACTGCCTTACATTGTTCAAGACCAAAATCCATACCTCTAATCCCTTTGCCTCTCTTTCACATTGCAACTATTCTTCTTTATCATCATCATCTTCTTCACGGCAAAAAATGTTGTTATTAACAATAGCAGCTGCAATTATTGAGTGTTTATTATATGGCAGGCATTGTTCTAAGTGCTTTAATTGTATGAATGCATTTGATCCTTAGAAGAAGTGAGTGCACTTGCTAACCCCATTTTTCAGATGAAAAAACTGATACATAGGGGTAGGTTAAATAATTAGACTAAATCTTACAGCTAGGATTTAGTTCCAGAGCCAGCCTCTGAGCATAGAAAACCTAGTTCCATCACCCACTTACCCACACTGCCTCTCTGCATTCATTTAATTAGCAAAAGTTTTCAGCTAACTACTGGGTGTCCCCTGGATCTTATACAGGGAAAATAATTTTCTCAGTCATATTTCTAAATATGCATGCCCAATTTCTTGATCAAAAACCTTCAAATGTTTAGTAACTGCTTTGGGATAAAAATCCAAACAATATACCATTACATTCTTCAACTGCACTCACCTACCTCTCTGATACTTCCTCCACCTTAAGTCATGCTACCCTCCAACAATTCTGAATTACCTGTTGTTCCTAGAGCCACCATATAACACTAAAAGCGGGCTCAAAAACTGGGACTCCCCTTCACTCTCCAGATATGCTCATTATCATCATTAGAACTCATCATAAATATATTTCTAAAGCAATTTAGGGATGCTAGGATAAAAACCTTCCTTTGGGAGGTTTTCCTTCCTTTGGCTCCTATTTGGAGCCTTGAATAGTACTTTAAGAAGCAGTACAATATGAATTTAAATCACACATATAATTAAATAAAAACAGTAGATACTTTAATTATGCACTTCTACAAAACTCCTAAAAGTTTTAAAATAGAATTATGCCTGGTGTGGGGGTGCGTGCCCGTCATTCCAGTTACCTGGGAGGCTATGACAGGAAGATTTCAAGTGTAAGGTCATCCTGGGCAACACAGTGAGAACTTGTATCAAAATTTAAAAAAAAAAAAAAAAAAACATTTTTAAAGGGCTGATTATGTAGCTCAAAGGCAGACTGTTTGCCTAATCCTGGGTTCAATCCTCAAAACCTAACAAAAAAAAAAAAAAAAGAAAAGAAAGGAATTACATGGAAAAATTGTACATATTTAAAGAACTTTCTACCTTATTATAACTTGCAGATTAAAATTCTTATGTCCTAACAAGCAATTTATGCTTAAATAGCTTATGAGGGGCCACAAATTCCCCATTTGAGTAGGAACCTGTTTTAAGAATGCTTTCTTTCAATGCTCTGGTACTATATTTCAAAATCTCCTGCAAATTGCATTATGACAAATGAGAACAATCATATTTAGGGTCAGAATTATAGGAATTAATTATCAGAGTGGTACAGCACCTCATTCCTGCATTGAAAAAAAAAAAAAAACCCCAACATTTGCAAAATAAAGGACACTGCTGAGTTCTCAATGCAGCCCAGAATCTGTCCAATATTGATCTACTTCAATTTAAAAGGTAAACTACTTGTGATTTGCTTTATATCTCCCAGGTCTGTAAATCTGTCCCTTGCCTCATCTGACATCCCATTCTCATCTGTCATTGACTAGACAATGACAGTTCATCCTTTCTTTGACCAGTTGAGAGATCATTCTATTAGGTCACAAAACTCTTAAATAATGTCCCCCTATTCTGCCCCAAATAAAAAGTTCACACATTACAGAGTCATCTGATTTCTCATAAATCTAACCCATGATGTCTCGACTGTGGCTCTGTTGACATTGAATTGGCTAACTCTTTGTTGTAAAGAGCCGTCTTGTATATTGTAGGACACGCAGCAGTATCTGTGACTTCTAGTCACTAAAATACCAGTTGTACTTCTTGCCCAGGAATGATAAACATCTGAAGACCAAGGGAGAGAATTGAACAACAGAAGATGAGGTAGAGAGGGAAGATGGATGGGGAGGGGAGGGGGGATAGTAGGGGATAGGAAAGGTAGCAGAATACAACAGTCACTAATATGGCATTATGTAAAAATGTGAATGTATAACCGATGTGATTCTGCAATTTGTATTTGGGGTAAAAATGGGAGTTCATAACCCACTTGAGTCAAATGTATGAAAGAAGATATGTCATGAGCTTTGTAATGTTTTGAACAACCAATAAAAAAAAAGAAAAGAAAAAAACATTAAAAAAAAAAGAAAATGACAAATGTTTTTTTTTGGGGGGGGGCAAGCGGTGATGGTATAATGGTTTCCAATTGAGAACCACTGCTTTAGCCTCACACTCAATACATTCTGGAGTTTCTCTTCAACTACAAATAATTTGTGCCACATCTGGCCACATTCTACTTTCTGAAATTACTCAAAAGCAGTCTACACCCATATCACCCTGAATGCACCTGATCTTATCCGAAATTATTCAAAAACAGTATGCGAAATTGCCTTTGGCTTTGAGATTTTTAAAAAATCATTATTAATAGATTATAAATTTGACTCAGGTTTAATTTTAATAATAAGTCTACATTAAGCATTTTATTTGGGGCTGAGGCAGGGATAGGAACTTGATTTGGCCAGGATATAAAAGAAAGAAGTTGTTCAAGACAGTTCTTACAAATCCTAAATTCCTCTTCTGAATGACCTCGAGAGGGCACTGGGCACATCAATTCTTTTTTTTTTTTTTTCTTTTTTTTTAATCTTTTATTGATTTAATTTTTTTTAAATACACGATGGCAGTGAAATGCATTCTAATTCTTATAACACATATAGAGCACAATTTTTCATCTCTTATATAAAGTATGTTCACGCCAATTTATTCCTTTATACATGTATTTTGTTGTTTTTTTGCATTACAATTCTTAATACACATATATACCACAATTTTTCATATCTCTGTATATAAAGTACGTTGCACATCAGTATCATTGGGTGGCCACATGTGGAGTTTTGCCCATTGCTTTATGGTAGCACCACAAGTCACCCTTGAGAGAGCATCTTCATCAGTTTAGTGCAAGTAAGAGCTTAATCTAAATTGACTAAACAACAAAGGTAATCTATTAGCTCAGGTGAGAAGTCCCATGGAACATCAGCTTTCAAAACAAGCTGACCTGGGTGGGCCCAGTATTACAGTTTGGATGCTGTTTCTGATTCTCTCATATTCCTCTTCTCCAAAAGTCAGTTTCATCTTCCAATTGACTTCCTTCCTGGGGGTACAATGGTAAAATGGCCAGCAGATCTGGCCTTATGCCCACATAATCACATTACTTAGTAAATACCTTTCTAACCAATTAAAAGTCCCTAGAAAAAGTCCTAAGCTTCACCACAAACGAAGCAACTTGGGTGAGGTATTTAGAGCTTAAGTATCCAATCGTTGTGGACAGAGAAAGCCACAGGTTGACTGGCTGAGGCCCCGACCAATCACAGTGGTTGAGGAAGGAAGTTATACATATAGATCTAGAATAGTGGTTCTCAAAGCGTCTTCCCTGGCACAAGCATTCCATGGGAATTTGTTAGAAAAAAAAAATCTATTCTTGGCCCCCTCTCCAGACCTATTCAATCCTAAATTCTGGGAGTGGAATTCAGCAATCCATGTTTAAATAAACTTGGCCATCAGATCATCCACCTGTGGAACCCAGAGAGAAGAATGAGTTGTATGCATTTCACTGGGCTGTCACACAATTAGAAAATGCTGAAATAGAGACTTGGGAAGTCACTATCAAAATACCTTCCCAAGAAATATTAGGGACTGAATTGGAGCAAATTATATTCCATGCTCATATAATTATGTCAAAATGAACCCCAATATTCTACAATATTATTTAATTAATATTGGACTAATTAAAAAAGAGGTTTATTTTGAAAAACAAAAAAACAAACCAAAAAAAAAAAAACTGCCCAAGGGGATAGCTCTTTTTCACTTCTTACTTCCAATGCTGGGGTTGCAGAAATCAATGCTACAAATTAGCAAATTGGTTTGAAGATGACTTCTGAGGCCTGTATTCATGAGGCTAAGGGCTTTGAAGAAAAGGAAATGTCAAGCATCAATCTTAGCATTTTTCTCTGGGCCCTAACCTACTCCTTTCAGAGAATTTGGAGAAATAATGTTTCAAGTATTTGAAAGAAGTAAAGCTATGTAGGATTTAAAACTGAAGAAATTATTCTCTAAAATAGTTCCTTAATCATGACTAATCCTAAGAATCAACTATAAGAAAGTTACATATACAGATCCTGTGGCCCCACCCTAGACCTACTGATTCAGGGTCAAGGAAGGGCCTGGGAATCTGTACCAAGAACAGTAATTTCTTTTTCTCCTTTCTTTAACTTACTCTCTCACTACTGATGCTGCTAACTAATTTCTCTTCCTCTAGTCTTAGTCTACTCTACCCCACAAGGAAGCCACCCTTCATATCACTAACAAAGTAACCTTTCTTAAAAAAAAACTAACAAAACTGGATGCCAGACCTATGATCAAAATCTGTAACAAGGCCTTGCCATGCTTCATAAGATAAAATCTAAACTCTTAGTATGACATACTAGGCTCAACCTAATCCTGTCCTTCCTTTTCTTCTGCCTTACTTCCCATCATTAGTCCATTTGAGCCCCCTACCCACCCATCCTGAGTCTCTTACACTGCCTTGAATACATGCTGCTCTTGTGCTTTAATTCCCTCTGCTCATCAGGTCTCTCCTTCCTTCTTCCCAAGTGTTCAGTGAGGTAAATGCTAGGTAATGCTGATGTAACAAAATATCAGGAGATGAAGAAGCCAAAATTTATCTCTCATTCACTCTATGTCAAGGTTGACAAGTTTTTTTCTTAAAGACAGGTGATAAATAGTTTAGGCTTGATAAGTAATATATAATTTCTGTTGCTGCTGCTGCTTTTTCTTTTTTTCTTTTATTTCTTCCATCTTTTTGTAAACCTTTAAAAATATTTTTAAAAATCATTCTTATTCAAAGGTCATATAAAAATCAATCACTTGTTAGACTTGTCCATGAGTTCTAGTTTGCTGACCCCTAATGTATGTAGCCATTTCCAGAGACATATAGGCAGCTAGGAGCTACTTAGATGAGTAGTTCTGAGTCATTCAGAGACCTGGGCTAATGAAACAGCACCTTTGAATGTTTTTTTGTCACCGTACAGACAAAAAGAGTCTCACACAAGGAACAAATGCCTGTCTGGAAGAGGCATCTATAACTTTTGCTCACAAATTAGCGGAAGTTAGTCTTTAAAACAACCCAACCATCAGGGGGCTAGGTATTGCAATCCAATCAGGTGTCCAGAAGGAGGGAGAATTTAAATTACTTGGTAAAAATCATGGAGTATGCTCAGCTCTGCAACAGATCTCTGTAAAGCCTTTTCTGGTACGCTCATACTGAAGCCAGATTAGCTGCTCTTTCTTTGTAATCAATTTTGTAGCCCCTTGAGCATCTCTGCCTTATCTTTCAGTAATGGGGCACTGCAGTTGCCTTCTTGTTTGTCTCTCCCACCAGATTCTCAGGCCACTCAGATAACTGCCTCCATATGCCCAAGACCTTGCAAACAACCTACCTTCCTGGGATGCTCAGTGTGTGTTACTTCAACAAATCAATGAATGTGGTGAATTGTGGGAGAGAATGGAATTGCCTATGCATTTACTGGAACACTTCTAGAAGCCAGCAGTATCAATTTCTCTAAGCTTACTTAGTTCATCCACATCAATCTCCACTCATGATTGATTTATTATTTTACTACTGGTTACTTTCTATACCAATTAAATATATTTTTCTCCTGTCTCATCTATTCTTTGCAAAGAGCTGGGTTTTTTTAAAACACAGAACACTCTGATATTATGTGGGTTGATTTTTTTTTTTTCAGTTTATAGGTCAGAGGCAGGCACAGAGAAACCCAGTGATTTTTTCCAAGATACACATCCAATCAGAGAGTTTATACTTCCCTTTGATTCAACAAAAAGGTAAAGGATTGAACACAGAGCTGTAGCTAAGTTTGCCAACAGTTTATTTATGCTAGAAAGCATAATACATGTTTGTCAAAGATAAGTCTTATTGTCCTATATCAATGTTTAGCTTGTAGTGTACATTTCTCACTGAATAAAATGTTAAAAACAAACTACATCATTCTTTATTAATGCTGTGCCTTTTCATGTTGATTCCATCCATGCCCTCTACTCCCTTTTGTCCTCAGTAAAGTGGAAATGGCCTTTTCCCAACCTCAAGAAAACTGAACACATCATGCACCTAGGGTTTGACCATTTACCTCAGTGCCTGTGAGGTGGACAGCACTAGCATGCATCTGCACTACCAAATGGCACAAATTTAATTTGTTTCACGTGCAACATGTGTGTGGCTCCTGCAGTTTGTATTGATCATGTAACCACAGAGTGAGCAAAGTAGCATTCACAATGAGCTGGAGTACAAGTCTTCATCTATACATCAAATAAAGCCACTTCATGTTTTTCAGTCACAATCTGGATAAACCCTGGATAAACCAAAATGTATCCTGACTCAGAATTTTCCTCATCTCTCTGTCTCCTGGGGATGGTAAATTCCCAAATAAATACCCCTTCTGCTGACTAGCTTTGACAAATGCCCAGGAGAACCAGGGCAAGGAGAATACAGCTAGGTAGTGCCCTCTATTCCTCGGATCAGCAACAGAATAGAGCCAGGACATGATATTATTGAAATCTAACAAGTTTGAGTCATTCAAGGTAAAAAAACAACTTTTAAAAAGTATAAAAACTCTTCACTAAAGGTGCAATAACTCCCACTCTTGTTAGCTGCTCAATGGGCCACAACAGACAACGCACCTCAACCAGGGGAAATAAAGTGTGCAAGAAAACTGAAGTGCACAAAAAGCAAATTATAGGCTCAGGAACTGTTTGGCACAAAACAAAGATCAGTCCTTCTAGGAGTGTTGCTTTTGCTTCCGTTTTTCTTCCCTTAAGCCTTGTAATTGAATGTTACAAAGTGTATCAAGAAAAAAAAAATCTACTGGGGTCCCCCTCCCCCAAACCAGAAAGGTTAAGCTTTTAATTACAGGCCCTCAAACTATCATTTTGTGCAATTAGCAATTAACTATAATGGTTGATGAGAGAATGCAGAGCTGCGCTAGCAATTTCCCTCCTCCCCATTCCAGACTGGGTTATTTTAGTCTTGTTCTATTACAGAGAACAAGCCACAACCGCGCGCTCTCTCGCTCTCTCTTTCTCTCACTTAAAGACACATTTAATTTTTAGCAAAATGGCATCTCAGCGTGCGATTGATAGGCATCCCGAACCCCACATCAGAGCAGCACAAACGTTTGGGACCCCTTCTCTTTGTCGCTTTCTAGTTGGAGAAAGGAGGCCCGAGAAGATGCTACCTACCGGCCCCAAACCAGCCTCTGGTAGAGAGGGTGGCAGAGAAAGATGCTTGCTGCCTCTAGAAGGTGCAACTCGTCCCCCCACCCCCAGCCCCCTCCCTGCAAGCCCCGTTATTGGGGAGGCGGTGGCAATAGCAGCAATAGTTGCATCAGCGCTAACTGCTACTGCTGCTGCATTTACTGTTGGCGGCTGCCGGAGGGTACAGTAATGACTGTAGGGAGCGCACAGCTGCTGCGGCGGCAGGTTCCCTGGATCAGGAAATTAGGACAGGCACCCGGGATTGGAGGCGAGGGCGGTGCGCGAGCCAACCAGCGGCCGCCCCGGCCCCCCGTGAGCCCCGGGCGGACGCGCCGGGCCCCTGGAGCAGTCCGGATGGCGGCGGCAGCCGCGGCCACTGCCACTCACGCAAGCACGCTCACACTTGCACACACACTCGCACACCCCCGGCGCAGGCACCCGGCTGCTTGGCGCGTGTGAGAGCAGCGCGTGGAGGAGGGCTCCAGCCACCGCCCCCCCGCTGACCACTCCCCCTCCTACCCCCTCCCGGCTCCTCACCCCGCGCTCCAGCCGCTGCCAGTGTGGGTGCTCCGCGGCTGGCTCCTCTCTGGTGTCTTCTCCTTTGCTCTCGGCTCCCCACCCCCTCTCCCTCCCCCCTTCTCCTGTACCCTCCCCTCCCCTCCCCTTCCCTCCCCTCTTCTGCAGCGCCTGCATTATTTTCCGCCCGCAGCCTCGGCTAGCACCGCTGCTGCAGCCCGGGGAGGTGGGTGGGTGGGCGGGCTGGCTGGTGGGGAGGAGATTGTGCAAGTTGTAGGGGAGGGGGTGCCCTCTTCTCCCCCCACTCCCTTTCCCCCCCTCTAACTCCTTCCCCCTCCTCTTCCCTTTCCCCCTCCCCGCCCCCACCTCCTTCCTCCTTTCCGAAGGGCTGGTAACTTGTTGTGCGGAGCGAACGGCGACGGCGGCGGCACCATCCAGGCGGGCACCATGGGCACGTCCGCGCGCTGGGCGCTCTGGCTGTTGCTCGCGCTGTGCTGGGCGCCCGCGGACAGCGGCGCCACTGGAGCCGGTGAGTGGGGACGCACCCCTCAGCAGACGGCCTGGAGCAAACCAGGGTGCCGGGAATATGTGTGGGGGCCCTAGGCGCCGGTCTTCTCTAGCCCACCCCCCTCCTAGGAGGCGCCGCTCCGCTCTCCTCGTTTCCCTCCCCACCCTGGTGGCGCTTCTGAGCTGTCAGCGCCTCGGCTACAGGGCTACAGGGAACCGAGCTTGGGGGACAGTGGGGTTTTGGGTGTCCTAAACCCTCGCTTGAACTAGTCTTCATTCCCTTAGGCCCCCTCCCCCAGAGCTACTGCTTTGCCTCGTTTTTCACACCCTTGACAGGGGCTGGGGACTATGAGCTTCTGAGCCACTAAACAATGGTTCTGCCTCCTCTGCCAGGCGGAGTGTTAGGAAGAAGGCAGAGAGCCGGGCCTGGCCGAGAGGTGCGCGACAGCCCAGGGCGCGCCCCTCGGACTTAAGTAGGGTGAGAGCCTACAACGGATGGAGGTGGGCATCTCCAAGGATACGGGGCGCCAGGTGCTGGCCGGGGCAGGGAGTCCCCCAGCAGCCGTGAGCTGACGCACGTTCGGTGGGCGGCTGCCCAGGAGGCTCGGCGGAGCCGCCAGAAGTGCGCAGCCTGCGCACCCCCAACTGCGACTCCCCAGGCCCCAAGCCGTCTCTGTGGTGTGCGGGTTAGAGTGTGGCTTTCAAAAGGGCTCTCCTTGAGGTGCTTCTCCACACCTCTTTCCACTCCGGGGCGGGTGTGGAAACCTCTTGGTATATGTACATGCTCCTGATGCAGCTGAACCGGGGAGAGGGGTTGGACACAGACTTAATCAGGTTAGTTTTCCGATCCTGTTTCTCACTGGGCTTCCTCCAGAGGAACCGAGTACTAATCTAATGACTTAATTACAGCCTTCATTCTAAACAATAGATCAAAAGAGTAGCGTGAGAGTTGGTGTATGGTTGTGGCTTGTTGTGAAAGGCAGGGGTGACTACCCTTGAGTCCCGGGGGTCAGCTGCACTGGGCCTGGAAGCCCTGTCCAGTGTTCAGCCACTCTCCCACTTGGGCCATACAACTTCCCTGAGCAGGCGACAGCAAGCCTATCTTAAGAAGGTTTGGTCTGCGTCTTGGCGGGTCCCTGAAGTGATCCTAAGACGTGACACAAAGGGGCTTGCTTGCCAGCCAGTTCTAGGGAAAGGGGACAGAAAGCTGTCTCAGCCCTTAATACCCATTCCAGAGTCCTTACCTCCTATCGCCTGGTGGCTTAGGAGGCCCGCCCGCCTGCCTGCAGTCACGTGTCTCTTGAAGTGAGAGTGAACTTTCAAATGTGTAGTCAAGCAGCCTCTTCGGCAATACTTGGGGTTTGTAAAAATTCCTAACGCCCCCTGCCCTTTGGTTCGACTGTCCGGAGCGTGTGAAACTGGGACGGGCTTTTCAGTTCTTTGCGATTGGTTGGCTGCCCGATCACGTTTAGGTGGGTCACGTGGCTCCATGGACTCTTAATTTAGCTGCCTGAGAAATGTTATCTTTGAGAGAAAGTAAGAAAGCACAGGTTACTAGCGGGCTGTAACCTCAAAGGCTTTCTTTTCTCTGTCTGAACTCTGAAAAAGGCGAGAGTGTCCTGAAGGTGGAATGTGACCTGTAAGGAAGGAACCTAAGAGCCCAGAAAAGCCCTTTCAGACATTAACAATCATTAATGGATGAGTAATACTAACTTATTAAACGATCTCTCAGAATAGTGCCAGGACTTACATTATATTTTTTGCAACATTTCAAAACACTAAATTGTACCAGAAACTGCCTACAATTATCCAAGCAAGTGAGAGAAAATATTGATTTTTTTTCCTGCACATCCCTTTATATTCTTGGATTTTAAGAAATACTAACTTTGCTTTAGAGGTTAATGTTTCCCTGTGGAATGCGAGGAGTACACCTAAACTGTGGAAATGAATTTGTCAAAGCCATATGTTGGTCTTGAATTAGATAGGTGAGGATCCCTTTATTGCATGTGAAATAAGGTACATGCTGTGTACAGTGGAAAAGATACCCACGCAAACCTAAATTTGTCAAAAGGAAAGAAGTAGTTCCTTTCTGAACTGGAGCAAATTTGGCTGAGGCAGATATTGATCCCAATCCAACCCAGACTGGCTCCTGTCTTAAGTTCAAAGTCCCAGGACATGTGAACTGACTTTCTGCCCTTGGTCTTCTGTTCTTACCATTTCTCTCCAACTCTTCTGCCCCCCAGCACACACTTACTTTGCTGGTCCAGAATACTGTAGGACAGGGCAGGTATGCACAAGACTCAGGGCAAAGAGCTTAAGTGAAGACAGCAAGAGAAGTTAGTATACTTGGTTGCAAATTACCTGGGGGTTCTAGGACATTTTCCTCCCACCTAGATATAGATTAAGATCTGGGGTACCATACATTCTTCAAGGCTAGAATCTAGAAGAATTAAGATTTGTGAGAGCTATTCAGATACGGTTAGCAACAAGCAGAAGAATAGGAAGAAACTTCTTTTATTGTGGGGAGTGGGTTGATATAAAATTGGCAGTATTAATAGACCTAAAGGTAAAAAAAAAAAAAAAAAGAAACAGACAATGAGAAAAGAAACCTGACCTGTCTAGATAGAACTGAGAGAAGGTACAATAATGATGGTAATCTTTGCCTAAGTCCAAGAATGGGACATGTTAACAGGGACTTTAAAAACAAGTCACTAGAAATTATATTGTTAAAAATATAAAACAATAAATCTCACCATTATGTGTAATTGTGCACCATTTTTTTTAAAAGGAAGAAAAACCAGGTAACCAGCTAAGCCCTTGTAGACAATGAGAATTTCTTGAAACAGTTTTGTCCCCTCAATTATCCTCTTGCTCCCTTCACTTGGCACTTACCTGTAGTGCTTGTCCTATGTTATTTGACTTTTGCTTTTAGTGCTCACGTCTTCAGATACCTAAAGCATGCATATCAAGGCCAAGTTCAGTAGAGCTGTCAAACGTTAAGACTTCAGTAAAACAAAGTGCATATTTAAACACTCAGCATAGCTAGCAAAGGTGGCAGCCTCCATCATCAAAAGAAATACAGCCCTGATTGAAGTGTTTGTTCCTTTTATAAAAATTGAATAACCATGTGCTTGACTTGAATTTTTGTTATAGTCCTGAAAGAGGAGAAAAGTCCTTGTGAGCCCCTTCTTTTCCAGGAGGAGTATCAAACTGATATGACAAAACTAGAGTAGAGCAGGAACCGGCCATATGGCTTCAGGTTTTGATCCCAAAACCCTTAAACTTGGCACACAACATAGAAATATAGATAATTCATAGTAAATAGCTGGGCCATTTTCTATTTCTCACAGACTGTGAATCACTTTCTTCTCAATACAGGGACTAGTGATCTAGAGGAGGCTGTTACCTATATCAGGTTACAATTAGCTTCAGTTTGCATTGGGACCTTCCTTTGGAAAGCCACATTTGCATGCTAGCCTATTAGATAGTAAATGCATTACAGGGCCATGAGGTCTATAATGATCCTCAGAATATGCATACTTGCCTCATGAGAGCATCTCATGGTTAGACCAAGTCAACTGCCCCTCGTGTGGTTAGTTGATAGATTCAAAATTGCTTGGTTTATTCCCTTCTAATTTGATCTCAAGAGAATACCCAGGCCACAAACTACTTTCTAGATATACACTCCAAAAAATGCTTTCTTTGAGATTATGGGTGAGATGTACTTGTTGAACAGAAGTAAGTGGTCAGGGACAAACCCCTGTCCCAAGCTAAAGATGGGCAAATATAAGGAATGGTAATATTTCTGAGGACTTAGGGTCAAGTCTAAGAGAATTTGGCTTTGTAAGTGAAAACTATCTCAATTTGACTCTATGCATTTATCAATCTAAATTAGTGTCTCTTTGCTATCCTCTGCTGTTGGCTCAAAATAAAAACATTGAACACTGTTTCTACCAATGCGTTAGACACACTAACAGCTCTGTGGATGCTAAATAAGATGGCAGGTGATACGTTAAACTTAGCCCAGTTTCCCTTTCATATGATGTCTCCTAGGAAAACTCGGGCCTGCTAGTTATTTTGAGATTTTCAATTAACAATTAAATAAGAGAGTGCCTGTTAGGTGCTGTCAGAGTAGGTACAAAGATTCTGCTAGAAATGTCTTCATGTTTGCTCAGACATCCTTTGCCTACTTTGAATCTTAGCAATGCTGTATAGCTATGGAAATGAGTATGCCTAGCCCCGTATTGAAGAGAGAACTTTAGGGAAAGAAACTACAGAATGGGGCCACCGGCTAGGAGTGGCTGATCTGCCACCCTTTGGGGGTTTATGGGTTAGCCCTGAAGTCCAGGAGTCTTAATATGTCTAGATATAGTGTTGGGAATTGGGTGTGAGTATGTGAGGGGAAGTGAAACTTGCCAAGCAAGGGAAATTGTAAAGCCTTGGTGATCAACAAATGTTTGCATGTTACTTCAAATGTTACAACTTAATATAGTTCCCAATATGGTGAGTGAATAGGATTCCTATTTTATAGACTGCCTGTAATCCTTAGTATTAAGAAAGTTTTCCCAAGACCTGAGTTACTGAAGGATCTCTAAGTTTAATAAATAGGTTATAAACGGAAGCCAGTCTCCATTGTACATCTGCTTGAAACCAGTAGATGTACACCCACAGAGCACCCACCCATATGTCGTAGGGCACCAGACGTAGGCAACACAGTGACCACGGAGTTCATGGCATTTCTTCTAGTGGGGAAGTCAAACTGGGAAATCAGTGATCCAAAGACATACTAGGATAGGAGCTCTGAATTAAAGGGAATAGATCTGGTATTTATTTAAGATTTAATCATGAAAGCAACAAATGGCAGCTGAAGATTGCCAGAGTTCCCATATACTATTGGAGTTATAGCTCATGAAGTTTCACTAAACTCTCCAAGAACTTAGACTTTAACATGATGCCAGGAACTATCCCATCTCTGCAGATGATCTTGCAAAGCTGATACAACTCAAGCAACAATGGATTGCTGCCAGCATGGCCAGAGAGCATCACAATGGCAGAAATAAAATCTGAGTCCAGGAACATCAAACTCTTAAACTTACCAGTTAGCGGCTGCTGATTCCCAAGTACTGGAATCTATTCACATGGAAATGAAGCTGACACACTCATTCTGACATAAAAGTGTGTGAAAGTGTATTATTTTTTAATGATAATGTGCCATAAGCAGGAGATGAAGGTACTCTCATAGGCATAGGAAACAGGGGCCTTTATAACCTGAACTTTCAAAGTAATCTAGCTTCTAAAGCAGGTAGTCACACTTAGTTTCAGGTTCGGAAAAACTAGGGAGAATATTCTAACAGAATTCACACCAGCTTTATTAGTGAATTAACAAATCAGTGCATGTATCCAGAACTAGTAACTAGGGTCTAGAGAATCTTTGGATGTCAGACACTAGGGACTGAGTTATAAAGATGATCTACAGGCCCCACCTTAGGGAATCGGTGTCTAAAGGTAGAAACAGGTAGATAAGCACATCTCAGTGGATGGTATTTGTGAAGGCATAGGGAACTATGGGAAATAGCCAGACCACACCTGGTTTTGTCCCAAAAGGCACATGAGGGCCTCATGAAGAGGTACCATCTGAGCCCACTTCTGGTGGATGCGCAAACAGGAGTGACATGGGCAGGTGGAATCAAAGCAAATGTGGAGGTGAGCTGAAGCATGAGGAAATGACTGAGGCCTCTTAAAATGTCAGCTCAGCTGCTAAAACCTGAGCAGGTGATGACCAAAAGGGAAAAGTTTGGGGACACTAGTAAGGAACTTAAGCTAAATCCTAAGGACAGTGGGAATCCAGGAAACGATCCCATCCTTGGCTCTTCTGGCCATTCTGGGTTGCTTGAATCACTGTCTCAATTTGGACAGAGAATGTGACAGCCTAGAAGCAAAAGAACAGAAGACCTAAATTTAGATCAAGTGAGTGATGAGGGCTTAGATATGGCCAGGGCTAGATGGCCAAATGTCAGAAGAAAAGAATCTGGGTTCATTTCTCAACTACTGATTTAGTGTAAACGATGGGACTGATTAAAGCTAGGACACATGAAGAAAGGGAGATAGATTTTAGAAGAATCTCTTTACTACATGTGCCTATTAAGGAATCCAAATAAGTTTTACCTGCAATAATGGACTCAAGAGGTTGTTATCACCACTTCTGTTATAAAAGAGTAGCGTTTATCTCCATTTATCTCCTATGTCCTTTCAGTGATGAACATAAAGGCTTATGAGGGTTAATAGTATGGATAGTAATAGAACCTTGAAAGAGCCTCTTCTGTTATGTATAGAATTCATAACCGCTTAACCTTATTGCCATAGTCTTAAAGTATACTGCAAGACCAACACAATTGACATTAACTCTTCAGAAATGCAAGTGAGGGCCCCACCTGGACCCACTGCAACACATTCTGAGGGGTGGACTCAGCATGACGTGTTAGCAAGTCTTGCAGAGGATTCTGAGGTATACTAGGGCTGGGGAACAACTGTTTTAGTTTATTACCCACAGAGCCTTATAACTTCCTGGGTGTATCATGTGAGAACTTTTGCTCTGCCTTGACTAGAGTTCTTAGACAAGCAAACCAAGAACTGTAGTCCTGTTAGAAAAAGACTTGCTAAGGGAATTCTGGCAGCATTTAAAAAAAAAAAAACTATAATGGGAAAGGGAAATGGGGGTCTAGCTCAATAATAAAACTGTACTAAGAGAGTATCATTCTGATAAGTGAACCCACTTAATTCTGGATTAATTTAAGCCAGCTCTATTATCTAAATTCCAAGTCAAAATATTCTAGAAGGTACAAAGTCCCCAATTGGGTGCTTATTCTAGAAGGTACATAGTCCTGAGTTTACTCGTGTGCATGATATCGGAAGGCAGAGTGCCTGGCTTCACATCCTAGCCCTGCCCAGGATGATCTTGGGCAATTTCTATATTTCCCTTCTCCAAACAGGTTTCCTGAACTTTAAATGGGAAGTAATAGTACTGACCATAGACAACTGAGGATTAAATGAGTTAGGAGACATGAAGTCTTAGAGCCATGTTTGACCAACAACAAAAGCATTCAATTATTTATCTTTGATTCTTATTATCTTCATCAGATGTAAATGGAAAAACTGTTTGACAATCGAACTGTAAAATTCACTTATTTCAGTGATTAAGAAAAATTATCCAAATTAGTTAGCAGTTTGTAGTTAACTCCTAAACTGGTTCTTAATGTTTCCAAGGCTGACTTTAGGATCAGAACCTCTTAGCACCTTGTTGCAATATTTTCCCTCTGATCAACCTCTTACCCTGTAGAAAAACTTCTTTGCTGACTCAGGAATCTGTTTATCCTAAAAGGAGTTTTAGTCTATGAATAGAAAAATTGGCTTTAAGTAGCAAGCATTAAAGGAGAAGTGAACTAGACTAAAAATAAATGCCCTTGGTGGCCCCAGAAGTGCCAAAACAAATGGACTGAAGAAATTCCAGCAGATGATAACACCTTTATGCTTGAGCAATGAGGAAGGTCATGAAAGAAATGAATTCTGAGCTGGATAGCCCCACAGTGTGGCCACATGAGCCCCTCTGTGCAGGTTCAAGTGCATGCTGAGCCTGAAACTCGGAGACGTCTCTAGATTCTAGGCATTCATGTTGGAGCACTTCTGCCAAGACGCCCACTGAGAGTCCTATAGGAAAGTTGTATCCTATCTTAGAAGCTTGGTTTTTACTGTAAGGTCTGTGTAGTTTTTAACTGAAGCTTAATTGTAGGAACAATTAGACAACATCAGGCTGACTTCCATGTGTATTAAAAATCCTGAATCTTGGTGCCAAGTGAGTTACCATCATGTCTGGGCAGCTTTAAACTGTTTAGGTAGCAAGTCTCATGGGGCACCGTTGCCTTGAAGGAAGTTTGTGTAGTCTGATTCCATAGATATGAGTGACAGTGAAAGCAAGTGATTCTTGGGGAATTCACTCACTGCTAATTTAAATAGACACATCAGTGAGTAGATACAAATGACTCAAAGGCCTCTCACCAAATGGGACACAATATTCATTCTACTAAGTATTAGAGCTAGAAGGAAACCTAGACAGTGTGATTTCTTAAAGAGGACCCTTTTCATATTATCTCTCAAAACTCTAGTATTGAAAAGAAAATCTTCCTGGGTGAAACAACTGGGGATTCCTCCTCCAAGGCTTTCCTCCTCGCTTCAATACCCCTGAAGCCCTAAGGCAATTTCTGTGAAACACTTGACTATAAGGAACCCACTGAGAATTTTATTTTACTCCAACTTTTCATCTTTCTGAGCAGAAAGATCCTGGACTGTAGAATACCTAGTGCTTTGACTTCCAAGGTAATTCTCTTAGGTATCATTAGGCTTTAGCTTAACCTGAGAATTAAAAAGAACCTTGGGTGTTGATGATTTCAAGTTCAGCCTGTTCCCTTTATGAAAATATAATACTGAACTTGAGATTTAACTGTCATGGATGGAAACAGACTACAGGTCTACAATCCTGTAATCCTAGAGCTTTGGAAACCAAAAGCTTCTTAACTCATTTGGTGCTTTAAATTCTCCTGGACCTCTTTGTGCAGTAGCAGTCCCAGTTGAACACTGAAGATGGAAAGGTAGACTCTTTGGGGAACTTGGAGGGAAGACCCACAGTATTCTCATCAAGTGGCTGAGATCTTAGTATTCAATATAGCATTTGAGTTCTTCCTGCTCTTCATGAAGTAGGGAATTAAATGGAACTGGAGGGAGCTTTCTGCCTATGAAAGTCTCTCAAAACAAATTGCTTAGAAAGGTAGGAAACAGATAGGGATGTCCATGAAGCGTAAGGTCTTTATTTGCCCTCTTTTAAAAAAAAAAAAATATATTTATTTTTTAGTTGTAGTTGGGAACAATACCTTTATTTTATTTATTTATTTTTATGTGGTTCTAGGATTGAACAGGGCCTCACACATGCTAGGTGAAGGCTCTACCACTGAGCCCCAGCCCCAGCCCCAGCCCTAGCCCCTTTTTTTGCCCTCTTTAAAGCATCCTTTATAAAGCCAGCTACCCTGCCTGCTCCCACTCTCATCTCTCCCCTCTTTTAGACAAGCAGGGATGCATTGGTAGTACATTGAACTCCTAATTCCAGTTGTCCCTCCTTCCAAATGGAATGTCATGTTTGTGTGATGGTGAAATGCAGCTTTATGACAGGCAGACAGCAGTTGGATGCAGTGGACAGGTGGGATAAGAAAGGCAGAAATTGATATTGGAATGAACACTAAGAAAATCCTATGTCTGTTATGAGCTTGCTTAATATACGTTCCTGAGGCAGAATTGCTGGGATTCTAATATAACTTATTACACTTGGTAGTTTATGTATTACAACTAAATTCAGAGTATTACAACTAAATTCACCATTTCAAGGTAATAGAATATTGTATGCTGGTATTTAATCTGATGTCATCTTGAGCACCTGCAAGATCTGTAGCTTAAAAACTAATTTTTAAGAAGGTTATCTTCCAAGTACCTCACTTGGGACCTGGAAGTGGTACATCATTTGACAGTGGAAAATCATCTTTTGACATCTACTGTTAAGCTTTATCCAAGCCTGATTATATGTTTATCATTCTGACTATGTCAATGTCAGTGCTTTTGTCTCATTTTGACTTGACCTTTGGTAAACTAAAACACTTAAAAAATTCAAAGCCTTTCAATCTTCACTGTATTCTAACAGCAGTTCTCTATGTTCTCTGCCTACAAATTGTTATTTTACTACTTTTTCAAATAAAGTACTCAAAGTAGACTCTTACTACTCCCACAGTCTTCGCAGGTCCTAAGGACACTGAACTATTGCAAGTGGCCCCTGGAACATGAATCCACACATTAAGAATATTCTAAGCATACATGGTTAATGGGGATAAGAGGAGGAGGCAGCTAGGTACCTCACACTGGCTTAGTGGTAGAAAAAAAACAGGTGGTACTTCTAAATAACTATCTCTGTCTCCTCTTATTTCCCATTATAACTCCCTAGAATCTTATATTCAATTAAAATATTTATAGAATGAATAAATATTATGAAATGCTGATAGGAAATGCCATTAAAACATATTGCTTTGCAGCCAGATCCTAGCTTGACTGGACTCTTGGGAGTAGAATAGTAGATAGAGTTTTAAAAGCAATGTATTTAGTACCTGAAGGTAACCACAACCATATGGTAATCTTCACTGGAACCAAATTTTAATCTCCCTGAGAATTAGCCAGAAAGCATAGAATTCTGCCTAGCAGCAGGGGGTGGTTGATACTAGGGAGACCAACTAGAGTATTGTGCACATAACACAAGCGTTCCAGTCTGTGCTTGTCTCTATAGTATCTGTTCTTATGCCAGCACGTCCCAGCTGCAGATGCTGAGAGTGGCAGGAAATCGGAAGGCTTTCTGCTTGAGTCTCCCCCAGCCCCCAACCCCATTCTCCCAGTAATCTACACGCACTACGTAAGTCCTCTGGCTTTCCCAAATTTTTGTGCAGGTTGGCATTAAGAATCAGGTCTGTGCCTTTTATTTCAAAGCAATTGTGTCCTCCAGAAGGACAAGCTGTCAATGATAGGAGACCCCTGTCTCCTGTACCAGGCAAAAAATTGAGTGTCCTCCTTCAAGTCTTAGTTCATACTACAATGAGTTAAATAGCCAAATATTAAGCCAAGGAAAATGGGCTCAGAGATACCGAATGCTGGTCTGTGGCTTAACTTTCCTTTCCTTTCCTTTTCAATCATCACTAAATTAGAAACCATTTCCGTTTGCCTCTTAACTATACTTCTTTATTTCTTTTGTCTAAGAGCTGATTCATAAATGTGTTTTTCCAATTAGGCCTCAATTTCTAAGATGAGGAACCATATCTTAAACCTCTTTTTCTACCCTCTTCTTGCTGATCCCTTTCTAAATCTGCTTTACTTTGTGATAGGAACATCATTTATGAATAATATTATAGATGTGGACAAGAAATGCCATTAAAGGGTTAGGATTTGGCTGCGTGATTGTAGCCACACAAATGGTTTAAACAGATGAGAGAATGAGTCCAGAGGGGGATGCGTGCCCTTTGTGGACTATTGGCAAACTAGATTCCTTTTATCTTCATCTGGTTCCTTTGGCCCCAAATCACTGTTCCAGCCACCGTGTCCAATTTTTAGGAATCAAGCTGGAATAAAGGGAAGGAAAATGATTCCCTAATTTTTTAAGGATACAGCCATACATCACTTAATAATGGAGGTACAATCTGAGAACTGTGATGTTAGGCCGTTTCATCACTGTGCTGACATCAGAGTAGTTACTTACACAAACCTAGATGTTGTGGCCTGCTATACATCTCAACAATACAGTGTAGCCTGCTGTTCTTGGGCTATAAATATGTACAGGAGGGAACTGTACTGAATACTGTAGGCAACTGTAACATGATAGTAAATGTTTGTATATCTAAAAACAAAAGGTATAGTAAAATAAATATGGTATAAAAGATAAAAATTTGTGCACCTGTGTAGGGCATTTATTATGAATGGATCTTACAAGACTAGAAGTTGCTCTAGATGAGTCAGTGAGTGAGTGGTGAGGGAAGAGAAGGCCCAGGACATTACTGTGCTGACTTTGTAAACACCATGCACTTAGGCTACATTAATTTCCAAAAAAAAAGAAAAGAAAAGATTTTTCTTTCTTCAATAATAAATTATTCATAATTTGTTGCAACTGTTTGTTGTTATTTGGGTTTTGATGCTGGGGATGAATCGCAGGGACTGCACACTATATAACAGGTTCCCCATCACCATGCTGTATCTCTAAGCTTTACTGAAATTTTTTGGCTTTATAAACCTTTAAACTCTTTTTAGACTTTTTTACTATTTTGTAATAATACTTAGAACACAAACACACTGTAAAAAACTATTCTCCTTATATTCTTATTCTATAAATTTTTTTCTATGTACAAAAACTTTTGTAATTTTTACTTTTTAAACTTTTTTGTTAAATACTAAGATACAAATACACACATCAGCCTAAGGCTACACAGGGTCAGGAGCATCAGTATCCCTGTCTTCTACCTCCACACTTTGTCCCACAGGAAAATCTTCAGGGGCAATAACATGCATGAAGCTGTCACCTCCTCTGAGCCTTTTTCTGAAATCCCTTCTGAAGGGCCTGCCTGGGGCTCCTCTGGAGGTGGTGTCACTCTTTTCCTAAACATGTCCATGGTGGTGTGCTTGGTTTGTGTCCTTTTTGCACTATGGATTTGCCTATAAGCAGATAATGCGCCAGAGCATTGTGCTTTATTAATGAAAACCTCTAGGTATTTTCAAACTTTTTAAGAAGCTTGTTTAAGTCTGCAAGAGGTTCTGCTAAGCCCTTCACTGTGAATTTTCTTAGGGGTTCTTTTTCTTCTAGTTTTTTTCCCCTTCTTTTTCAACTATGTATTCTCTGGCAATAGGAATTCTTTAACTTCAGTTTAGTTTTTTGAGACCACTGTCCTAATCTGCGTTCCATTTTGACCAAAACATCATGCAGCACTTGATTCCATTTCTTCCATTTCTATTGGCATTCCATGAGCCAGAGCTTAATATCCCTGCAAGAAAGGTTAGGAATCTAGCGATTGATATTAGCCTGTGCCCAACTGAGAATTCAGTTATTGTCAGTCACTGTCTTTAAGGCCCATCCCGTGCTGGCCCCTGAGTCTGCAGCTGTCCCGCTAGGGTCCCCATTCCTAGATTTTAGGTAACTTGTATTTCTAACTTTCTACCCTGGCTTTGCTAAATGTTTCTTCCTTATTCTAGGCAGAAAAGCCAAATGTGAACCCTCCCAATTCCAGTGCACCAATGGCCGCTGTATAACCCTGCTGTGGAAATGTGATGGAGATGAAGACTGTGTCGACGGCAGTGATGAAAAGAACTGTGGTAAGTGAAGAGCTCAGTCACCTCATTTGTCACCTCACTTGGACTCGTGCATGTTACTGAAATGCGATGATGGTATCTTAGTTTCTACAAATGTGTTGAGATTCTGCAAATAAAATCCACACAAAAGAATTGCTTTGAACCCAAGTCCAAAGAATCTGTACTTCCTGGTCCACAGGAACATAATTGAGTGTTTGACATGGGGTTATCAACTTGAGTATGGAATGTTGAAGATAAAGTGGAGTTCCTTTCAGATGACAGGACCCGGTTTATCTTAGATCTGGCATATGGAGTATAGGAAGCTGAGGAAAGGGAAGGGAGGACCAGAAATAGAGGCAAACAGAGGTTGCTTAGAAGTAACTTTTTAAAAATTCTCAAACGGCTCTGATCCCAGAAAAGAAAGCAAGTCACGGACACTACAAAATCCACCAAAGTTTTAGCGTGGTAATTAACCCTGGGCATAGAAACTACAAGCCAGCAAAGACAAAAGATCAGATAAGGATTCATTTCTAATCCTGTTCCCACAATAGTTGCTGATTATAAAGCATTAAGCAGGGCGGAAGACATTCTCTCCCCAAGAGAATGGGGATATAACATCATACCATTGATCAGTATCAAAAGATCATTGCGAAAAATGCTTGTGTGTGCAGTCTACATGACTTCACGTCAAACAGAACATCTGAGAGCTACATACCAAGGTCACATTTAGGTACCTAAAGTACATGGCTGAAGTTTCCTTTTTGAACCCTTTCTTTTGTGTTGGAAAAATCTTGAAGCAGTTTTGTGTGCAAATATTGGTTACTACCATTGTCATTTACCTTTTAAGAGATACTGTATGCAGTTGTTCATTATGCACTCCAGAAACACAGAAGAAAAACATAAGCTAAGCAAGGGTCTTCAAATGCCATCTTGTAATGCTCTTGCCTTCTTCTTCATGCAACATCACTAAAATGTTATAAACATTGTCTTATTCTTGCTCTTTCTGATGCAATATCATGGGTGTTTTCATGCCTGTGTGCAGATTAGCAGCTCTTTTGAAAGCATAGAAAGTCCACTCTGCAATCTTGGATAAAAAAATTATCTCCAGTCTCATGACCAAGAATAGTTCTCTTGTGCTACACTTTTCCATCATTTGCATTTAACACTAAGATTTTAATCTATTCCACAAAACATTAAGTTCCATGCTATTTCTAGGTTACCTAGGTAATACAGTTCTCAACAAATATCTCATGAGAAAGACCTCATTCTTTTCAACTGTTCTTTTGATCTAAGGAGCAATTCTTCCCCTATTCTAATTGTATATTGGGCAAAACCCATTGCTTTTTCTTAAAAAGTAATTATTCTCTTCATGTTGTAGAAGTCTTCTTTTATCATCTGACTCAGTAGAATCCAGCCTGGGCCATCTTAGGGTAATTATTGTTTTTTCCTAAAATATCCTCTACTAGCCATAGTAGGAGGATTTGGGTCAAGGAAGAAGATAGATGAACTGTACAGTGAATCAAGATCATTTGAAGTAGGAGAACTTAAAAATATTATTGGTCAGAATCTGTTGCTGTTTCCCAGATGTAAAGAAGAGAAAGAAAGTGGAAACTTCGTTCAGGAAGCTCTGATTGCTTATTCTAAAATGTTTTCTGATGTAAGGAAAAAGCTACATAATTACTTAAAATTTCCAAAGCCACCTCCTGATTCTTCTGTCTAACCTTTTGATAGGGAACTTGATTACAATTTCAGCAGAGCTCTTTCTTTCAAGCATGACAACTAGCATATTTAGTCAACTTGAGTTTAGATTCCATGAGTTATGTGCTTCTATTGGCCCCAGTAACTCATTTTTTTTTTAAGTGTTGGGCTGAGCTGGTAAATCAGTAACTGAGACACCCTAAGTATGTAACTGCTGGTTCACCTCCCTGGTGGCACATTGACATTTCCATCCATATCTCAAGGTCCAGTTCAAATGTCTTCTTTTTTCTTTTCCTTTTTTAAAATTAGTGTTACTTTTAGGCATGAACTCAGGGGTATTCTGTCTCTGAGGTTCATTTTGTTAATTTTTTTATTTTGAGACAGGGTCTTATTACTGCCTGAGACTGACCTCAAACTTGGATCCTCCAACCTTAGCCTCCTAAGTTACTAGAGTCACAGGCATGTGCCACTATGCCCAGCTTCGAATATCTTTTCTTTATTCCACATCTCTGGCCAGGGTTTGCTCAGATGGAGAGAGATGAACTCTAACAATTTTTTGGTCCCTATTTATCTTTGTGTGACACTTTGTCCCACAGCCAGTCTTTCATATTGTCATGATATTTTCTACTTCTTGAAATCATGTCCTCTCTTTATGGCCATTCCCCTACTGCCTCTTTTGCAAATTCTGAAATACATCATAGGTTGAATTATACCAGTTAACCCTGCTGACTCTGGGTTCTTCCCAAACTGCAGAGAATGTGGGCCTCAGAGAGCACTGAATGTGTTAACACTGGGGCTTCTCTGTGAAGGTGATTTTAGAAACAGGTGTGAATCTAAGCTAATATGGCCTTTCTTATTTCCATAGCTACTTAACTCAAGGAAATAAATAATCCTTTTTGGATTACTATAATTCATCAACCCATCTTGAGTGTTAGAAATTGACTATAGTCACTATAGCCCCACTTCACACTATCTTAGGCTTAACTAGAGTGGACCAAGGGTAAGCCCTAAATACTGAGACCTTTACATTGCTTAAGCCCCTGTCTTGAAGTGGTCCCTTTCCAACTTTTGGCAAATTGTGGTCTTTTAGTTAATTCACAAGCATAGTATACTTATTAGAGAAGAATGTTTTAAAATGGAAATTCAGGCCAGGTGTAGTGGCACACACCTGTAATCCCAGCAGCTCAGGAGGCTGAGGCAGGAGAATCGCAAGTTCAAAGCCAACCTTAGCAATTTAATGAGGCCCTAAGCAACTTAGTGAGACTCTATCTCAAAATAGATAAATAAATAAATAAGGGCTGGGGATGTGACTCAGTGGTTAAGCACCTCTAGGTTCCATTCCTGGTAGTCCTCCCCCAACCCACCCCCCCAAAAAAAAGGAAACTCAAGTAGAAAGTATAGGAACTTAGGCAAGGAAAGAATATAGCCTAAGAAAGAAAAGCTGTGGGCATCCCGTCTGGCTACTTTATCAAGACTGTTTCATACTTTGTGGCTCATTTGTGTTTGGGTGACCAAGCTACCTAGTTTGCTTAGGGTAGTCTTTCATGCTTATTTTCCTGACATAATTAACTGTGACCCCTTGAACAGTGAACTGAATTATAATCCTAAGCATAGAGGAAGGACCTGCCCATGGAAGAATTAGTAGGACTGACCCCTTGCCTTGGGCTATTTTGACACCAGCAGTAAGCTATGGGAATTAGCTCTAGCAGCTTCAGTGACTTTTAGCAGGTTGATGCGACACCACCTTTTGACTGGGAAGGTGAAAATATCTTCTCCCTTGAATTTTAAATAGCTCTTGTCATAGTTCCCTTTAAATTTTCTCCCTTTTCTATTGGATGAATTCCTTGTCCCCTATATACCAAAAAGGGTGACAGTATTCAACACTGGGGCTTCACCTTCTATCCACACACGAAAACCATGATTTGTGAAGAGATGCCCCTAGCCCAGTGTCTTAGCTATAAGAAATATACCATAGGCTGTGTGGCATAGACAACAGAAACGTATTTCTCACAGTTGTGTAGCCTGTGAAGCTCAGGGTCAAGGTCCTGGCAGATCTAGTATCTGGTAAGGACTCTTGTCCTTATTTGTGGTGTGAAACTCCTCTGAAACTCATGCTGAAATTTTATTTCCAGTGTAATGGTGCTGAGATGTGGTGGGACATTTAAGAAATGACTTAGGTCATTAAGAGAAAACAGAGCCTTTCTCCCTGGACTGGGTTAGTTACTGAGAGAGAAGACTGTTACAAACAAGGACGCCCCTTGTATTTTGCCTTTTCCACATACATCCACTTGTCCTTCCATTTTTCTACTGTGTCATGGCACCACACAAGGCCCTGACCAGAAGCTGGGCAGATGCTGGTGCCATGTTCTTGGACTGCCACCTTCCAGCCAAAATATATTTCTTTCCTTTACAAACTACCTAGTGTCAGGTATCCCGTTATAGCAAAAGAAAGTGGGCTTGAACCAAGATACTTAGGCAGTACACAAATGATTTGGAAGAAATTCATGAAGAGAATACAAATATTAGTTAATCTCAGCATTCCAAACAGGCAAGAAGTTCATTATAAGGTGTCTCTGGCCTGAAAGACAGTGAACAAAGTTTGCCTTTCCTTGAATTTGGTATCATCCAAGTTTCTCAAATGAACACCTTCATCTGAAATATATATATCTGTCTTCCAAAGTTGTCCTGAATGTTGGCAACTGAGCATCCATCAACTCAGATTTACTTTAAAAGAAAATATATTAAAATGTAATTTGGGCTCTAAGATAGGGCCGGGGTCTTGGGAGAGTGGCTTCGACTTTAACTTGGGAATGAAATTTGCAGTGAAGAAGACATGTGCAGAGTCTGACTTTGTGTGCAACAATGGCCAGTGTGTTCCCAACCGGTGGCAGTGTGATGGGGATCCAGACTGTGAAGATGGTTCTGACGAAAGCCCAGAACAGTGCCGTGAGTGTGACTTGCTTCAGATTTAAACTCTTCCAAGATGTTTTGTGTTTCATAATTTTAAAAAACTGCATAATCTACTACTTGGTATTCATTTTCCTTTGCCTGCCTTAAAGTTTAGGTCAATTGACTCAAAGGTCATTGAAGTTATTAACAGTTGATCAGTCTCCTGTAAAGAACAAGACTGACATTCTCTTGGGTAGCTTCACTCTTGAACACTTAAGACGGAAGCCAGCAGATTTGATTAAGAACTCCTTGACTAGGTGCATAGATTTTCAAATGCTTGATAATAATGACTCTGAGCAGATGGTACTCTGGTCCTGGAAGCTAAGTCAAGATGTGAGGGTTCCCTGTGGGCCAAGCTTTTAGATGCACAGCTTTTCATATTATGAAAGATAAGCTGTTACTGAAGGGGCAAGGTGACTAGCAATTGGGTGATTTCATGACTTTTAACAAACTTGTCACTTGTAGTTGCTAAGCAGGGACCTTATAGTTTGTTCTTAAAGAAACATCATAGACATGCAAATGTACATCTTTGTCTGTAGGCTGATATTCAGGGGAAAGTGTAAGACCATAGAGGATGATGGTTTGTGATCATATAATTGGGATCATTTGAATGTCAAGGTAAAGAAAGTCTTAGAATTCATGTAAGGCAGGAGAGATCTGCAGACACAGAAAAAAGAAGGATCAACATGAACAAAATTTAGGTCCAGAATATGATAGGGAAAAAAAAACCTTATGCTGAGACTTGCAATTTTTTAGGCATGAAGCGAGGGAATAATTATGATATTAGTTAAGGCTAATACAAAGGTTCAGCCTCAAATGTTAGTGAAGGACAACCTGGTAAAGTCAAGAATTAGGGCTTATTCCTACTTTGCAAGATGTAGATCCAATGGATACCGTGATGGAGGCTTATGAGGGAGCCTAGGCCAAGGACGGTTTCATAGGTATCAGCCCATCTGGCCTTTGATGAAGCGGGGTTAGGTGACAGTATCTGTATGCCCACTTCATATCCAGGAGATAAATATGGCCTAGGAACAGGCCAGCCAATCAACCTAACCATGCCAAGTAAAACAAAATCCAGAACTGAGCACACCATGGAGCCTTGAAGGAGTGACATGGTCAAGGTTCTCAGGTGCACTGCCAGGTGGCATTGGTTGGCACGGCTTCTAAGGAATAGAGCTGGCGAAGGATCTGCCCAGTGTGCCAGGCCACCAAGGTACAGGTGTTACACTTCCAGGCAGTGCAGGAGCAGCAGCTTTGCACTGATGGGTTCTGAGGCTCTTTTGAGACTGTATATCATCAACAGATATGAGAACATGCCGCATAAATGAAATCAGCTGTGGCGCCCGTTCTACTCAGTGTATCCCAGTGTCCTGGAGATGTGATGGTGAAAATGATTGTGACAGTGGAGAAGATGAAGAAAACTGTGGTAAGAAGATCAGTGTGCAGTGGCATATCCCAAAGACCCCTTTCCTCAAAGAAGGGTGGGCAAGGGAAGTGAACTTAAGCATGAAGACTTACATTGACTCACTTTTCAGTGACTTCACTATCTGCTCAATCCTTGTCCTTCATAACTGCCCTAAAATTCTGAAGGCCATTCTCATGGTAACTAGCTATTGTGTGGTATTTCTTTTAGGAAAATAGAAATAAGAAGGTAAGTCTTTCAGGGCAGTTATATGTAGCAGTAGCTCAGGGAAGCAGCAATCGTGTGAGCTTTTGGCTCTGTTACAGTAATTCATAGACCTTCCTCACTTTGGCTCAATAAAACTGTAAGGTGAGTAGGGCCAGAAAACACATTCATAGGTCTTAACTAGATTGGCTTATTGGAATTTAAAAAATTACTTGAGTATTATACAAGCATTTTTTATCCCCAAGCTAGATTCTGTTACATTTTTTCCCAAAGTTAAGGTGGCAGAGAGGCATAAATTAACATTGTTGCTAGGAAATTCCTGAAGAAAATTCCACCCAATCCTTATCTCCTGTCACAGTTCCTATCTCTGAAAGCTATCTCTTTTTCCTATTCTTTCATGTTTCAGTTCTTGGAAAATCTATAAAATACTACATGTTACAGGTGAGGCCCTGGGAAAATCTCTAGGTTGAACAAACATTGCTTTGAGTGTTCTTTCAACCTACCGCCCTTTTTATATGGCCTCTAAGACCTACAGCTCCTGAGTCTGATGAGTGTGGCCTACCGATGCAGTACTAGACCAGGGAGTACACAGGCCCTAGCAGTTGAAATGCCAGACCTGCATGGAGAAGTCACCTCCTGAGGTCAATACCACTGCACCTAGTCCAATGAGTTTTAGTGTTCAATCCTAGAATTCAGAGCTTTATACACTGGTAAGCCCTGGAGCTGCCAAATGTTTCCCTCACAAATTGAGACATTGCTTCCCAAGAGAGTCGTGGTCTCCATTCCAATCACCACCAAATTGTGGCCTTTATCTGTTTGGCAGGAATTTTAAGTCAAAGTACAAACTGGCTAATATGATTAGCTTATCATTATTAGCATACCTTGTTGCCAGATTGTGTTTCTAGCTATAGCAATGACTTTTAAAAATTGAAAGTGTTTAAGCTTTATTACTGTTGATCCTCATTTAAAGGACCAAAAAAAAAGAAGAAACAACGTATAGTGGTATATGGCTTACTTCTTTTTGGTGATAATGTCTTAATGCTTACTGTATTGTGTTACCTATTTGCACAATGCATGCTGTGCAACCTGGCCTGACATGCATTGTAATTTAATTTAGGTGTAATTTAATCTCTGCCTTCCAAAATGAAATCTCGTACAACAGTTTAAATTTTTGATCACTGTCCCACTAAGAGTCAATTGTGGTTCTCATGTCAAAAATAATTTCTAGTCTTCAACTATTTTCTTGGTCCTTTATTTCTGTTCTTAACTTATTCATAGTATGCCTGAATACTTTTTTTTTAAACATGGTGAGACTGTTTCTTCAAACTTTAAGAACTTATTCTTAATATAACTCAGCTATAGCTTTTAAGTTAAGCTTGGAAGCTAAAATTAATGATCAAAAATCAATATAGTTGCTTTTTTGGATAAGAGTCTTGTCAAAAGAGCAATGCTGAAGTGCTTTCAATGGGGCATCTTCTCTCTTATTAGGCAACATAACATGTAGCCCAGATGAGTTCACTTGCTCCAGTGGTCGCTGCATCTCCAGGAACTTTGTGTGCAATGGCCAGGACGACTGTAATGATGGCAGCGATGAGCTGGACTGTGCCCCACCCACCTGCGGTGCCCATGAGTTCCAGTGCAGCACCTCCTCCTGCATCCCCATTAGCTGGGTATGTGATGATGATGCAGACTGTTCAGACCAGTCAGATGAGTCCCTTGAGCAGTGTGGCCGCCAGCCTGTTATACACACTAAGTGCCCGGCCAGCGAGATCCAATGTGGCTCTGGCGAGTGCATCCACAAGAAATGGCGATGTGACGGGGACCCTGACTGCAAAGATGGTAGTGATGAGGTCAACTGTCGTAAGTAGCTTTCTTATCTGCAGGGCATGGTCACTTTTCTTCCATATATCAACTGGGCATAGTCTGACCAGCTTCATTCCTTTGTGTTTCCTCCTTTTGTAGCTTCTCGAACCTGCAGACCTGACCAATTTGAATGTGAGGATGGCGGCTGTATCCATGGCAGCAGGCAGTGTAATGGCATCCGAGACTGTGTTGATGGTTCTGATGAAGTCAACTGCAAAAATGGTAAGGGTTTGGGGGGGCTGGTTAGGCAAGGGATTGCTTAGCTCATATCCACTAATGGAACCTCTCTTCTGTTTCTTGTTGTAGTCAATCAGTGCTTGGGCCCTGGAAAATTCAAGTGCAGAAGTGGGGAATGTATAGACATCAGCAAAGTGTGTAACCAGGAGCAGGACTGCAGAGACTGGAGTGATGAGCCCCTGAAAGAATGTCGTAAGTGAAGGGGTTGCTCAAGGACAGAGTGGGCAGTTTGATTCAATCCATAGTGATAATGCTGTTTGGATCCTGCATGATGACTGGTTAAACTTTTAATGAACTATAATTTAATTGACTTGTTAGGCTTGAGGGGTTAAGTTTTATGATTTGAAAATCCAGGCAGTGACAGACAAATTTGTAGTTTAGCCCCCTTAAAAATAACTGGGAGGGCACAGTGGCACACACCTATAATCCCAGTGCTTCAGAGGCCTAGGCAGGAGGATCATGAGTTCAAAGCCAGATTAAGTAACTTAGCAAAACCCTAAGCAACTTAATGAGACCCTGTCTCAAAGTAAAACTAAATAGAAAGGGGAAAGGGCTGGGGATGTGGCTCAGTGGTTAAGTGCCCTTGGTTTCAATCCCCAATACGCCCCCCCCAAAAAAAAGGATAATTGATGGGCAATAGAGAAACTTGACTAAATACTGTTTAACTGATAACTTGCCAGGGATATTGGGTTACCATTTCTCTCTATAAAACAAATAATTAAATCTTAGAAAAATCATGAGTCTGGTGGAACCAACTAAACAGTTATCACAAAGCCTGAATTTTAAGTGAGTAGAAGTAAATATCAATTGAGAATAAGTTGTCAAGTGACTTTGCTACGTTTTTATTTCAGATGTCAATGAATGCTTGGTAAATAATGGTGGATGTTCCCATATCTGCAAAGACCTAGTTATAGGCTACGAATGTGACTGTGCAGCTGGGTTTGAACTGATAGATAGGAAAACCTGTGGAGGTGAGTTGAAGAAGAGATTCTAGTCCCCCCGGGGAAGATGGGAAAGGGCAGAATACATCTAGCAAGGCATAGGAACAGCAAGACTAATTCTAATTTCCCTCCTAGATATTGATGAATGCCAAAATCCGGGAATCTGCAGTCAAATTTGTATCAACCTAAAAGGCGGTTACAAGTGTGAATGTAGTCGTGGCTATCAAATGGATCTTGCCACTGGCGTGTGCAAGGCAGTAGGTAAATGGACTTGGACTGGTGTTGCTCTGGTACCTTTATAAGTAAGTGCTTATAAAAGGTACAACCAGTGGCTGCAACAGTCACACCAAATACAAAACTGAATAGTACTTGAGAGCAATGCTATTAAACTCCTAGTGCAGTAGGATAGGTTACATAGCAGACCATCTCCTCACACGTCTGCCTTGGTCATTCCTTTTGCATATGGTACCATGAATTCTTACCATATTTGCTTACTTTCTGCTTCTGAAACTAAGTGCAATTCAAATAAGTAACCTGTTTGTCAGCCACCTTGTGTGGAATGCTTAACCCTAGACCGCCTTCCGAAACAGTAGGAAGCACCAGCAGGTCCCTAGGGCAGGAACTTTGGACCAGGGGCTACCGAGGTGTTCAGTACTACCTTTGCTTTGCAAGTGCTCCTCTGCTGGGAGGAGGTGACTTAGAAAGACCTTGTCATCTTACAGCAAAATTTAGTCCACCTGACTTGTATCTTTCAGGCAAAGAACCAAGTCTGATCTTCACTAATAGAAGAGACATCAGGAAGATTGGCTTGGAGAGAAAAGAATACATCCAACTTGTTGAACAGCTAAGAAATACTGTAGCTCTTGATGCTGACATTGCTGCTCAGAAACTGTTCTGGGCTGATCTCAGCCAAAAGGCCATCTTCAGGTAACTTTCAGTTCTGTTCCTGGGCTTTTGACATAAGTCACTGTCACTTGGCCTGTGGGAAGGTTTGGAGGGGTTTCTCTCATCTCTAGCTCCAACCTAGCATCTAATTATCTGAGAGCATTAAATCTAACACTGATTCTTTAGCTGTTAAATTATTGTCCATTCTTAATTAGAAACTAATTGTTATAAGGTAAGAGGTGGCTAAAGCTGTGAAACTGTAGCAGATGACATCTTAATTTCTCATATTTTCTCTCCTTTCTCTATGGTTCATTGAGAACTCAGTTCACTGAGTTCACTGTTACTATAAATAGAAATGATATAGCAGCCTTTTCTTAATGGGATTCTTAGTGGTAGCTTAGAAACTCAGATGATGGCTACTGAAACAAATAGCTTCACTTAGAACTTTTGCACATATATAGAATATGTATCAGTAACTAGATAAACCTACAATGTTACTAATTTAGCATGAGTGAGAAGCATGGTTGAATAATTTGAATGGTAAGCTATGGTGTTACTAGAGTTCTTTCTGAATAAAGTCCTTGACCATTTTATAAGCAGAAAGCCCATTCTCCAGGCTTTAATGGTGTCAAACTCTTAAATTTCTTGTGACCTATTCTGTTTCAGTGCCTCAATTGATGACAAGGTTGGTAGACATGTTAAAATGATCGACAATGTCTATAATCCTGCAGCCATTGCTGTTGATTGGGTGTACAAGACCATCTACTGGACTGATGCGGCTTCTAAGACTATTTCAGTAGCTACCCTAGACGGAACCAAGAGGAAGTTCCTGTTTAACTCCGACTTACGAGAACCTGCCTCCATAGCCGTCGACCCATTGTCTGGGTTCGTATTCTATGTTTGCCATCGTCAGTCTTTTGGATGCTATCTGCTTAGATCAGGAACTTTCCTCATACATCCCGAGATTAATCAGAAACAAAGAATTTTCCAGTTCAAGGTGTCCGAGGTGCCACGGTGGAGCAACCTTGGGATGGCCCCTCTATATGGCACGTCCTTTCTTTCTGGCTCCTGTACATGTGACTGTTGGGTGGCCTTAGGGAAACTGTATTTCTGGTTTTATGTTTTGACTACAGTACAAGCTCTGACTTAAACCTTATGCCCACCCAGCTTCTATACTCCTCCTCCTCATCATCATCATTATCATCATTGTCTGAGAACTTTCCTGGTTAGTTCTAAGTTATTGAACTTAAATACTAGCATGAAATGCTGGGATTTTAAACCATAGTCCCTGAAGGCTTCCAAAGTGCAAGTTGTTTAAAAGTTCAATTGAAACAAATGCCTCTCTAGAAACATATTGCTGAGGGGTTTCCTTAAGTTGCCACTAAGTCACATAGACAGGTAGCTTAGGAAGTTAACTAAAGTAATCACAATTACTCCTTACTAAGTATCATTAGAACATAATCAGTCAGCCCCTACTATAAAACTTAAGGGTATTCTTTTACTCCTCTGACCTACTATAAAACTTAAGGGTATTCTTTTACTCCTCTGAGATAATTCAGTGTTTTAAAAGGAAATACATAGCCTTGACTTTGGACTGAAACTCAAATGTCAAAGTGATACCAATTACCACAATTACTAATGAGCTTGTAGATTCTTAGGGTGAAATTTGATTTACCCAGAATATAAATTAATTCCTTAAGTCTCACTGTTTTACACTAAAAAATCAATCCCCAGAATTTTCTATTTCTTTTGTTTCAAGCTACCATTATATTCCTTCTGACCACTGAAACATAATTCTTTTTTTATTTTTTTTTTGAAACATAATTCTGATCTCCCTCTTCCCAGCTTTGTTTACTGGTCAGATTGGGGTGAACCAGCTAAGATAGAAAAAGCAGGAATGAATGGATTTGACCGACGTCCGCTGGTGACAGCTGATATCCAGTGGCCCAATGGGATTACGCTTGGTGTGTATGTCCTTCCTCCTCACCCACCAAATTCAACTCTCTTCATAACATTTTCACTTATCTCCATAGTAAATTCTGGATTACAGCAGATGACTTTTCTAGTTTCCTCTTTAGCGAGAACTTAGATGAGAGTACCCGAACAACACAAATGGAATGGTAGACTTAACAAAATAATAATGCTGTTCATTTGGCCTAACATGGAACATGATTTCAGGGAATCTTGCTTTTGGAGATTCTTCTACTGAATATGATGGGCACAGGTGCCTTGGCATTTCTAGAATCACAGGCTTGTAATAGTTTTCTTCTGGTTCATTAAGGAAGAACTATAAAATTCTAACCTCTTTTTTTTTACACTTTTATTTGAATATAAAATGACAGAAAGTGTGACATTCAGAAGTTGCTGTCAGAGACAAATTTATGAGATTTTGTGGAATAATGGTTACTTTGGTAGACTATGTTAGATTTTTGGATTTTTACAAGTTTATTTACTGATAGTTGCTGGTTTCCTTAATTCTAAATGTGTCATTTTCATTCATTGGTAAACTTTAAGAAACATGGTCATTGTAGAAAGTTATAATTAAGTCAACTGAATAGACTTTAAATTGCTAGTTTTCCATAATTTACCTTGAGACAACAATCCTTATTTTTAGGAGTAAATACATTTTTTAATCATGCATTCTTTGGTCAACCATGAGCTAAATTCCAAGACAAGGTATCCATATGTTTACCACTTTTTATCTTTGAAGAGGAAATTCTATTAATAAACAGGATGTCAATTTGTTTTGCTAACTGAATATTTGGATATTCAAATTTGGATTAGTGGTAATATAGAAATATTTAAGTCTCAGAATAACAGATATAAAACAGATGTGAGATGAAAAAGAATATATAAGAAGGCTTTACATAGAAATAAGTACGTGCATTATTTTTCATGCATATTTTCATTATATCCAAATAAAAATACATTACATCTATGTATGTGTATATATATATATATATATATATATATATGTAAAATATAGGTGTATATATATATTATGTATGTTTATACATATTTAATATATATTTATAAGATATATTCATATAGCTTCAATATTCTTAGACTGTCATAATAGTGAAACAACATGAGTATTAGGTTAAACAACAACAACAAAAATATCTTCTCTCAATTCTGGAAGATGGAAGTTGTAGAAATCAGCCTTTTTGCTATTTCCTCATACGGCCATCTAACCTCTTAATACTTTGTATGATGTAACATTTCTTAAGTCAGTTACTTTGAGAGTCTTCATTTGTCCCCCCAAATGAATCTAAATACAGATTCTGTGTGTTTCTTCATAAGTTTTTGGGGAACCATTAAGAAAAGAACCCCTGCTGGAGAAGGAACCATGAAAGTAGAATATTAGATTCCTCAGATATTTTAATTGCAAGCCAGGGCAATAATTATGTATCATATGGTGTCAATCTTTCTACCTAGATCTTATAAAAAGCCGCCTCTATTGGCTCGATTCCAAGTTGCACATGTTGTCCAGTGTGGATTTGAATGGCCAAGACCGGAGGATAGTACTGAAGTCTCTGGAGTTCCTCGCTCATCCTCTTGCACTAACAATATTTGAGGTAAGCTATGTGTCTCACATTTGAGTTTCCACCTTTGAGTCACTATAGCACTTGGATGAGAAAAAACAAGGATGGGGAAGGACAGGAGAGTATAGGACAGCTTGAAAAATTGCTTTCATTTAAAAGCTGGTACAAATTAGAAACTAATTCCTCAAAGCACTTCAGGAAACCTGAACTTGCTTTTCTTACAGTTTTACATCTAATGTCCCAGAGCAGCATTCAATAACCTTAGTCCATTAGATAGCCAGTAAATAATGATGACCCTAAATAATTGACTTCTGTTAATCCTGGGTGTGCATGCTAATTGTTGGGGCTCTGTTTCAGGATCGTGTCTACTGGATAGATGGGGAAAATGAAGCAGTCTATGGTGCCAATAAATTCACTGGATCAGAGCTGGCTACTCTAGTCAACAACCTTAATGATGCTCAAGACATCATTATCTATCATGAACTTGTGCAGCCCTCAGGTAACCTAGAGAAGCAAGTCCTTAGTGGTCACTTATTGGTCACTTCTGACCCAGAAACTACTGGGAGTCAGCAGCTCTTGAGCAACTCTATAACTTTCTATAAAATGAAATGAAAATTTTGCCCTCCTGCACTCTACCTTAGATACCTCACTCTTGATATTTCTGCCATCTTAGGGAAATGGCTTCAGAATGTCACCTCATCTTTCTTTCAACCTTCAGTGTCAGACGTTGTGTTTCTAATTCTTCCATACCCCTTTGGTTCTTCTTGCTAAGCCTGTTGCACCAGTCTCCATAGTAGCTTCTGTGCCACAAACTTTCCCTACTTCTAGTTTTCTAGGGCTTCTCTAACAAAGTACCCCAGATTGGGTGTATTAAATAATAAATTTATTTTCTTACAGTTCTGGAGGTTTAAATCCAAAAATCAAGATGCTAGCATCTTGTTGGTTCCTTTTGAGGGCTGTGAGAGGGAGACCTGCCCCAGGTCTTTTCCCTTGGCTTACAGATGGTCATCTTCTTCCCTTCTCTTCACATCATCTTTCCTCTTCACATGCTTATGTCTCAATTTCCTCTTCTAAGAAGGACACAGTCATATTGAATGAGGGACCACCTGATGACCTCAGCTTAGTTATCTCTGTAAAGACCTTGCCTCTAAGGTCACATACTCAGGTACTAGGGGTGAGGATTTCAACATATAAATTTTAGGGAGGGATGCAGTTCAACCTGTAACACCTACCTTCCTCCTGTGACACATAAGATTGTGCAGATCCTCAAACACATCTGGCCATATTCCATATTTTCTCCTGTTCAAAATGCTCAGCTCATCTATCTAAATGAAATACTCAAACTTTCCTTCCACTATATAAGAGCAAGTCAAGGTAAAGCCAGGAGAACATACACTTGGTCTTCTGAGATGGACAAATAGTGACATACCTAGCTGGGGACATGCCAAGCATGTTCAATGCCAAGGTTCAATTCCCAGCGCTGCAAGACAGACAGACAGTGAGAACTTCATCTCCCTTCCTTGCCTCCTTCCAAGACCTGCCTGTTGAAGACATAAGTGATATTCTGCACTCAAGGAACCTCTTAGAATCTGGTGTCCTTAGAGCATGCTGCCTGTGCCCTGACACTATTCATTTACTGGTCTTGAAGCTTTGACAGAGTAAGCAAGTTTAAGCTCCATGGAGAAAGAAAGCACTTGAATTCCTATTCTAAAGGATTTTATTTTCAACTAGGTAAAAATTGGTGTGAAGAAGATATGGAGAATGGAGGATGTGAATACCTATGCCTTCCAGCACCACAGATTAATGATCACTCTCCAAAGTATACCTGTTCCTGTCCCAATGGCTACAATCTAGAGGAAAATGGGCGAGAATGCCAAAGTAAGGCTTACTGCATTTTGACCACAAGCAGTACATACAAAAGGAATAAGACACTATCTATAAAAAACTGGCCTGGATTTTAAGAATTCTGTTTTACCTAACCCTTGAAATAGATCAGACATGTGCTACTATTGCATGCCACATGTTCACCTCAGAACTTCAGAACTGACCTGTAACCTATTTCAACATTAGATACATTTATAGGTGACAAGGTGTCGATGTATCTCATTCCAATTTGTGCCAGTTAGCACTGTAACAGTACTGAGCTAGTCAACTGGAAGGTAATCACAGTCTTAATGTTTTCCTCCACAGAAGGCACACTGCAATTATTCTTAAGTAAGTCCATGGTTACAGGAAACCTGTAGCCTCAGTGGGTGACACTGGTTTAAACTCATACTGAACTTGCATGTTAATCCTCTGTTCTTGGTTTTTGATTAAGTAACAAATTAAACTTGCTTGTTGTGAGCAAGGAATATAACGAGGCTTTTATTAGCTTAATTCTGGGTCATGACAGACTTTATTGAGAAAATAGCTGCAGGACCATCTGGTAGGCCTGGTACATCAGAGCATCTTGAGAACACATCTTGCAACTTCCAGGAGCCTGGGTATTACTGACAGGGGTTAAGTGTGGCTGTGCATCTTTTTGAATTGTCGAAATCCATATGCAAATTGTTCTACCCAAAGCTTCATGTACTTCTGTTTTTGCATGAAGACTACTATTTCTCTCAAGTTGGACACAAACATCTATTTCACTTGATGTTACAATAACCTCTTGCATGGCTTGTCTACACTAAACTTCTAGCCATTTGGGAACCTGGGCATTACCCAGGTTCTTGGTTTTTGTAATCCAGGTACTTCAACTACTGTGGCTTACAGTGAGACAAAAGATGCCAACACAACAGAAATTCCACCAACGAGTGGACTAGTTCCTGGAGGTATTGGGTTCAGTACTACAAACTGTTAATCTCCACTAACAGCCACACTCTTTATATCCATAATGTACATAATTAATGCAGCCTTTAACTACTAGTTCTGCCCCTGATTGGTAACCTATATTTAAACTCTAAAGATTTAGAACCTGCATATCCTAGATCTGCCTGACTTAGTAATGCTTCTATTATAGAATTATGAGTGAAATGGCTCCTCCAGCCTGTGACTGAAATACTCCTAAGCCAGAGTTGTTCCTGGTATTCCATTATTTTAGTTACTAAACATTGATTTTGGTTGCAAAGGTATGAGGCTCTCTACCTGATGGGTAAATTTCCAAGTCTGAATTCAGACTCTTGTAAACTGATTGATTTTATTCTCTTATAGGGATCAATGTGACCACAGCAGTATCAGAGGTCAGTGTTCCCCCAAAAGGAACATCTGCTGCCTGGGCCATTCTTCCTCTCTGTAAGTAGATTCCCTTCACTTGGAGATCTGATGAACATCTTAGACACCTGATGAACAACAGTGCTCATCTATTTAGAGCCTCCTTCCCATGGCCTCTTAGGTTGCCATAGAATTTGTGACACTGATTTATACTTACTCTCTTTCCCCACCTGGTACACACAAAGTCCATATTTTCTATACATTGGTTTCCTTAGCACAGTAACAGGAAATGCTGATGTTCAATAATTTCATGCTTTCTACTTTAGAGTTTCTACTTTAGCCTGGTATCCTCATTCACAATATGTCCCTTTAATAAGCGTTCTGTTCTATTCTCCTTTGAAATATGCATAATGCTTTATGCAGATGAGATGCACAAATGCTTAAATTCTTTCTTCAGGAGAGGCGGGTAAGGATTCTCAAACCCAAAGAATCCTTAACCACTTTTAGTTTATATTCTATAAGTCCTATGAAGCTGTTATAAGACATATGAATTCTAAGGCACTTTGCATAAATGGCCTCTTTGTCTTCTTAGATTATTGGATTTCAACATTGCCTAATACACCAGAACCCCTGAATAGCTCTCCAGAAACTTCTGAAATTTTAATTTAGTCTTCCTGGGAGTGGGGCTCAGGACTCTACACTTGCAAGGATGGTTGTGACTAGCTTAGTGTTTAGAATACTACAACCCACTAGGGTGATCTTATTTCAAACCCCTGGCTCATATATATTCCAATTTCAAATTGTCCCAGTTCCCTAAAACATGAAACTTATTAAAGTTGGTTATCATGGATCCCTGAATATTACCTTTCCTATGTGTTCTGAAACTAAACCTCATTTAGTCACCCTCTAACGTTTTTAGTGCTATTGGTGATGGCGGCAGTAGGTGGCTACTTGATGTGGCGGAATTGGCAACACAAGAACATGAAAAGCATGAACTTTGATAACCCTGTGTACTTGAAGACCACTGAAGAGGACCTCTCAATAGACATTGGTAGACACAGTGCTTCTGTTGGACACACATACCCAGCAGTAAGTCAGCTTTGTGTCTTTTTTATACCATAGCTTAAAGTGAGACTTTTTTGAAAAGGAGACCAAAACTTGAGCTCAAGCCATCTAGGCTAAGAAGGGCCTTAGGATCATGGAACCACCAAACATTTCATCCACTACCAGATATCAGACAGACTAGCTTGTAAGACTGTAAGTCAGTGAGTTAATAAGCATCTCACCCATGTAGGATAGCAAGCAGGTAAACCCAATGTCATCACTATAATATTTGAGATATATTCAGTTACATAAATGACATGTAAATATTAGTACAAACCAAGTAGCTCCTTGTCTACTGGACACCTAAAAGCAAATTAGCAATTCATGCATAGGGATTACCTATAAGGGAAATGACTTGAAGTCAGGGTATTGGGTAAGATTCACTTAGCCAAAAATACTAGATGGTTTACTTATAAAGTACCCCATTCCACCAAGTATAGCTAGTTTTTCATTCAGCAGTAGAGTCACTCACTTGTTCTTCAGGTGGAACCCACATCAGTATGGGAACTTAGGGAACAGTATAAACAAAACATGTGCTGAGTACTCCCCTCCAAGCTTTCTGGTGAAACAGGTAATGGTCAATTCACAGCACACATGTGTCTTCTCACACTGTTCTCCAAGTATTATTATGATCATTATGTAGAAAAGCCAGAATAAATAATGCTATTTTCACTGTCTACCAAGTATGTATAAGTTGAGTATTCCTTATGCAAAATACTTCGAATCAGAACTGATTTGAATGTTGAGTTTTTTCAGAATTTGGAATATCTTCATATTCATAATGAGATTATGTTGGGGATAGACCCATGTCTGAACTCACAATCCATTTATATCCCGTGTACACCCTATACACATAGCCTGAAAGTAACTTTGTGCAGTATTCTTAGCGTGTGTTCATTTTGACTGCAATCGTCTCATGCGAGGTCAGGTGTGGAATTTTCCATTTGCAGTGTTATGTCAGTGCTCACAAAATTCCAGATTTTAGAGCAATTTGAATTTCAAATTTTCAGATTAGGAGTTTAATTCAAGTTAAATGCATGAGTGCTACAACTTAATCATGTTTTGTACCTGGCTTTCCTACTAAGAACTTTGGTCTCTGACCAGCTCAAAAACAAAGAAAGCCCATTTTAGAGACTAGAGTTACAAGCAGTGAGTAATCACCAAGTTCATTCTAAACATTTTTATTTTTCCACAGATATCAGTTGTAAGCACAGATGATGATCTAGCTTGACTTCTGAGACCAGTCTCAACCTTTGAGGTATAAACCAATAATGCCCCACTTCGGAATGGTAACCAAGCCAGCAGCTGAAGTCTCTCTTCCTCCTGTCTGGAAGATTGTCAAGATCTCTTTGCGTGGATCAAGCTTGTGTACTTTACCATTTTTATATGACTTTTGTAAATATTCTTGTCCACATTCTACTTCAGCTTTGGATGTGGTTACCAAGTATCTGTAACCCTTGAATTTCTAGACAGTATTGCCACCTCTGGCCAAATATGCACTTTCCCTAGAAAGCCATATTCCAGCGATGAAACTTGTGCTATAGTGTATACCACCTGTACATACATTGTATAGGCCACCTGTAAATATCCCAGAGAACAATCACTATTCTTAAGCACTTTGAAAATATTTCTATGTAAATTATTGTAAACTTTTTCAATGGTTGGGACAATGGCAATAGGATAAAACGGGTTACTAAGATGAAATTGCCAAAAAAATTTGTAAACTAATTTTGTACGTATGAATGAAATCTTTGACCTCAATGGAGGTTTGCAAAGACTGAGTGTTCAAACTACTGTACATTTTTTTTCAAGTGCTAAAAAATTAAACCAAGCAGCTTAACCATGGTTTGTGCCTATTCCTCTCAGATGAACTGCTTGCTGTAAACAGCCTGAGTAGTGTCAAGTGTTCTAACTGAATCTAGGAGCCACAGTTCTCTATCATGTGTAACTAAGCCTGTAATTGAGCTACTTTATCTTACAACCAAGTACTAACTAAAGAATATAGTACCATTTGATGTATTATTCCCAAATATTTCTTATTTTGTAAAAATAACTTTATTCTTGCTTACAAAAGAGTTCCTTTTCTCATTAATCTGTCCCCTTATCTACAAACATGAGCTAAGATTTCTATGAATTCTTTTACTTCATACTTAAAATCTCTGTTTTCCGTGTCCTGTCATTATCTATGGGTCAAGGACAAGTGCCTTCTAAGGCATAGGGGGGACCTCTCTTACAAAAAGCCTGTTATCATCCCATGAAGATGGCTGAGGGGTATAATAAATAAGCAGTGCCACTCTTGAACAATCTAAGATGGTGTTTCTCAGTGTGAGTCTAGGAACAGCAGCATCTGCATCATTTGGAAACAGTAGAAATGCAGATTCTTAGACCCAAACCCAGATCTACTGAAGCAGAAACTCTAGGGGTGGGTTCCAGGAACCTGGAACAAACTCTTGTGCTGATGCTCATGTAAACTGAAGTTGAAAACCTCTGTTCTAATGTGTTTTTTGTGGAGGAATATAATTAAAGCATCTTCAAAATTGTCAGCCTACCTGGCATAGGACAGATTTCATCTATGGGCACCTTCCAGAACTTTTAGTGTGAAGACCAGAAAAAGAGTTTGGAAAGAAGAAAAAGGACCAAGGGGAGCTTAGTGAATCTTCCATCAGGGTCGTCGCATCCTTCCCCTGAAGTCTCAAGATGCCTGGAAGCAAAGAGATATGTAAGGCACGAAGCACCGAGAGGCTGCTCTACGTCCAACATGAGTGGGGAGTCGACAGTGGAAGGTGCAGCAATCCCTCGGGGACTAAGTGACCAACATAGTAGCAAGAGGATGAATAGAAGATGTTTTGAGAAACTAAATGGATTGGTGAGGGTCTCATATTTCACTTATATATGGAATATAAGGCAGTTACCATTTTTGCTTTTGGCTTAGGAAAGGAGATCAATAATGCTGGAGGAAGGGGAAGTGGATTCGTCATTTCGTGGATGCTCCCTTGTGATTCTGTTCAAATGGACACAAAGAGAAAGGACAGATTTGGGGCCTTTGTTTAGTGGGAGGTGTGGAAGTCAAGCATGTAAAAGGCAAAGGCTGTCGTGGTCATGGTAGGACTGTCTGCTATCAACTTCAGAAGGTACCGTGAGCACACAGAATGTGGCCTGGTGATAGAGAACGGTGTACTGCCTATTTGGTAAGTAGGTCAACATTCATCCTATCTAAACTCTAAAGGCCATTTCTTTGGTGTTTGATCCCACTGTGATCCAAATCCACTGATTAATTTTTTAATTGGCATACTACCAGGTTTGCTTTTAGAAGCTTAAAGATACCTGTGCTTTCTTTCCTCTTTTATGAGGTGACACAATAGTAATCAACTACAAGACCCAAAGTCATAGTTTTTGCAAGTAAAATATTATTCAATATCATCTTCTATAGAATTCCAATCTCCAGTGTCATCTTTCAGGTTCTGGATACCAATTTCCAACCCAGAAAGAGTCTAAGGTTGTGTGTGTGTGTCTCTCTCTCTCTCTCTCTCTCTCTCTCTCTCTCTCTCTCTCTCTTTCTCTCTCTTTCTTTAACCTTATCCTCAATAAAAGTCCAAGATACAACTCATTGTACCTAACTTAAGAAATTATGAGAGGTGCAAACTCTTTTGAAAACAACAAAGTAACCAAATCTATTGAGATAAAAGTAATTATATGCCCAGACTGCTAGTCAATTGAGCACGTAATAATAGTTCATGAGGGACTAGTGTCTTGGATTTTATCACCCAAAGATGATCTTAAGGAATTATATTGAGACGTATTGGCATAAGTTTGTTGTGTCTCTAATGCAGAAGAAGAAAATTAAATAAGAGAAATATGTGGTGTTAAATGAGCTTGTTTCATGAAGTGACTGAAAGTGACTTTGGGAATTGGTACCAAGGAAATATTTATCGACAGATTTGTGGCCCCTGGTAAAGAAATCCAGCCAAGTCTCTAAATCCAAATTTGTAAGTGGCCTTTGCAAGCTATCAACTATTTGGCAAGAAGTAGTCCTAGTTGATCACTGGTCCATTAAAACATTCTCATAACTATTTGAAAGCCTTGTTATTATTTCTAAGCCTTTGGTTCTTTATTTTTTATTCTAATTGTTATATATGACAGCAGAATCAATTACAATTCATATTACATAATAGAGCACAATTTTTCATATCTCCAGTTGTATAAAAAGTATATTCACACCATTCCTGTCTTCGTACATATACTTAGGGTAATGATATTCATTCCATTCAACCATCTTTACTACCCCAAAGCCTCCTCCCTTCCCCTCCCATTCCTTTGCCCTATCTAGAATTTGTCTAATCCTCCTATGATCCCCCTTCCAACCCTACTATGAATCAGCCTCCTTATATCAGAGAAAACATTTGGCATTTGCTTTTTTGTAATTGGCTAACTTCACTTAGCATTATATTCTCGGCTTCATCCATTTACCTGCAAATGCCATGATTTTATTCTCTTAATGCTGAATAATATTCCAATGTGTAAATATACCACATTTTCTTTATCCTTTCATCTACTGAAGGACTTCTAGGTTGGTTCCACAGTTTAGCTATTGTGAATAGTGCTGCTATAAACATTGATATGTCTATGTCCCTGTAATATGCTGTTTTTAAGTCCTTTGGGTATACACCTAGGAGAAGGATAGCTAGGTCAAATGGTGGTTCCATTCCCAATTTTCCAAGGAACCTCCATAATGCTTTTCATATTAGCTGCACCGATTTGCAGTCCCAACAACAATGTATGAGTGTGCCTTTTCCCCACATCCTCGCCAACACTTATTGTTTTTTGTATTCTTAATAGCTGCCATTCTGACTTGAGTGAGATGAAATCTTAGAGTAGTTTTGATTTGCATTTCTCTAATTGCTAGAGATGTTAAACATTTTTTTCATATATTTGTTGACTGATTGTATTTCACCTTCTGAGAAGTGTCTGTTCACTTTCTTGGTCTATTTATTGATTTGGTTATTTGGTTTTTTGGTGTTTAGCTTCTTGAGTTCTTTATATACCCTAGAGATTAGTGCTCTGATGTATGAAGGGTAAAGATTTGCTCCCGGGATATAGGCTCTCTATTCACCTCATTAATTGTTTCTTTTGCTGAGAAGAAGCTTTTCAGTTTGAATCCATTCCATTTATTGATTCTTGATATTAATTCTAGTGCTATAGGAGTCTTGTTAAGGAAGTTGGGACCTAATATGACATAATAGAGATTTGGGCCTACTTTTTCTTTTAATAGGCACAGTGTCTCTGGTTTAATTCTTAGGTCCTTGATCCACTTTGAGTTGAGTTTTGTGCATGGTGAGAGATAAGTGTTTAATTTCATTTTGTTGTATATGGATTTTCAGTTTCCCCAGCACCATTTGTTGAAGAGGCTATCTTTTCTCTAACGTATGTTTTTGGCACCTTTGTATAATATAAGTTAACTGTAGTTATGTGGGTTAGTATCTGTGTCCTCTATTCTGTACCATTGGTCTAACAGTCTATTTTGTTACTATTGCTTTGTAGTATAGTTTAAGGTCTGGAAGAGTGATGCCACCTGCTTCACTCTTCTTGCTAAGGATTGCTTTAGCTATTCTGGGTCTCTTATTTTTCCAGATGAATTTCATGATTGCTTTTTCTATTTCTATGAGGAATGTCATTATGATTTTGATTGGAATTGCATTAAATCTGTATAGTGCTTTTGATAGTATAGTCATTTTGACAACATGACAACATTCATTCTGCCTATCCAAGAACAAGGTAAATCTTTCCATCTTCTAAGGTCTTCTTTGATTTCATTTTTTAGCATTCTGTCATTTTCATTATAGAGGTCTTTCACCTCTTTCATTAAGTTGATTCCCAAGTTGGTATGTTTTTTATTTTTGAGGCTATTGTAAATGGGGTAATTTTCCTCGTTTCCCTTTCAGAGGATTTATCACTGATATACAGAAATGCCTTTGATTTATGGGTATTGATTTTATATCCTGCTACTTTGCTGAATTCATTTACTAGTTCTCAAAGTTTTGGGGTGGAATTTTTTGGAGGGATAACAGGAACATATCTCAACCTCATAAAGGCTATCTATGCCAAGCCCCAGGCCAACATTGTTCTAAATGGAGAAAAATTGAAAGCATTCCTTCCAAAACCTGGAACAAGACAGGAATGCCTTCTTTCACCAATTTTACTTAATACAGTTCTTGAAACACTGGCCAGAGCAATTAGACAGCCTTTGGTTCTTGACGAACACAAGGCAAAATAATTGAGGCTTCAGAAACTTTGGCACTTGTTTGTTTCATTCATCTTTTGAAGTCAGCCTCTTTCAAAAACAGAAGATGGGCTTGAAATGGCATGACTATAGGGCACTTAAAGAAGTAACTTTCCAGTTCAGAACACTGTAGAAATTCAAGAACAACCTAAAGTCTAGCTTTTAACTGTCTTCAACTCAAACCAAAAAATTGTGGCAGGGTTTCTCTTGTATCATGTGATTTCCCAGAATTCTTACCAAGTGAAATCTTTCGTAATTAGTTTGTTATTTTAAACTAAACACAAGATAGTCTACATTCTTTTAATATTAAAAAAACCCATAGATCCTTTTACTAATTTAGGCTCAAGAATAAAGAGTATACTTTGCTTACCTTGATTTCTAAATTTGAGTCCTTCAGTTTCATGAAGGACTTTTTGGGGGGTAAATTGGGAATAATGCATTCATTTTGCAGCAATATTATGGACCTGACCTGTGGGAATTCTGTGATACATAGAGGAAGTTTTCAAAGGTATCTTGTTTTAAGATACAGAGAAATGAATTGGAAGACGAAACAATGATTTTATTGTTTGTTTGCTTAGTTGTTTTCTGTTTCTTTGGTCATTTGGTTTTTCCACTTATTTCTGTCAACCCATAGTGGACTTTTCCAGCTCCAAATAGTTGTTTGTGAAGGAGAATCATCCATGTTTGTATATACCTCATTCACATTGACCTTCACATATGGAATATGCTGAATCTAAGTTAGCAGTGAGGGCCTACTATGAAGTTTGGAGACCCATAGATAAGGACATCACTCTGGGGTGGCTCTTGGACCTGTCTAGTGTTTTTGAACTTGGTTCATCCAAGAAACAGGAATGAAGTTGGACCACAGCTCAGAAATCCCCAGAAGATCTTCCATCCATGAACACTAATGCAAGAGTAAGACAAGTTGAGGTTGGGGAGTTTGGTTTCCTTCAGATGGGAAGTCTGGAGCAGTAGGCAGCATGGTCAACAGCACAGACTCCTGTGTTGGTCTTGTGTGTCGTAGTTAGGCAAGTTACTAAGCCTCTCTGCAAAATGGAGGGGAGAGGCACCATTTCACTGTGACATGGTAAAGAGTATGAGCAATGACTGAACTCAGCATTTGGCATCCATGCAGGTCAAACACCACTATGGAATATAGCTATCAATGCTGGACATCAGTGTATAGAAAGCACAGTCCAGAAAATGTAAGTGACCTTACCAGTGAATTTTACAAGTAACTTTACTGAGTCTACTGTGTATTTGACTGTTATCCAAGTGTTCTCCACCACATCTCTCTGTTGAGATCTAAGTCTGAAATGTAGGCAGTGATGTGACCGTGTATAGTTAAAATGTCTTAAAGATTTACACGGTTCAAACCCTAAAACCACAGCTGGTACCTGTCTGCCTCGATCTTGATTAACTTACTACCTAGGAATGGAGAGAAACATTGGAGGGCCTGTATAGTCTTTAGATGGTCACTAGAGCACTCGAAATCACCCTTAAGTTCTTACCACGTGCTTGCTTAATGTTGTGCTGGATCAATGATCTCATGTCTCTTATTAGATTTTCACAAAACCCACAAAAGGCATGTATCGTCTTCATTTTACAGATGTGAAAACTGAGGCTACCAACAATGTGAGATCCTAGTCCCCTGAGCTTACTGCCAATCCCTCCCAGAAGAGGATGCTGTGCTGTGTGAAGGTTAAGCTGGAAGTCACATTATGTTTTCTGAGTCCCCTTTACTACTAATTTTTGGGTCTTCAGCAGTTTCTTGGGTGTCTCAGATATCCTTCTGATCTAGCGGTATGTAGAAATATAAAGCTAGCACTACTACTTCAGTACAATATAGAATAACTACCCTGTATCATGCCTTTAAGATGCTGGACATTCCAGAATTTTGGCCATTCAAGTGAAGTGAAAATAGATTTCTGGATTATATTGAAAAAGATTCCCTAAAGGACTGTATAGAAAGTCACATCATTCCTAAATGTAAGATATTGTAGGAAAACAAGCTATAACACTATGAATCCTAATTTCTAAGACTCTCATATAGGCTGAGACATGGTCAAGAGGATAGGAAGAATTGCAGTTTTTCAACTGAATGATGTTGCTATATAACTACAGAATTGGATCTTAAGCATTCTAGTTCCTAATTCATATCTGAGTATTTCTTAATTTACTCACATGCATAGGGAGAAAAAGACTTTTTTTTTAACAAAACTATTGACTTTGTCAGAACTATATTGCCCTTCTTAAATGTCACATTTGATACTAAAATGTTATTTAAGAGGATGTAATTACTCAGGAGTCCAGTGCACACAACCAAGTTATCATCCTCAGGATCTTCAGAATTCTAAAGGCACGTGTTGGAACACATCCGGTCCTGTAGATAAGCATTTTTCTTTTACTAATGATCTGTACATTTATCTTAAATAAAAGTTTATTTTTGAGATAATTGTTGTAAGCCTTTCCATTTTCTAGTGAAACTTTCTAATTTCAAGCTTTTGCTCATATCTTTCCCCTTCCCTCAACTGAATTGCTGGAGATGACGTAGTCACCCATTACTGGGGACAACAAGGACCTCAGACTGAGAAAGAAAGTCCACTCTTTCACCACACTTAGAAGAATGGCTAGTGCCCCACCCTGGGCAGCCAGAGCACTACCTTCTCACACACATCCCCTCTACCCATATCCAAAAAAAACAAACTCAAAGCTACTATCACCAAGGAATGTTCTTTAGACCAGAATTTCCTCCCAGGGACTGGCTGAGAACAGGCCATACCTGACTAAAGGGAGGGTGCCCACTGTGTCAGACAAAACAGACCTTGACAAGCAAGGAGAGCATCTCAATGCTTTCCCCTCATCCATTCTTACAAGGTCTGTGTTGAAATTCATTTGCAATAGGCTAAATCTTTGTGAGCCTTGGAATTATTTCACCTGATACATTCCCAAGCAATGGTACCCTATTGTTTGAATTATATTGGATGCTAAATCTTAAAACCGACTTAGGGGATCCAAAAGAGTAAAGAAAATCAGTTAATTGAAGGAAAGATAAACTATATATATATATATATAATAGTGCTATTAGTACAGCACTATTAAACTCAATAGGGCTATACTAACATCAGAAATGTGAAATCCTTAAGGTAAATATCACAAAAGATATTCAAAATGTTTAACTAAAAACTACAAAAGATTATCAAAATTAAATTAAAGATGATCTAAATATATGGAGAGATATTGTGTTTGTGAACTGAAAAAAAATGTTATGTCCACAAGTTTTCCCTAAACTAATTCAATATGATCCTTACCAAGAAGCAGCAAAGCTCAATAGTGAGTTATTAGTGAATGAGAGGAGCTTGCCAGCTCTGCAGTAAGATAGGGGCAGATGTGGAGGGTCTTCCACTACATAACCAGAGAAGCTGCTTGCCATCCAGGCTTCAGTACTCTTCTGAAAATTACACCTACTTTCATAGGGATCTCAGAAGATCACATATAAAGTGTTTTTTTCATTCAGATAATAACTGCCATTTCTGCCTAGCGCATGCATGCACGTGCGCATACACACATACACACACACACACACACACACACAAACACGATTCATAAAGTTTAAGTCTTTTACTTATGTTCATTTGAAATATGATTTTGATCTACACTATTGTATTAATATCCTTTTTGCAAATGTCCCTTGTTAAATTTCTCCTTGAAATGCTAGCATTGGCTTTTTTTTTAATCCAAAAAAATCAAAAAGATTAATTGTCCTGCACTTATTAGCTTTGCAAAAAAGCCTGGCGTGTATGACCTTCTGCTGATTAAAGAGTACAGGTGGTTGGTTTAAGTTCACCAATTATACAGAGAGGTCTTTTTAATCAGTGGGGGAAAGACAGGCCACACTTTGGACCACTCAAGGAGGTAAGACTAGTATGCTCTTTGGATTTATTATGCTCAGCAAATATGGTTGGCCCATAATCTAAAAAATGGAGAATGCTAAATTTCAGGTCTGAATATCTAATGCTGTAGTGTCTGAAGCAGAGAGTAAGTTTAAACCCCTTAGTCATTGTTTCCATTTTCCTAAATTTATCCATTTACATATGAGATTTACTAGGGATGAGTTGTTTAAATTTGAAAACAAATTTGACTTTTTAGCCTGATCCCAAATGAATAAGGCTGTGGTTTCCTAAGAGGGATTTCTAAATGTTGACAGATGATGTTAAATAACTAGTCAGCAATTAGTATTCCTCCTCAGGCTTCAGAAGACTGAGAACAGTCTCTAAAAGGCTCTAGGACAGTTTTTTAATGTGCATATCCTAGATTGAGCATCAATTAGAGGAGAATGCAACAATTTCTTCAACTTTCAATGAAACTGAAGAAGAATATAGGGACCATCCTTTCAGAAGTTATTCCAACACACCCCTCCACTTTCTCACACACATACACCATGTGCAGTGTCAATACTTCATTCACTTGTTCAGTACCTCCTATGCACCAGGCATTGTTCTGTATTCTGGGGAACGGGTGAGAACATGGCAGGACAAAGCCCCATACTTCATGGTGCTCACTCTAGCTGGAAGCCAGGTACTGAACAGACAACATCAGGCAGTGATAAGATTTATGAAAGAAAACAAGAGTACAGGATTAGAGAATGATAGAATATGCTATTTTAGATAATATGGTCAATGAAGCCCTCCAAGAAGATGAATTGAGCAAAGAATCCAGAGGGAGAATGGGGATGAACCCACCCAGAAGTACTGAGGCGAGGTCCTGAGTTAGGTGTGTGCTTGATTCATCTACGAAAAAGCAAATTGGCATTGTAGCTAGGGGTAGCAAAGTCAGAGTGGAAGGAAAGAAGGGAATAAGAATCAAGCAATGTTCACTTCAACAGCTGTTGTTTAAACTCAGGAGTTTCTTTTATGTGATGGGACAACTTTAGAAAGCTTGGAGTAGCAGAGTGACTTCTAAAAGTTTCACATTGGCTTCTTTGTTTGGAGTAGACTGTAGCGAGTCAAGAGCAAAAAGAGATAAGTTCAGAGATTATGGCAGTACTTCAGGTAGATGGCTGTGGCTTGGGCTGGGCTGATGCGACTGGAAGAAAGCTCTTGTTCATTATCAAGTCGGTTATGTCAGAAGAGTATGGTGTACAGGATGTCTCCCTGGAATTGAGCATGTGGCATTCTAGATAAGCTGCTGATCCAGAAGAACCTAATAGGTTCCTAACTCAGCTGTGCCCTTTGGCTGCAGATACCAGTTTGGCTGCACACTCCTGACTGGGCTGGAATAACAGGCACAGCTCCAGCATGGGTAGAAAAAAAATCAATAATGTTGCATGGAAACTAGGAGGAAAGCTATGCTAGCCCTCCTAACCCAGGGAGTTTGAAATCCAGAAGAAAAGAAGAGCCTTGAGCATAAACCCCACCCACAAAAGTGCAAGGGCTTCGACCTTTCTATGTCAGTCCTACCTTCAAGGAGAAGCCCTTCTGGTAACATTTTGGCAGGGCTATGTGGGTGGGAGCTCTGAGTTGTCTTGAGTAATGGTCTCAGAAAACATGTTTTCTATGATTGAGCTTCTTCTTTTTAATGTGAGAGCTTTAGAGAGGGTAAACATGTTCTTTCTATCCAATTGCTTTCTATTTCCCTGCAACCCACTTGGTTCCTGAAAGCATTGAAGAAACATCAAAATATCTTTCCTAAAAAATTATAGAATCCTGGCATTTCTGAGTTGAGAGAGACTGTCACTGAGTCTGATACTTGTCTAATAGAGGAGGTAACAATGAGGAAGTAGAACATGCTGGCCTAAAGTTACCTAGTAAAGAGCTCATTCAGCAAACAAATGCCTCAAACCACCCACAGCATAGCAATGACTCTTATCATAAGCCTATGAATTCCACAACAGCTCATGATCCTCTAATATTTTTTAAAGGAGATTGTTTTTTAAAACAAGAGGCTCCTGAGACCCAAAATTTGATGAATTATTTTTAATGGGTTAATAAGTGAGGTGAGTCTCTGAACTGCATCCAAGCATGTCACAGAATTGAAGCCAAATATTATCAAACAGCTCATGGTGTACAGGATGTCTCCTGTACAATGCAGTGTCTTCTCAGACATTAGCTCCACTATCTGTTTCCTTTCAGAGAAGCCTGCCTCCTATATCTCAGGATCTGGTAACCTCCAGAAAGGAGGATGCTGAGAATAGTGACTACGTGCAGTTCTCCTCACTCCCCCTCCTCTGCAGCAGACACTGTGTTCCCAGCACTCTGTGAACCATCTCCATTATGAGACAGATAAAGATTTCAATGGGCTTAATTAATAGTGCCAATTCAACAGAAGTGGCATGCCAGCTTGCAAGCAATCCCAGTCTCTCAGAAATCCAGTGAAACTGGGGTAGAAGATGACTTTTCAAAACCAAAAGCCTATCATCTCTTGCGTTGGCAGGAGTACAGGGAATGTCCCTGGGAAAAGCAATTTCTGTATTGATATATGGGAAGGAAAATCTTTGAATTTGCTAAAGGAGGTCCTGAGCTGACTTTGGGGACTGGTTGAGCAGATCTGCATTCTCTGAAGAGAAAAATCAGGTCATGGGTGGGGAAGTGGGAGGAACTAAGCAGTACAAGTTTGGTACCCTATTTGACAGACAACAGAAACATGCAATACACAATTTTGGATGGCTTATACTTTCTACACCGTAAACCCTCTTACCTCCTTCGTCTGTGGTACATGCTAACACCATGTGAGTGACTTTAGATGAAAATCATAGAAAGGAATCCAATCCTAGACCTGGGTTGACAGAGCAGCAGAACAGACTTACAGAGTAACTCAGTAACTGAACTTGGTCACTGCAAGAGCATAGAACCCACAAACACTAGTACCCCAGGGATTCTTAGAACTGTTTGGCTGGGACAATACACTTTCTTCAGGATGTGGAATGGAAGTTCAAGCCCATATTATGTGGAGTTTAAGGAGCAGAGTGACTCCCAGATGATGTCCCAAGCTATTAAATTTATTTGGTGAGATCAGGTGGCTTTTAAATGAAATGCACCCAGTATTTCACTAGTTAGAGTATAGTACTTATTTTTCCATATTTTCATTGGTGTGTTATAATTATAGATAATGGTAGGATTTGCTGTTACATTTAGTACCTGCACAAAATATAACAACATAATTTGGCCAACATAATTCACCAATATTTCCCTTTTCCCTCCCCCTGATTTCTCCCTTCTGGTTACCATTAAATTATCATGAGATCTCCCACCCACCTTTCTTTTTTTCTCTTCTCTACCTTCCATATATGATAGAAAATATACAACCCTTGATTTTCTGAGTTTTACTTATTTCCCTTAACATCGAGTTCTCTGGTTCTATCAATTTTCCTTCAATTGACAATTTTATTATTCTTTATGGCTGAATAAAATTTTATGGTGTATATATACACCACATTTTCTTTATTCATTAATCTGTTAATGGACATTTAGCATGGTTCCATAATTTGACTATTGTGAATTGTGCTGCTATAAACAAGGGTATGTAGATATCACCACAGTATAATGACTTTAATTCTTTAGGATAAATACTGAGGAGTGGTATAGGTGGATCATATGGTTCCACGCCTAGTCTTTGGAGGAACCTCCATCCTCATTTCCATACTGGCTGTACTAATTTACAATCCCATCAACAGTGTAAAAGCATTCCTCTTCAGCATTTATTGTTTGTGCTCTTGATGGCTGCCATTCTGACTGGTGTGAGGTAAAATCTCTGTGTAGTTCTCATTTGTATCTCTCTAATTGCTAAATATTTGAACTTTTTTTGTATGTTTTGGCCATTTATGCTTCTTCTGAGAAGTATAAGAGTACAAAACTTGTGATAGCAATGGCCTGTGGGGGCTCAGAATATTTCAGTCTATGGGATAATCTTTCCAAAGCGCTAATATGACTGTGTCCCTTCCCATCTTAGATGACTTTTTATTGCCTATGGGATCAAGGCTAAGGTCCTTAGGTGCAGGCTGAAGTCCACTATGACTTGACTTCTGCTTCCTGATCCCACATCCTGCCGTTCTCTGGTAACACTCACCTGTTCATAACTTACCCTCCCCTGCCCCACCTACTGTTGTTTCCTATACAATGCTGTGCCTTTCCTTCTTCTCTCTGGTTGCAGTTCCCATCTCATCATTCCTTGCTTGCCTCTTGTCTTCCCAGCCTTGACTCAGGTGTCTCTTCCTCCTGAAAGCTGTCTCTATGGCCCTAATTGGAGTCACGTGTCTTTTTCCCACGTTGCATATAGTTCTATAATAATATGTATATCACCATATTGAGATTATCTATTTATATATCTGGCTTCCTGACAATGAAATATAAACTTTAATGCAAGAATTTAGTCTTGGTCATCTTTGTACCTCTAGGACAGAGCACCAAGTTGGGTACTTTTTTAAGTCCTCAAATACTGATCGTTAAACTAAATTGATCCCATCAATTTAAGACATACATTATTTTCTAAAAAAAAAAAAAAAAGCACAAGAGATTTTGGGCTTCCAATAGAGAGTGTTGTCTCTCAAAAAAATGTTCCCATGGGAGGTTATTTGCCTACATCCCACACAAGTTGGAGGTCCTTCTGTGGATTTATGTGCAAAGACAGTAAAGCTATTTTTTGTAATCATATTGTTATAACAAATCTTATATCTTTGAGGGTAGACATAATATTTTGAAGTAGCAAAAAATAATCATCGAATTTTCCTTCAGAGACTATAATAAATTCTCATGCTGCTTAATACTACATTTAGATCCTCCCTGACTGTCCTAATGAGTTACTCTTACAGAACATAGCTAGAGCCAATGATATCACCCTTGAAATAAACATAATCAGCCAAGGGAATTACAGTAAATGGAGTAACACTAATCTAGGTCATCGTATACTGGTGCGGCTATTTTATTTGTTTTGTAGTAGTAGGGATGGAACCCAGGACCTCATGAATGTGAGGTAAGCACTCTACCACCTAACCACACCCCCAGCCCTGGAACTAATTTAAAAGTTATTATACAACTTGATAATTATACTGTTTTTATTTGTTTATACATTTTTATTGTTTAGAAGTGATTTGCTAACTAAGTAGCTTAATCAAACATGGTTACTGAAGGGCCTGATCCCATATCCTTTACCAGAATAATGATTCCTCAAGAAATAGACTCATGCTTGAGAGTTTGGTGAAACCAAAGAATTATCCTAAATATATATATATATATATATATATATATATATATATATATATATATATATGTACAGTCAGCACTCTGTAGTTTCACATCCATGGACTCAATCACCCATGACCAAAGCAAAATATTAAAAACAAAATTGTGTCTGTACTTAGCATGTACAGACTTCTTTTTCTTGTCATTATTCCCTAAACAGTATGGCATAACTAGTAACATAAAATTTACGTTGTATTAGTATTATAAGTACAAGTTAACTATTCCTTATCTGAAATGCTTGGGAATAGAAGTATTTCAGATTTCAGATTTTTGCATATACATGATAAAGTATATTGGGAATGGGACCCTAAGTCTAAACATGAAATTCATTTATGCTTTATGAATACCTTATATACATATATACATAATTTTACATAATACTTTTAATAATTTTGTACATGAAACAAAGTTCCAGGGTATGAAACTTTCTGGTGTCATGTCAGCATTCAAAAAGTTTCTGATTTTGGAGCATTTTGGATCTGGGGTTTTCAGATTAGAGATGCACAAACTTTAACCTAGAAATGATCTTACATATACAGGAGAATGTATATAAGTTACATGCAAGTAATACACCATTTTGTATAAGGAACTTGACCATCTGTGGAGTTAGGTATCCACAGGGGTCACAGAACCAATCCCCAGTGAATTCCAAGGGGCGACTGCACTCACAAAGTTTACATTTAATTTCAGGGATTCCTGTATGTCCTGGTGCCTATCTATGAACTCTAAAGATTATATCTCAGCTAGGTGCAATGACATATGTAATCCTAGCTACAGAGAGCAAAAGCAGGAGGATCTCAAGTTTGAGGCCCATCTGGACAACAAACACAGTAAGACCCAATTTCAAAAACAAAAAGTTCATATCTCAGGTTAGAATTCTCTTGTACACATATTTAAATAAATTCATCTTTTATATTATTGTTTCCTTCTCCCTAAAATCCTATACATACATTCTCTACTTCTCTGGGATGCCAGCAAAACAGAGTTAATGAAAGAATAATTATTTTATTTAAAAGCAAGTATTCCTTTCTCTATGGGATTGTAGCATCTGGAAGCTTATTGACAAAGTATTAAACTCCAGGCATGTAATATTGACTTGACCTACATTATGAACCATATGTGTGTATTTTGGTCTTGCAAACTAGCAATCATTTAATCACCATATCAGTGTTTTCACTTTGTAGAGGCAATGTGCTATAATGATAAAAGCATGAGAATCTGAATTAAAAACTTTCAGTTCTGACCTCAGTTGCCACTTAGTTGCTTTACAATCCTGGTAAATTCCCTTCCATCTCTAAACCTCTGTTTCTTCATCTGTAAAATGAGCCAATGATAAAATTTGACTTAGTCATTTCATACAGTTGTTATGAAGACCAGATGGGAAAACAGATGTGTACTATCCAAATGTAAGCTTCTTTTTCCCCACAGGGCTGTTTGAATAAAAGACGTTTACCATGTGTACATTTTGTAGGTTCACTTCCCAGATAGAAATTTTATTGAAGTTTGACATCATGGACTTTTGGTTTACAATGAAAATCACTGCTCACGATGTTCTGTGGCTATAATAATGCTACCAATATTGACAATGCCAAGTCATTCACACTAATGCCAGTGAAAGCTATTCCCTAATCCGTTAAATCTTTCAATGATGTTGACGTGACTTCCTTCCAACAACACTTTATTATATTAGAAACATGTGTGTGCTTTACCAATAGGCATTGCTTGAGTTGCAATGCAGAAAGAAATGCCAAAAGACACTCTCATAAAATTATATTTTAGGAAGTGTTTTTCATGAGATGTAAAGGGCTTATAAAATATAGTGGTTTCATTCTTCAATTCATATCATTATTTTTACATTTCGAGTTTCTAAGCTTTTTGCTTGGTCCTGGCTTATTCTATCCTGACAGCTGATGCAATAAAATGCAACTCAAGTAGAGTGACCACTGCAATCAGAGAGATCGAATTGCAATATTGTTCTTTAGAAATAATAAACAGTGCAGAAGGAAATACATCGGATACTATGCCCAGAATAGGAACAGAATTGTGCTTGTTCAAAATGACAGATATCCAGGGTTGTGGGGAGCCAGCAATGTTACAGAGTTGTGTTATGAATAGCTCCTTCAGATTTGTTTCTTTTATGACTCTTTAAACATATAAGGAAAAGAAAATCTAAAATAGTCTTACAAAAATGTCAGTCACTTAAAAATGCTTCAATTTAACTCCAGTCCTGGCACTTCATAAAGCAAATGTCAAGCTAGCCTGGATTTATTTAGCTAAATTAGAAATCCCAGGCACCAGGAGTCATTTTTCAGTAGTGATAGTTGCAGCCTTTTCATAAAGGAAAAAAAAAAAAAAACTTCCTGCAGACTGCAATTCTTATCAAATGGGGTCACTTTCTCTTCTCCATGGGGAATTCCCTCAAGCCTTTGAAAAATTAAACAAAAGCTTTATCATTGGGAATTTGGAAATTAGAACATAAGGTTTTTCTTGGTACTTATATCTAGGCCCTCACTATCCACAGCTGCCAGATATCTTTTTACCATGGGACCCATTGGAGGTTTCCAAGAAAAATCCAAGTTCTTGAACTTGGCCTTCAAGGCCCTTAAAATGGAATTGCTGGTGAATCTTACCAAATATTTAAGAAAGAAGTCATACCATTTTTTTTCTACCTAATCTTTTTGACAAAATTGAAGCAGATAGAAATTATGCAAGCACATTTCAAGAGACCAATATTATTCTGACACAAAAACCAGATAAAATGTTATAAGAAAACAGATCAATATCCCTTATGATCATAGAAGGAAAAAATTCTTAACAGAAATATTAGGAAATCAAATTAAAAAAAAAGGTACATCATATCCATGTGGGGTTTATCCTAAGATACGAGAATGATGTAATACTTGAAAATCAATCAATGCAGTTTGTGATATTAGTGGATTATAAAGAAATAACATGTGATCATTTCAATAGATATAATTTTTGATGAAATAAAGCATTTATTTCTGATAAAAACTCTCAGCAAACTTGAAAGAAAGGTAAACTTCCTCAATCTTAAAAAGAGCATTTACAAAAAATGTTTACAGCCAACATCATACTAATAATGAAAGACTGAATGCTTCCCCTCAAAGATCAGGAAACATACAAAGGTGTTTTCTCTTGCCACATATGTATCTTCTTGTGAATTATTGCCAGTGCAATAAAGCAAGAAAAAACAAATAAATGCATCCAAATTGGAAAGTAAGAGGTAAACATTATCATAGACAATGCTATGGTTTGTATACATATACCCCAAAGGTCCACATGTTAAAAGCTTTTGTCCCTAGAGTGATGTTATTGGGAAGTGGTGGTAATTTTAGGAGACAGGGCTTAGTGGGAGGTCCTTAGGTCATTAAGACTGAGCCTTTGAAGGGGATTACAGGATCATAATCCCTTACTCTTCTCCTGGTCAGGAGAACAGCACTTGGCATTGCCATACATTCCATTTCTCACTATTCCATCCATCGTGTCCAACAGAGGCCCCAAATAGTGGGTCCATCTGATCTTGCACTTGAACCTCCAAAACTGTGAGCCAAAATAAACCTCAGGTGGTTTTAATAGTGACAGAAAGCTGAAACAAATGACATGATAATCTGTGTAGAAAATCCCATCAAATCTATAAAATTTCCTCTAAAATATTATTATATTTAGCAGTTATACAACACAAATGCAACATGCAAAATCAATCTTTCTATAAAGTAGTAACAGTTAAATATCAAAACTTAAAATAACAATGCTTTTTACATGATCAAAAAATTTGAAATACTTAGACACAAAACTGACAGAAGAAATAAAGATCTGAACATAAGAGTGTAGTCTTGAATAAATGCCACACACAAAACCTTAAAAGAACATGTATTCTGCTGTTATTGAGTTGAGTGTTCCACAAATGGCAATGAGTCTAAACTGGTTGATGGTGCTATTTATAATTTTTATGTCTTTGTAGATTTTTCTATCTACTTGTTTTATTAGTTATTTTGTTGTTGTTGTTGTTTACATTTTTTTTTTATTTTGGTATGAAGGATTGAACTCAGGGGCACTTAACCACAGAGGCACATCACCAGCCTTTTTTGAATTTTATTTTGAGTTTCTCAGGGACTCCCTAAGTTGCTGAGGTTGTCTTTTAACTCACAATCCTCCTGCCTCAGCCTTCAGATCTGCTGGGATTACAGGTGTGCACCACCATACCCAACTTATCAATTATTAAGAGGTATTGAAACCTCTGACTGTAAATATGGATTGTCTATTGCTTCTTCATTTCCATCAGTTTTTATCTTTGTATGAGTCTCTGCTCATAGTTAGGATAATCCTATTCCACACCTGACAATGATAGCTTGCACACATGCATATATAATCACATGAATACACACACCTTCAGATCACTGCCACTTATAAATACAAATTAGGAAATCCCAAATAAAATGCTAGAAAATCAAATCCAAAGATATCATAAAGGGCATTATCCACCATGACCAAATCATAATTCTCAAACTATGCTAGAAAGATTGAATAGCAAGTAATCTAACATGGCATATCAATGATCAAATAAGATAAAACTTATAATAAAAAACCTAAAGGGCATTTTGTAAAATTCAATAAGCAAATTTAAATTAAAAACTCTTTGAAAATCAGTATTAGAAGGGTACATTTTTAAATGATAAAAATAATTTATTTTTTAAAACCAGCAACTTTAAATCAACAGCCATTTTCATAGCTGATAAAACACACTAGTAGCATTCCTTCTCAGACTCTCAATAAAATAAAAATGCCATTTCATCCAAAGATATTTGCAAACTGTTTACTTTCATTCCTCATATTATCTGCTTTTTGGTCACAGGGTCCTTGAGTTTTCTCAGAATGTCAGACATAGTTGCTATAGGGACCTGGATCATTTGAGTCACAGAGCTTATACCTCACTTTCTACTTTGGCCAAATAGACTGTGAGCCATATGCATTAAAATAAGTAGAAAATAAAAAGCCAAAATGATTGGAAAAACTATTTCCTTATAGCTTCATTAAACAGAACAATGATTTTGAAAAGATGGCCTTTAAGTCTTGTTTTTAAATAGCTTTATCCACTGGGTTATCTTATTAACATATCCTTTGTCTTGTAATTCAAAATATTTATAGAAATAGTAATTTTAGAGAGAGGAGACTTTTGGTTTTATTTTTTAAATAATATATTACACATATTTTATAGCTTACATTTTTCACTTTGCCATTACATTTTGGCCATTTTCCTATATAATATGTATCTGTCTAAATCATTATTTATAGATCATATAATATGTTATGATATAGCTGTAATATATTCTACTTAACCTTGTGAATATTGATTGGCATTCATTTTGTCTCCAATTTTCTAAACTTAGCATTTTAAGGAACAATTCTACTTCCTTGCATCTACACAGCAAATAGAAAACCCCTTCAATTTTCCTCATAACCAGAATCACTCTCTCCCTGATCCTGATAGAAATCTTCAAGTTTAGAATGAAGCTCACTATTATCTGTAATTATAATGCACCAATAAAAATTTTTCAAAAGAATAAAGAAAAAAAGAAATCTTCAAGTGTACAATATGCAAGAAATAAACCAGAAGAACTTTGGGTAAAAATAGAACCATTAAAAAAATTAGAACCATTGAAACGAGAATCAGCATCATCCATTTTCAAAACCTCAAGGCCCTTAGTTTCCAAAATATTTCAGCCCAATTTATACTCCTATTTTTACACACATACGTACACACACACACACACACACACACACACACAAACTAGAAGTTTGGATCCAACCAAAATAAAATTCTAAATGTTGTAATATCAACATTTAGAATTCCCTCTAAAATGGCCAGGTCTTAAATTAAACCACATCTAGAGCAAGCCACCAGTCAACAGGCCTTGCTTATGCAAACAGAGTTTTAATTATCATTTTAGTTCCTCCCTCTTAAGTATGAACAGTCAAAAGATCACATGACATTTTTTAAAGTCTTACAACATGAAAAACATACTAAATGGAATAAAAAATACTTCAAAAGAAATTATGTCAATGGAAGAAGCATAAATATCAAACAAAAAAGATATAAGATATTGCTGTATAAAAAAAAGAACAAGATGCTGTAAAAAAGGAACAATTTGAGAATATATAAAACTCTTGGAAGTCAAAAATACAATAACCAAAAATTAAAGGGTTAGAAAAATAACTCAAAAATGATTTCTTTTTTATTTCAAAAAGTAGAACAAGGACTAGGGTCGTGGCTCAGCGGTAGAGCGCTCGCCTAGCATGGGTATTAAAACAAAAAAGTAGAACAAAAGACAAAGAGGAGAAAATATGAGGAAAAAATATTTGACAATTAGAAAATTAGTTAGGAGGCTCAATACTCAAAGACAGATGTCCAGAAAGAGTTAAAGATTATCATCAAAGACACTAATATGAGAACTTACTGGAAGTGAGATGTGAGTTTCCAGACTGAAAGGGCCTACTTACTGTCAAACACAATAAACACCCCAAGATGGGACATCACAACATGCTAGAAAACTGAAAACAAAGAACAGATAAAACAGCAGAATGCCAACACAACACACCACCAGACGCTAGAACACAATGGAATAATGGCTTTCATATTTAAGAATCTTAAATATTAAAGTTTAAAATTCCTTTAACCTAGACTTCTATATTCCATCAAACTAGTCATCAAAAGGAAGGGGAATGATATAAGCTCATTTTCAGATGCACAAGATCTGCCAATGACTGTAGTCCCAGTCACTTGGGAGGGTAAGGACAAGATTCCTTGATCCTGCAAGTTTGAATTGTTATATGAATGTGAATACTAACAATTAATACAATCTGAAACTGTAATGGGAAGATATAGGGAGAAAGAATGTGAAGGCAGGGTGTTCGGAAGGATTTTGACTAAAATTTTCATATTCAATTGTAACAAGTCAATTGACAATATCTAATTCAATAAAAAACAAGATAATATCTAATTCAAAAAATTAAATTGTATCATTTGAAAATGAAGTAAAACATTAGTAATAAAAACAGTAACAGTTAATTGTACTTATCTGAAGGTAGCTAGGATCAGGGGTGTGAACTCGGTGGGAGAAGTTTTTTTTTTTTTTTCTGTAATCAGAAAATTGAATAATATTTTGAATTTTAAACTATGCCTACATTTTTAAAACAAAAATAGCTTAAAGCATGAAACAAAAATTCAAGGATATGAACACATAGTGTTGAGGAAGTTCTTTTATGCAATGATATAAGGAAGAGAAAATGATGTTCCAAGAAGCAGGCTGGACTCTGAAATCATCATGCATTGAGGCATGTGTAGACTCTGTCACCAACGCCAGAGGCACACAGAAAGAAGTCTAAGCTCTCGTTAAAATAGCTGCACACAAAGTCGTCCAAACACATTCCTATATCAGAACTGTGTTCTCTATGAGAACTGTTCCCTGAGCCCAGCCAGGGAGAATACCACTGGTCACAGATGTAGGTCGTGGATCAGAGGACCCAACTTTTCACAAAATGGAAAAGATGGAAGAGGATGCTGGGGAAGGTGACTAGGTACGAGGATGGGGGAGAGCAGAAGAGATGATGAACTGACTGTTTATTGCCTGCCTGTCTTTCAGGCCCTGTGCTAAGCATTTTATGTACACAATAATGTTTATTCTTACATCACAATAATTATTTCTCCTCTTTCCATTTTATTAGTGAGAAAGCTGGAACTCTGAGAGATAAACCAGCTTGATCAAAGCCAGACCATTAGCCAGTGGTGTTGTTTGGGTTTAAGCCAAGTCTGTCCGATGCCAAAGTCTTTCATGCCATGACAGAAAAAAAGAACCAGAGGAAAAAAGATGAAGTTTCCTTTGCTTTCTGGACATATCAAAATATCAGATTTTGCTGTTGTTTATTTTCTTAAACTGTAGCAAAATATACATGACAGAAACTTATCATTTTAGCCATTTTAAAATGCACATTTCAGTGGTATTAAATATTTACAATGTTGTACAATTTTCACCATCATTCATGTCCAGAACATTTTCATCACATCAAATAGAAACTCTGTACCCATTTAACAATGGTTCCCCTTTCCCCTTTCTCTGGCCTTGATAAACTCCATTTTACTTGCTGTATCTATGACTTTATCTAGTCTGTTTACCTTGTAAAAGAAGAATCGCAGAGTACTTGTCCTTTGGTGTTTAGTTTAATTTGTGGCGAGATTACTAAGCATAATATTTTCAAGTTTCATCCATGTTGTAGAATGCACTAGAATTTTATTCCTTTTAAAGCCCGAATATACCATAGTACCTGTATAATGATGTATTTTGTTTATTCACTGATCTATTGATGGACACTTGGGTTGCTTCCATATTTTGGATATTGCAAATAATGCCACTCTGAACATTTGTGTACAAATTTCTGCTTTAAATTATTTGGGGTATATACTGTTTATTTTTAAGCCTTTCTTTCTCTTTGGAGAGACAATATTGTCTCAAAGTTTCAAGATTTCTCAAACTCTCCTCCCAACTCATTATTCTACCCTTACTCCATTCTTCAAACCTCTTCAACCCAAGAGCAAAGAACAGATGAAAAGTTCACTTTTCTATAGCCTTTTGTAATGTCTGGACCTATTAATTAATGACCAACACACTTGCATCTTTATTAAATTATTCCTTTATTCATTCAACAAACATTCAAATACTCTGAGCGTTTCTTTCATGCCTGAGGCCATTCTAAGAAGGTGGGATACTTCAATGAATTTAAAGACCTCTACCATCATTTTCATTCCATCTACTGATTTTTTTTTCTGACCCAAGTTTATCAGAACATTTCTAGATCACAGGAATGATTTTCACAGAACAGGAGAAGGTAAAGAATATTTGTCAACCAAGAATGAAAATCTTAAGTGTAAGTTGATGGAAGACCTGGCTCTTCTAAAAAGATTGAGACCTTCTAGGAAGAATGTGAGGTATTCTTTGATCCTTTCTTCTTTATTCCAAGAGATGATCCCAGAAAAGCAGCAAAAGGAGAAAGCAGCAAGACCATGAAGCAAGAGTCTTACATCTAGCATTCGTTCATCTTCCTGTGCTAAGTCCCATTTCCAGGAGCAAGATATGAAGGCATCTGAACCCTTTCCTTGTGATATTTGAAAGGCTGGTGTCCCTGGTGATTTCTTTTTTAGTAGATTATAGGCAGTGCTGACTCAAAGTCTTCTGAGGAATCTAAAGGAACTTGAGTCTCCAACAAGCTGGAAAAGATGACTTTTGCAACGTTGTCTCACGTAAAGGCACAGTCACCTATATTTTTTATATTAAAAAAATGTCTGGGGCTGGGGCTGTGACTCAGAGGTAGAGCACTTGCCTTTGCTTATGAGGCACTGGATTCAACCCTCAGCACCACATAAAAATAAATAAATAAAATAAAGGTATTGTGTCTACCTAAAACTATTAAATATTTTTTTAAAAAAAATTTGGTACTGCTATATATATTGTACACTGTCGAATCTGCAAACTATTTTAGAAAAATCTCTGACTTTATTGGCTGTGAAGCCTCTTGAAAGGCACCAGTGCCACTGCAAACTGGGACATTAGATTTCCCCAGAGGACATGGATTTGGGATTCAGGAAATGACATCAACTGGCATCAAAAGCAAGTCTTGGTTGGATACAGCCCCAGCTGTTCTGCAAACAACACCACGCGAGGGTTGCTAGATCTTTTCAGGGCACCAGCTAGAATTTGGTGAGAACCACACAGGTGTACCTTAGTTTTTCTAGGTCAAAATCAAGATTACAATTTAGCACTGAAAAGTGATCTTGAAGGGAGTCTTTAGTTTGGTCAAAGAGGGGCCAGAGGAACAAAGAACTGGTTTTGCTCAGTGACACATACCAACCCTAATCCCTTTACCAAAGCCAGTTAGTACTGCCAGGATCAGCACAATGTGTTCTAATATCCAAACAACTTGACTGGAAAATAACCAGCAAAGCAAACGAAACAGGTTTACCAATATGCCACTGCCCCAAAATGGACTTACCTTGGAGGCTGGGAAGCAGCTGAAATGAGATCTTTTGGGGTCCTTGTTTTCTTTCTTCCTTCAGCTATCTCACTTCCCTAAATGCATGTTCTATCTACTCTGGCTTTTCTATGACAATAATATCTTTTAGGATATCAAGAATGTGTTATGTCCTCAATCAAGAGTTTTAAAGTCTAGGTTATCCTCATGAGGATGTTTAAAGGTTCCAATGACCCCCCCGTCCTCCCGCAGCCTCGCCTTTTGGTGGACTGCAGGACAGAAGGAATAGCACATGGAAAGGTATGCAAGGAAGGAAGCAGAAAGCTCCCTCACCAGGTAAATCACTGCAAAAACAATTTCATTTACACCGGATGGGCCCACTTATGACTTGGTGTTTACACCAACACTGCACAATTAGCTGAAGTAACTAACCCATGCACACCCTCTGCATCCAGCACTAAAAAATAACAAGTGACTATGAGCTTCCCAGTCCTGGTTATAAAGAGGGTTCTAGAGGCCTCTTCCTTCCTTACAGTCTTTAGTCTAATCTTCCTCCTCTGTGTTTGTTTTCCTGTTGCTCAACCCACAGGTATCATCTTCTGTTCCTAGTCTTTGCACACTTTTGGGTTGGCTCACACCTCCTACTGATCTCTTTTGGCACCTAACCTCAGACTGTCTGCTTTAGAAGCTATAGACTCACTACAGGGTGAGCTTATGAAACCTGGAAATTTATAATCTGAAATGCTTGCAAATTGAAAACTTTTTGAGTACTGACATGTAATCATATGTAAAAAAAAAAAAAAATCCGCATTGAGTCATGGTCAAAGCAAGGTGCACTAAAAATATTGTATGAAATTACCTTTAGGATATATACACGAGGTGTATATGAGTCATAAGTGAATTTAGACTTGGGTCTTATTGCATTACATATATGCAAATACTTCGAAATCTGCAAAATCTGAAAATCCAAAATACTTGTCCCAACCATCTCAGATAGGGATAAATTTGCACCTTGGATGGTAAAGCCACTGACCCTTCATTCATAGCGTCTCTCTGTGCTTCTCTCATCAAGGAAAGGACTTAGGCTACAATTTCCACATCGTCTAATCCAACCTGTTCACCATGTCATGGTCCCATATAAAAGGAATAACTGAGCTACAATGGAGAATATCCTGGCCTTGGATATAGATAACTTGAATTCCACCTGAGTGATAGATACCTGCCACTTATAGGCTGGGTGACTAAGTGACCTAGGTAAGTTCAAAGTTCATATCTTTTAGTACTCAAGCCCATGATTGTGGGATTTCTGACAAATCCTCTGGTTTCACCTCCCTTCATGGCCTCCATTACTACATTCAACCCAGCCATATAGCCCAAATGGTAATCCCTTAAACTCCAGTAAAGATCATGTCTGTGGCTTATATATATGTTTTTCCTTCAGTCTACCTGCCCTCCCCCCTGAGTTCTCCTTGTCCTCTTCTTTGAAACATATCTCAGGAGCCCAAATTATTACAAAGCCTTCTTTGTCACTACACTATCATCGTCATCACTATCTCCAGCCTCCTCCATGCTTCTGTTCTAGAATCCTTGATGGACACATCTGCCTTCCCCAGTGGGTGAAATGCCTCAGGTCAGGTTCTGTGCCAAGTTGGATTTTTAGTTTTCTGCCCTAACATAAGCCTGGAACAGAGCAGTACTCAATGAACATTTGCAGAATGAGTAAATGCTACTCTGCTTCCCATTTCCTCTCTCACTTAATGCTCACAACATCAGTGGGATTCTCCATTTGGTAAATAAAGAAACAGAGGTTTATTGTTCATTGACTAATTTCTGGTTTAAGTCACAAAATTTCTGAGTAACAAAGATACAATGTGAGCTCAGGCTGGCTTGACTGTAAACCCTACTCTCCATCACTTCAGCCACATTGAAACAAGCCCAGTGATAAATTTGGAGCATGCAATTATCCTGTATGGGTTTAACCCCCTCTGAACGTTTCTAAACTCTTAAGAGAACAGAATATGCCATGTTTTACTATCTTCAACTGATGGATCTTTCAGTTGAGGTGGGCCTTGTATCAATGGAAAGCTAGAAGTCCACTTTTGTACTCTAATTAGGAAATTTCCTCCACCTCAAACTTATAAGAAACAGAGGGTAAGAGGGTGGGCAAGAAGACATGGTTGGAAGAAGAGAAAGAAAAATATATGAAATGATGGTAGTTATAAGATCTAGAAAGGTTAAGACAGCTCAAGATCGAGAATGTCATGACCACATAACTCAATGGAAGACTTCTTTGCTGCAACTGGTAGAACTTGTTAGTCAGGGTTTCAAAGATCTTTTCTTCTTTCACAATCATCCAGTTGCTTCATTTTTCTAAAATGACCTGTTTTATATGACTTTGGGACTCTATATTCAGAATTCTATAAGCAAATATCACTCTAAAATTCAGAACAGGGGGCTGGGGATGTGGCTCAAGTGATAGCGCGCTTGCCTGGAATGCGTGCGGCCCGGGTTCGATCCTCAGCACCACATACGAACAAAGATGTTGTGTCCGCCAAGAACTAAAAAATAAATATTAAGAAAAATTCTCTCTCTCTCTCTCTCTCTCTCTCTCTCTCTCTCTCTCTCTCGCTCTCTCTCTCTCTCTTTAAAAAAAAAATTCAGAACAGGGATGTATACACCTGCCTCCATAATCTTCAGAAACCTCAGGGTAACTAAAAATTAAGTTTGCAGGGTCTTTTAGGCAAGCGCTTACTATGACCCATTGCCAAAGTCCAAAACATGTAGAGGGTAGAGGAAGGGGCTTGAAAGAGAGAGCCGCTGTGTTGAGGCAGTGATGAGATGTTAACAAATATTGACAGGTCTAATAATAGTTTATCCCTAGCTAATCCTATAATTTGCTTCCATAATACTATAGCTAAGCACATAGGAGCCTGAACTTCTAGTAAGCTTGCCTTGGCACAAAACTTCCTGCTGTGAGTAGACTAAATTCTGAATTGACATTTCTCTGTTTTAAAGATACTGACAGAGTATGGGTGCTTTGCCTGTATTTTATTGATTTGGTTATTGATGCCAGAATCACCATGGACTCCACACATAATTTGGAACAGATTGTTTTTGCCCATGACCTTTCAAAAAAATCAGTTTAAAACATCTACATAACCAATTACAAGGTTATCTCATTTTAGAGTGGAAATATTCTATTACACCCATCTTCATAAATAATTTTTAAAGCTGCCCAAATCTGTAATATCTCTTCTTGAAGAAGTTTATAAGATTTGTGATAGTTATGACTTTTCTTCTTGTTGTTAAAGCAACACTAGAGTCTGCATTATCATAGTTGATGCTTCTTAAAATTTTATAACAGGGAGAAGACAAGAAAATTGCATCTTTATTCTTTGATCATTGAGCTCCAAGTTTCAACCAGTGAGGACTGCTTAGTTTTCACCAATCATCTGTACAATTATGAAAAAGTGACAAATTTAAGATAGTTTTGTCTGAGAGTTACAACAACAACAACAACAATAAAAACACGTTAACTGTTTAAGCCATAAGGAACTTATCTTTTTTTTTTTTCTAATAGATTTTTTTTTAATTAATTTTTATTGTAGGTTGTTCAAAACATTACATAGTTCTTTATATATCATATTTCACACTTTGATTCAAGTGGGATATGAGCTCCCATTTAGGAACTTATCTTTTTGTTTCATTAAAAAATCCAGAAGCAGAGTTGCTCCACAGTTAATTATATCATAATTAGACATGGTCATCAGAGGCTCAGATTGTGTCTATATTTTTGTTCTATCATGCTGGGTCTTCTCAATTTGTCTTCAAACTGGCTCTCTCAAGATTGCAAGAAGGCTGAAGAGTTTCAGGAGTCAGGTAGATATATCAATGGGGAGACCGTTCTTGTCAAGAAAGCTCATTTTATCAGTTAGGAAGCTTTCCTAGAGCCCCACTGTCAATTTCTCCCTAATTTATCATTGACTAGATTATGTGACCATGTTGAGACCAATCACAAGCAAGAGAAATGGAATCACTATCATTGCCCAGTGCCACCTTCTAGCACTGGGTCTGAAGACCACACCCTCTAAAACTTATGCAATATGGAAGAGGGAAGATAAGTAAATAATAACTGGATTCTGCAGCAAAGGAGGAAGGAAGAATGGCTGTTGAATTGGACAAGAATCTACAGCAAATGCAAAAGCTTCTGTAATACAGCCATTATATATATTCATTTTTCATCCATTAACAAATGTTTCCTGAGTGTTACTCCAGGTGTCATAAACATTATTGTAAGTAGTGGGAGGACACCCACAGCAAGAAAAAATAAGTACTGTCTCTACCCTCACAGACTTCAATTTCCTGAGAATTTTTTTTTGGCAGAGGAGGTATTGGGATTTGAACTCAGGGTACTTGACCATTGAGCCACATCCTGATCCTATTTTGTATTTTATTTAGAGACAGGTCTCACTGAGTTGCTTAGTGCCTTGCTTTTGCTGAGGCTGGCTTTGAACTTGTGATCCTCCTGACTCAGCCTCCAGAGTCACTGGGATTATAAGTGTGTGCCATCGCTCCTGGCTCCTTACAATTTCTTGATTGTCCACATTTTACATTGTTCTGAATCTGAAAGGGGCCTGAAAGAGAAAATATCACAACCCTCTTTTTTATACTTGAAGCAACAGAAGCCTGCATTATCTAAGTTATTTGTCAGACCAGGGAAAAAGCTGATTTTGAAGTACGTATTGTTTATATTTTTTGTGACACCGATTATCCTAGGTACACAAAGATTTTTATCTATATAAATAGAACTTGTCATATGTCAACCTAAAATATAACTAATAAAATAAATCACTTCAAGGAAAACTACTTATTCTATAAAATGATTCACCACAAGATTAATTTAGATAGTATCTACATGCCATTAAAATAAAAATGCATAAAATGTGTTCATAATCCTTATTGGAGGTAAACTATTCATAAATCATGACAATTCAAATTTCTCACTTTCATACTCCATTTCAAATGCCATCATTCTTTCCTCTCTAGCTCTGTGCCAGTCAGTTCCTGTGGTAAGGGAGCCTCCTCTGATCTGCACCCTAATGGACCATTTGGAGTCTCAGAGTTCTCTCAAGGATAGGTCTGTTTTCCACTTCTTGCCTTCACTCAGCACACTGGCAGTTAAGAGATGCTTGTACCTACATGTTTTTTGGGTTTTTTTTTTACCCCACATTCTCTGGGGTGCCTATTAGTAGCAAATTCCTGAAAAGATTCAGATATTAAAAGCTGTATTGGAAGTGGCCAAATCTCTGGTCAGAAACTTCACTATATTTATGCCTACAACAATCCCAGAAGTGTACAAAGGCAAACACAATGATACCTGATGCAGCATCACTTGGAAAAGGCAAATATCAGAAACAATCTTAATGCTTATCCATGTGTCACAACCCATACATGAACATCCCATGACCGATAAAATCAAAGAAGCTACTCTACAAACTGATATGGAATAGTGGCCAGGAAACCTTGGCAGAAACTTCCCAGTGCAGAGCAATATATATGGCATGGAGCCTGTGTTTAAACAAATAAACATAAGGAATATATACTAACAGGAGACTGAATATGCAAAGAACAATTCTAGAATGGGTGTCAACAAATCCAAGCTACCACCATTTTTGTATGCTATGAATGGTGTGTGTATATATGTATGTATTTATCCACCCACTTATGTATCTATACATACGTATGTGCATATGCACTATATAGAGATATATAGATACACGCAAGTAATATAGCCACAATATATATATATATATATATATATATATATATATATATATATATATGAGCCTATGTTAACAACTGTATTGCTAATCATGTTACATTTTTAGGCATTTCTCCCTATACTATTTTTAAGCTTTTTATAATTGACAAATAATCATACATATTTATGGGGTACAACAGGTATTTTTTGCTCAATACCTGTATACATTGTGGAATGATGTAATCAGGGCAATTGTAGCAATCCATCATCTCAAATATTCCTCATTCCTTTATTGTGTGGACACTTAAGTTCTTCTTTTCACAATTTTGAACTATACACTATTCTATTCAGTACAGTCACTAGCTGACCACTACAGCACCCAGACTGCTTCCTTCCATACAGTTGCAAATCTGTGCTGTCCACCAAAAATCTCTCCTTTCCCCATCCATGCACACTACCATATTTTTTAAAGGTTGAAAAAAAACCAGAAGAATAAACTTAAGAGAATAATATGATTTTATTAAAAGTATATGAAATTCAACTTTCAATATCCATAGTTACAGATTCCTTGGAACACAGAGAACATTTCATATTGCTTGCTTGCTCCCAAGTCATTACAGTAGAGCTGAAGAGTTCTGATAGGGACTTTATGACCTGTAAAGGGTAAAATATTTATCATCTGATCCTCTGTAGGACAAGTTTGCTCACCCCTGCTCCAGAAGATGTATTCCAATTAATAACTAAAGGTGCCTTGGAGGCAGGGGACTGGAATATAAGACAAGGGCTGAAAGAAGATGTATGTTTTACTCACAATTCTTTGATGCATTTTTGAATTTTTATAATGGGCATTACCTAATTTAAGAACATGAATTATGAATTTGTTATTAATAATTTTTCCTAAATGATTTAATGAATAATGCATTAAATCTCTGTTTGCTCAGGAGAAGAAATGACCTTATAGGGCATTCTGTCATTGGCACAGGTTTCCAAAGTGGTCCTCGGGAGTGTCAGGAGATGAGGTAGCTAGGTCAGTGTGTGTCCTGTATTATATTAACATTAAGTTTTAAATGGTCATCTCTGTTCTGAAGTAACAGAAAAAAAAAAAATAGGGTGCTAAAGGTACTTCTTCCTTTTGATGGAGAAACAAAAATACATAGCTGTTTTTGTGTTTCAGACAGTGTCAAGGGATTCTCTGTAGCTACACTGGAAAAGTAAAGATCCTCCCTGTGACTTATTGACCTAGGCTTTGCAGGCACAGGGGGGAGCCCCCTGTGGGGGAGAAAGAGAAGGCATCTGGAACTTGGAAAGAAGGCACCTGGGTAGCTCTGGCCCTAAGTCAGCCTATAAGCTGGCACATCACAGAATGTCCCTCAACTTAAGAGAATATTGACTTTTATTTAAAAAAAAAAAAAAGAGGGTGATGGTTATTAGATGTCCTATGTTGTATTTCAGGTACACCTGTTTTTAGAAAAGAATATTTTTTAAAAAATGACATATCTGAATGAGAATTTCACTGGGGTTGGGGTTCCCTGGAGATTCCCAACTACATCCAAGGTTCAGAACCCTTATATAAGAAAGCATCTTGAAAATTCATATCAGCATAATTTGAAAGAAAATGTGATGAGAAAAACAAAAGAAATACAATTTATGATCCTAACCAAGTACAGAAAATAGCCCTAATGAAAAAAAAAAGTGGCCTTATACAAAGAAAATAATGAAACTTAAATTAGTCTTGAATGAATATGGAACAGTGTTTTCTATGACTAAATATTTGAAGAATGAGAATTTCTCCCCTCTCCAAAAAACTTAAGGAATTTTGAAAATTTGATTAAGTCACTCTAAAAATATAGAAAAGAATAGTTGTGCTAATATATCAAGGATAATTGTGGAAAATATGGCAGGAGAGGAATTTAGAAAGATAGTGCTCTGGTGCACCCTGCCTTTCCCTGCCTGTACAGCTGCACCCCAAGTTTAGCTCTCTCCCCTGAGCCAGCATCGGTTTGGGCACTGTCTAGGCCCACTGCACACTAGTGTGGTACCTTCACCCTCCTGGCTAGTACAGCCAGCAAAATACAGTCCCAGGGAAGGATCTGAAACAGTCAGCTTTGGGGGGGGGGGGGAATCCTGATCCATTGGGAACCCTGGACTCCCAAGGAGAAGCTAACTCGGGCCAAAGCTTCCCAAACATTGACTAGGGTAAAAGGAGCTCACTAGGGTAAAAGGAGCTGAAGAGTAGCTGACAGGGTGGACTGAGGGCTCCCTCAGTCTACAGGCTGAGAAAGCTATGGAAAGCTGAACGCTTCTTCCCTCTTTCCCAAGCCTTGATAGGAACCTGATAAGTCCCACTGCAACCCAGGGACCTGTCAGGGTCAGAACTGCTCTCCTGCTGTCACTCTCACACTCTCTCCCCAAGCTCAATCTCAGTTAAGGATTCCCAGCAGCCAAACTCCAGTGAGTAATAAAGAAAGATCACCAGATCCTAAGGGGCAGCAGCCGCAGAGAGGAAAATAAACATGGATTAGGCAGGTCCCCAGTGACACAAAGCTAACTGGAGCGGACAGAGGGCAAACTGTGACAACCACAACAACATTCTGCAGATGCCTGAAACCACGGGTGGTACCAAACGCTATGTAGACTATGGTTTTTTTCCCTATACTATCTACTTATCATAAAGTTTAATTTACATATAAGGCATAGTAAGAGATTGAAAATAATAACTAACAATAAAATAGAACAACTACAACAATACTTTGTAACAAAAGTTATTTAAAACTTTTGAATTATGTTTGGTGTTTTCCACTTAGTGTTTTCAGCCCAAGATTGACCTTGGGTAATTAAAATCACAGAAGTAAAATTGGCCCCAGGGTAACAAATGTAATATAGTAAGAGTACTTGAGAAAATTCAAGTACAGCACAAGAAAAAAAAGACTTCCTCGAACCCTTGCCTTTAAAGTACATGTATGAAGACATGAATTGTCAACATACCTTATATACAAACAGAGATAAGAAAAATTGTGTATATATGTGTATTAAGAATGTAATGCAAAAACAACAACAACAACAACAAAAAAGTACATTTATAATGGCAAAAAAAAAAAGAATAGAAAAGGTCAGTGGATAGATTTAAGCAGAAAATACTCTTGGTGCTCAAATTCAGTGGCCTGGAAGATTGCAAGAATCAAGTAAGGAAAACCACAAGGCAAAAATATAATCTAGTAATCATAAAGAAAAAGATAAAAGGCTTCTACAATAAACCCAGAAACTAACATGTGCAGAGTAAAGGTCTAGAAGAAAATGAAAAGAGGAAAGGGAAGAGATAGAGAAGAAACAGAAGTTAAAAAAAAAATCTAATCCTTGAAAAAACTCTGAGTTTTTAGATCACAAGTGTCTAATGAGTTTTAAGCAATATTATTGAAAGAAGAAATATAGTTATGATATTCTGGCACAATCCCAAATTCCAAACATAAAAGGAAAATCTTGAAACCTTCTAAGTTGAAAGAACAATTGTCTTTAAAAAAAAATCTTATAGACTTTTAAAATTTTTTCATCTTAGTACTATTTCAAACAGGGAAGGAAAAAAGCCATACATTGCTATCATAAATGCAACTATGAAAATGGCAAATTTATGTTAAATTTTAGGTAGCCACTAAAAAAATCACTAAAGTTATTCTGTAGTTGCATGGAAAAGCACAGCTATAAGGTAAGACAGCAATTATAAAGTGAAAAGCACATTATGAAACTCTGCAGTAATGATTAAAACTTTTAAAATGGACATGTAAAAAATAAATGAAATAAAAGGTTAAAGGAAGTGATAGGATTATTTTCCCATCTGCTTCATAAACTTTCTGTAATGTAATATTATAGTGATGATATTTAAGTAATAGTTTGTGTAAAATTCAAATTTTTAAAAGGAAATTTTAAAAGATAAGTAACATGAAAAAGCCATGTTCTAACCTATGGATGCCAAGGGAAGGTCACAAACAGCACATGCCCTGCAGCTGGACCAGATGATTCAGGACTCCAGACAGATGTGCCAGGACCAGTTTTAAGATTGATACTCCCTGGGACGAGGTTTTTGTCCTAAAGGTCTTTCGGGAGGGGGAGGGTGTTAAATTATTTTCACATTACATGAAATAAAAAGATGCCCCAGTGCCCTTATTTGTCTGTGTGATTCAGCAAATCCAAACCCAAGTTTTAGGGCAAAATCATGTCTTCCTTTGAAGGTATTTCCTTCCCCTCCTCACCCAGTTGGGTGCCTGTCCTGTTTAGGCTTCTCAGAAAAAGAAAAAGAGTCCCTGACAGTAGGAAGCTGGCCTGCCAGGCAGGTCCTGGGGTTACTAGAAGGTAATGTCAGACAAGGTCACTCTACTATTGTGACAAAGGTCAGTCTATTACTGTGATAAAGTGAGACAAAGTGAGTCCACTCCAAATCATATCTGAGCATAGACAAAAATAAGGTCATTGTGAACACCACTGAATCTCTCTCTCTCACTGGCTCATAAGAGAGACTGCAGCTTCTTAACAGTCATGGTTTTATCCGTGCTGATTCCTCCTGCCTTCTGGATAAAAATTCAAATACAAAAGCCAAATTGCCCAAAAGCAATTAATCCAGAGCAAGGTCTTGCTTCCTTGAATTCTTTCCCCAGTTTCCTAACACAAGCCTAAATCCGATAATATCAGCCTCTTTCACCTTCTTCCTACTCTTCCCACATGTTTATAACTCTCAAGGTAACAAGACAAAGACCCCAACTCACTTTGACTCTAGGTTTGTTCCTGGTGGTCCCTGGTTTTAGAGCTATGACAAATAAATGGCACCTTTGTTACTGACTTTGGTCACCCTTAGGGTAAATAGTCAAAATTGAGCTGGCAACCCAGAAGAGCTTGTGGTTTCCTGACATTAAGGAATCCACCACTCATTGTTATCCAGTAACCATCAAATCCATCACTTATTCAGTATTTATCAAAGCCCAGTTGAAAAAGGCTAACAAATACATGAAAAAAAGGCTCAGTTCCACTAATCATCAAAGAAATGCAAATCAAAACCACAAAGAAATAGCATCTATTTCGGAATCTCTCTCTCTCACTGGCTCATAGAGAGACTGCAGCTTTTTAACAGTCATGGTGGACAAAGAATGGCTGCCATCACAAAGACAAGACTAAATGCTGCCATCACAAAGACAAGACTAAATGCTGGTGAGGATGTGAGGAAATGGAGTTTAAATTAGTATATCCTTTATGGAAAACAATGTGGAGATTCCTCAAAGAATCTAAAAATAGGAATACCATATGATCCAGAAATAACATTACTAAATATATATTCAAAGGAGATAAAGTCTTTATACCAAAACAATACTTACACTCCCATGTTTGTTACCACAGTACTCACAATAACCAAAATATGGAATAAACCTAGATGTTCCTCAGTGGATGAGTGGACAGAGAAAATGTGGTATAGACAATGGAAAATTATTCCATAAAAGAATGAAATCCTGTCATTTGCAGCAATATAGATTGAACTAGATATCATTATGTCCAGCAAAACAAGCCAGATCCAGACAAATGCCATATGTTCTCACTCATCGTGGAAACCAACAACCCAATATTAGAAAAGAACAGAATAGTGTCACAAGAGACTGAGAAGAGAAGATGAAAGGGGGATAGAAATATATTTTTTAAGGGGCATCAAAAACAGAGTAGAGAAACCACTCTAGGTTCAGCATGGCAAAACACCCTACAATACATTTCAAAATGTCTAGAAGAGTACAGAATTCCCAGCACATGAAAATGGTTAAAGATTGAAAAGATGCAAATGCTTCTCACCCTGATTTGATTAATGTACGTTGTATACATGTATCAAATTACCATAATATATCCTAAAAGATGTACAAATTAAAAAAAAATTAAGGCAGAGCTAAAACAAGATGATGAATGAAAATATATGTAATCCCTCTCTTTCTCTAAGACATCAAAAACCTATCCTACAATACAATTCAAGAAGACCAGCAAAGACCTCTGTATCTGAACCCTGCTGTGGCATGTGTGGAGCTGCCACTACTAAATTGATCTTTTGCAAAATGCCCTAAGAACTTTCCTGACGTCTCAGCACTGTCAAGATGTTGACAATACCACTCTTTACAGCAGTTTTAGAACTCTTGGGAGAAGTTTCTTTTGATGATACCAGGAACACTTATCCATCTCTTGAGCAGTCAGTTTCTTTCCATTGTACACACCGTGTGAACTATATAACTGTAAAGCTTGCACATTCAGGTTGGTTTCTTGAAAAGTGAGTCAAATTTGTGGCAAGACTAGTCCACTTTTGGATATTTATTTGCCTCATTCTTGGCTCCCTTTTATATCTCTGCCATTATTTTCCTTTCCCCCTGTGCTGAAATTATGCTATATTGCTGCCTTTTATGTACCTGTGTGAACTCCCTGAAAGTTTGTTTGTTTGTTTGTTTGTTTGTTTGTTGAAATTGGGTAGACTACAAAGAAAGAAAGAGAAATCAAGACTGAAAAACTGTGGCACAAATTATAAATCTGGGTGGGCATTTAGAAGAAGGTGCAAGCACTGGAAGAACAGTCAAAAAACTGGGGCCTGGACAGGTGGAGGATCCAGGAAGTACATCCCAAGTTGGAGGAGCAATGGAATGTGCAGAAAGTAGAACAATAAAGATCTGTGCCTGGCTGCCTTATCCTGAGATAAGCTGCAGGATAAAGAACAGGAGGGGGCGATGGAAGAGGAGGCTGAATACAAGAAGCAAGAGTTTAGGCTTGATGTCAGTTACCTCTAGCCTTTATGTGTGTCTAACATACATTATTGCCCTCATCCCCCACTCAGAAATCAGCAATGGAGATGGCAGAAAGAGTAACTGTATTTGTCTGCTAAGGTTGTCACAAATGCCACTGAAATGCATTTCTTAAGCCAGGCACTGTGACACATGCCTCCAATCCCAGTGACTCTGGAGGCTGAGGTGGGAGAATGGCAAGTTCAAAGCCAGCCTCATCAATTTAGCAAGGCCCTAAGCAATTTAGCAAAATGCTGTCTCAAAATAAAAATAATAATAATAATAATAATAAATATGAGGATAATAGTGGTAAAGTGTCCCTGAGCTCAATTTCCAGTGCCTGATTTCTTCTAAGGCCTCTCTCTGTGGTTTGTAGCTAGCCATCTTCTCCTTCTATCTTTACATGGTCTTTCATGTATGTGTGTGTGTGTGTGTGTGTGTGTGTGTGTGTGTGTGTTTCCTAATATCCTCTACTTATAAGGACTATTGGTTTCATAACCTCATTTCAAAATCCCAAGAAACAATCCTTCTCCCCCAAAAAACATAATCCCAAATGTTGAAAGTCCCCAAACCTCAAAATCCTAAAGTCTAATATCCAGAAAAATCACAATCCCGAATAAATAAAATCCTAAACATTGAAATATTGAAAACCAAATCACCAAAACCATAATTTCCATAGGGGTTAAAAAAATTCAGAAGAGGGGTAGAGACATGAATTCTATGGAAGGGATTGACCACACAATATGCCAACAATGAGAATTTCAGTTTAAACCTGTGTCACTTTTCTGCATTGGCGTTCCTTCCAGCTGTTGAAATTCCCTGAGCTTTAATGAATTACAGCTGCATTGACCGGAAGAAAAGAGGAAAGCCACTGACTGCTTTGAAAATACTGTGTGCAAGATGAGATAGAGTTATTTATGTGACAGTGTTGCTGTTTAATCACCAGCACTGTTTCTGCCAAATCTGCAGTCTGTATAGAAATACACACAGAGTGGTTTTCCACGTACCCCAAACAACCTAGAATCATGGCACAGAAGATGGAGAAACTTAAAAGGGAATGCTCATGTCGGTGTATACAAAATCATAGAAGAATTTCAAAAACAGCAGTGCCGTGTAAGAAATGAATGTGAAAATAATCTCTGAGGACAAACATACCCTAAAAGAAAAGAGCATCTTTCATCATGATACAAGCCTTCGAAATACAGTTACCAATGGTGAAGTTTATCCAGCCTCAGACCACCTCTATTATGAAATGGTCTGGAATCTAGACCTGTGATACACTTTCATATGTTGAATTTTCTTTTTCAGTGTTTCTTTGCGGGGGGTGTCTTTTTTCCTTTCTATCAAGTTTTTCCCTTTTCCCTTGCTATTTTAAATTGTTAGCTTTTTTTTTTTTTTTTTTTTTTTTTTTTACATTTCCCACCATTTTCAGGAGTAGTACAAATTGACTAAGAATTTTCAGGAATTCCAATTTACTTATGTACTGAAAAAGTTTTTTTCACTCTGCAAAAGTGCATCACCACAGTGTTGACTTTGTGTACAAGCATCACACATGTATGTACAAACACTGAAAACTTCCTCTGTGAATGAAGAGAGGTCCTTTTTGGACAGATGCATTTGAGAAAAATAAAAAATTTCTTGAGTTCTCAGCTCTTTGGACAACTGCACATGGGAAGTGACCTATAGTGGTATTTGGACAGTCTCTTGAAAAGCTTAGGTTACCCATCATAGTATTTCAGATAATTGCAGTTATAAATCTGGGTGCATACAATTAAGGAACACAGTGATAAGTACTTATACATTTTGTTTTTTGAATTATTTTCTAATAAATAAGTTTATCTTCTCAAAACTATTATGCCCACGTGACTGTCATTAGTAAACCTGAGTGTTTATGCTTGCAAAAAATGTTATTTTCCCTTTTAGCCTGTAAAATAGTCTATGATATGTTCTATAATAATTTGTATATTTCTCAAATAAATCCCCTCTAAAAAGGTAAATAACATCTTTTAAAGCATTTTTTTACAATAGCTTTTTCTAGAATAATATTTTTGTGATTTTGATCTTGGGAATTTTTAAACTTGAGGACCTAGGATCTTTGGGAATGCCAACATTTAGAATTGTATCTCTCAGGATTATGGCTCAAACCCTTTTACAGTAGCCACTGCCTCCAAATGTAGCCACAGTGTGGGGTTTTAGGAGTTAGGACTTCAGCACATGAACTTCTAGCAGGCAGTTATAGAAGCTTTTGGAGAGGGCACAAAGCAGATGGTAGCTAAGGCAGGGTCCAGATGAAAAATGCAACTTACCTCTGTGAGATGTGGCACCCACTGTTGGAAGGAAGCTGGGGTAAGTGAGCATTTTGAAAAAGCACTAGCCACTCGCCCTGATCCCTGAAAAATCAAGAAGGGCTCATCATTTCCAAATAACTCGAATCAATATTGAAAAGGTGTGTTAGCTGATCATTGCTATCACCAAAATACCTGATAAGAAAAATTTATTGTTATTGGAAAAAAGTTATTTGGTTCATGGTTTTGGAGGATTCAGTTAATGGTTGGCTGGCTCCAAGGCAGAGACATCATGGCAGAAGGCCATGACTGAGAAAAGCTGCTCAGCTCATGGCCGCCACGGACAAAGAGGGAAAGAGTCAGAGAGAAGATAAACCCTTCCAGGGAATACCCTCGGTGACCTACTTCCTCCAGCTAGGTGCCCCCTCCCAGTAGTTCATTCAGTGGATTAATCCACTGATGGAGTCAGAGCTCCCACGATCTAATCAGTGGATTAATCTACTGATGGGGTCAGAGCTCTCACAATCTAAACATTTCCTAAAAGCTCCACTTCTGAGCACATGAGACATTGGGAGATATTCCAGATCTAAACCATAACAAGAGGAAAGGGTAAAATTTGGGCTAATGAACATGACAAAAGAATTTTATTGACAATGGCTATGAAGAAAACTGCATGAAATTTATGATTTATTCCCAAATACAATGAATGGTAAAGGATAAGTAGCAACTCGTGATAATATGTTGTATCTAATCTGGTGGTGAGAACACAATCAGTTTCACCTGGAATGACCACCCTCTAGTTTTACCTACACTGTCTTCCGTGGATACCTGTCTGGCTGAGATGCTCGATTCTCCCTCTTTTGCAGGAGGGCGGTGCTGGGGATCAAACTCAAAGCCTCATGCATGCAAAGCATGCACTCTAATAGTGAGCTACCCTCCCAGTCCCCATTCTCTCTTTTCTAATTCTCTGACTAATTTTCAGAGAATTTCATAAATTTTTCTAATATATTATCTCAATATCTTTAATTGACAATGCACCAACTGACTTCTGTGAAAGTATGGCTTTTCTTATTTTCAATTTTCTCCATAAAAAAAATGTTGGCTGCTTTTTACATGATCTCAATTAACATTGCACTAGCCTGTGTGGGGCTGGGCCCCTCTTCCTCTCTAACCTGAGCATCAGGCTGGTGTTTTGGCTGCCGTGTGGGCTTCCTACAAGTAGCATTCTCTCCATGAAAACATCATTTCTGGCAAAATCCCCAAACTCCAGTCTGCTGTGAGTATGGGAAGGAAATGTTACCTTCTCAACAGGATGAATTACTTCCTATTATGGAGTCTAATAAAAGACAAATCCTTCATTAGGAAGGAACAGAGAGACCATGACATTTTCTGTGCTACCTATTAAATACCCTCTTTACAAAAATAATATCTGATGTTATAGTTCAGTCATTTAAACATTGGGTTTACTAGATTAGCAAGTAAAGTTCTCTTCTTGCTTTATTGTAATCTTTTCATATAGATATTTGTCATTCTGTAACACTCCATCTATGAAACATTGCATGAGCTCAGGGCTATTCGTAAAAATTACACCCATTATAAATTTAGTTGAGTGAGGTTTCCTTCCTTATTCTTTTAAAGGGACATTCTCTCCTAAGACAAGAACATTAATAGATAAAAGTAGATACCATATCCAACTTGAGAAGGCTTATACTTGAGGAATACAGAGTAACTGAAAGCTATTAAGAAAAAGCTTGTAAGGAAATGCTGGTTGTAGCATTCGGGGCAGCAGAGTGTGGGAAAGGGCTGAGACGGGGGGTGGTTTAGGTGGCCTTTAGGACAACCTGACATGGTAGTTCAAGTTCTTGGCCTTCCCAGACCTAAGAGAAAATAAAGAACCATAGGAACAAGGAATCTTAGAAAATGACCACAGTTAAGAAGAATAAAAAAAAAAAAAAAAATAGGTCAGCTAAAAGGACAAGATGGAGCCATTGAGAAAAGATGATATATAACTAACATTTTGAGCTAGAAAACGTTTAAGATCTTATAGCCCAAATTGCTTTAATTTTTGATAAGAACTCAGACTTCAGAGAGAAACTTGATGTCAGAGTCTTTGGTTTCAAACTCTGCACCCAGTGCTAGAAGGCACATCAGAATACCCTAGCGAGGTTGTGGAAGATATGAAGTTCCATTTGGAAGCAATTTTGCCTCCAAACATCTCTCTGTGAACTGTTCTCTAACCCAATTAGCTTTCCAGCCTGGCCCCGTTTTGATACTGATGGGGTGAACAACCATGATTTATACTGTCATTGCAACTGCTCAGCATCACCACCTGGCTCCCTCCACTGACATGGTGGCTCTGATTTAGTGATATTGCACTTGTTGATGGGAACGAACAACTGCCAACTGTCTGAAATAAGAAAGAAAAGTCAATAACCTCCCTATCCAGAGAAGGGCAGGAAAAGACAGGATATATACCAAACTATCTCCCATCACATTTTTTTCTTCATCCCTCACTAAGAAATAAACATCTTGCTTCTGGGAAGGTCTTGTGTTTTAGGGGCCACCATGGAAGGTCAGATTTGGTGCTAAGAGAGAGGGAAGATGAAGGAAGCTCACCTCACAGCAGCAAGATTGAGGAAGAACACAACATCTGCATTCAAATTCCAGGCCTGACACTTTCTGGCTAAGACTTTGACTACTATTTAGATTCCTTGGGATTGTTTTCTCATCTGCAAAAAGCCAGAATAATAAAGATTCTTTTGCAGGTCATAAAGAAAAAAATGTTCAATGAATCTGACAATATTAAAAAATGCTTTAAAAACAGCAGCCATTATTGACATTAAAAGAAGTAATATTTCAAAATGTGCAATACTGCCAAAGAATATTGAATATTGACCAAGCGTTTGTGCCAGGAATGGCCAAACACACTTGACATGAATTACCTCATTGAATCCCCATATCTGTTTTATGAAACAGATATTATTAACCTGGCTCAGACAGGTGCAACTATTATACCAAGGTCGCTTATCTATTGAGGACTGGCTTCAGCTGTCATCCCCCAGGTCTGTTTTACTCCATAGTTTCTAGCAGATGGCAGTTTTAACCATGTTTCAATGGCCCAGGCCGGGGCATTTTTCAAGGAATATTGTTATTTCCCTAGACTTTTATGACCTTGCTGTTAACTGGCTCGTCCTGTGAAGTTGTTACTTTGAAAACAGTCTAGGTCATTGCATATTTTCAGCTGCCTATCACAGGGAATTAGAGATGCATTTACATTCAGTTTAGCTCTTATATTGTGAAAAACAAAATCCTACTTTCAGATGTTTCATTGAGAACTCTACAAGTTCTTGGCCCTTGGATCAGAACAGAATGGGTACCAATATTCTACGCTTTGCATTTTTCCTCCAACAGATAGATAGGTAGGTAGGTAGGTAGAGTGAGGGATATAGCAATTTATGTTCTACAGAGAAACAAAAGCAATAGGATAGATGGACATACATTTATTATGAGGAACTGGCTTACGTGATCAAGGAAAGTAAGTCCCATGATCTGCAATCTGCAATCCAGAGACTTAGGAAAGTTAATGGTGTAATTCCAATTGAGTGTGAAGGGTTGAAAACAAGGGGAAAGTTAATATAAATCCTAGTCCAAGGCCAGGAGAAGACCTCTGCTGCAGCTCAAGTAGGCAGGCAGAAAGAAAAAAGGACCAATTTCTCCTTCCTCTCTTTTTGTTCTATTCAGACCCTCAATGGATTGGATGATGCCCACTCATATGAAGAGGGCAATTTACTTCACTGAACCCACCAATTCAAAGACTAATCTCATTTGGAAACATCCTCACAGACACATCCAGAAATAATGTATAATTTGGACACCATGTGGCATAGTCAAATTGATAAATAAAATGAACCATAAGAATAGATACAGACATAGACACAAGTAAAGATATGGAGAATATATGTACATACATACACACACAAACACACACATATATATATAGATGAATGTATAATCACAAGGACTCTGTGTATGGCTGTACCAGTGTGTGTGTGTGTGTGTGTGTGTGTGTGTGTGTGTGTTTGCTACCTACATTTTTTCCTTTTTAGCACCAAAAACATATCATACACCTTAAGATCCCTTCCCAAGGTGAGAAGACCCCTGGGTCTTAATTATTTTTGCATAATTAATACATGTCCTTGTAATTTCCATTGGTAATATCTTCCTGTTTTCTTTCATATTCTATGGGCAATCATTCATTTCCTACATATTAAGTTACCTAGTTTCCTTTACCTTCAAAATCTAGCTGAAATTTTGCCTCCTTCACTTAAAATGAAAACACATAAACAATATACACACAAAATGTTTTACAGTTAGGATACTAGAATTTAAAAAAAATAATAACTCCAAAGAAGCCAAATTTTGAACCAGTCTACTGGCAATCAAGTTCCTATATCATAACTCCTATATTTTGCTGCCTCTCACCAATGTAAGGTGAATATCATTAGAAATTATAATGATTTGAAAGTAAAATAGAATCGCAGCCTCTGGTACAGGAGTCCTCTATGTTTCTCCTTTGCTAGCAAAGCAATAAAACTTCTTTTTCTTTTTTCTCAAAACCATGTTTTTGAGATGGGATTGTGGATCGGTGGTAGCACTTGCCTAGCAAGCATGAGGCACTGGGTTCGATCCCTAGTACCATATTAAAAAATAATAATAAAAAAATTTTTTAAAAGGTATAAGAAAATTATAAAAAAAAAAATCCTCATTATTGGCTTGGCATCAGAGACAAAGCCGAATTTTGGAACAAATCTGGGACCTGAGCGCAGCCCCTTCTCCAGCTTTCTTGGCCAGGCCTGGCTGTCCAAGGAACCCCACTTCCATGCTGAGGATGCAAGATGGGTGGCTCTCAACTGCAAGAGAGTTAGGAGATGGTGAGTTTGACTAGGGTCAAATCAGAGGAGCTGCTCCTGTGAGTAAAGGAAGGGACTGAGACTATCCCAGAAGCTGCCAAAGCTCCTTTTGCTTTGGGAAATTCCCACTTTCTCTCCTGAATAGTACAGGTTGTTCCATTATGTTCCACTTTGAGAATAAGGAAACTGAACTCAGGAAAATCACAACTTTGGCCATCTGGTAAGACCCCAGGTGTGCACGCCATGACCCTTGATTCCATACATTTGATCCCTTTTTGTGGGGACATCTGTAGCCACCACTGGTGTAGGAGTCATGGTAAAGTGGGATATGAGAACCTATGGATATTTACTCCTGTTAGGTCTGTCTGAGGTGATTAAGCCACCCGCGCGTGAAAGAACCACCAATCAGGCACTGATACAACTACCTGCCAATCAGCAGGGTCTCCTGACTAATCCTGGATCTTAGCCAGCTCCACTGACCAACCCCAGTAGGACAAGGAACTCTAAAAACCCCTCTTCCTGTCCCAAGCTCTCCCTTCCTGCCCTAAGCCCAATAAAAATTCCAGTCTGGTCCAGCCCCACCGCCATTCCCCTCAGACCCTCTTCTTACCCACTGTGTGGGTCTAAGGGTTCTGCCCAGGAGTGACATCTCAATAAAGCCTCCTTCAGCAGCCTTTTAAAATCTGCCTCCTTTTGGTCACCACTGCCTGACCTTACAACTCTCTTCTGGTCACTTCTAGGGTCTCATCTGTTTGCTAGCCTTGGGTTTGGGAATTCCCTCTAGTTGTCTGTATTTTTGTTTGTATCTGCCCTCTTTAAGATTTGAGACATACTGCGTTGATCCTGTCAGTAATCTCTTGGGAAAAACCTTAGTTGGACTGTTTTAAAAGTTCCTGTCTGTTGGCCATAGTTTTGGGGATCCACTCTATTTGTTTCGCTCTGTTGTTCAGTCTTACAATTAGAGTCAATCTGTCAGAGGTAAAGTAAGTTAGAAAGGGCTGTCAATAGGTATAAGCCTAAGATAATGTTTTAATGTAACGATCTGGCTTTTGAATAACTTTGATGTTAGAGTCTGTAAACAAGTCAGGATGGTGCCTAGCATTTTGCCAGAGGGAGTGGTTTGTGAAGTAACAAAAGCAAGCCATTAAGTGTGGAGATTCCTTATTGGTTGACTGCTGTATCTAGTTTATGCTAATTAAGAGAAGCTGTGTGGAATGTATAAATACCTCTGTTGTCTTGCAATAAAAGGCTCCTACTCCTGCTGTATCAATCTACACAAGTTGCTCGTCATCCCCACCTCCTCCCCTGTTAGTTTGCTGCATGCTGCAGCCGGACTGCGGCACTTTGAAGTCACAAAGACAGACCCACACAAATACAGTTATCTCATACTAGACAAAGGTGCCAAAAACATTCACTGGAGAAAAGATAGCCTCTTCAACAAATGGTGCTGGGAAAAATGGAGAGCCACATGTAACAAAATGAAATTAAATGTCTATTTCTCACCCTGTATGAAACTCAACTCAAAGTGGATCAAAGACTTAGGCAATAGAACAGAGACTTTGTGCCTACTAGAAGAAAAAGTAGCTCAAATCTTCACCATGTCAGCCTAGGATCTGACTTCCTTAACAAGACCTCTAAAGCACAAGAAGTAAAACCAAGGATCAATAAATGGGATGGATTCAAACTAAAGACTTCTTCTCAGCAAAAGAAACAATCAGTAATGTGCAGAGAGAGCCTACAGATTGGGAGAAAATCTTTACCACATAAATAAAGCATTAATCTCTAGGATATATAAAGAACTCAAAAAACTTAACACTAAAAAATCAAATAACCCAATCAATAAATGGGATAAAGAACTGAACAGATAATTCATAAAAGACGAAATATGAATGGTCAAAAAAATATGTGAAAAAAGCCAGACATGATAGCGCATGCCTGTAATCCCGGGTCTTGGGAGGCTGAGGCAGGAGGATTGTGAGTTCAAAGCCAGCCTTAGCAATGGTAAGGCACTAAGCAACTCAGTGAGACCCTGTCTCTAAATAAAATACAAAAAAGGGACGGGGATGTGGCCCAGTAGTCAAGTGCCCATGAGTTCAATTCTTGGTACCAAAAAAAATAGAAATAAAATGATATATATATATATATATATATATATATATATATATATATATATATATATGAAAAAATGTTCAACATCTTTAGCAATTAGAAAAATGCAAATCAAAACTACTCTAAGATTTCATCTCACTCCAGTCAGAATGGCAATTATCAAGAATACAAGCAACAATAAATGTTGACCATGATTTGTGGAAAAGGGTACACTCATACATTACTGATGGGACTGTAAATTGGTGCGACCACTATGAAAAGCAGTATGGCGATTCCTCAGAAAACTTGGAATGGAACCACCATTTGACCCAGTTATCCCACTCCTTAGCATATACCCAATGGACTTAAAACCAGCATACTGTAGTGATGTGGCCACAACAATGTTCAGAGCAGCTCAATTCACAATAGTGAAGCTATGAAACCAACCTAGGTGCCCTTCAATGGATGAATGGATAAAGAAAATGTAGTACATATATCCAATAGAATATTACGGAGCCTTAAGGAAGAATGAAATTATGGTATTTGCAGGTAAATGGATGGCACTGGAGACTATCATGCTAAGTGAAATAAGCCAATTCCCCCAAACCAAAGGCCTCATGTTTGCTTTGATATGCAGATGCTGACTCACATTGGAGGGGTGGAGGTCCACTGCATTGGACAGGGGGAATGGGGGAAGGGAAGAGGAATGGGAATGGGACAGACAGTAGAATGAATCAGAGTAACTTTCCTATGTTTATATATGAATACATAACCAGTGTAACTCCACATCATGTACAACTAAAAAATGGTAAGTTGAACTCCAGGTATATATACCAAAATATATTCTACTGACAGGTATAACTAAAAAAAACAAATTTTTAAAAAGGAAAAAAATAAAGAAAAGTCTGAAACATTGATCTGTTCTTATCTATTAAGATAATTTTCCTATTTTTGTTAGGTTTTATTACATGGGGAAACTAAGTCTTAAAGGAATTAGAATTTGTACCTGTTTTAAAGGCTTCAAAGATTATTTTGTAAATGGTTAAACAAATATCTGTTACTTAGCTTATAACAATAAAATTGACCCCCTAAATATATGAGATTAGGTATATGTATGTTTCTGAAGACTGTCTAAGCCTTGTCTAAATGTTATGCAAAAGTTTTTAAAATGAAAATTAATGTAAGTTTACCAGCAAGGTAACCAATAAGTGCTCTCTTTTATACATTGTATCTGACATAGAAGGGCCACACTGTTCTTTGAAGTCTTGTTTTATATCTGTTTGCTTTGACCAAGTCAATTTCTGATCATCAACACTGTTCCTAAATGTATAAGAAATTCAAAGCTATCCTTTAATTTTTTTTGCTAACCCATGCAGACCTGTGATTATTGTTATCATGCACTATGGATTCTAAATTGTACTTTAAAAATTAAACTTAGTAATATGCAAAGCTTAGGAGAGCACTTTGCCAAGTTGGTATTCTCTAAACTAAAATTGTCTATAGCAATAATCTTGGATTTGTATAGAAATGACATATTTGGTTGGTATTTATGTCATTGGATGATTTATAGCTGTATAAATTAACCTATTTTCAATAAGTTATATATACAATTCTGTGTTATTCTTCACACTGGAATTAGAATTTAAATGCATTTTTGAAAGGTTGTAAGAGAGCATGATCTGTTTAGTGGTAACCTTACAAAATACGTAAGCATTTTGCCATTTTTTTCCACAAAAAGAAAGTTAAAATCTCTAAGGCTAAGGCCTTTGTTTGATTCATGCTTCAGAGGTAATGCTGTATTATGCTATTTATCAAGAGCATCACTTACCTGAGATAAGCTCTGCCTCTCACCTTACTCCATGTTAGAATGGCTCCAAAATAGGTTAGACTTCAGCTCATTTAAAGTTTGTGTTCAAAAGATCAATTTTTGCTGTAAAAATTACTATGATCCCAAAATAAACAGGGGATATAATATATAACTAAATTTTTAGATTATAAAAATAATTTTTCTTTGTTCACAGCTATTACAAAAATTGAATATTTTTTGCTCAGTTAATTTCATTTTGTATTTCTTTGAAAATTTTATTACTGTTGACTCTCAGTGTTTTGGAGAGGTACTGCATCTAATAAAACAATCTAAATTAATTTGAGACAATAAGCCATCACCTATAGGACAGATAGAATATAATGATGACTTTCAGTACTAATACTAACCCCAATTAAATGAAAGGGGTAACTGAAAAATTATAGATTTTAAATTTATAACCTGCTACTCCCACTTCAAGACTGGTAAAACTGGCCTGTTGGATGTTTAAAACCAAGAATTTGGAAACCAAAGTCAAGGAAATAAAAGAATCAAGGAAAAAGCAGCCGACATTTTGACGCTTGTCCTCTAAAGTCAGCCACCCAGAGAAGGACAGGACCCCTCTTTGGGCCCTGAAATCAGGTGAGTCACCTGATCTGATGATCAGGGAGACAAGATGACCCTAGGGAACAAGAAGTCAAGCACTGCACATTCTACAAAGACGAGGGTCATGGAGGAGGGAAATGTCCCTGGTGCTTCCAAGAGAAGCCACATATGTCAACAAGACTCTGATCCATCCTGGCAGATGGCACCACTGATAGAGGAAAGCTAAAGGAGCCAAGAGGCTTCACACAAGTCCCTAAGAGTGATCTCTGAGGAATCTCAGCCAACTCTTAAGAGTAGATAGGAAAAAGGTCAGTTTTGACCACTGGTCTTAAACACTTGGCAGGAGAGTGCAGCCTAAGTGCAGTCCTACCTGGACATTTAAAAGAAGGAAAAAAAAACTGTTGTTTTTTTTAAAATGTAACTGAAGATGTACACTTGTGTCAGCCCTACCAAAAGTAAGTAAAGCTGGAGGCTATAAAGGAAGCGTTCTGGTGTAGGAGTGCCTAATTATAATAATAATCACAAAGGACTCTGGAGTCACAAATTTGTCCTGAGCTAATTTGAACCTGATCTCATAGACCTACGAATCTTCCTAATCCCCTGCATTGATAAATTTGATCCATTTTTCACGGATATAATTATGAGTTACTGTATTCATGGTTTCAGAGACTGGCTGCAATACTAATGGTTTTTGTACTAATTCTTTACCAAAAGTAATGCTTTGCTGTCTTGTTTATTGTTGTTTTAGTATCATGTCTGCCCTATGTATGCCTTGTCCTGCCATCTGCCACTGTGGACCTCTGGACAGAACAGACCTCTGGACTGCTCTGATGCTGAATACCTTTAACTGTCTACACCCTACCTGATAGAGAACAAGGACTTTGGGTTACTTCCCCCAAGTTCACGCTCTTTCAGTTGGAAGCAGCTTAGAGATGTTGTTGTCCATTTTTTTATAAAAATGGAATGTAGAAATTGACAGTGTGGAAATGTAACTGTGGTCCACTTTATGCTTTGAATATAGCCCTTGCTGCTCTGCCACTGTGACTTATTTTTAAAATGGACAGGTTTCTTTCTCTTCCTCTCTCCCTGTTCCTCCCTAATCTTTCCCCATCCCTAATCTCAGGGGAAACAGGATTACCTTTCTTCCCCATCCTAGACAGAGTTATCTGTCCCTGTGTACACACCCACCATAGGAAGGGAGTAATTCAGACTGGGGAACAATACCATAGATTTCAGAAATGATTATCTCCCAAATTAACAATTAAATTACAACTCCAACAGTGAACATGTGGAATATAGCCTTTGAATCACCCCTTTAAACACCCCCTGTTCCAGCTGATGGGCGGAATCAGAGCCTCTGGGACAAGAGACCTCTATGTTTCTCATTTGCCAGAAAAGCAATAAACCTTATTTACTTTTTAAACAAACAAAAAAAAAAAATAGAGATTATCAGGACTAGAGTGAAGGTGAATGGGAAATTATTGTCTACTATGTACAGAGTTACTCTTTGAATCATTATATAGTTCTGGAGGTGCATATTATTGGTAGTTGCACAATAATATATTGCCATTGGATTGCACATTTAAAGTAGTACATTTTATATTACATGTATCACAACAAAAAAGATGCCAAATAAAGAAATAGTGAGTATCCCTAATCTTAAAATCCAAAATCTGAATTGCTATGAAATTTAAAATATTTGCATGCCCCCATGAGATCACAAGTAGAAAATTGCACACCTTAAAACTTTGTTTCATGCACAAAATTATTTAAAATATTGTATAAAATTACCTTCAGGCTATATAAGATGTAGATGAAACAAACTATTTTATGTCTGCAACTATTTTGTGTTTAGATTTAAATTCTATACCCAAAATATCTTATTATGTGTATGGAAATATTCCAAAATTTGAAAAAAAAATCTGAACACTTCTGGTCTTACCCATTTCAAATAAGGAATACTCACGTTTCAATTCATGTAACATTTTCAAGCTCTAGTCTCCCTATTGGTCAGATGGAAATAATAGCACTTAGTATAAAATAATGTTGTGATAGTTAAACTTTGAACACCCACAAAGCAGCTGATGTCAAGCTCATCATGGGACTCTGCTTGTGTTCACTGACTCTCCTTTACCCAACATGAATCATCCATTCATTCATACTGCTTGGGCTCAGCTAGAGAAGCTGGGAATGTGTGGGTGGGCTAATTGGGAAGCTTGTCTGCTACATAAAAGTAGTAGCACATTGTTTGCAAATTCCTAGCACTTAATAATGTTTGTGTACAATGAACGTTTTTTGAAGCAAACTGCACTGAATAGATAAGCCACGAGGGAAAAATAGAAGAATGGTGGTATTCAGAGATGGTTTGTTTGTTTGTTTATTGTAATAGTGATTGAACCCAGGGGCACTTAACCATTGAGGCACATCCACATCCCATTTTTATTTTTTGAGACAGGGTGTCACTAAATTGTTTAGGGCCTCACTAAGTTGCTGAGGTTGGCTTTGAACGTGTGATCCTCCTGCCTCAGCCTCGCAAGCTGCCATGCCCAGCTAGAGACAGTTGTTGATGCATGTTATCAGATACTCTGAATTCATAAGGATATAAACAAGATTTATTGTTGATGAGGAAACTATGTATGTGGTTCACTTGATTTCATTTTAGATTTAGGCCATTTTTTCCTTAAAGCTGCCTTTTTAATGTGCAGTTTACTATCCTGAGCAACTGGAGCCAATGGGAAATTAGTGTTTGGGGGACCACCTCTAATAAAGGAAATGGCAATAATAGGTACAAGGAGCAGATTAATGGGGCCTGTTGAGGAGGTGTGCAATGAAACTTAGAAAATGAAAATAGGCATTAATTAGATCTACCTTTCATTTTTAAGGTTGCATTGAGTGCATATAAGAAAGATCATTATAATCATGTAATTTAAGTTGCCCTGTTTTTAAATTCAGAACAAGAAGCATAAAACTTTATACCACAAATATACACTTTCTAGATATATGCAGTAATTTCATTTCATACTTTGGTGAATTAAGAAGATGAAGTTGAGTAGAAACAGAAAAGGCATAAAAAAATATCTCTGATAAGCTTTTATTTGTGTCAAGCAGCACTGAGACCCAGTACTCAAAACACTAAACTCACCATCTGAGCACTCTTTTTGGTCAAGTACTCACTCTTTTCCCCAATGCCCCTCTTCTCAGGCAAAAACATGGACTCTGGAAGCCAGTGACGCTCAGCCCCTGCTCAGATCCTTTTACTCCCTATAGCACTGTTACCCATTTGTTGTAGGTTTAACCACAAAAGTAAAATATGACAGACTGCTCTGTAATTTCTCAGCCCAAAATATATTAACCAAGGATCCCTGCCTTCCACAGTCTTCCATGGCTAGTGTGGGTCCACCAGGATGACCTCGTGTTACCAACTGTCTATTGAGACTTCTTACAGCTGACTCAGCATTAAGCATAGCCTGCTGTGGATCAGAGGGGATGCGCTGACTCCTGGATTCATTGCCATCTGGACAAGCACATTTCAACCTCCTCCACTGCTTTCTGCAGATCACCAAGCTGCCATTTTCCATGTCGTCATAAGATCCTGTATGACGTCATATGCATTGATATACACCTCAGAACCTTTTTTTACAGAGCAATGCTGACCCACACCAGCTCAACTAAATACATTTTCCTTCAGGACTCACTATCTTGTAGTAGTTTCCACTTTCCATTCAATACAAAGCGAGAAGGGTAGAGCAAACTCCAGCTTGCACAGGAACTCCCTTCTAAAGTGTGCATATACTCACAGGTCTGGTCTTCTCATAACTTCAAGACACCCACTGGGTTTGGGCATGTAAATCATTTTATCATAAGAGTAAATCAGAGACAAACAGGCTAAGCAACCTATACTTGGTCACACAGTTAGAAACCAGAATTCAAATGGTCAAGCTGGGTGGATTGCAAATGGTGAAAACAGAAATACAAAAGTATTGTTTATTTTATGTTTAACTATGACAAAACATCCCCAAAACCCATCTACATCCCTACATCAGAGGTATGCCCATGTTCCCCTTTCTCTTCAGTTTCTTAGGAAAAGGTGATTTGCAAATCTTCATCCCAATATTCTTGTATCTCATGACCTCCAAAGGCCTTGAGATTTGGACATGTCAAAGGTTTTGTGGCCCATTCTCTTCCTTGACATTGGGCAGAGTCCTTCTTCCTCAGGCACAGCTCTACTCAACAGTTCTAGCCACCCATACCATAAAGGAAGCAGAGTAGAGATTCAAGCATTGAGATTTTGTCATAAAAAAATAGTGTTATCAAACATCAATCACATAACTGTGTCTCAGGACATGAGTGGAAAGGATAATGCAAATAGCCTCTAAAATCATTCACCTCTGTTCTCGTGAAATGGCTGACAAAGAAGAGCAGAGATGAAAATGATTTACAATTGCCACGCAGAGATTGTCCCATAAATTATTCTGAAAATTTATGGTACAATCTTTTTCATTTTCATGAAAAAAAGAGTAGGCAATGGATAAAGAGAAGAGGACCTGGGACAGAGGCATTCAAAAACTCACTTCCTTCCCTATCTAGTCAGTCCAGCCACCTTATTCTTACTCCATCACCAACTTTGACCGTGAATAAGCCAGAGGGCTTTACAAAATGCAGATTCTCAAAAGTTGGTTGGACCTCAGGAATAAAATCCTCCATGAGTAGGACTAGGAATTGAAATTCGAGCTTTCACTCATCATTAATTGATTCTAATGCAGCTGGTCACTCCAGGATCCAGCTATCTTTAAGGACATTGGCACACAAGACAATTTTCTGGAAGAAAAAAGAAAAGTCGTCTGCAATTTAAATGAGTTCCTTGCTGTCCAAAATGCTTCTGGGAGGTCTGAGATAGCATGACAGCATAGCTTCTCAGAACACTTCTCTTCCACTAAGTCCCACGAACCTCTTGTTTATTTTTGACATCTTTTCTGTGGAAGCAAATGCTAATAATTTTGTCGCGTAATATTTCAATTTGTATTCTGGACCACAAAGGAGCAGCATTCTGCTGACAGACAAACCTATCACATCCCCATGGAGATACTGACACAAAGGGAAAGCAAGCTTCCCTCTCTATCTGCATGCGGGGGCCACAGCTGAAGCACAAACGGTGCAATAAAAGAAGGACAAGGGGCAATTTAATTCACTTCCTGTTCCCAAAGCTAAGCTGTTGCTAAAGTAAGCAGAGTCTTCTAGCTGGGTCCTTTTCATCAAATGGTTATACCAAGTAACATTTGCATAGCACTTTACTTTCCAAATCACTTTCCTTTGCATTACGATCTGGTCTAACCATCAAAATAACCTAGAAATGTAGGAATTGTTTTCCCCATGTTACCTAAAGAGGGTGACAAGTTAAATGACCTACTCAAGTTCACAAAAGTTATCTTTAAAGATCGAAGAGATATGATTCAGAAGCAGGTCTTCTACCTTGAAGTCCTCTTATAAAATTGTTCTACCTTTAAAAAAACTGAGTAAATATTGTTGAATGAATGAATAGATGGATGGATAGTCCTTATGAAACAAAGATTGAAAAAAATTCAAATTAACTTTAATATGCACTCCTGGATATAACCAAGGAAGATGTCCATACCTATATAAAAATTTATTCCAAATAGAGTGCCATAAAGACACCCAAAATGTAAATGTGCTGGTTGGTCTTTTCACAGTAAGATATTCTCCAGGAATTTGTTTTGTGAAGTGTCACAAAGGAAGCACAACTTGGCTACTAAGATTCTGGAACCAGATAGTCTGCATTTGAATCCCACATCTGCTACTTACTAGTTTTGCAATCAAGTAGAAGCTACTTATTTGTGCCTCATTTTATTTGTCCACAGAATGAGAATAATAATAGCTGTGCATGGCGTATCAAATTGGTTGAGGCACTAAAACATTAAATGCATATTACGTATTCTAAATTGTATCTGGCACACAGTATCCATACATTTCTTTTATGTTAATAAAAATATCTGCTCACATGGAATCAACTTTCAATTGCCAATGTGTAGATTATTCAATAGGTTTTAGGTTTTAGTTGGGGTTGGCTTTGTACCTTGCACACAAACAGGCCTGTTCCCTGGACATTCAATTGCCCTTGGGTAAGGAGAAGGGACCTTATATTTGCAGAGCGAGTACCACATTCCAAGTTCTAGGCCACACTTTATTTATGCCATCTTACTTGGTTCTCACAATACTACCTCCAGGTAGCTATTATTGTCCCCATATTACAGATAAGAAAAATCTCAGATTCAGAACCCTAGCAGGTAAGTAATTAAACCCAAGCATTTCCCATTCTTGAGCTCTTGCTTTCAAATGGTCTCTTGTTTAATGTGGACATGAATATAATCCTTACAAATTCAAATTATAACTACTTGCCTTGCCTTACACACATCATGTAATATGTCACCATCTAGCTAAAGCCCCAGGGTGAAGCCTGATGAACCACTTTGTGGGAAACTGAAGGGCATAGGAGAATGAACCACTGTGTCAAGCCACCATCAAGCCAATGCTTTCACTCAGCAAGGAAACTCTGTCACGTGCCACGGTGTGCAAAATATCCGGATGGTAATAGTAGTTGAGAAGGTAGTTGGGATGACTGTGGTACGACAGCTCTGCCCAGTGGCAAGCACCTGGTAGCTATCAGCTGTAAAAGGCAACTCAGTATAATGTTTAAGAGAGTCAAGTTGGGAGCCAGATTGCCTATGATCTGATCCTGACTGTGTCACTTGGCAGTCACAACAGTTTAGACAAGCTATTTCATCTTTCTGTGTCACAGTTGCTCACCTGGAACCTGGGATCGCCACAAAACCTACCTCTGGGCTTCTTATGAGGATTAAATAAGCTGATATTTGAACAGTGACTGGAACACAATTCCTGCTATATCAGTAAGAATTTTTTTCTTGGGGGGGTGGTGGTACTAAGGATTTAACCCAAGGGCACTTTACCTCTGAGTCACATCCCCAGCCCTTTTTTATTTTTTAGACAGGATCTCGTTAAGTTGCTGAGGCTCACTTTGAACTTGTGATCTTCCTGCCTCAGTCTTTTGAGTTGATGGGATTATAGACATGCGCCAATACACCAAGCTATATCATGTTTTTTCTTATTAAGAAAATGGGGCTGGGTGTGATGGCACATGCCTGTAATCCCACCGTCTCCGGAAGCTGAGACAGGAGGATTGCTAGCTCAAAGCCAGCCTCAGCAATAGCACTGCACTAAGAAACTCAGTGAGACTCTGTCTTTAAGTAAAATACAAAATAGGGCTGAGGATGTGGCTCAGTAGTAGAGTGCCCCTAAATTCAATTCCTGGTACCCACTCCAAAAAAAGAAAAAAAGAAAGAAAGAAAATAGGACCCTCATTGAGGAATAAAGGATTGGTGAAGTGTGGAAAAGCAGGCATTTATGTGTATTATTGGTTGAGTTTTATGTGGATGTAACTTTTTGCAGAGCAATTTGGCAGTAGCCTGCAACATTGTAAATGTACCTTTATCAATTCCCTGCAAAGACTATAAACTCCAGCTATAACCAACACTGTGATTGTGGTTGCCTGTGAGCATTGAAGAAAGCAGTGAAAGGTAAGAAAGAGCTCCCCTAACCTAATAAAAGATGTGTATCAGAACCTAAGAAATAAGACTCTTAAGTGGAATGGCATCCAAACATTCCCTTTAAATCAGAAATAGAACCAAGGAAGCCCATTCTCATTGCTCTCAGTCAATATTGTTTTGAAGACTAAGTCTTCTGAGTTAACAGAAGAAAACAAGAAGACTGGAGAAAAACAAAGCTGACATTAAGTGCTCATACAGTGATTATCTACACAAAATTCTACTGGATCTATTAAAATATCTTATGATTGAAATTAAGACGAGATTAGCAAAATAGCTGGCTGAAGGAAAGAAAAATATCCATTTCTATATGCCAGCAAAAAACAGGAAACATCATTTTAAAAGATGTATTATTATGTATTATTCTGTAACAAATTACCCCCAAACTTGTTAAAGAAGCAAATATTTATTATCTCACAGTGTTTCTGAGAACTGGGAACCGAGTGAGTCAGCTAGATGGTTCTGGCTCAGGGTCTCTGCTGAAATTGTGGTCACACATTGCAGGCGGGGACAGTAGTCATCTGATCCTCAGCTGGGGCTAGAAGATCTACTTCAAAATGGAAAGGCCTGTCTCATTTTCTCAAATGGACCTCCCCACAGGGCTGCTGGACTATCCTTAGAGTTTGGCAGGGCCTTGCTGCAGAGGGTGACATGAGGAAGTCACGGTAATGGTAGCTTTGATGGCCTCATCTCTGAATTACTTCTTTATTTTATTCTTTCATCAGAGTCACTAATTCCATTTCACACATAATGGAAGGGAAATTAACCTCCACCATTTTTCCCCCTTTTTCTTTTTTTGTTCTGGGGATTGAACCCAGGAGCTCTTTACCACTGAGCTACGTTCTTAATCCTTTTTATTCAGAGAGAGGGTCTCACTAAGTTGCTGAGGCTGGCCTGCAGCTTGTGATCCTCCTGCTTCAGCCTCCTGAATCCCTAGGATTACAAGCATGCACCACTGAGCCCAGCAACTCCACCGTTTAAAGGGAAGAGTTTTAAAGCATGAGTGGATTTATTTTGAAATCTTCAAGAGCCAGGCACAGTGTCAACACCTGTAATCCCAGGAACCTGGGAGGCTCAGGAAGGAGGATCACAAGTTCAAGCCTCTGCAATTTAGCAATCCTCTGTCTCAAAACAAAAAATAAAAAGGGGCTGGGTGACACAGTGATAGAGGTTCAATCCCTAGTACTGGGAAAGATATGTCAATCTCTAGTATTAGGAAAGAGGTGTCATATAAATTAGTAGAAAAACTTAAGATTTTTACAAATAAATCTAATAAACAATGTTCAAAACTACAAAAAAAATTAAATTTTAGCAAAGGACAGTAGACTGAAGTAAATTCAAAGATATGAGACAGTCTGATAAATTTTCCAATCTATGTATTAACTCTAACCTAAGATCCCCAAAACCTTTTTTTTTTTAACTCAAAAAGTAGATTCTGATATTCATGTGAAAATAATTAAAAGGGACAAAACCAGAATGCATTTCTTTTGGGTGGGGGGCAGGTAACAAGGGGTTGAACTCAGGGGCACTTGACCACTGAGCCACATTCCCAGCTCTATTTTGTATTTTATTTAGAGAGAAGGTCTCACTGAGTTGCTTAGTGCCTTACAGTTGCTGAGGCTGGCTTTGAACTCATGATCCTCCTGCCTGAGCCTCCTGAGCCACTGGGATTACAGGTGTGCACCACCTCACCTGGCCAGAATACATACTCTTGAAGGAGAAAAATGACAAGATTGAAGAACATGCTCCACATATACCAAGATTTCTATATATTTGATTGCAGAATACACTGTTTAATAAATATGCCTGGGACAACTGGTTATCCATGGAGGTAAAAAGTGAAATCATAACCCTGTCTCAAACCACAGCTTCAAATTAGTGGATTCAAAAAAAAAATTTAAATTTAAATGTGAAAGGTAAAACTCTAACAGTAACAAAAGAAACTATAGGGATATGTCTTTGTGAATTTATGATATGAAACGGCTTTTAAAGCAGCTATAAAAAAATGATAGACATAAAAATTACTGAGAAATCTGATTATATTGATAATAATAAAATATTTTTTAAAAAACACAAAGAAAGTAAAAAAGACAAACCACCCATTGTTAAGATAACCTACAAGTATTAGTATCCTGACAATATAGCTCAACTCTGAAGAGTAGGATTCTTGGTCAGTGTGCCTGTAAACTCTTAATTTTAATAGGTTTAATACAGAGTATTTGAGGAAACTGTTAGCAATTCAAAGGATTCATATTTTTTTTTGCCATTTTGAAATGTGCTGACAATGAACCCATGTCATGGGCCAGCCATGGGCTGTGTGTGTGAACTATGAGCATGACACATGGGTGGACTCTCTGTCTTGGCTGTGCACACATGTGTTCTTTCACTCCCTCTGCCTTTTGATCCCACACAGTACCTGAGATGGGTGTGGCCTTCCAAAATGTCCATCAATCTGCTGACCACAAGACATCAGGAAGCTAGATTCAAGCCCCTGAGACCTGACACCTCTCAAGGGGCTGGAACTTTCTTTTTATTGAGTGTCTTCCCCTCAATAAAAAAGGGGCTTCAGAACATCCTTCTCCACCTCCTCTTTTTTCTGCCTCCTTGTGGGAGCTGGAGCAATGGAGCCGTCATTTAAGAATCCCAAGAAAAAGGTATTTTCTCTCTCTCGGTGTGGTTATTTTGTGCCAACCCAAATTCACCTGGAGTGACCCTCAATTACTTAGTCCTGTGTCCTGGCAAACCCATATTTTTCATGTTTTTATTACAGTATGTTTTATCACATAAAAGTGAGAATTGGCATCTTTTTCTAGTTCCTGGTTCAATTGATACAGCTATAGCACAATGTATGCTTGTTGGCTATTTATTTTATTATTTTCTATTCTTTTTAAATTGCCTATTTATATTCTTTTTACTATTTAATACTATCTTCAAGCTATGAGCAAACTCCAAGACAATAAAATAAATTAATCTCTATATACCTTAAAAAAAAGACAATTCTCTTGGCGTATTGATATGGCTTTATTTCCAGAAACCTTACAATCTATGGTTAAAAAAGTGAAAGATTGCTAGACTATCTAAGATACTTTGGTAAGATGGCTTAATATAATTATGCAAAAATCAATAACTTTTCTTGTTACTAGCAGTAAGCACCCAGAAATGGAAATATGGGTGATGTTTTATTTACAATGGCAAAACAAAGTAAATAAAGTATTTCAGGAGAAATTTAACAAGGCAGACTTAGTATTTCTATAAATGAATCTATAAAATTTTGCCATAAAACAAGATCTGACCAAATGGAAAGGCAAACTATTCTAGACAATTCTTCTACATGTATATGTGGATAAAAGCAAGGAGGAGGGAATGGGCTTGGAACATTTGGAGACTAATTCAGAACACAGGCGAGCTGGTCCTTGCATTCGGCCATTCAGCAAGTATTTATTGAGCACTTATTAAGTGCCAGGCTGTAGGCTATACCCTGGTGATAGTCTAGAATTGATCCAAGTTCTCATGGAGATGTGAATGGTTTAACAATAATAGAAGACAAGGTTTTATAAAAAAACCTTTACAAAACATGAGGGTTGGCACAAATAAGAGAACTTGAGTATCACATTCATGCCATTATCTGACAGATATAGGAATAGAGGCCAGAAAGGAGATGTGATTTAGTCAAGTTCAAACAACTAGCAAGTAAGCTACAATGGAATTCAGGTCTCTTGACTTTCTCAACATACCATTCTTCCTCTCAGTACTTAAAGTGTCCTCTGGTACCTCTAGTACTCTAGCACTAAAAATGATCTTTAGCACAATTATGACATGCCATTAGAGGGAAAAAACCCTGGGCATGGTCATGGTGCTTATTCTCTATTGATAGATGGCTAAATAAACAGGTACATATAAATAAGAAGATATCAGGAAGCTATTAAAATATGTGAATCTAAACCAGGCATAGTAGTGCACACCTGTAATCCCAGTTACTCAGGAGGATGAGGCAGGGGGATCACAAGTTTGAGGCCAGCCTCAGCAACTTAGCAAGACTCTGTCTAAAAACTGAAATAAAATAAAAGGTTGGGGGTGTAACTTAGTGGAAGAGTGATTGCTTAGCATGCACAAAGCCCTGGGTAGAATCCCCAGTACTGAAAAAAAAATTATATGTATGTATGTATGTTTAAATCTAGATGTGGATCTACACATGGAATATGTCTATTATATATCATTGAGAATAGAATAGAAAACTATATTTTTCATCATCCCTCTTATATAAATTCTATATGAACAAACATATGTGTGACATTTTACATAATTATATATGCATGTGTACATGGGTGCATATATACATGTATGCACAGAGCGATATATAAAGATTTCTGGATGAGGATTCACCATGATGCTAACAGTAGTTCTTGGGGCTGTGATATTTGAGGTCAATGAGCTGAGGCTGTAGCTCAGTGGTAGCACTTGCCTACTGCATGTGAGTTCCTGGGTTTGATCCCCAGCACTAAGGGTGGTAGGGAGGGAGGGAGGGAGGCAGGGAGAAAGAGAGAGGGAGAGAGAGAGAGAGAGAGAGAGAGAGAGAGAGAGAGAGAGAGAGAGAGAGAGAGAGAGAGAGAGATTTGAGATAGAATTTATTTTCCTCTTTGTACATCTCTCTGTTGATGATTTTTAAAGATTGATCAGATAATATTATGAAAGAAGTGAAAAGATCATGTCCTGAGTAACTCCAGATATCAGGAGCACAAATCATGAGTTGAAACCAATGCTTGCATCAGAACATGGGCATTGGAGACACAGATGGCAGCAGGACCTGCTCACCCAGAAAAAGGAGCAAGGGAAAGATATATTGGACTAAATAATCTAGGCTTTATCTCTATGTAGTGTCCACCATAATAATAAAAAAGATTCAAAGTTTATATTAACAAAGGATGACAGAAACTATGTTAGCACATCAGTCCCATTCCCAAACATCAAGAGCTTCAACAGTATTAAAAATACTATAAAGAATAATAATCACCTTGTGGAAATCCTTCATGTCTCAGAGCCAGCTGATGAAAAGTAAGGAAATTGCTGGACAGGAATTCCTTTCTTTTCTTAGTCCTTCCTTTTTTCTAACATTTAGACTATAGACTCACTTCCTAGAGGCACAAAAGTCATCTTGCAATCACAGCTATGGACACAACATGGCGAAGCAGAAAGCTAGAAGGAGCCTGGACTCTTGATAGCATCCTTAGCACTTCTTCCAGCCCCGGACTGCCCATCTTTGGCTATGTTGTCATAGGAGGAAAATAATGGCTTCATATAGAAGCACCCAGTTAGCACTCTTCCAGTTACGTGTAGCTGAATGTAATCCTAAAGGTTCCACACAATAAAAATTTCTTTAAAGGATTTTGCTTATTCATAGTTTGTGATGTTCTTACATAAGCAGGAGCTATAATGGACTTTTGCCAAATTAATTTTAGAAGAAATCAAGGGTGAAATTATGAGGGCAAGGAAAATCAATACCTTTCTTGAAAAAAAAAAATGTTACTTACTAATCACAAACCCTTAGCAGCACCCAATACAGGATGACATACAAATAGTTGCTATGTCAATTATAATAATTTCTATTTCATAAACCTTTCATGACAATGTGCTAATCTGGTTCCAGTTTGATCTTTGATCCAGAGTACTGTACTGACTTTCCTCATAGTGTTCTCTGAAATCAGCTGCCTTCTTTAAAATTTAATCTGCATCGACGTAAAAACACTGTAGCCACAATTGTATTCATTTAAATCCCATTTATGTTTTAGACCTTTATCACATAAGGTCCAGTCCTTCTGTTCTGATTTTATGAATAGACATTGTAATTCAGAAAAGTTCTTTAGAAAGTTGCATGAAAAGTATTTATCTACGTTATATAATTTTGCCATGACTGATAACTGTTGATCTGTACCAAAAAAAAATAGTTCTGGAGTAAAGCTACATAGGAAATTTATATGATATAATTGAGTCATCATTGACCATTTATAGTCCTTTCCCTTCACTGCATTTATTAATCCTTAAAAGATTTTCAGAGAATGGTTCTATTCCAATGTTCTTCATGTACCATCTGTTCAAGTGCATTCCTTATATTCTTACTAGGTTTTCACAGATGCCTCTTTTTAAATCAGCCATCTCCTCAGGAGTATCATCTGGCTCCCGTTACTCTGCTCCAGGGAGCCCCTTGTCACCACAGTAATGCCAGCATCAGAGCAGATGTTCCTTATTCTCTGGCATATTTCCCTTCCTTGGAAGAAATTTTTAATGCAAATTTTGAGGTGAAAAACATCATGTGGTGAAAGCATTTTCTACAAGTGCTCTCTCTCTGCATCAAATGCAATGCTTGGTAGCCTCATTGCCACTCTTCAAAAGGCTTGGTCAGAGAGCACCCAGGAGAGAACAGTGGAAAACCACAGGAGTTAGATGTGAAACAGCATCAAATTCTATAAGACTCAACTGTTTAAAGAGACTTTTTCATAACAGAAAATAAGCAAAGCTTGATTTGGCAGAAGACAACATCTTGTTTTGGGAATTTATGTGACATACAGTTGTGATACCTATGCAGAATGATTTGGAAGACAAAGATTTTTCATGGAGGCCATTAGGGTGGATAACTAAGTGCAGCTCTTTTTCTTAGTGCTAGGATCTGATATTTAAATGGCTTTAAAATATTTCCTTCATGTCTACAGCTTAGTTGTTCCACATGGACAGAACTTCAAAGTGAAAACTAGATGCAGAGAGGCAGAAACACCCTCAAGTTAAAGGGAAAGTGTGTTGTGCTGGAGTTAGACCAGGGTTGTAGAAGCAGATGAGCTGGATGTTGCTCACCTAGCTGTCTGTGGGGACTTGAGCAAGCACCTTACCTATATAACCTGACACCTCAATTCCTCATCTTTAGAGTAAGAAGTGGGACAGGATGATCTCCAGGGGGGCTTCCAGCTTGGAAGTAGCATAGAATTATTTTGAATCCATTTCCAGAATGGCATAACAAATGGTGAGCTCTGTTGCATCCACTGGGGTTAGAGGGACATGTTGAAAGCTTGTCCATATATAGTTAGGAGGAACAGTAAATGAAGATGAGAAATCAAAGTGAGAGTTTTCTAAGCCAGGGGCACAGCATTATGGGCTACATTTTTGGCCACAACATATCAGAGGAGAGGGAAGTTCCTAGAGTGACAGGAAAATAAGTCCCATAATGTAGAACCAGCTCTATCCATTACTCGCAAGCATCATCAGGCTGGAAATTCACATTTGAGAGTTTAAAAGAGGGAATTTTAAAATTTTAAAAGAGGGAATTAAAGTAGATGGCTAGGTTGGGTGCACTGGCACACACCTGTAATCCCAGTGGCACTGGAGGCTCACAAGTTCAAAGCCAGCCTCAGCAACTTAGCAAGACCCTGCCTCAAAGTTAAAAAAAACAGAAGCCAAAAAAACATGGGCTTGGAATGTTGCACAATGTCCCTGGGCTCAATCCCTGACACTGATAAATAAATAAATAAAGTGGATGGATGAGCTCTGGGGAAGTGGGAGCAGCTTCCAGATTGAAGCCTGATGGCAAGACATCGATAAGAAACATGTTTACTTACAGTCTTCCCTTCTCTCCATCATTTACTTCCCCTTCTCCAGATTCAGACAACTTCAATTTGGTTAGCAAGAATTTTAACTGACCAAGATACTTTGCAATCAATTGCTGCTCTCATTCATTCCACATTCCACCTATGATCAAATGGGCAAATTTTAAAAGGTAGTGAACAAATAATTCAATTATTGGAACAAGTTTACAAGATTTAACTAAAGCTTTGAGGGGATGAAAAAGAAAGAAAAACAAACTTACTCTTTTTTTCCTTTATTGAAAGTTAGGAGGATTGTTAATATATAACTTATTTTAGCTTGGTTATTAAGTATCCAGATGTTCATCTCAAATTCCCACTTTACAATTACAATCTTAGTCATTTAGTGAAGGGACTTCAAAGGCCTCAAAAGAAATGTAGCTTCCCAAGTAAATGTCAATTCTCTCTTTCTCTATCCCCTCATTTTCACAAAAATATTTCTTCTGAGCAATCTTGTTTTTCTTCTATTTGTCTTAGTTTCCCCCTTTAACATTACTTTCTCCCCAGGTGCGTTAGTCAGCTTTCCATTACTGTAACAAAACACTTTGTGATAGTAAACTTACAAAGAGGAAAAATTTATCTGGGCTCACAATTTTGGAGTTTTAAATCCATAGTCGGGCTTTTGGGCCTGAGGTGAGGCCATTTATCATGGTGGAAAATACACAGCGGAGCAAAACCCTTCACCTACAGCCAGGATGAAATAGAGAAAGGAAGAAACCCCTTAGAGGCCAGCAGACCTCCCCACCTATACACACACACATAGTGACTGGATGACCTCTCCCTAGGCCCCACCTACCTCCTTAAGTTTCTACCATCTCCCAAGAGCATAGCAGGAAACTAAGACTTTAACACAAAGGCTTTCGGGAGACATTTAAGATCTAAACTAGAGCACCAAGGTATCCTGAAACCATTCTGAAATGTCCTTTACCAACTCAGGCTTCTCAACCCCATTCCATCAACCCATTCATTGAGCTATCAAAATTGCTTTCTCCCTGTCCCATTCCCTTCTATCTTAGAAATGGCCAGTTTATGGTGGCAAACTCACTTAGTGAGAGGCTCATGGGCAGTGCTCCTGAAAGAAGACTGATCCAGACCCAGAACATCCTGCACACTCACAGAATGAAAATAAGGTTGCCACTAAGTCACTGGTGGCTATTTAAATTCATTTTAAAATAAAATTTAAAACTCCATTTTTTAGTGGCACTATTCAGTTACTAAGCATAAGAACATTTCTGTGAACAGAGATTGGTCTATTAGACAGTGTTGCCTTAACAAACAGATCTATTCTAGTGGCAAACTGTGAATGTGACTGTTATTTCTGTGGGAAACTCTACATATACTAAAAATGAAGCATAGCCCCGCTGGAGCTCAGGCCTGGCCCAAATCCACTCACACTGACCTGAGCGGGACCCAGGCTCACAGTCGGCCACTGGCAGACACCAGCCAGAGCTCAGGCTCTGGCACAGGACTGTCTCTTCCGGCCAGCAGACCACTGTGGGAGCTCAGGCCCAGCCCCATTCAACCCACAGTGACTTGCTCAGGAGCCAAGACCAGGGTAGTACCCAGTTCGCCAACTCCCCACCACCACCTGGGAGCTCAAGCCTAACTCACTTCCATCTTGGAACACTACAGACATCTGCATAGCCTTTCCCACACAGTAGCCCCTACCTTTTGACAACAGACAGGACCTAGAAGCAGCTGTATCTCAGAGCAGGCATCCCAATGGGAGGCCCACCCTTTCAACCTCATCTCTGTGAGACACTGCATCCATCTTGGGGCATCTGCACTATTATTTGAGTTACCTTGGCTATTGCCACCACCACCTTTAGCTGAAGTAGCATACATTGAGGGACACCAGCAGGGTCTGGAAGCCCCAAATCAAGGTGAGGTACAGACAATCTGCACAGGTGCTACAAGAATATAAGGTAAAAACTGTAATATCTCAGATCCACACTGCAAGAAAGGAAGACACACAGACAACATAAAAAAAAAAAAAACAAGGGAGGAAAGTGCCCCAAAGAAACCAGGACACTACAATAACAGAATCTATGTACAGCAAAGTTGATGAAATGTCAGAGAAGGAGTTCAGAATGTTCATAATTAAAATGATCTGTGAATTAAAGAATGACCTAAATGAGCAAATACAGGACAAAAAAATTGATCACTCCAACAAAGAGATAACAGAGTAAATACAAGTAGCAAAGGATTACTCCAAGAGAGAGATAGAGAATCTGAAAAAAAAATCCTTCAAATGAAGGATACAATAAACCAAGTAAAAATTTCAGTAGAAAGCATAACCAACAGAGTAGATCACTTGGAAGAAAGAACATCAGGTAATGAAAACAAAGTATACAATCTGGAAAATAAAGTTGATCACACAGTGAAGATACGAAACCATGAACAGAACATCCAAGGATTATGGGACAGTATCAAAAGACCGAACCTAAGAGTTATTGGGATAGAGAAAGGCACAGAGTTTAAAACAAAGGAATGCACAATCTCTTCAATGAGATAATATCAGAAAATTTCCCAGGCATGAAGAATGAATTGGAAAACCAAATACAAGAGGCTTCCATACCAAATGTACAAAATTAAAACAGATCTACATCAAGACAAATTATAATGAAAATGCCTAGCATACAGAATAAGGGTAGAATCTTAAAAGCCACAAGAGAGAGGAATCAGATCACATAAATTCGTATCTCAGCAGATTTTTCAACCCAGACCCTCAAAGCCAGGAGATCATGGAACAACATATACCAAGCTCTGAAAGAAAATGGATGCCAACCAAGAATCTTATATCCAGCAAAATTAAGCTTTATATTTGATGATGAAGTAACAACCTTCCATGATAAACAAAATTTAAAAGAATTTACAACTAGAAAACCTGTACTACAGAACATCCTCTGCAAAATGTTCCATGTAGAGGAAATAAAAAACAATGATGAAAATCAGCAGAGGGAAGGATTACACTAAAGGAAAAACTAATCAGAAGAGAAACCAAGTCAAGTTAAATACCAAAAATAAGCAAAAATTTCTGGAATACAAATCATGTCTCAATAATAACCCTGATTGTTAATGGCCTAAACTCACCAATCAAAAGACATAGACTAGCAGATTGGTCAGAAATAAAAACAGATCCAACAATATGCTGCATCCAAGAGACTCATCTCATAGGAAAAGACATCCACAGATTGAAGGTGAAGGATTGGGAAAAATCCTACCACTCACATGGATTGTGGAAGCAAGCAAGGGTTTCCATCCTCATATCAAAAAAAGTAGACTTCAAGCAAAAGTTAATCAAAAGGGATAAAGAAGGATATTTCACATTGATTAAGGGAAACATTCATCCATAAGACATAACAATAATAAAATTATATGCCCCAAACAATGGAGCATCTCTGTTCATCAAACAAACTGTTCTCAAGTTCAAGAGTCAAATAGACCACAACATAATAATTTTGGGTGACTTTAACATACTTCTTTCATCACTGGATAGATCTTCCAAAAAAAAGCTGAACAAAGAAACTATAGAACTCAATAACACAACCAATAACTTAGACTTAACTGACATATGTAGAATATTTCATCCTTCAACAAGTGAATACACTTTCTTCACAGCATCACATGAACCCTTCTCTAAAATAGACCATATATTATACCACAAAGCAACTCTTAGCAAATATAAAAAAGTAGGGGTACTACCCTGCTTTCTATCCATTCATGATGAAATGAAATTAGAAATCAATAATAAAATAAGAAATAAAAACTACTCCAAAACCTAGAGACTAAACAATATGTTACTAAGTGAACAAGGGGTTGCAGAAGACATCAGGAAAGAGATTAAAAAATTCTTAGAGGTAAATGAGAACACAGATACAACGTATCGAAATCTCTGGGACACTATGAAGGCAGTTCTACGAGGAAAGTTCTTTGCATGGAGTTCATTCTTTAAAAGAAGAAAAAGTCAACAAATAAATGACTTAACATTACATCTCAAAACCTTAGAAAAAGAAGTACAAATAAACAACAAAAGCAGCAGAAGACAGAAATAATTAAAATCAGAGCTGAAATCAATGAAATTGAAAGAAAAAAAACAATAGAAAAAATTGACAAAACAAAAAGTCTATTCTTTGAAAAAATAAATAAAATCGATAGACCCTGAGCCATGCTAATAAAGAGAAGGAGAGAGAAAACTCAAATTACTAACATACATGATGAAAAAAATCACAACAGACACTAGAGAAATACAGAAGATAATTAGAAATTATTTTGAAAACTTGTATTCCAATAAAATATTAAAGGCATCAACAAATTTCTAGAGTCATATAATTTGCCCAAATTGAATTAGCATGGTATACACAATTTAAACAGATCAATTTCAAGCAACAAAATAGAAGATGCGATCATAAGCCGACAAACCAAGAAAATTCCAGAACTGGATGGATACACAGCCAAGTTCTACAAGACCATTAAAACATAACTAATGCCAATACTCTTCAATTTATTTCAGGAAATAGAAAAAGAGAGAACACTTCCAAACTCATTCTATGAGGTCAATATCACCCTGATTCCAAAACCAGGCAAAGACACATCAAAAAAAAGAAGACTTCAGACCAATATCTCTAATAAACATAGATGCAAACATTCTCAATAAAATTCTGGTAAATCAAAAACATTAACATATCAAAAATATAGTACACCACAATCAAGTGGGGTTCATTTCAGGAATGCAAGGTTGGTTCAACATACGGAAATCAATAAATATAATTCACCACATCAATACACTTAAAGTTAAGGACCATATAATCATCTCAATAGATGCAGAAAAACCATTTGACAAAATACAGCACCCCTTCATGTTCAAGACACTAGAAAAACTAGAGATAACAAGAACATATCTCAAATCATAAAAGCTATCAATGCTAAGCCCCAGGTCAACATCATTCTAAATGGAGAAAAAATGAAAGCATTCCCTCAAAAAACTGGAACAAGGCAGGGATGCCTTCTTTCACAACTTCTATTTAACATAGTTCTTGAAACACTGGCAATTAGACAGATAAAAGAAATTAAAGGGATATGGATAGGTAAAGAAGAACTCAAATTAGCACTATTTGCTGATGATATGATTCTATACCTAGAAGACCCAAAAAATTCCACCAGAAAACTTCTAGAACTAGTAAATGAATTCAGCAAAGTAGTAGGATACAAAACCAACACCTATCAATCAAAGGCATTTCTGTATATCAGTGACAAATCCTCAGAAAGGGAAACAAGGAAAACGATCTCATTTACAATAGCATCTAAATAAATAAATAAATAAAATACTTGGGAATCAACTTAATGAAAGAGGTGAAAGACCTCTACAATGAAAACTAAAGAAAGAAATTAAAGAAGACCTTAGAAGATGGAAAGATCTACCTGGTTCTTGGATAGGAAGAAATTAATATTGTCAAAATGACCATACTACCAAAAGCACTATACAGATTTAATGCAATTCCAATCAAAATCACAATGGCATTCCTCATAGAAATAGAAAAAGCAGTCATGAAATTCATCTGGAGAAATAAGAGATCCAGAATAGCTAAAGCAATCCTTAGCAGGAAGAGTGAAGCAGTGACATTGCTATACCACCAACTTAAACTATGCTACAACATAGTTTAAACAGAATGGTATTGGCACCAAAAAGACTTGTAGACGAATGGTACAGAATAGAGGACAGAGACTAACCCAAAAATTACAGTTACCTTATATTAGACAAAGGTGCCCAAAACATGCATTGGAGAAAAGATAGCCTCTTCAACAAATGGTGCTGGGAAAACTGGAAATCCATTTGCAACAAAATGAAATTAAACCCTTATCTCTCACCATGCACAAAACTCAACTCAAAGTGGATCAAGGACCTAAGAATTAAACCAGAGACCCTGGGCCTATTCGAAGAAAAAGGCAGCCCAAATCTCCATCATGTCAGATTAGGCCCCAACTTCCTTAACAAGACTTCTATAGCACAAGAATTAATATCAAGAATCAATAAATGGAATGGATTCAAACTGAAAAGCTTCTTCTCAGCAAAAGAAACAATCAGTGAAGTGAATAGAGAGCCTACTAATTGGGAACAAATTCTTACCACATGCATGTCAGAGCACTAAACTCAAGAATATATAAAGAATTCAAAAATCTTAACACCAAAAATAAAAAAAAAAACCCAACCAATAAATGAGCCAAGGACATGAACAGACACTTCTCAGAAGAAGACATACCATCAATCAACAAATATATGAAAAAATGTTCACATTTCTAGCAATTAGAGAAATTCAAATAGAAACTACTCTAAGATTTCATCTCACTCCAGTCAGAATGGCAGCTATTAGCAACACAAACAACTATCAGTGTTGGCGAGGATGTAAGGAATAAGGCACACTCATACATTGCTGGTGGGACTGCAAATTGGTGCAGCCAATATGGAAAACAGTATGGAGAATCCTTGGAAAACTGGAAATGGAACCACCATTTGACCCAGCTATCCCACTCCTTGGTCTATGCCCAAAAGACTTAAAAACAGCATAGTACAGGGACAAAGCCACATCAATGTTTATAGCAGCACAATTCATAATAGCTAAACTGTGGAATCAACCTAGATGCCGTTCAGTAGATGAATGGATAGGGAAGATGTGGTATATATACACAATGGATTATTATTCAGCATTAAAAGAGAATAAAATAATGGAATTTTCAGGTAAATGGATGGAGCTGGAGAATATAATGCTAAGTCAAATTAGTCAACCCCTCAAAACCAAACACAGAATGATTTCTCTGAGTTAAGGATGCTGATTCATAATATGCAGCAGGCAAGGGGTGGGGGAGATGGGAGGATTAATTGAACTCTAGATAGGGCAAAGGAGAAAAGGAGAGGGAGGGAAAGAGAGTGGGTATATGAGTAGGAAAGATGATGGCATGTGATGGTCATCATTACTCTAAGTACATGTATAAAGACACGAAGGATATGACTACTTTGTGTACAACCAGAGATACAAAACATTGTTCTCTATGTGTAATATGAATTTTAGAGCATTCTGTTGTCAAATATAACAAATTTAAAAAAAATAAAATGAAGCTATTTATGTCTGGTAGGTGTACAACCAGAATTTGGGATAGGAGGTGGCCAGATGAGGGAGATATGACTGTCTTTTTAGGAGTACCTTTTATATGCCAGGGTTTGGGCATAGGTGGAACAAATGAAGATACAGGAGAAGAGAACTCTCTTTTTATATTAGAAGGAAATGTTCCAGGAACCCACTTTTCAGATGACAAAAGAGACTAAAGGGACCAATTTGTCCAAAGCTTTAAAACCAGAGTTAGTGCAAAATTGAGTCTATCTACAGTGAAGTATTCTGTCTACTGTCCCATGCTGCCTATAAACCTCTGCCACTAGGGAAAAGCAGGGAGGACTCCTAGGCACTGTTCTTCAAAATTTATCAGCTTTCCTCCAAAGTGAAGCTTGGGACTATGCCAATGCAGAGAGCAAGACATACTTTTTTTAACTTTTTATTTTAAGATAATTATAGTCTCACACACAGTTGTAAGAAGTAATACAGAGAGATCTTGTATATTCCTTTGATAGCTTCTCTAAAAAATCTGTATACTAGACCCTCTACTTGGTGCTGGGACTATAGAAAAAAGATTTTCTTTACCCTAAAGGACTTTAAAAGCTAATGGAAGCCTATAAAGCTATCATTAATAAGAGATGATTAAAGCAAAATGTAACACTATAGTCAGCTCTCAATTATCAAATAATAGTAATGACATTCTAGCTAAGCAAGTAAGTATGAAACAGACACCTAACTGCTCTATGTCTCAGTTTTTTCATCTGTAAAGTAGGAGTAATCATAGCATCTGTACTAGAGGATCAGTGTGAACATTCACAGAGTACAGAATCTGGGTATTTTAGTTACTATTAATATTGCATCCATCATTAGGATTCTGTTCTCCATTCTAAAATTGCTCTATAATGCACTTATGGAACTTCTATATGAGAAAAAATTTCAATTGCTCTTTGTTAAAAAATAAGTGTCTCACATTGTGAGCTAGTGGTATGCCTTATCTTAGATAAGGATACTGAGAAGGGGCAGCTAATCCACCTTAGAGAACATAGAGAGATCTCAGAAGGATCACTAAAAGAGAAGATGAAATCTGAGCTGATTTTTTTCCTGGCACTTTCTTTCCTTCTATTCATGCTTCATATTTTTGATATAGATATATATTTTGCCTACATGGATTATACTGTAGACTATTTTTATATCTTTTTTTAATGCCCACCAATATATTATTAACACAAATTCTTGTCAATTACCATATGGATTTTCTTACAATACAATCATTATGTTTATTTTATCCTTAATTCCATACAGTTGGCTACACCTATAATAGTTTGACTTTTGATATCTTTGACTTGGTGATGGTATAAAAATGACATGAATTCAGTGGAAACTATCACTCAAATTTTGAATTTTGACTTTTTCATGGGTTTGTGATGTACAGTATGCCCCATTCTTATAATACTGGGCAGTGACAGTGAGCCACAGAGACTGATTTTGAAGATCAAAGATTTAGGGAGGAAAAAAGGCAGGAGAGAATTCAAGGCAAATGAAACATTAAATAAACATTAGATTCCTAGTAATTTTGAGGCAGAAGGGGGCCCAAAGATCATCCAGTCCTACTTTTCGTCCCCTGCAGCTCTTCCTTGCAACCTGTTCATGGATTTTTAAATGTACTCCCCACTTGATGAAGCTACCTATTCCAGATACTTAGCTGTTGTTGACATTTACATGCATACACCTCAAAGCAAAATCCACATACCCACATGAGCAGATGATTCAGGGTATAAGAGCAATCCATCAAGGCAACAGTCCTCACCTACTGCAAGGTTGTGGCGTTTGTGATTAGGGTTCCAATGCCTTACAAACATTAACAACTCCAAAATTTTTTAAATGCAAAAGCCTTGAGAGTATTGAAAATTTAGGCAAGTAGCACTATGTTATTTTGGGAAAAAGAGAGGAAGCTAAAAATATGAAAATGGTGATACTCTTAACTTTTTATAATATAATTGGTCCTAGAAGGAAAAATAAATCCTGTATCATGTCAAAATTATTATGATGGTACTCAACAAAATATACAGGGCAGAACAGAAAAATGGTTAAGTTTGTGTGACTAGAGTAGCAATATCAATATTGTATGCCAATATGAGAACACCAGAAATACATTTAGGAACTTAAAGGCTGAGCCTGGTAAGCAGCTTTATTGTAAGCCTGTAGGCTGAAGGTAGTTCAAGCTCAACAGTATCAGTGAGTATTACATGAGCAGGTGCAGACCCCACAGCCACGTTACCTCTCAGCAAATTTGAAGCAAAACTAAAATTGAACTATGTGATAGAGAGAGCATTACAAATCAGTGAGAAAAAATTAATGTGTTAAGACATCCAGATAAATATTTGGGACCTTCACTCTTCACATCAAAATTAATTCCTGATAAATTTTTTAAGTGAAAAATAAAATGATAAAAAGGAAAATTTTAATACTTTCAAAGTGGTAAAGAGTTTTCTAATATGACACAACATCTGGAAGTAATAAAAAATTTTATATGAGAAAATATCATCAAAGACTAAGATTATAAAAAATTATAATTCATGTCACAGATGAAAAACCTCTTTTCATAATACATTAAGCTCTCCTTCTAATCAACAAGAAGAATACCAGCAATTCAATGAAAAATATGAGCAAAATACGTGAACAATTTGCAGAAAAATATAATAGGTCATAATCACATAAAAATACTCAATCACAAAAAATACAAATTCAAATTAAACTGCATATTATTCTCACCTATAAAACTTGGAGACCTCAAAAATATGATCATACATTCTTATTCATTGATGGTGAGTTGTACATTGGTAAAACTTTTATGGAGGGAAATTTGGTACTATCAATCAAAATTGTAAATGTGCAGTCTTTGACCTAGTAATTCCATTTCTAATAATTTATCCTTCATATATATTGAGCATATGTATAAGGTTATTTGTTGCTTCATTGTTTATAAGATCAAAGATAGAAAGTCACCTGATTGTCTCTTACTGTCAAACTGCTAAGTGGCTATTATCAAAATGAGACAAATATTTATGATCAGATATGAAAACACCTTTAAGATATATGGTTAACTGGAAAAAGCAAAGTGTAGACATCATTCCTTGATATGAGTTCATAATAGAAAGCTAATCAGATTATACATGGATATAGGTAGATTTTTGCTTATGTATATTCAGAATTTTGCTTGTATTTATTTAGAATACCCGAAGGACAGCCAGAAACTAGTAAAAATGGTTGTTTCCTTGGAGGTGTACCTGATGCTGGAGGTTAGAGGTAGGGGAGAGAGAAACTTTTTACTGTAGTGCAGCTTTTTATCTTTTGAATTTACCAGGAACGCTAGTTATTCAAAATAAAGTCAATCAAAAAGTCAATTCCCTTGGAATAAATCTCTTCTTCTCTTACACCTGTTTGTTTTTCTTGCTCTTTTGCTGTTTTGCTGTCCTTGCATATTTTTATCACTAGCAAAACCATTAGCTCCTTGAGTGCTACAATTCTGTCTCCATCATGATTCCATCTCCAGCATTATCTCAGTGTCACGAAAAGGGATTTTTTTTTTAAATGATGTTTTGAAGGATGATGAAAACCCTTTTCTTGGAATAAATCTGGCCACCTTTAAACAAGGCTGTTAAATACTCTTTCATCCAATCTGGGGATACTGCCTTGAAACATGTCCTTACCGTTTAAGAGGATGAAAGAAAGGGAAAAGCTGAAACTGACTTAAAGATCTGCCTGGACTCCTGCGCACTGCTGCTAAGGAGAACCCATGTGGGAAAATGTGATTGTGTGGATGGATGAGAAGGAGATTATTTAAACTCTTATAGGGTCCATATTCTAGTTAACTCAGTTGATTTCTTCCTGACACACATATCCTTCACAAGGGCAAGGTTGAGTGACATTTTTATTAGCAATAATCTCTGCCTTCTTCTGATTATCTAGAGATTTAAGACCACATAATCATCCTCCACGTCAGAGTAGGGCAGGAGGAGGAGGGAATAGGCTAAGAGGCCCCAAATCCCTCCTAACACTTGCTTCTTCCCTATCAGCAAGATTAGTCAACCGCACTGTTGACTATGTTCAGACCTAACAGGCCAGGCAGGGCCGAACTGGGCTTTCCAGGGCCTGAGGAGCAGCATTTCTGAGAGCAGGGCCTGGGACCTCAGGGGCACTTGTCCAGGCAGGTCTCTTGGAGACAGTGGCAGTGACCAGGCTAAGGACCCTATGACAATCAGGGTAATAAGCAAGAGATTTGACTCCATCAGCCATGCTGAAACAGACTACCAAGAGGAGAGGGTCTTGGAGCTACAAACCCTGGAGTACTCTGGAGAGTGAGGACCCTCCAAGCGCAGGTACCAACCAACACCGCAGGAGCTCCACAGGGACTCGTTCAGGCTCCCACGGCAGCATCACGCCATGGACTGAGGTCAGATATAACTACTACATCGAGGAGGACGATAGTGGCGGAGAGGAGGAGGAAGAGTGGAAGGACAACCTTGCCAAGGAGGACCAGCAGCTAGGGGAGATCACCACTGCACAGCTGGATGGCCATACAGACACTCCAGCCCAGTTGTCCATGCTGAACGTGAATGTTGGCGGCCACAGCTACCAGTTAGATTACTGCGAATTGGCCAGCTACCCCAAAACACGCCTGGGCCGCCTTGTCACCTCCACGACCCGCAGCCGCCAGCTGGGCCTGTGTGATGACTATGAGGCCAAGACGGACGAATACTTCTTCGATCGTGATCCAGATGTCTTCCAGCTCGTCTACAATTTCTACACATCAGGGGTTCTGTTAGTGCGAGATGAGCTGTGCCCTCAAAACTTCCTGGAGGAGCTGGGCTATTGGGGCGTGAGGCTCAAGTACACACCACGCTGTTGCCGCATCTGCTTCGAGGAGCGACGCGAGGAACTGAGTGAACAGCTCAAGATCCAACGCGAGCTGCGCGCACAGGCGCAGGCAGAGGAGGCTGAAGAGCTCTTCCGGGACATGCGCTTCTGTGGAGCACAGCGGCGCCGCCTCTGGAACTTCATGGAGAAGCCCTTTTCATCTGTGGCTGCTAAGGTCATGGGGGTGGCCTCCAACCTCTTTGTGCTCATCTCAGTGGTGACACTGACACTCAACACCGTGGAGGAGATGCAGCAGCAGGCAGAGGAGGGCACAGGTGGCGACCCGGGGCCCATCCTGGAGCACCTGGAGATGCTGTGTGTAGCGTTCTTCACGCTTGAGTACCTGCTGCGTCTTATCTCCACACCAGACCTGCGGCGCTTTGCGCGCAGCGCCCTCAACCTGGTGGACCTGGTGGCCATACTGCCGCTTTACCTGCAGCTGCTGCTCGAGGGCTTCACTGAGGAGGTTCAGGGGTACAGCAGGGGCTCAACACATGATCAAGACCTAGAGACGGTGAGCCGTGTGGGCAAGGTGGGCCAGGTACTACGCATCATGCGCCTCATGCGTATCTTCCGCATCCTTAAGCTAGCTCGCCACTCCACGGGACTGCGTGCCTTTGGCTTCACGTTGCTCCAGTGCTACCAGCAGGTGGGCTGCCTCCTGCTCTTTATCACCTTGGGCATTTTTACCTTCTCTGCAGCTGTCTACTCTGTGGAGCATGACGTGCCTGGCACCAACTTCACCAACATCCTTCAAGCCTGGTGGTGGGCCGCGGTGAGTACCATGACCCCTGAGTTTCTCTATTCTCTTTTGTATCCAGACACTACTCTTTTCATCCCATCACAAAATGGGAATTGATGTTAACAAGTTGGAAAGACATAGACATTTATAGTCTAGTAAGTAACTAAACTTGACTTGGTCTCAAGAATCTTTAAATCCTGATTTATCTTAAAATTCTTGACAGGCAGATTTTAAGAAAGATTCATTGTGAGTGTGGGTTGTTTCATTGTCTTCGTTATTATTAATTACAACCTATGGATCATCCAATATCCTAAATGGTTTATAAAGTTTATGTCATATAAATATCACATTCCTGTGTGGCAGTTACCATCATCATTTTCTTTAAAAAAAAAAAAAAAAAGGCAAGGTAGGGGGGAAAGTAGGAAATTGCTTCAGTTTTCAAGGGAAGCTGTAGATTTATGCAGAGAAGTGAGATTTGACTAAATAGTCTGACTCTAAAATTCCACTGCTTTGGGTTCTAGTTAAATATGTGTGAAAAGAAACACCTAATATGACACTATTTCTAAGTATACAAAAGTTCTTTCAGAATTACCTATAGTTGTTCCATTGTACAGCTAGAGGAACAGGTACAGAGAGTTTGGGTGCAGACACACAGCTCTGGGTGCAAAGCTAGGATTAAAACCCTGTGCCCTTTGCACACCCCAGCACTATCGCTTCCTAACTTTAGTTACTTTGCATACCTTGCCTAATTTGTACGGCTAAAGTATTAATTATTTTTTCATTGTTTTCTTTTGTATTTGTCTTTTTATACTATCTTATGCCATTTACTCAAATATCTGTGTTTCTGGTGTTCTTGATTTATCCCTGAAAATAAATGCTAACTAGTTCTTCTCAGTCCAGTGAATAAACTAGTATATATGGGAAAGTAGATGTAGTCTTTCCTTATTAAAGTAGTTTGCAATGCCTTTAAAGAGAGTAAGCAAACATAAAAAAGGAAGCAGATATTTTCAGTATTCACTTTGTGTATGTTAAAACCCAGAATCTGATGTGAAATTCTGAGATGAACCAATGCAGGACTACCAACAGTGTAGTATAACATGATGGAAGATTTACAGCACTGGGTTCTAGTCTCAGATCTGCCAATAATTAACTGGGACCAAATGAACTTCACTCCATCATTCTCTCTGCTCAGTTTCCACATCTCTAAAAGAGGAAGTGAGACTTGTAGAGCTCTGCAGTTCAATGAGTCTTTCTTCCCTTGAAAGCAAGAGAGCTCATATGTATACCAGGACTTACAAGCTTTCTTCAATGACAGGATGACATTAGGCTCTTCTAAATGAGCTTAGCCAAATGCCACTCCTCTGATCATATTCCAAGTGACGAAAGGTCATCCCCATAGTAGATAAACCGTGGGTACAGATGGAGCTCATGGAGAATGATTTGTCCCGAGCAAATGACATTTACTTTGGAGGTGACTAAGGCAGGAAGGCAAAAGAGTAAATCCTCATGATGATATAATACAAGGTTTAGAGTCAAATTTTCAGTTATCTAAATATCTTAAAAGGCTCACAGAGGTTGGCATTGGCCCTAGGGGACTCTTTCATACTACATTTAACCCACAATGTTTGCTTTAACTTTTTATGTATTAATGTAAACATTTTTATTAGTTATGTCATTAATATTGAATTTTTACTTTTAAAATATTTCCGGAAGTGAATAACCATTGATCCACTTAATTTCCTGATCTGTTTAAGGTACACTGAAGTTTAAAACTTTTAGTTATCCCCTTTTATGTTAAATTGGAATCATTTTACTCAAGATAGATGTTTTCTATAATTTTTACAATAATAATTGAATTACCATTCAGTTTTTATCCATAATTACTTTACCAATTATGCTTTTACCAATGTGAGGTTTTTCCTTTTTTTTTCTTTTATTTTTTTAGTAGCCATTATCTTTATCAGACACTATTTCAAGGACTAAATTTTGCACATTCTAACCTTTCCGTTTACCAACAGCCTTCATCCACTTTTTGAGATTTATACCAGTATAAATAATTATGTATTAGATAAATGATCGATAACTTGTGTCTTTTCACTAAGTAAATCTCTGAACACAATAGAAGTAATTCCCCTTGAATTTTAGGACTATTCATTCCCCAGAGCTGATGTTATTAATCCTGTTCTTTCCTGTACTTCTGATTACCTTGTACATTGTGTACTAAGGGTTCTTATCCTCACAGAGCAAGGAGGAAGGAATGCTGTCAAGATGATATACACAAAGATGGCTTGGTTCTCGTATATAGGTGCAAAATGAAAAGATACAAAATAATGGGCCAATTCCTCATTTAACCCACAAAAAATCCATCTTATTCACTCACTGTGCAAGAAGTTACTGAACACGAATGTGCCAAGTACTATTCCAAGCACTAGGGATACAGAGTGATTGGGGAGGGGATGAAAAATCTTTTCAAAATAGAGCTTGCATTCTAGTGGACAAAGACATAATAAATAAGATATTGGTGTGTCTTGTGTGGCAATATGGGTGGTAGAATTTCCCTTTAATGGTATAGTCAGAGAAGGCCTCTTAGAGAAGGTGACATTGAGATAAAACTTGAATGATGAGGAGAAACTCACCTAAATACACATAACTAAATAGACGTCAGAATCTGACCAGTGGAATCCCAAAAGCAACTGTGGATCCAGTGGTCTCCATGTATTTTATTGATCAAACCATCTCATTATTTTAGAAATTTTGAGCACAAATAAGATAAATGTGTATTTAGTTATCTATAAATAAGTGATTTATTGCCACAATAATAATGTCTTAGAAAACACCTCACAGTCCAGAAGCTTAAAACATCAAGCATTCATTTAGCACATCAGTATAAAATTGAGCAGTTTAGTCTGACTTTAACTGGAAGGTTCTTCTCATTTGGTGTCACTTGTTCTCATGTCTGATGGTCAACTGTATGATACATGGGAAGGGGAAGGCACAGGCTGTACATCCCTCATATATAGAATAGGAATATGTGCTCGGCAGCCGCAAAGGGCAAGAGGAAGCGTACCAGCCCAATCATGAAACTGCTATATTGCTTCTGTTCATATTTGCTTAATTCATTTAATTGTTCATATTTGCTCAACCCATATTTGCTCAGCAAATCACATGGCTGTACTCATTCAAGAGGCCAGGCAGGTTGGCCCAACCAGAAGAGGAAAGCTCTGGGAAGTTACGTGGCAAAGAGCTTGACTACGGGGCAATATAACAATTAGGCCCAATATTAACATTATTCTACTGCAGCGGTATATTACTGCTCAAATATATTGCACCCATCAGAAAACATACACTCACAAAATGACAATTTCAAAATGAGGTTTAAAAAAATTATGATTGATATTGTGTTATGCAACTCCAGAACTGTATCCCTTGTGAAATCTTTGTCACACATGAAAAACAGATTTTCTAATCCATTCTCCTGTGTTTTTTAGTGTTTTCTGGACAACCCCAAACCTGACTTGCTTATAATAATCTTCCCTGTCCCTATGCCAAGGACCCTGAAACTTTCCTCCTTAATTCTACTTGGAGTTTTAGGAATACAGTCATTTTCATTATTGTGAATTCTCCTACAGCTGCAAAACAAATCCCTCATGGGCCCTTTCATCTGCAAAAGCTAATGCATGAGGATATAAGATAGACCCATCTTACTCGTCTGTCAAATGGAGATTATTTGTGAGTGCTAATGTAATAAGAAACATATGTAAACTAGCCTGTTCTAAGACTGCAATAAATAGAAGCTACCATATCTGGCTAGTTGATAGTCTTTATCACACAGAAGCAATAACCTTTGCTGCCAAATTTATTTTGGGGAAAATCAAAACAGTAGTGATTCCTTTTCTACCGGGAAAAAAAGTGACTGTAAAACATATAAAAGGGTCAGTTGTTCTGTCAAGAGAGAACTTCCCAGTGTGCAGATAAACAGGCCATGCCTGGAAGAGCTCCAGCAATTTGGGGGTTCTCTAGGTTGTCTGTAGGGAGTGAGAGATGCATGGAACAGATCAACAAGGACAGTCAACTCTGTGATGAAGCTATAATTATTGGCCTCTTGTGTGGGTATATTTTTAAGTAGAAAAGATCCATTGAACTATCAACAAACCATTTCACTCTGAGCATTCCAGAGCAAGTTAAAGTTGTAGAAACCAAACAAGAAACTTAGGATCTGAACTCATTACTTCAGAAACTTCCGAAAAGAAAATTTATCTCAAGCCAAGGGACCAGATAATTGCACCCAGAGATCTTGCTCTGATCTTTCTGTTTCCTCGAATATGTTATCCTTTCCTTGCAAAAAGTTGGCATCTGCAAGATCACTGAAGTTTATTTTAATTGATTGCTTTGAGGAGATTCATTTGGAAAAGTGAACTAGTCAGATTACAGTGTGGAAACCAAGGTGGGTATTTGGTATAGGGAAATAGATACATAGGTATTAAAAGGAAGAGCAAGAATAGCAACTGCAAGGAATAGCTGTTGGCCTTAGAACTAGGAAAACAAATAGGAGTAGGCAGTGTAATCAGAGCTTTGGAGCACAGAGGAGGGGCACTGTGTAGCTGATGCACAGATTTCTAAGATGGCCTTGGAGGTTGGTATGACAAAAATGCCATAGATATCTGCTTTTACTGGAGGGATGATAGAAACCAGCAGCAGCAGTTAAGATTCTTCTGACCTCATCCCACCATCCAGGCTCCACCATGTGCCTCCACTTGGTAGAATATAACCAGAAGACAGTAGGTAAGGGAATCCCAGTTACAGAATTACAAAAGTGTATGGAAAGTGTCAGGCCTGGAATTGAGAGTGACCAGAGAATGTCTGGCACAAGAAGGGTTCGAGTTCTCCTAGTTCCTTCAGAAACAGCACAGGAGTTATAAATGGGACAAGGGCTCATAGACACTTAATGACTTTTGATCTTATGGGTCCCTGATTTAGAAATGGTCCTCTGATACATCTTCAAAATATGCTCTTCTCATTGTCCAGTAGAACTTATGTGGAGCCTGATGGAATTTTAGAGGGCAGTGAGAGGTACTGAATAAGCTCAGGATACAGAGGACAGCATACTGGGTACCTTCTTGTGGGTAGATTAATAGAGCCCAGACTTGAAATGGTTTTACTTTCATGAACACATGCCTCCTTATTGTGCCACTTATGTACATGTTGGAGTATAATATACAGATATAAAATATACAGATGAGTGTTGTTCTCTTCAAAGTGATTTCCCATGAGATCATTCTAACAGTGTTTCCACTAATCAAAACATTCTTTGAATTCCAATGAGGAATTACCTTCAGAGATTGTGACATATACATTTGCTTCTTTGTAATGGTACTACATATTAACCTTTCTTGAGGATGCATTCAGTATTTTAAAATTGTCAAATACATCTTGAGTTTAAAATTGGTGCCTAGAATTAACCATCAAAGTGGATACAACCTTATATCAAAGTCTTGCCACAAGTCTTTTGTGCAAATTATAATCAAAACAGGATTCCAAAAATATTTGTTACAACAGTAGCATGGGTAAATATCGTCTTTGAAACTGACTGCTTTGAAGGACAACATGCGCTGAAATATATAATAATCTTAGGCAGAAAAGGCCAGTCTTAACCACCTTCAATTCTTTGAGAAAACTAGAAAGGATATTATTTTCAAAAATTAGTTTTATTCCCTGAGGTCACAATTCCTAGATTCATGGTGTCAAGACTTTCTCTATGCCTATTTTTAAAAAACTTTTTACTGGTGCATTATAATTATACATAATAGTGGGACTCAGAGAGAGACATGGTAGTACAGTCCCGTAATCCCAGAGACTCTGGATGCTGACATTGGAGGACTGCAAGTTTGAGGCCAGCTTGGGCAATTTAGCAATATCCTCAACAACTTAACAAGAACCTGTCTCAAAATAAAAAATAAAAATTGGGGATGTAATTCAATGGTAAAGAGCCCTGGATTCAATTCTTAGTCCTGGGGGTGGGGGGGAAGAAAGAATAGAAGGAAGGAAGGAAGGAAGGAAAGAAGGAAGCAAGGGATGGATGGATTCTCTGTAATATATTCATACATGCATTATAATTTAGTCAATTATTCTTCATTGCTTCCCTTTCACTTCTTTCCCTCCTTTCTCCCCCTGATCCCCCTTTTCTACTCTGCTGGTTTCCCTTATATTATCACCCACCCCACCTCATTTTTTTTTCTCTAGCTTCTTATATGGGAAAATATACAACTCTTGACTTTCTAAGTCTGGCTTATTTCACTTACCATGTTCTCCAGTTCTATTTTCCTGCACACAACATAATTTTGTTCTTCTTTGTGGCTAAGTAAAACTCCATTTGTGTATATATAGCACATTTTCTTTCTCCATTCACCCATTGATGGACATCTAGGCTGATTCCATAATTTGGCTATTGTCAGTTGCGTTGCTATAAACATGGGTGTGCCGGCACCACCTAATTCTTTATGAAGGAAACACATTCCTTTTTCGAAGTAGAAATCCAAATACAGTCGTTGTCAAGTTTTGGAGGAAAATTTGTCCTCATAATGTTTGGCAGGTCAGGGTTTGCTGATTAATGAGTAAGCAGCTAGGGGAAAGTCACATTCTGGCTTTGGGGATCCAAAGTTAAGGAAAATATGTATGTTTTCAGCAGAATGATAGTTTTCAGTTTACAGAATGGCAGGGTCAACCAATTTTTCTGGCTATTAAGTTGGCTTGCAGACATTTTGGTCATGTTTCCAATCCAACTCCTACTAATGTGAGAAATCACTCAATGAGGTCACCTGGGTCAGTTCTGGGCCTTCAGGGTTTAATGTCCATCTAGGGAGAAATAATTTGGCATATGGAGCCTGGATTTTAAAAGAAGTTCCTACAGCCAAGGAATCTAAATTCCTCCCAGAGCAAGAAACAGATCAGTAATTGAATCAAATTAGCCACAAAATAGAGAACACATAAATTAACTGTACATTTTGAAAAAATTCTTGAGAACCAATCGCACACAGACTCCTAGCAGAAGAGGTCTTTTCTCTAAAATTAGAGATCCAAGACACAATAGGCACATCAAATATTTATTCATCTTTAAGCCAATTTTCTTTGCTTTTGACTTTTCACTCAAAGTTCAGCCAAAGAAGAAACAAAACACAAAGAAGTTGGGGCTGGGGCAAAGCAAAGCCAGTGTGGGATTAATCAAAGCTTAAAATAAGCACTGTCTTGATTATTTTCCTTCCTCTGTGTCCTCTCTCTGTCCCTGACCCCTACCTCCCCGCACACACATCCTGGATCCTTGAGTATTGGTTTACTGCAAGGACTCCCAGTTGGATTTTCCTGGATGTTTCATATTCTAAAGCGACCCCATCCTACCGCTCACCTCTGCACTCAAACTCTCTTTAGCCCTCCTCCAGGGGGTGTGAGTTAATGGTGTCAGTGACAGATGAAAATTACTGCTCAACTCACACACCTGAGTGGAGATCTGATCAGGTTTTTTAACTTTTGATGTGGCCGGTGAGAACACACACACACACACACACACACACACACACACACACACACACAAGCATCCATCACAGCCTCTCATCACCCTTTTACTCAGAAGTTAGGAAAAGCAGATTCTCTACAAGAGCCAGAGGGCACCCCTCCCCCTAAATCTCCCTCAGCCACAATTAGCAGAAGTCAGGGAGGAGCCTGTTTCCACAGCCTGTGGATCTAATGAGCTTAACAGATGTAAGCTAACATTATTGCTCACATGTTCTATACCAGGCATTCCTTCATTTCCTGTAACAATCCTGTAAGGTGAGTACTATTCTCCCCATATGTCAAAAGTAGAAACTGAGGTAGAGAGAGCTTAAATGACTCACCCAACTCACATGGCTGGGAAGTGGATTCAGACCCAAGAAGTCTAGTGTGGTACCTGTTTCCTTAACCTCATCTACATCATCCTGCCTCTTCTATGCTTCCTTGTTTTCTTCCCTTATGGGAAAGGCAGCACATCCCTCAGCAGTTCTCTCGTCAGAGATGGAGCTCTGAGCCCTGAAACCTCACCGGGAGGCATACTTTGTCTCACTTTTTTTTTTAACTGAGGATTGAACCCAGGGGTACTTTACCACTGAGCTACATCCCCAGCCCATTTTATTTTTATCTTTAGAGACAGGGTCTTGCTAAGTTGCTGGGGCTGCCCTTGAACTTGAGATCCTTCTGGCCCAACGTCAGGATTTGCTAAGATGACAGGCATGTGCCACTGCCCCCTGGTACACTTTGTCCGTTTGGTGGGCTGGATAGAGCTGTGATTCTTATCAGCTTCACCAGATTTTTCAGCTGACTCATTTTTCCATTTAATTCTTATTGATCAATCAATCACACTTGTAAGTTCAAACTGACCCTTACATCTTCAAAACAAAAATGGTTTCATTTCTAGGCTAAAGGCCACTTCAGAATGGTCAGTAGGTGAATTTGTATGATTACTGCAGTCTCCTGGAATATTGTGGCAATGACTGTACAAATCAATGGAGCAATAAGTGCCACCTGGAGTTGTGCAAGGCAGAATTTACAACTGTGAGCAACAGCGTGGCTTAAGAGGCTTCTAGTAATTTGGCCAACAGTCTAGGGACCACAGGAAGCACATGAGGCATAAAAAAAAAAAATGGGTCCCCAAGGGATTTTCCCAAGGTTTTCTCTGGCTATACTGATAACTAGTCTCATAGGTATCTGCATTTTAAAACAGAAGCTTGTTAACCTAAATAAATCTCTCATTATTGGGATTTAAAACAGTATGACGAGTGGTAAGAAGAATTTCATGTGAAGTGTGCATAATTTGGGTCTGTGAGGTCTTCCAACAATACCGTCACAAAATAAGAAGTGTTTCTCTGGACACTTGCAATTAAGGTGCCTTCATATAAAATATCTCCATTGAACTATATAACAACTCTGAGAAGTGCTATAATTGTCTTCATTTTTAAAGATGAAAGGGAGACAATGGAGGCGCTGAATGCCATTTATGTGCATGATAGTGTGTTGAGTGCTATATATTTATTTTCTAAATTTAGTTTTCACAAGAATCATGGGAGTTAGGTGGTACCATCTAAGTATCTGAATGTTTTGCCCAAGGGGTCTCAGCTGGGAAGAGTCAGGGTCAGAATTTGAACACTGGTTTTTACTGGCTTTAAGTCCAAGCTCATTTCTAATACATTCGTGATCCAGGCCAACCCAGGGAACTCCTATTCTGATGCTGGCCCCAGCTGGGGACAGGGGTAGGGTGATAATGACCAGCATTTACTGAGCACATTCTGTACCAGGAACTCAACATATGTTATCTTAAATTCTCTTTACAATAACCCTTTAAAGTAGTATCTCTACCCCCATGTTATATATGAGTATCTATGAGGAATAGTCAGGTTTCAAACCAGAGTCTTCAAGCTCCATAGCTTGTATTCTTTCCATGGCATAAGTCCTATTGGCAGACTTTCTGATACCCTCTGAATATGGCTCCATAAGAAGCTGTTACATGCCCCTGGGTACCTGCAGGGAGACAGAGGATGCCCTCCTGCCTGTTTCTGTCTTTCTCCTCCCTTGTAGTACTAACAGTTCCATTCTGCTTTCCCTCCATACAGGTGAGCCTCTCCACTGTGGGCTATGGAGACATGTGCCCAGAGACCCACCTAGGCAGGCTCTTTGCCTTCCTCTGCATTGCTTTCGGAATCATTCTCAATGGGATGCCCATTTCCATCCTCTACAACAAGTTCTCTGACTACTATAGCAAGCTCAAAGCTTATGAATATACCGCCATACGTAGGGAGAGAGGAAACGTGGACTTCATGCAGAGAGCCAGAAAGAAGATGGCTGAGTGTCTGGCTAGAAGCAACACACAGCCCACCCCAAGGCAAGAGAATACTTCATAGGATTTGTCTCTGTTAGATTCCAGGAATTTTAAGACTTCATTTGCTCCCTTTATTATGATGAATGGCAGCAAAAGAACATGTGGGGCAGACATACACAAAGGCATTCAGTTCATAAAATTCTATCTCTAGAAATATTCATTTTGGCCAGAATGCCTCATTGTGCTCATGCAACTGAGTTGTATGCAAAAACCTAACCTTTCCAATGATGCTGATGTTGAAAATGGTTTGAAAGGAGCAACATCTTGGATTTGTATTTTAGCTTCTCACGGCATCCATATTTTTGGAATTGAGTTGGCTTGAGAGAATTTTCTTAAAGAAAAATAAGATGTTTTTGTTCAGTTCAGGGAGATGGAGTATCACAGCAGGAACTATGTGAGCTTTGGAGGTAGACCAACCTCTCAGTCAGAATCCCAGATCTACCAAACGATATGATTTGAGCCAAGTTAACCTTAACACTCTGAGCCTCAGTTTCTTCAGTTGTAAAATATAGGTAATAAAAACTATCTTGAGTATGTAGATTAGAGACACTTGTAAATGCTCAGTGAATGATAGATGTTTAAGTTGTTGGAGTGGGTATTGTCTAATAAACTCTAGAACAGTGGTTCTCAATTAAAGGCAGTTTTGCCCCTAGGACATGTGGCAATGTCTAGGGATTTTTTTTTTATTGTCCATACTGTGAAGGATGGAGAGGGAGGCTTCTGACATCCAGTAGGTAGAGACCTAGTATACTGATGAACATCCTACAATGCACAGGACACCCCTCCAAACAGCAAATTATCTGACCCCAAATGTCGATAATGCCCAGTTTAAGGAACTGGTCTAGATGATGTGGGAGCCCCAACTTGACCTGTGAAATAAGTCTGAGTGTGTTAATTCCCCCTTCTTTTGAAAGGAGCCCCTCATTGTCTTCATATCTCAGGCCTCTGGCCCTTTTCCTTTCCACAAAAGTGGAAAAAAATCAAACCTACCTTTTGAGTAATTGCTCTGAGTCAAGGACTGAACAAAGGGCCTTCACTCTGTGCTATGTGTCAGTTGGGAAACTAGGACCCACAGTGGGCCACGGTCATTTATCTCCCTGCAATTTTCTCCCTCCATAGGTCTATTGGAAATTGAAATCTTAAAATTAAAGGCCTGTCTGAACTGAGCACACAGAGATTGCCCCTGTAACCAGAGCTTGCCCTGCTGTCAAATTTGTCTCCGAGTGTGACTGGGCCTATACCTGTGTCATATAAATAAGATTAATAGTTGCTTGTCTTCCAATGACAAGCACTGTCGATTGTATGCATAGTATATAGTATAGTATTAGCCCTTAACATAACCATAAATAAGATATTCTATTCCTTTTTTATTTAGGAAGCAATTTGGCTGCATTCATACAGCTTGTAAATGGTAGAAGTAGATTTCAAGCCTAGATCCATCTTGTCCACAAGGCACTTGCTCTGTCTAAACTTGCTTTCAAATTGCATCAGCATCACCCACAGGGCTGCTCAAAGCAGAATGCTGAACCCACCCTGCACAGGTGTCCAGGCAGTATGTCCTGGAGGGGGATGAGGATTTGGATTTTTTTTTTTTTTTTTTTGCCACTGGTACACATTTTGAGAGCCACTTTGCATTGCCCCTTCCATGAGACCATGATTATGAAAATAGGCTGCAGCTGACAAAACTATCTCTAGATCTTCCTCTTAGTCCACATGTTCTTATCATCATAAATGAACTCCCATCTGAAGCTGTGGGCAGAAAGGCTATTGTTGCAAGTTTGCTAAATAAAGTACAGGTAGCCAAGGCATCTTTGTTTTGTGCTACTACAACAGAATGCTGCAGAGTAGTGTATAAAAAACAAATATATTTCTCTCAGTTCTAGAGGCCAGGAAGTCCAAGATCAAGGTTAAGAGCAGGTTTGCTTGTTGGGAGAGGGCTGCTCTTGGCTTCCAAGACAGTGCCTTACAGTTGCATTCTCCAAAAGAGGAAGACTACAATGAACATGCCACAAACTCATCAAATGCTGCATAAAACCTTTTATAAGGCATGAGGGAGGAGCCTCGTGGCCTAATTATCTCTTAAATGTCCAACCTCTTAATACTGCCATATTAGCAACACCTGAAGTTTGGAGGAAATTCCTTTCAAATCATGGCACCCGTTGAATTTAAATTTTGTACAAACCAAAAATACTATTTAATAGAAACATGTCTAAATATTGCATATTATATATACTTCTCCTAAAAATTATTTATCTGAAATTCAAATTTAACTGGGTCCCTGATATTTTCCTTTCTAGACCTGGCAATTCTATACTATTGCTTTTAATAGACAGTTTCCTCATATGGATGGAAATTACTCCCAGGTCCTAAACCCCACCCAAACATGAGCCTCTCAGCCAAGGGAGGCTTCTCTTCACTCTTGCCAAATCAAAGAAGGAGGAATTTCAAATCAGTTTTCTTGCCAGAAACAAATTATGCAGTTACAATGTGCGGGAGATCCAGAGGACAGCTTATATAAATGTCTGTCATACTCAACATGGCAGCTGCCCCTCCTCTCCACCTCCCACTTCCTGCTCCTTCTGTGGTCCTGAGGGGAAGGGTTTATTGATGAAGTGTGTCTTTCTGGGTCTGAGGGGCACAGTGAATAGGAAGGGCCAATTTTCATCACATGTCCCTCTGCTGGAGGCCCAGGAAGAATGACCCAGACCTACCCAACAGAAGAAAATCTCTGAGCAAAAAAAGTAAGGACTAGTAGCAGGAAGGGTTAGGAGACGTCCTAATGGCAAGGATGGAATTTTTCAGGCCCCCAGGGTAGAGTCTAGTAAATGACAACAGGCCACCTCCTCCCAATCTCATTGGCCACATCTGCTCAGACAGCTGTGTGCTGCCTCCCCAGGGAGTAAGACTGACAGACAGATGAAGTTAAAACAAAATGAACATTTCATGCACAGAGCCAATATTATCCAGTATACTCCTTCAACTTCCCTATGAAGTAGGTTTCAAGAGAATTTGACACATAGAACTTGGTCTGGATTTTAAACCTGGCTCTGCCACTTACCATGAGGTTGAACTACATGCGATTGCCATTTTCATCAAAAATGACCAAATACTGGCAATTTCATCTGGTATAGCCTGATAGAGAGTAATAACAATTTCTCGAAACCTGTTTCTCCATTGTTAAAATGGAAATAATAATAGTGTCTTCCTCAGGACTGTGATGGTCATTAAATGACATAAAATATATTTAAAATCTTTAGCTGTTTGGCACATGTTATATACTAAGTAAATATAGATCATCATCATCATCATCACCATCATCACTAATATGCTAGCTGCATAAGAAAATCCTACAGGCCCAGAGAGAACCCCGTGTCATTGAGGAGTCTGTGGATGAAGAAAGATTTTGAATCTTGTCCATTGAACACTCTGCTTAAGGATCCAGGTCAATGTGTCCAAAAGAACTCTCCACAAGTGGAAACATATCAGCACTGCCTGATACAGTAAATGCTAGACATCTTTGGCTGCTAACCACTTAAACTGCAGATAATATACCCAGAGATGAATTTTTTATTGAATTTCATTTTTAAGTTTAAACAGGCATATGTGACTAGAGGCTACCATATTGGACAATATGTACATATAGGCCTTTCTTCTGCCTTCATGGAAGTATTTGTTTCTGAGGTCAGGAGAGGTTCTTATCTTTTAAGGTGAAATAAAATGCAAAAAAAAAAAAAAGGAAGAAGAAAACATAACATGTCCTCCCTCTTGTCCCTTCAGGCTTGGGAGTGGTAATGGCCTCCCACTGTTGCTAGTCCCTGAGTATCTTACCACTCTTTGATGGTTTCCTTTATCCTGACCACATCTCTGTATATACAATCTTTATTAAATTCTCTTCAACTAAACTCCTTGTGTGTGCCATCTATTTCTTGCTATGACCCTGATTAATACACATTGTGCATTTTAAGAAAAAATACGTTGTTTTGCCACCAAAAAAATGGCATATGTTCATTTGATAATCATACTTCTCCAACACATAGCCCCAGACTCAGAAACACAGTCCTCAAATTTGGAGGCCAAGAAGCATATCCAGCTCACAGATGATTGGCAGGACAGTGATAATTGGCACCTGTAAGTGCTAATAAGTGATTTTTCCTTCCTTTCAAAGGCCTGAGGCTCTGCCCTCTTTAGGAGCTGAGCACATGAGGGCATTGTGTACATAAAATCAATCGGAATAGATATAAATAGAAACAGAAGTTTGCATGCCCTCAGAGGACATCAAGAAGCCATTTTGGTCAGGCTCCTATCTTCATACAGGTAAAGTGTACTCAAACTTATTTTGTAGGTGATATAACTGAAACCCAGAGAATTTAAAAAATGCTCATATGTACCTGTTTGCCATGCTGCCCTCCCCTTTCCATGTGTGCAACAGCAATCACATCACTCTTTCCCATTTTTGCCATAGTTCTCTAGCAAACAACATAAATCTGTCAGAATTGACATTCAAGGTCTATTTTCCATTCTGGCATGTGCTCACTGTGTGGACTATTGTCATGCTATCCTTAATAAATACCTAGTAAGTTTTAATAAGTGAACCTCAGTTTCTACATTATAATGTGGAGATTATTGACCTCTTGTTGGGAGGATTATCTGAGAGAAAAATGCAAAGTACTACAATATCTATCCTCTAGTAGGTGCCCAGTCCATGATACCTCTTATTATTTGCTTTTTTTATAAAGAGAATGTGGATACTGTCGACCATCCAGAGTGTTTCCTTCTTTGGTGGTCATCAAGGTCCACGGTCATTAGGCCATTCAAAAATACTTTAGTTTTCCTGGAATGTATCCATGATCAACAGCTTTTCCTCACCATATTCAAGGGATTTGTGGCCAAGTGTCTTGCTTTAACCAAACAAATATGAGTAAAAGAGCAATGTATTACTTCTGAGTAGAGGCATTTAATTGATGTTTCTCTACCATAGCCCTCCTGGTTTTTGTGATTGTGGAAACAGATGTCAAGATAGAATAAACATCATCTAACAGCTCTGAATAGCAATGATGAGCAGAAGCTCAGGCTGACCCTCATTGGACATGAAATGTGAATAAGAATACAACTTTGTTGCATAAGGCATTGAGATGTTGGAATTATTTCTTTTTGCAGCCATATCTAATCCATTTTGATAAATACCTCTCTCTGCATCAAGATTCAAGGAAAACTGAAACTTCTCTGTTTCATCACAAAAAAGTGACCTGAAAGATTTGTATGTCTTAAATGTTCTTGTTCCCCAAAGTAATTTTCTACATCTCCTATATAGTGCTGGATAATAATGCTTTCTAAAATGTATCTCGGACCTACTGCATGCCAAGAATTCTGCTGGCGACTTTAGGCAAGTTAATGGGTACACTTAGCAACATGTATGGCATACAATTCAGGCTCATCCTCATGGTTGTCATCATAATTACACAGTTCTTACGAAAACTCAGGGAGGTAGAGACTGCTAATGTTCCCATTTGACACAAGAGGAAACTAAGGCACAAAGCAGTTATGTAATATGCTCAAGATTTCAGAGGCAGGAAATAATGCAGCAAGACTAAGCCCAGGTTTGTCTGAAACCAAAGTCTTATCTTTTCCCCACTGGGCAATGAGGACCACTAAACTCTGTGCAGTACACTTTCATGAGACAGCTCTGCCTCCCACTGGTGGGGCAGGTGCCTCAACATCAAAATGGTCCCTCTGCTTCCACCTCTCACAGTTGGTGTAGACTAATTTGTTGAGAAGGGAAAGAAACTGGGCTCCCCCAGGTCAACTCATCCATGGAAATTAAAATTTGGTATTCAGGAGGAAGATTGTGTTTTTCTACCAGCTTCCAGATTCACTACCAAGAGGGGTTTCTCCCGCCTCCTTCATTTTCTTCAAAATCTCTAGGCTCATCTGTCATTTATTTCTATTTCATAAGTAGCATGGGACAAGGGGCCAGTGACAAGCTTTCCCTGCTCTGTTCATCCCCCTGGAGCTGCACAGCCCAAACAGGGAGGAAGAGAGATAGCCCAGACGCAGACAGACCTTCCACCCGACCTCCACACCCTCAACTTCCTCCAGGCCATTTATTTCATTAAAGCACAGGATGCTCAAGGGAACCTTGGGAAAGGGGACAATTTCATTTTTCCTATGTCTCGGAAATTAAAATTCTTTCCAAAAAATAATTTGCTTTGTTCTTTGAGAAAGCTGAGAGAAGAAAAGAGGTCAACAGAGTGAGAGGTAAGAAAATGAAAGGCAGAAAAGAGAAAAGGTGGAAAAATGGAAAGATACCTAGAAAATGGAAAGACAGATTTAGATGGAGAAGGAAGAAGAGAAAGCAAAAGTAAAGGACCAAGGAGGCTGGTTCTGTGCCTGCACTGCGGCAGCAGTTTATCCGAATTTTTATCTTTTTCTAAAGTTTTAATTAATACTATATTGAAAGTCACCAGGATAGTACCAATGTATTGCCAAAGTATTTTAGGGAGTCTCTTCTTTGTGCTTCCACTGGTATCCCCAGAAAAGCCTGGGAATCCCATGATTCCCACACACCTGGAGTTATGTCTGTGGTTCATCTTAAATGACATGGAGCACTGACAAGGGAACATTTTCTAGTTCAATTCACCTATGTTCAAAATGCAGTCCTTGCCCTTTGTTTTTACTCAACAAATGGATAATGGATCCATGTGACAAACACTCTTCTAGGCACTGGGTTACAATGAGCAAAATCTTCTGCCTTCATAAAACTTCTATTTTAGAGGAATAAATTAAAAGGAAAATATGCAGTACCTTAGCAATAAGCATAACAGAGAAAATATAAACCACAGGAGGAGGATAAGAAATAACATTATTGGGGTGAGTCTCAATTTCAAATACAGAGGTCAGGATGGACCTTATTGTGAACAATGAAACAAACATTGGAACAAAACTTCCGAGGGGGTGAGGCTTTAACTCTGCAGGCATCTTGGAGAGGCACAAATACAAAGTGCAGATGCTCTGTGAGAGCACACCAAGGCCTTCGAACAATCCCACAGAATGAAGATTGTCCCATCCACTAGTGACCAGTGTTTAGTGCTTAGTGTGACCAGGAGCAATGAGGTAGCCACAGGTTATGTGGAACAATAAAGAGACTGGAGGATCAATAGAGTGTAAGCTGTGCTGCAAAGACTTGTTAAAGTTCAGACACTATGGGAAATGAACTGGGAAAAAAAAGTGGTGATCAAAAGGTGGAATGTTTGACACTTCATGGAAGGGTTTCCATTTTCTCAATGGTACCATCTGGAGACAGACTGTGGGAGTGGCTAAAAATAGTGTAGAAGACAAAACTGAAGGGGAGGAGATCAAGGGTATTGGAAATATAGCTGAGTAGACTTTAAAATCCCCAAGAATTTGAGAAGAATGCTGTTGGAGAGGGTGACAGAAGCCAAGTCCTATCCTTCTAGGAATCAGAGGGAGAACCTAGAGGTCAGTAGAGGAGTGTGATCAGAAGCAAAAAAAGTCTGATGACTTGCAAACAACATTGGCTTGGAGCAGTTAGAAGAGGGAAGCAGAATGTCTGGAAGAAGCAATAGGAACTAGAAGAACAAGTACTTTACTCCTGGTCCAGAAAGTAAGGGCCTTTGAATAATTTCCCATTATTTAAGGGAACTGCAAGGATGGAAGGGACCCTGGGGAGAACCAGGTACAAGTTAAGTTCATCATCATTTCATTAGGGAACAAAACTGGTATTTTCTGGACAGGTGGGTCAAAGATGCTACGTGGCATAGAATAGTTCCACAAAACAAAGTTACTGGTGCATCTAATAGAATCCTCATTGCAAAACATAATACAGTTAGGAAGTGAGACCATTCAACATTCAAAGGAAAGGTTAAGAGTATAGAGGGAATTACTGATTATTGACACTGGGTTCCAAGGACCACAATAGAAGAATAGTAGAATTTGGGAAGAATAGAAGTTGGAGTCAGAAAAGATGATGTCAGAATGAAAGTCTGGGAGCTAAGTGACCACCCAGTCCTCCTAGGCTTTGTATGGTGACTGCCCTTGACAGAATGGAGAAGCAGTGAGATGGTTCTGCTGGCCTCAGGGCAGGTGGCAGTAACAAAGCTGTGTGTGTAGAAGGTGAGAGGGACATGCTGTTGTGATTCCACCTCACCACACTTGCTGATGGAGGCAATAAGTCAAGACAAGGGGCAATATTTCTGCATTACTCAGAACTTGACATTCCTTCTTAGCCTTGGATACTGGAAGAAAACAGGTCTTCCAAGGGCTTTCCCAAGTCCTCTTGATTCTGCCACATCTAAGCTCTATAATCTTTCTGGGCCAGTTCCATCATTTTTAATGTGGCCCCGTAAGATCTATTTCAAGGATTAGAAAATGTTTGGAAATATCTAGATGATCTAGTCAGTATGTGTGGTAGGTACTTCCTACTGTGAGGCCCACATCTTGTGGGCTATATATTTCTGAGTTCAAATTCCAAATCTGCCCCTTTGTGCATGAACTAGTTAGGACTTATGCCTCTGTTTCCCTTGTAAGTAGGATTGGAAAAACCATATCAGGTACATAGGACTTTCATAAGTAATCGATGAAAGGCTAATGTAACTAATATAATGAACTATTAAATTTTTCTTTCTTCTTGCTGGAGAAACTCCAAAGAATTTATAAAAAGTATATATATTTTTTCTCTCTACATCTACTGATTTCTAAAGTGAACCATCTGGCCCCTATGCTTTGGGCTCCCATGTTTCAGGAAAAAATAGGTGTTTCTTTGAGAAATTGTCAAGGGCTGCTACTCAGGCCTTTGGGAGGCTAGAGAACATTAAAGGATAAGGTGAAATCTTGCCAAACCAGAAGTCCACGGAGACTAGAGTTTGGAAATGACATGGAGCTGTGAATGAACCAAGCCCAGGATAAGAGAGTTAAATTCCATAAGAGAGAAGGAAAAGAGGCCAATAAAGTAGCAGGGGCCTGTATGGACTAGAGAGTATGCAGACCTGCTCCTTCTCTCCCAGCTCCAACACACTGTGGCTGTTTCTGCAATCTAGAAGTCAAGAGTACCATGTCATACGGAGAGCAAGCATGTGGCATTCCCCTCAACCTCTCATCTCATTTTTGGCTCTAAGTGCAGCAGGCCACCTGTTCAAGATACAGTCAGATAACTTTTGAGTCGAGGTTGCCCTACACACAGTTGTCCCTGGAGGTCACATCACCCTTTCAGCATGAGGTGGTGGCAACATCTTGCAGTTCTGTGCCTTGCCAGACTACGCTGGTAGCTGGGTTGAAGTCACCTTGCATCTGTTACCTCTGCTTCCATTTACCCTCAACCCAGCCTCCAATTTCAAACTCTTGTTCTTCCCTCACTCCTTGTGGCTTAGGCCAATCATTAAGCTAAAACTTGCCAGGGTTTCTTTCCTTTATTAAAGGTCATGGGATTGTTGTGACTCATATAGATGATTTAAACCCTTGAAATGGTTGTGACAATTAGTAGGTGCCAAATAAAGGGAGAAGGTAGTTGTGATAGAACCAGCAGCAGTAATGGTAATATACTCCAGACAACAGAGAGTGTGCCCAGAGGCTGGCCCAACTTCAATCAGACCCTGGGAGGAACAACTACAAGAGAAAGCACATTGGCCCAACAGTCTCAAAACCACAGTTCTGTTGTTTTGCAAAGACTGCCCTGGCAACATTGAATTGGTTAGTTCACTAACTCAGTGCCTTAGTTTCTGTGTTTTCTTTCTTTCTTTTTTTTTAATATTTATTTTTTAGTTTTCGGCGGACATGACATCTTTGTTTGTATGTGGTGCTGAGGATCGAACCCAGGCCGCACGCATGCCAGGCGAATGCACTACAGTGGCTTGAGCCACATCCCCAGCCCTAGTTTCTATATTTTCAAGTGAGAATGGTCCCATTCAGTTTAGGGGAAAATCTTGCAGTTGGAAAGATGTTCTCTCTTCAAGAACATCCAGCCCAACCCTTTCTCCTCTGCATCCCATTTTAAAGAGAAACCATGGAGGCCAAGAATGTAAAAGTAGCCTATCTAAGTAGGCTACTTTTTAAAATCCGCAGTGTAATGAATACTCATTCCAAATCTATGAAAACTTGGTTTTTATGTTTATTTGTGGAATGTTCTTTTTTTTTCCTTTCTTTTTTTTTTTTTTTGATTTACTAGTATAGATTAGGAAGATTGCAGGATATGTACATGAATTCCAGAAATGAGGTATTCTCTTCCCTTGAGAGGCTCGTGATATTGGGAAAATTAAATAAATCCGTGCCAAAAGTACATATATATTTTTATGTAGAAAATGTTTGAGAAGTTCTCAAAAAAAGGTAAAATATTTATATAGTCAAATGATGGTGGCCAGCCTACTAGATGGCCCCAGGAACCCCATCTTTTGACATTTATACCTGTTATAGTTTAGATATTAGGTGTCCCTTAAAACCTTGAATGTGAGACAATGCAAGAACATTCAGAGGTAAAATGATTGGGTTATGAGAGCCTTAACCCAATCAGTAAATTTTCCCCCTGATGGGGATTAACTGAGTAGTAACTGAAAGCAAGTAGGGTATGGCTGGAGGAGGCAAGTCAATGGAAGTGTGCCTTTGGGGTATATATTTTGTATATGGGGAGTGGAGTCTCCCTCTGCTTCTGGGTCACCATGTGAGCTGCTTCCCTCCACTACACTCTTAAGACATGTTGTCCTGCCTCACTTTGAGCCCCAAGGAATGGAGCCAGCTGCCTATGGACTGAGACCTCTGCAACTGTGAGCCCCAAACAAACTTTTCCGCCTCTAAAATTGTTCTTGTCAGGTCTTTTTACTCACAGAAGCAAAGAAGCTGACTAAAACAATGCCTTTGTATGGTCTCCTCCCACCCTGGACCAGGGGTGGTCTATGTGACCAATAGAAGATAGCAAAAGCCATGGTCTGAGGTTAGGTAATAAAAACTGCACACATGGAAGTCAGCTAGAATGCTATGAGGACATTTGAGAAGCCAATGAAGAGATCTATGTCCTGAGGTATCCAGTCAACAATCAGTTAAGAACTGAGCCCTACCCACTACCCCATGCCATGAGTGTGCCTGGAAGAAGACCCTCCAACCCCAGAGAACCTCAGGGACCAGCTGATAGCAGCCTCATGGGAAACTAGAACCACCCAGTTAAATCTGATCTGAATTCTTGCCTCACAGGAACTATGAGATAACACATGTGCATTATTTTAAGCTGCTAAGTTTGGGGGAATTTTTTGTATAGCAATATATTGCTAATATCTAAAGATAGACCATCATTACTCTGTGCAATGTGTAATGTGATAATAGAAGAATAGGTAGCAAAGACTTATGTAGCATCTCCAGCTAGGAATTATGCCTGCATTGGGCTTCAGTTGAGTTTTCTAGGCTTTTCTTGGGCTTTTCCCTTGGGAGACAGAGGGTGACACACACTGAGAAAGAGGATATAGAACCCTCAGAAGAGCTTATCAAAGTATATTCATGGTTTCTTTCCAAAAGTGAGATCACAAGGCTTATGTGTCCCTGCAGAGATGAGTGTGTACATGAATTTCAGGATGCGGTGAGATCCTAGGTCACCTCTGCCTTCCACATGCACCTTAGTGGGAGGAAAGTTCCAAAGATCCCCAACAACAGGTGGGAATAAGACAGCTTCTCTGGAGGAGGGCCTTGAGCGGCTCCCACATGGAAACCCAGCTTCTGTGAACCTACTAAAAAATGCCTATAGCACATACAGGGGGGACATCAAGCAAGTTACTGCTCCACCCACAAAATGAAAATAAACTACTCTCTCAAAGAGATATGGCAAAGGTCATATGAGGAAATGCTTTTCAAAGTACAGAATACTGTGCAAGTTCTAATTGTAATCATGAAAATTCAAAGTGAGATCTTATATGTAGGTCCTCAGTATAAGGCCAGGCTGGCAGTGTTAGTGGAATAAACAGTGGGATTTGCTTTTACTGACAGGCGCACTTTCAGCAAAGTGAGAAAGAAGCAAGTCAAATAATGGCAGCGAGGGTTGTCCAACTTCTGGCCTGTGTGCAGACGCCTCTTTCTTGCTAGGAAGCCCCATAGATGCCCACCCACCTCCTGCCCCAGGACTCCCCCACAGGGACAAGAGGACTCTCTGCAGCTCTGCTAAGTACAGACAGGATGTGGATCACAAAGCAGAGGGCAAACTAGGGACAGGTCAGGGGGATTTGACAACTTCCCTTTTCTACCATCTTGGAGGCTGAGACAGCCTACAGGCATAGGATGAAGTGATAAGAAACAGGAAGAATGAACTGGCAGGAAGAGAAAACACAAGTTTCCTTTTATTCCTTTGCCCAGGGTCTGGGTAAGATATTAATCTTCAAGTCTAGGATTAATGGGGCAAGGCAATACACATCTGCAAACAGCTACATTTCTCTTGCTTTTAAGGTGAGAACCGGAACTTAAGGTCTTAGGGTTGAAATGTATCCCCCTAAAAGATGCTGAAGTCTTACTCCCCATGTCTAGGAATGTGACTTTATTTGGAAAGAGGGTCTTGGAAGGTGAACAAGTTAAAACAAAATCATTAGGGTGAGCTCTAATCCAATATGACTGTTTCCATATAAAAATAGAAAATTTAGATAGAGAGGTAGATAGATATGTGTAGGGAGAATGCCATGTGAAAGGGAGAACAGAGGTCAAGGTGATATATCTGCAGACCAAGGAATAGCAGAGATTGTCCTTAAAGTCCCAGAAACTTGGAGAAAATCCTGAAACACACCCTTCCCTCACTACCCTCTGAACCAATCCTGCTGACAGTGATCTTGGACTTCCAGCACCTGAACCCAGAGACAAATTTCTGTTGTTTAAGCCACCCAGTTCATGAAACTTTGTTCCAGCCACCCTCCAAAGAATACATGATCATTAGACGTCATCAGAACAAAACCATGAGTTTGGACAATGGACTTGGACATTTGCACCGCACTGCCACTTCCTAGCACCATGATTTGGGCCACTCACTTACCTTATTGAGGCTGAAGTTCTTTATCTGTAACATGAAAAATTCCTCTAGATCTTGTGGATAGTTGTTGAGAAGCAAAGAAAGTAACAAATGCAAAGCATCCAGTTACAAGGCGAGGCTCCCACCACCCATGCAACAGTGGCAGTGGGGTTATGATTAGCAGAGGTAACAGCACATCTAAAATTCCTTCACCCCTTTGAACAACTCCACTGTCACAAGCGAAACAGAAGGACTAACTTCCTGCCAGTCTATGAGGATGCCAAATACTGTGAAAGAAAAGACTTCAAGACACACTTAACTGCTGCAAAACAAATTGCTACAAACCCAGCAGCCCAAAACAATATGTATTTATTATCTCACAGTTCCATAGGTCAGAAGTGCCAGGGGATTTAGCTGGGTTCTCTGCTTAGACTTTCACAAGATGGAAATTAAAGTGTCAGCCAGACTGAGGTCTTATCTAGAAGTTCTATGGATCAACTGATTCCTTGCTCTTTAAGGTTGTTAAAAAAAATTTCAGTTTTTTGCAGTTGTAGGTCTAAAATTTCCCTCTTCTTGCCAGCTGTGGATCAGGAACCCCTCTCTGTTTCTCAAGGTCACAGGATGGCCTTTTACAGGACCCCTCCATCTCCACAATGAAGAACTGTTCTCATGTCAAATCTTCCTTATGCTTTGAGTCTTTCTGACTTCTGCCATTGGCTGCTATTAAAGGTTCTTGGTATTAATTTTTTTTTAATTTATCTAGATTAAGCCCACCTAGATAATCTTCTCGGTTCATGTTCATAACACTTGTTAAAGACAGGAAGGAAGATTCTATTGAAGAAGGGATTATCAAGATAGGTGTATACTACTGGGATGGGGTTGCATAAGGGGAGGAAGATTGAACTCAATTCTGAATACAAAGAAAACTGTAAATTTATAGAGAGGAACGGTGGATGGAAAATTACTAAGAGGAACCCTTAGTAATAAGGAGAGATTCTGGCTAAACCAACCTAACAGGATTCTTCTGAAGGCAGACCAGGGAGGTCAGACATTACCTAGGGGATAGTAGAAGGTGAGAAATTTGGTCAGATTTGTAGATGATCAGATATCGATAGTAGGAGATTCTAGCTAATTGACTTAGCAGAATTCTTGTTTAAATCAGGCTTTGTAGGACATGGCCCAAGATCAAGCTCAAAGGAGCCTCACTGGAGTTTGGTCAAGGACAGGCTCCTTGTAAAGGTAACATGTCATTCCCAACAGGGGTTGAAGGTCATGGGATCATCTTAAAATTCTGCTTTACATACAGGGTTCTATCCCTGCTCTGCCAACAAATGGATGAGTAACTCTGGACAAGTTTCTTCTCATTTCTGAGCCACTAATCCCTTTTAATTCTAAGAGTCTATAACTTTCTCCATGATCAAATCACAGCTTTCACAGAAGGTATGTTCACTTTGAGGATTACAAAGAACTTTAAAAGAAACCTTAGCTCTCAGAAGAATTGTGAAAACTTAATGCAGGGTAATTCAAGCTTCAATGCAAATTAGAACATCTGGGAGCCTTAAACGTACTGATGCTGGGGTCCCATTCTCAAAGATTAAGAACTCCAGGAAAGACATAAAGGAACAAGAAGAACATGTCTTCCCTGGGTGGAAGCCTTCAGAGAGATGGGTGGGAACCTTCTGTTTACATTTCCAGGGTGGTTGAGGGAGTGGCAGTTGGGCTCAAGTGTGCATTATAGCACAGGCCATAATTACAAGTCACATAATTTCAGTTCTTCAGGGTTTCTTATGGTGCCTCTAGTGAGCAAAGGACATAAGTGAGTAGATGCATTTTCTATGAAGGTCAAAGCACTGTGTCCCAAACACCTAGCTCTCTAGGGTGTGCACATCTTGCTCCAAAGCTAAAGTATAGGTTCTTTTTCTTTAAGAAAAAATGGATGGAATACATCTTTCTAAGTACCTCCATTTATATGTACGTGTGCCTGTATGTAAGAATATGTACATATATGTGTATATTTCATATACATATATACTTCTTCTTAGAATGTGTATTAACATGTATACATAGAGATAGAAAGATAAAGGATAATATTTCATGCATAACCAGTATGATAGTACATCATTGCTGATTATATTCTCTGTCAAGGTTTTAGTGTACAGATTTTTTTCTTACAGATTTTAATATTAAAATATGCTAGGAAGAAATGTGAAAAAGTTTCTAATGGACCAAAAGGTTATTGAGCATCCTTTTAATAGAATTCTAGGGATTTAAAGAACTCTTCCAGGGTTATCGAATTCTAAAGGGGTCTATACCTTTCACTGTCTTTGACTATTTTGCAAAATTGTAGAGACAGAGACAGAAGTTAACTTCTGGAGGTCTGACAAGATTCTAGTGACTTTCCTTAATAGAAATTCAGTCTTTATTGGATAAAGACCCAGTTGGTTATTTTTACACTGTGGATATTGACCAGTTTTGTACTTATTAGCAAGTTCCTGTAGTGCTTCAAAACTTTTCTATAATAATATTTTTTAAAGGCCATTTTTTTTCCTTTGAAGGAAAGGGGATCTGGGAATACAGTCTCTAAACAGGGAATTATACCACTGAGGCAGGGTATCAGTGAGGCCTCTTAGAATATGTGAGAGCAGGTCTTTTACAGGAACACAGGGCTCAGAAGAAGTTCAACACAAACAAACAGAATGAAGCAATAAGGGAAACATCCCTTTCTTATTTTAAAATTCCCAAAATCCTAGATTTTTTAACCTAATATAGCTGGAACACTGTCTATCATGATAAAAACTAATCTTTACTGGGAAAAAATTCTTTTTGAAAGATGTAAAAGATTTTAAAATGGCTATATCATGAGCTGACAACTCTATTAATGTGGGTTCTCCAGAGAAGCAGAACCACAGAGTGTACATACAGTTATAAGGGGGGATTTACTAGATTGTCTCACAGAATCAGAGACTGGATAGTCCCACAGTGCTTGTCTGCAGGCCGGAGAGCCAAGTTACTGACCAGTCTGCAGGAGCTGGAGTCCGATGATGCAGACCCAGTCCAAAGCTGAAGACCCGGGAGTTCCAGAGAGTTGCTGGGACAGTTCACATTCAAAGACTGAAGAATGTGAAGTCTGATATCCACACCAGCAATGGCAGCAGCAAACATTGCACCCATTCAAGAACGACTGGGGTTCCCAGCCTGTGGAACAGTGCCACCCACATTCTGGGTGGGTCTTTCCACCCTGGGTTTGCTGACCCACATACCAGTCATCTCTGGAAACACCCTGTTGGGGCTTAGATATGAGGTGCCCCCCAAAAGCTCATTTATGAGATAATGTAAGAATATTCAGAGGTGAAATGCTTTGATTATGACAGAATTGATTCATTGATATGAATGAATTGGGAGGTAACTATAGGCAAGTAAGTATGGCTGGAAGAAATAGGTCACTGGGGGTGTGCGTATGGTATTTATATCTTGTCCCCAAAATGAACTCTGTCTCCCTCTCTCTCACTTCCTCCCTCTTCCTCTCCTGTTCCTTCCTTCTCTCCCTCTCCCCCTTCGTCTTTCTGGTTGCCTCAGGTCCAGAGCTATGGAGTTGGCTGATCATGGACTTAACCTTTGAAATCATGAGCTGAAATAAACTTTTCCTCTTCTATGTTGTTCTTATTGGGGTCTTTTGGTCATTGTGAATCAAAGCTAACTAAAACACACCTTCACTGTCACATCCAGACATGTGAATTACCAATTTCCTAGGCATCTTTCAATCCAGTCAAGTTGACAACCAAGATTAGCCATCACAACAGCATTTCTCCACAAATTTGGAAGTCCTTTGATATAAAGTCTACAGAAAGTATTAATTCCTCTAAAGTTGTTGTTTCGGATAAGGCCCTCCAGAGAAATTGATAAGGATCCAACCAAAATTGCCATCACTCTGACTCACAGTTTTTAGTTGACCCATAGTACATTTTGCCCATTATAATACTAAATTATCTGCCCAGAAGCATTCTTATTCACTAGTTTTGAAAATTTGATATATGACCTCAAACTGAGCATGCTTAAGAATTCCCAACTCAAGATTATAGATTAGTATATAGGGAGATCCAACATGGCGGCCAGCGAGGAAGCAGCACTTTCAATATAGCCACGGTGGACATCAGTGTGGAGGTTCTCAAAAAACTAAAAAGGGACCCAACATATGATTCAGCCATAACCAATCCTTCGTATTTACAGAAAGAAAAAAAAACTAAAGTCAACATGCTATAGCAATATATGCACACCTGTGTTTATAGCAGCACAATTTATAATAGCCAAGTTATGAAACCAGCCTAGATGTCTATCAACAGATGAATTGTTACAGAAAATGTGATATATTCACATTGGAGATTTGCTCAGCCATAAAGAATAATGAAATTATGTTATTTACAGGAAAGTGTATGGAATTGGAGAACATCAGGCTAAGGAAAATAAGTCAGATTCAGAAACTCAAGGGTCATATGTTTTCTCCTACATGTGGAAGCTAGCAGAAAAAAGGGGAATGGTGGGGAAATCATGAAAATAGAATGCAGACAAGTCAGGTAGAGGAAGGAGTTGGGGCAGGGAGGAGGAAGCGAGGAGGTACTGGAGAATAAAATCAATCAAATTATGTACTGTGCATATAGAAATAAGCCACAATGAAATATGATATTCTGTATAATTATAATTATTATTCATTGATAAAAAAAGTTTAAAAAGAGTCTGACCACCTCTACATGAATGAGTTTCCCAATAAAAGCCCTTTGCTTTCTTTGTTCAGGGAGACAGATTATTGCTTTAGGACTTATTCCCAGTGTTGTACTTACTTGCTGTAAGTAATAAACTTGTCTTAAGTTTATATCTCCTGGCTTTGCTTTTAGGCTTTGTATTTATCAAGGAGTGAAAAACATGCTTTTTTGTTATATTAGAAGGTCTTGTATTCTTTAGGCAACAGTTTGCTTAATTTGAGAACTTTACCTTTTATGAAATATTTTTAGTCTTCCCCTTATAGTTTTCAAACAAGTTTTCCATAAGTGAAATGCTTTTTACCATCTCTCAATCCAAAAATAATTGTGTGTATACCTGTGTATGTAGGAGTACATGTGTGAGAATTCAAAACAAAATTATGAAGTCAAATTCTGTTACAAATCATCTACAATATTTTCTGTTAAACAATGCTAATATTGGTTGATTAATTCCATCAAATATTTTATTGACAGATAAAAAGAAACTTTTACTGCTACTTACTTAAAATGCCTCAACTTTTTACATAATAAATACTCTTTTCATTTTTCTCTGTTAAGCAAAGTGCAATTTCCATTCATTGTGAAATTTGTGGCATACCTTTAAACAGTATTATTTTTTCTTAACTGCTTTGGTTGTAGGACTAATTTCTGCATCTTCACCTAATCCTGCATCGATTGTAGGCCTTCATTTTAAATTAAAAAATATGCATGTGGCTATATGTATGTGTATCTGTTTAACTAGAAAACAGATAAATTTTATTATAATAAAAATTTATTTTATTATAATAAAAAATTTTATTATAATAAAATTTTATTATAATAAAAATAAGGAAAACTAGTTGGGTATGTACATCAGTGGCAAAGCCCTTGCCTTGCATGTGCAAGCCCTAGATTCAATAAGATAATAAGTTTTACAAATTAATCCTATATTAGTCATCTTTTTGTTGACATGACCAAAATACTTGAAAACAATAACTTAAAGGAGGAAAGATTTATTTTGGTTTCAGTCCATGGTTGACTGGTTCCGTTGCTAAGGGCCTGAGGTGAGGCAGAGCACCACCGTGGCAGAGAGGGCAAGGTGAAGTGGAGCTGCTCACCTATGGTAGCCGGGAAGCAGAGAGAAAGTTGGGAGGAAGAGGCTGGAGACACGCCATACCCTTCCAAGGCATTCCCCCAGTGACTTCCTCCAACTAGGCCTCACTTCCTGCAGCTTACACCACTTCCCATGGTGCCAACAAATCATTAATCTATCAAGTTGGTTGCTGGGGCAACATCTGTAATCCCAATGACGTGAGAGTCTGAGGCAGGAGTATTGCAAATCTAAAGCTAGCCTCAGCAACTTAGGGAGACCCACAGAAACTTAGCAAGACCATGTCTCAAAATGTAAAAATAAAAAAGGACTGGGGATGTAGCTTAGTGCTAAAGCACCCCTTGGTTCAATCACTAATACTGAAAAAAAAATCTATCCATCAATTAATCAATTGATAAGGTCAGAGCCCTCAAAATCCAATCACTTCCTGAAAGCACTACCTCTAAACATTGCTAGAGTGAAGACTAAGCCTTTGAGACAAGCCTTTTTGGGACATTCCAGATCCAAACCATAAAAATTCCCAATCATAATTCACATAAGTTTCGTTCCATTTCTTGCTGATTACATAAAATATACAAATAACCTGCATTGCTATACTCAATACATAGAAAAAAAAAACTGAACTGAAGCAAGCTACTGATACTGACTGGTTCAGGGATGTGTTGAAGGGCTATGCCAGAAAAACAATAGGGCCTAGCCCACACACTACAATCCAACAACCATATATTAAGCAATGTTACAATTAAACCCTACTAAAACAATGCATTTGTGCTTAATAGGAAAATACACTGCTTCTGTTCATAAATTTAAATTAATTAAAACTAAATATAATTTCAAAAATTTATTAAATTTAAATTTTATTTTAATCAAGGCTAAATAAAAGTGACTACATTCCAAGTGCTCACTATCCATGTATGGCTAGTTGCCATTGTATTAAATAGTACAGATTAGAAAGGGGAGAAGAGAGACTTGGGGAGCTGCCAAGATTTGGGAGGATGGAACAAGTATAGGAGAAATTTTTAAAGTTTTGCTGTGTTATATCCTCCCTTTGCTGTTCCCCAGGAAAATATATAGAAAATGTATGTTTTCCAAGGCTATCAGATGAGTGGTTGCTTTTAATTCAGGCATCTATAACAGACACTACAGACTAGTCAGCTTAAACTAGACAAATTTATTTTCTCATAATTCTGAAGGCTCAAAGTTCAGGATCAAAGTGTTAGTAGGGTTGGTTTCTGGTAAGGGTTCTCTCCCTGATTTGCAGTCTTTCTCACTATGTCCTCATATGGCTTTACTTTGTGTGTGTAGACAGTGAACTATTTGGTGTCTCGTTATAACTAGTTTAACAACCAAAATAATTAATGAGGGAAAAGTCTGTAAGAAAATATATTGTATATTTCACAATGAATAGCCACAATGGGAATTAGAGTTTCAACTCTGGAATTTTTGAGGACACAAACATTCAGTCTATAACAGCTATTCGAACAAACAGAAAGAGTCATAAAATTTTATTTTATTCACTTAATGTGTAATGTTTTAGGAGTTTTTGTTCTTGAAAGAACTTTGTGGTCTAGAGAGGTGGATCCAATATGAATTTAGCATTTTTTCTATAACAAATTTAATATCTTTTCAGCACAGAGTCAAGCTAACTAATATGTATCCTTTAATCACCACATTAGCAACTTAATTTGATGCAATAGTCTTATATAGAAAAATACTAGTTAATTTTGTTCATCTCCCTCATCTCTTTTATCCTAAAAGCGATATCTAAGCTCAGGAGAGGTTTGTATCACATCATGACGTTGTAAGAGACCAGAATATACGAGCTCAAACGTGCTTCTTTGGCATAAGGATTATTTGGAATTGATTATTTTAAGAAATATCAGACATAGGAGAAGCTCTGAAAACATTGTAAGTTTTCTTTTTATAAGGAAAATTGACACCTATAAAGAAAAACTCCATTTGTAAGAGGATCTCCATTTCTGAACCAGAAAGAGAAGATGACTCTAATCACAATATCATCTTATTAATGGAAAAGACATCAACTTAAATCCTCATAACTGACCTTATTCTTGCTTACGTGCTTTTTCTAGTAACTTCCACATGATCTTGCCTCCCTCCATCTTTTTTTTTCCTTTTATTTAGCTGAAGATGATATTTAGGCCTGAATTCTAAGCTATTTCTTGGGCTATTTACTTTCTGTATTTTTCCTAGGTGTGTATGAAATATACATGTTAATAATCTTTTGTTTTTCTCTCTTGTTAATCTGACTTTTGTAATAGAGGCCCAAGCTGAGAATTTACAGGGTAGAGGGAAACAATATGTTCCTCCCCTTCAGCAGCGGGGAGGGATCGGGTGGGCATCCAACCCTGTGGTTGTTTCTCCAATAACATCCTCTGCAAAGTGACTCATCCCATCTGTTCTTTGCTCCTCATCTCCTGTTTGAAGGGATTCAGTGCTCAGGTGCCCTTGTCCTCAGAGCTCCAGTCTGGTTAACATGGGCTGCTCTGTGCTTCTTCATGTCCACCACAGGGCCTTTTGGGCAGTTCATACTCATTTTGGCTGCTGTCTCACACCCCCATAGCATTATGGGAGATTGGATCAAGGGTACAGAATTAGGCTCCTTTTGCCTAAATATGCCACTATCTGCATTCTGCTTTGACCGATGCCCTCACACCTGGTGCATTTACAGCCTCCTTCAATATACAACAGAAATTGAGATGTTTCCTGTCCTCAGAGATCATCAGTTTTCTGAGTTTTCTTTTTCCCCCTTCAACCTACTTGTTGGGAAGTTTCCACCCAGCCTAGTAGAGAGAATGTTGATTTCCTCTTCAAGAACCTGCAGCAGTTGTTGCTCACCCTGACCTCCCTCGTGAAAACCTGTTGAATCATCCTACCTGACCCTAGATGGGAAAGAGTATCTACCGAAGGGTAAAAATAATGACTTTCATAGGTCTTGGTTGGAATGGAGCCCTGTCAAAAAGATGGATTCACAAGAGAAAAACAATAGAAAAGTATTACCAGGTATTTCTCATATATACATGGGAGACACCCAGAGAATGAGTAATTCTCCATGAGGTGGCTGTGAATTTGAGTCGATGTAACATCATTCACAAAGAATAGTAAATTTTTAGGAAGTGACAAAACAATATGTTAGCCACTAACAAGCCCCTAAAAACAATCACATATGCTAGCAGGGGCTGGGGAATAGCTGATGCCCCTTCAAATGAGTATTAACACTCCTTCAAAGTTGGTTTTTGTTGCTTCAGAAAAGGTCCTTCAGAGAAACTTGTAGGGGACCAACCAAATCACCTAGTTGTTCTGACTCACTCTTTTTAGGTGACCCAGAGCAAATTTTGGTCATTTATCACACTAATCCTCTGCCCAGGAGGTGATCCTCTGCACTATTTTTGAACATGTGAAGTGTAGCATGCTTAATGCTCAGGAGTATGATCACCTCTGTATGCAATGACCTGCTTTCTTATATGAACATGTAAAAGGTTTCTTAATAAAAGCCCCTTGCTTTCTTTGTCTGAGCAGACACTGCTTTGGGAATCATCTCCATCACTATCCTTAACTTGCTGCAAGTAGTAAACCTTGCTTTACTTCTTTATTCCTGGTTGTATTTATTGTTTGTGCTTTTCCTCAACAAAAGTGAACCTATTGCATTCGATTAACAAAGGAAAAAGACTTTGAGTCTCTACAAATGGCAACTTGGAGAAAAGGCAAATAATCTTACAATAAAAGCTAGTGGTGGCTGTCAATGTGGATTCCTCTGGTACCATTTCCAAGGTCAATGAGGATCTTAAGCTGTCTTTGTTAACCTTGTTCTCCCTGGTAAAGTGGTGGTCTGATTACCTTTTCTACTTGTAAATCTATGTCCTTCTTTTAGGAAACAGAGGGGGAGGGAAAAGGGATCTCCTGCATCTGCTTCTTGTCTTCAGCTGAATAATCCTTCATATTTTGGGGAGAGCTATTTTGGTTCTAATTCTAATCCTCTGTTTTGCAAAAAACCTAATTTTAAATCATCACATATTTCCTCATGGGCACCAGCTGTTTTCTGAGTTCTGGGGACCTGGCCTCAACTCCTCTTATTTAATAAGGAAAAGCAAAGAGAAGAGTAAAAAGAACTGTACATGTCTGAACATGTACATGTACATGTCTGCACATCCTCCACTTCCATTCAACACCTGTCAACATTTTGCTACATTTGACATTAAGGCACTCTCACACTCTTTTTTCTCATGTGTGGGCACATTACTTTTTTCTTTCTTTTTTAAAAATGTAAAGTCTTAGATTCACATAAAAATTTAGCAGAACCTACAGAGTTCCTATATATCCCTTCACCCAACTCAGACCACAATTTTTTCTTATCACTAACATTTACATTTGGTGTTGTACATTTGTTGCAATTGACAAGACAATATTTATACCTTATTAACTGAAATCCATAGTTTATTAGGGTTCATTTACTCTTTGTTTTATATAATTTTATGTGTTTTGACAAATATACAATGCCATGCATCCACCATTAGAGAACTGTACTGAATAGAATCATTGCCTTCCAAAATCTCCTGTGCTCCATTTAATCATTCCCCTACTTTCCCCATCTAGCAAGCACAGATATTTTTCATCTCTATACTTTCACTTTTTCCCCAGAATGTTATATCATTGGAAAAACATAATATGTAGCCTTTCAGAATGGCTTCACTGACTAAGCAATATGCATTGAAATTTCCTCCAAATCTTTTTATGGCTTGCTAGAATATTAGTTTTTAATGAATAAAAAATATCCTGTTGTATGGATGTACCATATTCATTCATGTATTGAAGGACATCTTGGTTGCTTCCAGTTTGGACAATTAGAAATAAACTGCTGTAAGTTTTCGAGTGTAGATTTTTGTGTGAACAAAGTTTTGAACTAGGTTAAGTAAATACTTATATGATAGCTGGATGGTAATGGTAAGACTGTCCTTAGCTTTTTAAGAAAGTGCCACACTGTCTTCCAAAGCAACTGTAGACTTTTCATGCCTAACAGTGATGAATAAGTCCCTATTGCTTCCCATCCTTGCCAACATTTGGTGTTCTTGGCGTTTTTGATTACAGCAACTCCAGAAAGTGTCTGCTGATATCTCACTGTCATTTGCATTTGCAGTTTTCCCATATTACATTCATAAGATGTGGAGGCCAATGAACATTTTAAGCTGTCCCAGTGGTGAACCCATGCTCTGCCTCGTTGACAGGGGAATGATGTCTTTCGTCCTTGCAAATCTATGCTCTGCTTCAATTTCTATTTGTCCCAAACAGATCCTTCCCATTAAAAAGAAGAAAAAAAAAAGCCCTACATTCTGAATTTGTCTGATAGCTTTCTTATGACATCATTTAACCTACCCCTCTCTCACATGTGTTTCTGATAAATTGGAAATTGAATCTAGATACTAGTTCAGATTCAGTTTAAATAAAATACTTTATAGGTGATGTGCATATTAAGTGTAAGAGTATCATAATAGGAGATATTCAATGACAGGTTGCCTTGCTACTAATGATACTAAGTTTGATTACTTGATTAAAGAGCCCAAGAAAAAAGAAAAAGGCTCCTCTTCCTATCTCTACAACTAATCCTGAAATACATGCATAAACATAATCAGTGCATACACATAAATCAGTTTGGAGAATGACAAAGCAAACAGAGCAAATATTGGTGAATATGGGTGAAGGATGCATAAACTATTCTTGCAACTTTAAATTTAAAAGCATATATCCTATCCTTTCCTGCAAAACCCACCATAAATACAGCTGTTCTTTTTTTGTTTGTTTGTTTGAGAGAGAGAGAGAGAGAGAGAGAGAGAGAGAGAGAGAGAATATGAATCTTTTTTTTTTTGGTAGATGGACACAACACAATGCCTTTATTTTTATGTGATCCTGAGAATCAAACCCGGATCCCGCCCATCCTAGGCAAGCGCTCTACCGCTGAGCCACAATCCCAGCCCCAGCTGTTCTTATTTATTCTGCTTTCTTACTCTGCTCTGAAACTCTAGTGGCTAGGAAACTGCTCCTAAAGTGGGAAAACTTGGTTATAATCCTCACATTCGACTAGGAATTACTGACACCAAGATCTCTCTTGTAAAGTTATAGCATGCTTTTAAATTGCAAGAAATTTGAGGTATGATCCTTTTGACATCAAACAAATAGCCTATTCCCCAAAAGACTTTCGCATCCATTGATAGTCTTTCCCTGACTTAATTGTTACAGTGAAGTGAGCTTTGCTACTAATCATCAAAACCAAGCTTTGAAATTAAAAGGAAAATGAAAAGAAAGAATAAGAAGAAAAACGCTCCTCTTCCTATGAAAATGCCAGTCTTTTAATATGATATCTATGCCTTTCAAGATCTGATTTTGGAACTCCAGGCCAAGAATTTTAATTCATTCTTAAAAGAACCCAGTATCTGCACTTCCCCAGGGCAGTGAGACTTGGCCTTAGTCCCAGCAGCGGAAAGAATGCAAAACTAAAAGCAGTTATTATGGGTTGGGGTTGTGGCTCAGTGGTAGAGCACTTGCCTCGCATGTGTGAGGCACCAGGTTTGGTCCTCAGCACCACATAAAAATAAATACATAAGATAAAAGTAGTCACTGAAAAGGAAAAAGGCATCATGGAATATTTCAAATATTATCTTGCTATATGTAAGCATCATCCCTTCCTAATCGTGGTAGTAGAAAGTCATCAATCATTGCTAAAACTAGGGGCAACAGTTTTATGATAAACATAATATTATAGAATCTCACAGTATGTCCTCTAAACGAGTTACTAATTTAAAAAGAAAGAAAAGGAAGTAGCTTTAAAGTTGAGGAGGCAGGCCCTCCTTCACCAAATGGTCAAAGTTAGCATTACCAATATTAGAATCAGATTGAAAGCCAGTGCTACCTGAGACACTGAGGACTCAGAAGCCCTTATGTGCTATTCCAGTCCAAGATGCAAACTCTGAATTTTATTGGGCAAACTCAAGTTGAGGGACATTCTAGAACAACTGGTCTGTGATCTTCAAAAATACCAAGGTCAAGAATGGCAAAGAAATGCTCAACAACTCTCCTGGATTAATGGAAACTAACAGTGAGCACTGGTCTGAATGTTCATTGTTCCCCCCAAATTCATATGTTGAAATTCTTACCCCAAGATGATGGTGTTAAGTGGTAGCATCTTTGGAAAGTAATTAGGTCATGAAAGTAGAGTCCTCATGAATAGAATGATTGCCCCTGTAAAAGAGACCCAGGGGATATCACCTCACCACCTCTTCCTTGAAAGGACATAATGAAATCAAGATAAGGATTCTCAGTAGACACCAAATCTGCCAGTACCTCAATCCTGGCCCCCAGTACTGTATTTCTGTCTTTTATGAACTAGCTAGTCTGGTATTTTTAGAGTAGCATAAATGACATAAGACAGAAACATAACAACTAACTGTAATAAAAAAAAGATTTAAAGGACATTGAGACAGTTGGAATATGGACTGTAGATTACAAAGTACTATCATATTCATGTTGAATTTCCTGATTTTGAGAAATGTACTATTATTATGTGAAACAATGTCCTTGATTTAAGGAAAGACACCTAGAAATATTTAGAGATAAAGGGGCAATCTCTACAACTAATTCTGAAACACATGCATAAACATAATCAGTGCATACACATAAATCAGTTTGGAGAATGACAAAGCAAACAGAGCAAATATTGGTGAATATGGATGAAGGATGTATAAACTATTCTTGCAACTTTAAGTTTAAAAGCATATATCCTCTCCCTTCCTGCAAAACTCACCACAAATACCGCTGTTCTTATTTCTTCTGCTTTCCTTACTCTGCTCTGAAACTCTGGTGGCTGAAAAACTGCTCCTAAAGTGGGAAAACTTGGCGATAATCCTCACATTCAACTAGCAGTTACCGACATCATGGGTTAGAACTTGCCATTCTAGATCTCTGATTTTTTTAATCTGCATTAATGTGGATTAGGTCTCTAAGGTTCTAGGATTCATTGGCAAGTTGTCAACATAGAAACTCTTGGATGTTTTGTTCACTTCATGGGATTTTAATATTCACACTTCCAGATAACCATTATCTCCAAGTCTCCACTCTTTTTTTCCCTACTGCCTCTGTAGCTCCCAGAGTAGGTACAATCCGTTGCTTTTGAGTTTCTCATCCTAAATCGAATGAGGCAAAGGAGTGCAGTTTGCTTCCTGGTCACTAGGAGAACCAATTTTATGTATTACTTGGGTAAAGTAAGGCAGAATACCCAGGACTTCTGCTGCTGTTTGGGGAACCAAAGAGAGGTGGGAAGTGGTAGTTATCTGCTAGAGGGAGCTACTGAATCCAAATCATTTCTATCTAGCAACTATTTCCCCATCTCAGAATATCCAGGTGGTTCTCATTTATAGGCCTTGTTCAAATTATTAGGCTGAAGGTATCTCTGTTTGGATAAAAATAAGAGAGAAATTAAACTCCTGAAGTTCAGTACCATTGACCATGGCCATAATACTACTTAGCTAAAGAAAACAGAATAAAACCTTTAAAAACCAGGAGTCAAGAACATGTTGCCAGATGGAAAAGTGCAGAAGAGATCAACTCTTATCCCAGACCTTTCTATCCCAAAAGCTCTAGTGAAGAATTTACAAAATCCTGAAACTTCTCAGAAATACTCTAAAATATGGAGAGAAGCAAATGAGTCACATATTAATATCTAGTTACTAATGACTAAAAAATCACAGATTTAGTAGCTTGAAATAACACAAACTTTATATCTTTAAGTTATGGGAATAAAGATGTCTGGAATTGGTTTTGCTAGATGAAAAGCAAAGTGTCCTCAGTGCTGCATTCTTTCTGGAGGATCCAAAGAAGAATCCAGTTCCTCAGCATTGCCAGCTTCTGGAAGCCACCTGTTTTTCTTGGTGTAGCATACTATAAGAGACATATCATGGATGCTGATGGCCAGAGGCCCACCCAGGTGTCTTATCCTTATAAGACAGATACTCCATGTTACTTAGCACTGCTACAGAACCTGCTCTCGGGATTTCCAGTATGAATATAATTTTTACAAACCTTACAACAAAGTTTATCCTTAGAATAGCATAAACTACCTTCATAAAAGAAACATCTGCTAACTTATCTGGTCTGAATAGAGGTGTAAAAAAGTACAAAGTATAAAGCAACCCCTAATCTCTGACACCCTGTCAGACCTCCTGTATCTGGCCCAGGACACCAAATTGCTCCCACTATCCATCTCCTTAGACCACTGCTAGAATTAACCGCTTGAGCATCACACAGGGCCTAAGACTTCTTGACATGAATTGGACCAAAGGGAAAAAGTCAACCCTGGAGTAGTTGACTAACTAGGACCATCTAGAATGCCTAAACACAATAGCTGGCTCCTGGTTCCTTCTCCACCTCCAAAGCCAGTGACATTGTATATTCAACCTCTCTGCCTCCTGTCTTCCTCTTTCACTTACAAGAACCCTTGTCATTGCATGGGGTCCCCATAGATAATCTAGGATTTTAAGAGCCTTAAAATTACCACAAGTTTGGGAGACTTTCAAAATGGCTGAATAGAGAGGGTTGCTTCCTTGGCTGCTCTGTGGCATGAAACCAAGAAAGCAGACAGGCAGCTTCTCAACAAAGTGGGAAAAAAATGTGGGGGGACCTTACTGGAATTTAAAACTTGACATTCAAAGCAGATTGGGGACTCATATGGTTGCATATAATAAGGAAGAATTCCTAGCAAACAGCCTCTACTTCAGCCAGAGGCACCAGTCAGAGTGGTACCTCCACAAGCAAAGTAGAGGGAAAAAGGAATTAAAGTAATGCACATTTTTAGAAGGTCTGATGTGTGTCTGGTAAGGAGAGTTTAGAGATTGAAGATACTGCCCAACTAAGCTGAAAGGCGAACTGCACAATATCCTTGGGCAGGAAAGAAGCCACCATCTCTACCAGCAGCCTGCAAAGACAGAGGAACCATTTTGCAGCCATGGCATGGGGGCCAGCAGCTGAGGGAGCTGATTCCTGGCAACCCCAAGTTTGGCCCACAATACAGGCCTGAAAAACCCACACTGCACGACACAGAGTGTACCTAAGTGGCCAGGATAAAATCAAAGGTGAAGAGAGGTTTACACAGGGGACAACTGGTTGCAGAAACCCACCCAGTCCCCCCCAATCCTCCAGTTTGGCTGCTTTCAGGGAAAGAATTTAAAAGGGAAAGGACAGGAGAGATTGAGATGGAGACTGATCTGAAGACCAGTAAATGTGGGGTCCACAGGTGGCCTAGGGGACTAAGAATTTGTTCCTTCACCACATGAGTGGAACCCAGGGGAGATTCCAAGGGAGCAGTCCTCCAGCAAGGACCACAATTGCTGGGCCCTGGAGGTGTACTGATACAAAATCTCCAGACCAATTGGCATTCAGCAAAAAACCTGGAGCCCACATATGTCTAACCCCCTCCCCCAGAATTTCCACCTATAGGATTACCTCACTCCAGTAATGCACCCAGAGGTTAGGGCATCACATTCCAGATGACCCCCACCTAACATTGCTGAGAAGAGAAGCTGAGAATCTTTTGAACTCCAGTGGAAACAATTCTTTAACTTTTCATGGAGATTCTCTCTCTCTCTCTCTCTCTCTCTCTCTCTCTCTCTCTCTCTCTCTCTCCTTTCTTTTCTCTTTGACCTTAATGTCTTATGGAAATTTACACAAACTCATATTTTTTCTCATTTGTAACATTTTTTGAAGCCAATTATTTTTTATGAATCAGTTTTTTGAGGTCAAGAATATTTGATTAGTATATTTCAGTTTTGATTTGTAGTCTTTAATTTTTTAAAAATTTTACTTCATAAATATTTTTCTCTCACCCAATTCCCTTGATTTGCTTTCTCTCTTTTCTTCTGCTAATGACTTATCTCTACTATTTTCTCTTTCACTCTTCCTTTTTTACTTCTATCTTCTCTCCTCCTCCCTCATAATCGTCACATCCTATATCATTTCTGTCTGTCCTCTCCCTGTTCCCCATTTGAAATTATAAACCCTTTAAAACATGTACTGTTTTTATTGTAGGCAATAACTGATCATATCATTTCTATTTATTGTGACAATTAAGATTGTAGATATCATAGCAGGAGCTATGTGGTTTAATGCTGCATATTGTTTGCATTAGTTGTTGTTATTGTTTGCCTCCTCCTAAATGGTGAGGTACTGGAATTTTCAGAGACACTATAAATCCACAGGGTAGAAACTCTACTGCCTTAGATCCATATTGTTAGATGGGTAGACACAAAAACAACATGAGAAAGCAAGGGAACATATCACCCCAAATGAACAAAGATACTTCAATAACAGAATCCATCAACACCACAGTAGAAAAAATGTCTGAGAGGAGTTTAGAATATACTAGTTAAATTGATCTGCAAGGTAAAGGATGATACAAGGAGTGAAATCAGAGAGAAAATATATGATGTGAAAGATCACATCAATGAAGACGTAGAGATTCTGAAAAAAAATCGAGCAGAAATCCTCAAAATGAAGGAATCAATAAGCCAAATTGAAAATTCAATTAAAAGCATCAACAACAGACTAGATCACTTGAAAGACAGAGTTTCGGGCAATAAAAACAAAATATATAATCTTGAAAACAAAGTTGACTGTGGAGAAAAGATGGTAAAAGACCATGAACAGAACTTCCAAGAAATTATGAGATAACATGAAAAGACCAAATTTGAGATTTATTGGGATATTGAGTAAAATGAGAGATATGAAAAATTATGCGCTATATGCGTAATATGAATTGTAATGCATTGTGCTGTCACATATAACAAATTTAAAAAGAAAATTTATTGGGATAGATGAAGGCTTGGAGATACAAACCAAAGAAATGCATAATTCTTTCAAGGAAATAATCTCAGAATAATTTTCCAAGCCTAAAGAATGAAATAGAAAATAAAATACAGGAGACTTATAGGACCCCAAATATACAAAATTACAACAGTTCTCCACCAAGGAACATTATTATGAAAATGCCTAACATACAGAATAACCATAGATTTAAAGGCTGCCAGAGAAAAATAACAGGTAACATTTAGAGGAAAATCAATCCCAATCTCAGTTGATTTCTCAGTCCAGACCATTAAAGCTAAGAGTAATATATACCAAACTCTTGGAATAATATATACAAGGCTCTGAAAGAGCATTGAATGATCAATGGAGAGCAGAGGAAATCAGAGATGAAATAAAAAATACTTAAAGGAAAATGAGAATAGTGATACAATACAACATATAAAAATCTCTGAGACTCTATGAAAGCAGTGCTAAGAGGAAAGTTCATTGCATTGAGCTCTTGTTTAAAAGAATAGAAAGTCAACAGATAAATAGCCTAACATTACATCTCAAAGCTTTAGAAAAAAGAAGAACAAATCAACACCAAAAGCAGTAAAACACAGGAAATAATTAAAATCAGAGCTGAAACCAATGAAATTAAACAAACAATTCAAAAAAATCAACAAAACAAAAAGTAGATTCTTTGAAAATATAAATAAAATTGAGAAACCCTTAGCCAACCTAACAAAGAGAGAAAACTCAAATTATTAAAATTCACAATGAAAAAGGAAATAAGGAAGAAAGGAGGAAGCAAAATTAAATAAGCATTGTATATTATTGTATATTATTTCCATCCTGTCGGTCACCTAATAAGCCAAAGGAAATTCCTCATGTTTTATTTTCCCTGCAGAGTAACAGCATGGACATTTATTCACTTAGGTAAGAGTCTCCAAGTAAGAGTCCAAAAATTAGAAGAATGAGATTGAAAGAAAGATTGTAAGGATAAGCAATAAGAGTATAAACACATTAGGAACCAAACCAACTATAGAACAAATAAAGCAGGGGTAGCAAGGAGCCAAACAATACTGAAAGTAAAAGGAAAGACGGGATAATCACAGTGGATATATATTAAGAGAAAGATACTAAACCAATTAGAGAGATACTACTGATATAAAATTAGACAAAGATATTATAATTGGTTCCCTGAAATGGAAAATTAGAATACAGAGAGCAAAAAAATATATAACAGATATACAAAACACATAAAGAAGATTCTTTGAACAAGTGGAGTATGCCATAATCAAAGAAATTCTGGACTTGGTCTACTTAAGTTATCAAAACTCAAAAAAGCAAGCATAGAAGCTGGGCACAGTGGCACATGCCTATATTTCCAGTGCCCTCAGGAGGTGGAGGCAGGAGGATCTAAAGTTCAAAGCCAGCCTCAGCAACAGCGAGGAGCTAAGTAACTCAGTGAAACCCTGTCTCTAAAAAATACAAAATAGGGCTGGGGATGTGGCTCAGTGGTTGAGTGCCCCTGAGTTCAACCCCTGGTACCAAAACAAAAACAAAAAAATCAAGCATGTAGATGGAAAAATGAATCATCTACAACGGCTGAAATTCAGCCTGGCTTCAGACTTCTTTACAGAACAGTTTTCATGCTGGAAGACAGGAAAGAGGTTTTAAAAAATTTGAGAAGAATGTGTGACCCAGGGATATTATATCCAGCCAGGATATTATTCAAATATAAAGACAAAATGAAGATATCTTAATATATGAAAGATCTCAGAAAATGCACCAGCTTACAGTAACACAGTAATTACCTGTATTAGCATCCAACTAATGAAGAAAGAATTTAGAAGAAAGAACTCAGAAATGAAGCTGCAAAAATAAAAGGATTAAATATGGAATCCAATTAAATACAGAGCTAATTATAAAGAGCTGTGGGAATAATGGTTACAGACAAAATATGAATGTTAAAAAGCTAGTCAGTTAATATACATACGCACACATTCCTACAAATACACAGACCTACATAAACAGACCTAACAAAACCCCGAAGTTTGGAAAAGGGGAGACAGGAAGAATAGGTGTTCAAAGGTTACGTTTTATAATAGAAAGGCAATTGACATATGAACTTTAAAAATACCGCTGAAACTCTAATCTTTATCATAATTCGTTTCTAAAATATAATTGTTCAGAAATATTATCTCTTGCAAATGAAAATAAAATTATCCTGAATTCCAATATTTCTTTATTTCAACTTATTCCCATTCTTCTGTTGACTTACTTATACTTTAATCTTTTCCATCTAAAAAGAATACATAGAGCATGATGTCATTTTTTTTTACAAAAGCATTCTTACCAGTTGGTCTATCTACCTTTTCTTCAAACTGAACATGTATGTATTTTGAGTATTAATATCAATAATGCATATTTCTGGGTGGCATATTTGAAGTGAAGACTTGTAACATTAGTCTTCACACTTCTATGAATTATTTGCGTTCTCTAAAATGAGCACACTTTTTTAAAAAAATCAAAACAATAAAAAATAATTTTTCCTTTAAAAAAAAGAAATGTCAGGAAACAAATGAACTAAAATGTTATCAGTGAAAAATCTGGGTGCCAGGAATGTGGGATGATTATCATATTATTCTTTACATTTTTAATTTAAAAAAAATTTTAAATGAAATATCTGGATAGAGTTAAGAAAAAGAGATTTGGGACCTCAAATCAGTGGTAATTTCTAGCATTTTTCAGGAGTAAAGGTCTTAACACAGAGTCCCATATCTGGACAGGTGTACCTTCATGGACCACAGGATGCCACCAGCTGTTTAAGGTCAGATACCTCACTAAGTTTTGTCTTTGATTTAAGGCTTAAGAAGCAAGGTTTTTTTTTTTTTTTTTTAAAGCATAAGTAAGATTTTTATGTGATTTTCCTATGGAGAGGATGAACAGACCAACAGATACTAATCGTGCAAGGGAAGAGAACAGGTTTGTTCTATTCACTGTTGTATTCACATCTAATGCGTAGCAGACTCTTGATGCATCTTTACTAAGGGAGTGAACCCAAGATTTCGTCTGCTTGAAAGTTAGATTCATAATATAGATCAGTAAATTGCCATGTGGTTTATGAGCTGGGCTCCAAGGACTTGGTTGTCAGTCTCAGGCTGTCTCCCTCATCTCAGAGAGAATGACCATCTGGATGTGACAAAATTATGACTCACAGTTTACAAAGTCAACAATCCATGACATTTCATGACATGGCCAAGGTTATGTCTCCCTGGAGCCCAGAATGAATCACAAGTTGATGTCCTTCCATAGAGCATTTCTCAAACTGCTAGGCACAGAATCAATGTGCTATGTTTACTTTATTTGTACTTCCTTGTATATATTATGGTTTAAATATTAAGTGTCCCCAAAAGCTCATGTGTGAGACGATTCAAGGTTTAGAGGTGAAATGATTGGATTATGAGAGCCTTAACCTAAATCAGTAAATTAACCCCCTGATATAACTGAGTGGTAACTGAAGGCAGGTAGAGTGTGGCCTAAAGGAGGTAGGTCTAGGGGCATGCCTTGGGGCTTCTTGTCCCTGAAGAATGGAGTCTCTCTCTACATCTTGGTGCAATGTCCCGAGCCACTTCCCTCCACCATACTCTTCTGTGGAGAAGTTCTGCCTCACCTCGAGCCCCAAGGTGTAGAGCCAGCCTTTTTTGGACTGAGATCTCTGAAACTGTGAGCCCTCAAATAAACATTTCCTCCTCTAATTGTTTTTTTCCAGTTCTTTCGGTCTCAGCCACAAAAAGCTGACTAAAACAGTTTAGGACAGAATTATTAATTTTGATTTATCTTTGCTGAAGTAGGAGGCTCCTAAAAGGTGAAAGGTAAGTCTGTACCACATTCCTTGTTGTTGCTTCTTGGAGTTGCAACATTTGGTTCCCTCACTCAGTGGGTTACTTATATGACTTTGGTATTTCAGAAACAAAATCAAGAATTATTGGAGGACTTTATCGTACAGGGTTTGTTTCTTTGTTTTTTGTTTTTTGTTTTGTTTAAATTTGGAAGTGGAAGAAGTATGATTATACTGAGAACAAAAGAGGAAGAGGATGAAAGCTGGTGCTTTGAGTTAAGAAGGTAACAATGGCATCATCATCTGCGGGAGAGAGAACACCTCCTGAGCCTAGGAAGAGAGTACAAATCCAGTGTTTCTGGTAGTCACTACCTACACTCAGAGGTCCTAATGGAGGATACCTGCAGGATACTTACAGCACATGGACTCTAAGCATGCAGCATTAAAGGTCAGAGTGGTACCACTGAGATGGCCTCCCTGCATCCTCCAAGGAGGAGCGCCTATCAAAAGACAGATAATCAGGCTCAACACAGCACCACTGGCAACGACAGTGACCACTACAGACCTACAGCCAGGCTCCTTCTATCACCTGGCACCAGGTTTACTAAGGATTCTTGTGTCAAATCATGGGTTGGAGGTCACAGCCCTAATAATGACTTAGGCATTAGACTTCTTATCTACTCTGATGATAGGTTCAGCTAATCAAGGAATTTTTTTTTTCTTACAGTGTTGCTCCCATTTATTTTCACCAAACAGGGAATATCTATGCATATAAACAAGAACTGAAAGGGTGTGTTAATTTTGTAGGACTATAGATGGTTCTCCCTTTTCCACATTTGCTTTAATATTTTGGTACTTTTTAAATGTTGGAATATCTGGCAAAATAATATAAGCATTTACACTTTGGCCCAGAAATACTGCTTCTACGAATATATCTAAGAGGCAAAAATACAAACATAGGCATCAGGCCACTTATTACAACACTATTTGTGAAGACCAAAGAATGGAAATAATAAATGTTCACCCATAAGATAGTGATTGATTAGGACCATGATACAACCACTAAATGAAGCACTATGCACTGTGAAAGAGAAACATTGTATACATAATCTTTATTGTATATCATTAACTGAAAAAGAGCAAAAATAAGAAAAGTACACCTGATATGCTACCATTTATATAAGAAAGGGAGGGGAATTATAGATATGGACAAACACATCAAAAGAGAAGAGCAGAAGAATAAATCAGTTTTTTGAATGGTTACTTATAAAGTGAAGACAAAAATGCATGTACCTTGCTGAAGGTTTAGCTTTATCCATTTAAATATTTTATATAATTTTAGGCCAAAGTAGCTCAAAATTAGAACTAAAAATTTTAAAATTTAAAACCAAAATAAAATAAATCTATGTATCTAGTTGGTATCATAATCCCTGAAAATAATTATTTTCAGTGGCACAGAAACACAGTAATTTGTTTTTATTTCATTTTTTTTATTTTTAATTATACATGACAGTAGAATGTATTTTCACAGAATATACATACATAAACTATATCTTATTCTATTAGCTTCCCACTCTTGTGGTCATACATGATGCAGAGTTACCCTGGTCGTGTATACAAATACAAGGATAGGAAAGTCATGACCAATTAATTCTACTGTCTTTCCTATTCCCCTCCCTGCATTACTCTTTGTCTAGTCCAATCTATTTCTATTATTCCCCTCCTTAACCTCTCTTGTTTTGGGATAGCATCCACAAATCTGAGAGAACATTCAGCCTTTGGTTTTGGGGATTGACTTATTTCACTTAGCACAACAGTCTCCAGTTCCATCCATTTACCTGAAAATGCCATAATTTAATTCTTCTTATGGCTGAGTAATATTCCATTGTGTATATATTCCACATTTTCTTTATTCATTCATCCATTGAAGGACACCTACGTTGTTTCCATAGCTTGGTTATTTTGAGTTGAGCTTCTATAAACATTGATGTGGTTGTGTCGCTATAGTAAGCTGATTTGAAGTCCTTTGGGTATAGACTGAGGATTAGGATAAATGGGTCAAATGTTGGTTCCATTCCAAGGAATTTTCTAAGGAATCTCCCTACTGTTTTCTGTAGCGGTTGCACCAATTTGCAGTTCCACCAACAATGTATGAACGAACATTTTTTTCTCACATCCTCGCTGACATTTATTGTTGCTTGTATTCTTGATAATTGCCATTATTACTGGAGTTAGATGAAATCGCACTGTAGTTTAATTTGTATTTCTCTAATTGCTAGAGATGTTGAATTTTTTCATATATTTTTTAAACATTAGTTTTTCTTCTTCATAGAAGAAGTTCAGTTCCATAGCCCATTTATTGATTGGGTTATTTTCTTCTGGTGTAAATCACTGTAATTTGATTGTACACTCTTAGTGAAATATATCTGAAGGACAAAAATAATTACAAAAAGATTTAAAATTTTTTCAGTAATCATACAATTAGTGATAATATTGACATTGTTATTCTGGAACTATTACATATATACTTGTAGGGAAAAAACAGATAAGAAATTATATCAAAGACATCAAGAACAAAAATTTTCCTTACAAGTAAAAAGATATACAAATTTATAATATGATGTTAAGATAAACCCTATATGCTGTATGTAAATTGATGATATATTTTTTTTCTAAAATAATACATATTACTTAACTATACTAAAAGAGCCTTAAGACAAAGACCAATGTGTTAATATTACACACTTTTTTAAATTGGTTGTTCAAAACATTACAAAGCTCTTGACATATTTCATACATTAGATTCAACTGGGTTATAAACTCCCATTTTTACCCCAAATACAGAACTGTACATATAATCTGTGGTTGCACAGGCTAGTTCATCTCTAAGGACCCTAAGATTCAAAATAATATGTGACTGGGCAACTTGCTATGGTATGCTGTTTGTCTCTTTAAAAAAAAAAATCCAATAACATTGCAAACCCGTATCTCAACCTTCTGTTCCCAGGAAAACAGCATTAAGAAGACAGAAAACACCTGGCATGGGTACTGCAAACACTTCCTCAGGTCTATTAAAGCACAAGTAACACATGGGGTTGGAAAAAATCCCCAAATCCCCTGTGAACATGGTCACTGAAGACAGATATCACCTGGGGGTTCCATCAAGAAGGACAATGTGTTCATATTCTCAGCTGTTTTTATTAGAGTCTCGACTATCATCCGAACACTGCTTGACATTGACTTTGAGTCATACTTCTTTCTAAAGAGCAGGAAGCTCTTTTTACAGCAGATGAGAGTCATTGAGAAATACACCTCTGCTACTCAAGAGAAATTGAGGCACAGGAAACACAAAGAATTGTTTTGACTAACAGATGTCAGGCACTTTGTAGCTGACAAAGTATTTTTCATTAGAGAGTTGTGTTCATCTAAAAAATCATAAACAGGAAGTGACAAACTCCAAAGTGGTCACAGGTAGGAGTTATGATCAGGGCCTTATTTCTATGATGCACAGAGAAATAAGTCCTCTTGAATACCAGGAGTCATAAACTCACACATATTTTCCTACATTGTTGTATATGCAAACTAAATTGCTTAAGTTCCTACTATTTGCAACCAATTATTTCAACTAATAAAAACTAGGAAAGGGGGCTGGGGATGTGGCTCAAGTGGTAGCGCGCTCGCCTGGCATGCGTGCAGCCCGGGTTTGATTCTCAGCACCACGTACAAACAAAGATGTTGTGTCCGCCGATAACTAAAAAATAAATATCAAAAAATTCTCTCTCTCTCTCTCCTCTCTCACTCTCTCTTTAAAAAAAAAAAAAAAAAAAAAAAACAAAACAAAACTAGGAAGGGCCAAGGTGTGGTGGCATAAGCCTGTAATCCCAGAGGCTCAGGAGGCTGAGGCAGGAGGATCACAAGTTTGAAGACAGCAAAAGCAAAGTGCTAAACAACTGAGATTGTTTAGCAAGATTGTTTAGTGAGATCCTGTCTCTAAATAAAATACAAAATAGGACTGGGAATGTGGCTCAGTAGAGGAGTGCCCCTGAGTTTAATCTCTGGTACCTATTCCCCCCCAAAATAGAAAATACTAGAAAGGGTCTATTACCTTAACTACTTTTCACACGTACACATGCACATGCATACACACAGATATACATACCGAGTCCCACTGAACTAATGGAATTAACCCTCATCACATTACATATTGGAGAATCTTTATGCAAACCTGAGGTAGGAAGTTAGGTAAGTAGGTAGAAAGGCAAGAGTTAGTGTATCTATTTTATTGATGAGAGAATATTGCTCAGAAAAGTTAATTTGACCTATAATTTTTGCATTTACTCCATTTGTCTCTCTGTATAGTTGCTAGTATTAGGAAAATTTAATCTCAAAATGTTCCACAGAGTTAAATAAAATGAGCACAACATTCATATGGAAAAATAATTGCTTGAATATAGTCAAGGAATATAAGTAGGAAAAATAGAATAATGTTAAAAGGGGCAGATTATGTAATAAAATTTAAAGTATTTACAGGATAATAAAGAAACATATTGGTGGAATTGAAGAGAGACTTGAGAAATAGAGCCCGGTTTATATGGAAATCTAACATGATACAATTAGTGATTCAGTTCAATGAGAAAATCATGGATTATTAAATAATCAGTACTGGCATAACTGGTCATCTATTTGGAAGAGAAGAAAAGAAAACTCCCTAGTGCATGCCTATACACCCAGAGAGAGAATACTCAGTACCATAAGATTAAATACCTAACTTAAATATTTGTTGAGTAAATAAATTTATGATAAATTGTTTGATACAAAACCTTGCAAAAATGTCAGAATGACTACATGTATAATTTATAGATAGATAATGCTCTCAATCAAAATTTAAATCTTAATACTCAAAGAGAATAGATAAACTTTTTAAGATAACATATGATAAGATTAGTATTTTAAGAAAATATGTTTATAATGCTCACCAGGTAAAACAAGTATCTCAAGTGAATCCTACACAATGAGTCCTTCACATTGTTTTAAAAAAAATGTTGGGCACAGTGGTACCTACTTATAATCTCAGTTACTTAAGAGGCTGAGGCAAGAGGATCCAGAATTTGGGGCCAGCTTGGACAACTTAACAAGATTCTGTCTCAAAAAATAAAGAGGATTGAGGGTATAGCTCAGTGGTAGAGCACCTCTGGGTTAAATTCCTAATACCAGGAAAAAAGAAAAAAGAAAAAAAGACAAATAACCCGAGAGAAAAATAGGAAGCAAAATAGTCCATTCAGAGAAAAGCACCTGAAAATTGACAACAAAACATATGGGAAAATGCTCAAAGTAAAGGACATGCAAAAATAATAAGCAGTAATATTTCACTTTACATTTGTCAGACTGACAAAAAGCAATTCCATCCATTGCTAGCAGAGGTGTGGGAAAATGGAACTCTTATATTTATATTTTTCTAAAAAAACATGAGTTGTTTCTGAATATTTGGAAAGCAATCTGGGAACTTCCACTAAAAATTAAACATACTTTCCTTTGGTCCAACAACTATACTTGTGGGATTCTGTCCCATCTAAATAAAACCACTGGTGTGAAGGGGCACATAAAGTGGTTTACTGCAGCATTTATTTATACAACAAATTTCATTCTGCAATTACTTTATGCCTGACACTCTTCTTTAAAATGTTTTATTTGTTCTTTTCTTCTTCTTTTTATTTGTTCTAATTAGTTATACATGACAGTGAAAAGCATGTTGAGACAACATACATAAATGGAGGATCATTTCTCATTCTTCTGATTTACATAATGTAGAATCATACTGGTCATGTAATGATATATGCACATAGGGTAATAAGCTTGATTCTTTCTACTATCCTTTCTACCCTTGTGCCCCTCCCCTCCCTTGCCTCTACTCTGCCAAATCCAAAGTACCTCTATTCTTCCTTCACCACCCCACTTATTTTGAATTAGCATTTGCATATCAGAGAAAACATTCAGCCTTTGGTTTTGGGGGGTTGACTTATTTTTCTTAGCATGATAGTCTCCAATTCCATCTGAAAATGCCATAATTCCTTTCTTCTTTAAGGCTCAGTAATATTCTATTGTGCATAGATACCACAGTTTCTTTATCCAGTCATTTGTTGAAGAGCACCTAGGTTGGTTCCATAGTTTAGCTATTGTGAATTGAATTGCTATAAACATTGATGTGGCTGTGTCACTATAGTATGCTGATTTTAAGTCCTCTGGGTGTAGACTGAGGATTGGGATAACTGGGTCAAATGTTGGTTCCATTCCAAGTTTTCTAAGGAATCTCCATACTGATTTCTGCAGTGGTTGCATCAGTTTGCAGTCCCACCAACAATGTATGAATGAACCTTTTTTCTCACATCCTCACCGACATTTATTGTTGCTTGTATTTTTGATAATTGCCATTCAAACTG